>NW_026913857.1:1535000-2135000 GCF_034315485.1 Pezoporus occidentalis | reverse complement strand
ATGCTGTTTATAGATACCACAGGGAAAAAAATGCAGAATCTAAACAAACAATCCAGTAATTGCCCATTATCTGTATTCAATTACTCGAGTGCATCTGGAAATGGCTACTGCTAGCAACCCCTACGGAAAGGGATGGAGAGTTTTGATGAATCATTGTCATCTTCCCTCCTCTCTGGCAGGGACTGTTCCTAAGCACTGTGCTTCAAATCTGGTTTTGCAAAGAAATTATAAAGGATCTCTTGGCGATAAAATCTTGGCATTCTTTCTGTCGCACCAAAGGAGCACTGCTGTCCCTGCGGCGACTGTTTAATATTGGAAACCTCTGCTGTTATTAGTGCTAGTAAAGCAGGCTAAGTATGGATGTTAACTTCAAAAAGATCCTTCATGAGCACTTAAAGAAATTATATGAAGTGTAAGACTGGAAAATTTCAGGGATTTTAGGGTTTGAAAGGACTTAAAATGAAACTCAGAAATGACATAAATGCGCAAAATGCCTGGAAAAGCTGTCCTGGGCCAAGTCTGACTGGACTCAGTCCTTTCTCTGCAGTTTACTTCTTGGGCTTTACATTTTTAAAGGTGGAAAACCAGTGTCAAAAGAGTGTATCAGAAAAAAAAGCTGAGAAATCCTCTGAAATAGTCATAGCCCACTCCAGGCTCAAATCCAGTCCCATAAAAATAGGGCTTCATAAGCGTAAGTTATTTCTGAAAATCACAGCAGCTGTTTTAGGTGCTGTAAAACTTTGCCACGAATTAGAAACAGTGGCAGAGAAACCTCAGCGTGAAGAATCCAGTATTTTGGGAAGTCAGTAAGTGAGAACAGAAACCAAATTAATTTTAATTCAGTTTTCCATTATTTTACTAAGGAAAGTGACTTAGTGCAAGGGGGTGTCAGTAAGACCCCAGCTCCTCCAAGATTTCTCCAACACCATTTGGTCTTATGGTCCCAACAGGAAAAAAAGCAATACTGCACTTGACTTTTGCAGCAATGCAGAGCTGGGCACACAGGACAGGCTGAGCTCTCCCTGCTAAATTAACTGTGAACACCCAAAAAATAGAAGGCAGTTTTACAGCTTAAATGAAGCCTTTGGTTCAGTACATGCATGTGATCAAAGAGGTTTTTACGCTGCCTTGGGCTTAGAGCAGAGCTCCAGTTTGGTTCTGGCCCCATGTTGGACACTGCCCAGGGTCTCCTCCTACCAGAACTACCCCTGGATACTTAACAGGGAAATATTATTGGGATATATTAAGGAAAATATTATTGGGGTCTATGTTTTGTGTTGCTTCACTGGGCTGTGGGCAACTTCCTCATGCTGTAAGAGCAGAAGTACAAAAAAAAAAAGGAGAGGAAGAAAATAAAAAAGGAAGGATCCCTGGAAGAATTCCCAGCTTGGAATGATTGTCTTCCTGCTTGTGTGAGGTGACAGGACACACGAGCCATTTGCCACCAGGTCCTGCAACCCTTACCAGGATCGTTGACGTTTTGCCACCCTCCAAAGTAATTTCCAGATCCAATAGGGCAGCATCCACCTCATCCACATCCTTGTCACTGTTGTTCAGGTGGTTTTCAGAGGACATAATAGACAGCTTATTGATGTGATACTGAAAGGCAAGACACAGCATTTCATTGGGATGCTCTTGTGATCTGCTGGATGCTATGGGCTCATCACAACACAGCCATCATGCTTGGGAATCAGAGTGGAAAAATGGAGCTGTACCCTCTGCATAAATAGAGGCCAGCAAGTGCTGACACTGAGTGCAATTGTGTCAGGAATGACCAGCTTGGCTGTTTTCAGTCCAAGGAGTTGGTATAAACCCCGAAGGACTGCTCTGGACTCTGCAGAGCAGAGATACTCTTTTCACAGCATCACAGACTAGCTGAGGTTGGAAGGGGCTCTGGAGGTCATCTGGTCCTACCTCCACCTACAGCTACTGTCCAGCACCATGTCCAGTTGGCTTCTGATTATCTCCAAGGATGGAGACAGTCTCAGCTCTCTCAATCTTTCCTCATCGGAGAAATGCTCCAGGATCTTTATAATCCTTGTGGCCCTTCACTGCACTCTCTCCAGTATGTCCATATCTCTCTTGCACTAAGGAGCCCAGAACTGGACCCAGAACTCTAAGTTTGGCTTCACCAGCGCTGAGGGGAAGGATCACCTCCCTTGACCTGCCATCAATGGTTTGTCCAACGCAGTCTGGGATACCATTCACCATCTTTGCCCCAAGGGCACGCTGCTGGCTGATACTCAACTTGGTGTCCATCAGCACCCACAGGTCCTTTCCTGCCAAGCTGCTTCCCAGCTGGATAGTCCCCAAAACATACTGGTGCCTGGGGTTGCTCCCCCCAGGGGCAGGACTCTGCACATCCCCTTGCTGAACTTCATGAGGTTCATACTGGCCCGTTTCTCCAGCCTGCCAAGGGCCCTCTGGCGAGCAGCCTGACCCTCTGGCCTATCAGCCACACCACCCAGTTTGGGAAGATGCATTGCACCTGTTTTTTCCCCAGAAAACCAAAACATCCACAAAATCTTACAGGAAGGTCCATGCCCAGCCCACTCTGGACTGTTCAGGGAGGTAATCTCAGTCTTTGTATTTGTTTTCACTCTCTTTTTTTTTTCCCTGGAGGGGCCCTAGGAGCAGAGAGCCCTGCTCTTGATGGAGCTATTTCTATATCCTACAGCAATGAGGCGTGCCAGACCACACATAGTAAAGGGCCTGCCATCCGTCTTACAGAAGTCAATAGCAGGTGTACTATTTATGCCAAATCATGCTGAGTATTTTATAAAACAGATAAATAAATAGTTCTGGGAAACCCACAGATTATCACCAGCTGCTGGGGGGGCAGCGTGCCAGAATGCACAGTTCAGTAACCTAGAGTACTTACTGGGTTTTTTTAAGAAGGGCAGACCTTAAAGTTAAGAT
Source organism: Pezoporus occidentalis (assembly GCF_034315485.1). Taxonomy (NCBI): domain Eukaryota; kingdom Metazoa; phylum Chordata; class Aves; order Psittaciformes; family Psittacidae; genus Pezoporus; species Pezoporus occidentalis. The sequence goes on along the minus strand of NW_026913857.1, from coordinate 2,132,081 downwards.
AGACAGGAACATGTTTGGTTAAAAGAAGGCCAAATTCCTTTTCATGAGAAGTAAGCAGCAGCAAATATTTAAATTGCCTAATAAGCTCAAGTGAGGACCAGGAGACAGGAAATGATCTGACTTCTACAAGCATGAGAAGGCCAGGCTCCATCAAAGACAAGGTGGGGCTTAGAGCACCAGTTACAGGAGGTTTCACTTATTGTGTTAATCAATATTCATTAATAGAGACATCTGCAAAGCTACAAAAACAAGTTTAACCAAAACTGTAAGCGTCCCAGGCTGTCTCCTACCTGCAGTGCCGCAAACATCATCATTTCTTCCTCTGTGCACTCAATCTCCTCCAGCAGAATAGCCCATTTGGACTGCTCGTACAGCTGGTTGATCCTGATCGCGTCGTACTATGGCACAGCACAAAAACACAGACTGGTTGTAAAACACATTATCCTAGCTCAAGACAAACCACTTCATCTTTCATTTCAATGCAGTGCCTCAATCTAAGACTGAAAAGCCTCTACCACCAAAGCAGAGTGGCCTTAAGCATCTCTAGCAATACCTAAGCATTAGCAAACTGGTACTTGGGAGCATGCAAATTGGTCTTGCTGCCTGCATAATTGATTTTCAAAGTAGTGGAGGATTTACCAAAACAAAAGCACACTGGAGATACAGGCACCCTTTGCTCAAAGCCTTTGTCTGTAAGATGTGAGTAAAATAAATAACTCTGTACCTTTGGATTCAGGTCAAAAAAGCTGTAGTACTTGAACCGGAGCAGCAAAGCCTCATTTTCTTTCACCTCCTGCTCCATAAGTGATCGGGACGAATCCAGCCATCTGTAAATTGTCAATATGGAGTAACACACACACAAAGAGCTCTGGTGAAGTCAGAGTGATGCTTTCAAGAACACAATTTAAAACTGCATCTTGAAAAAAACCAAAAAGAGAAAAGAGCAGAAAACCAAATCCTTAACTCACCCTTGGTTGGTTTTGGCTTTATCTAGCAACGCCTGTGGCTTGTACATTTTTGCTAAGGACTCTGGGGAGGTGACGGGCTGGCTCACAGCCAGGATGCCCGGGTTCCCCTCTGACAACGCACTGTCACCAAACCAGGCTGAAGTGGGTGACAGGGGACTGCCGTCGTGAGCGTCGTATGTCGGCGTCATCGTTTTGCTATACAGTCCTGGGCTTGAATATATGTTTCCTACCAGTAAGAGGAATAAAAGCTGGGAGTTAGCTTAGGGCCAAGCCCTGCCTGCTCCCAACCAATCCAACTCAGACACAAAACTGAAGCCAGTGGATGAAAAACCTTCCCTTTTTTATCATTTTTCTTCCTTTTTTTTTCCGCAATGGGAAAACACTGTGCTGCTTGTTTTCCCATGAAAAGCTGTCCCTCTCTCTCAGCTCTTCTCCAAGAGAAAAACTGATGGAAAACTCATTCCAGCCCAAATCCATGGGAAAAGGCGCAGGTTTCCCACGCCAGGAACTCCTGCCCCCTGCAATTCTATGGCACCTGGGACACAAAGGGCCCCCAACTTACCGGTATTACCTGTTGCTTAAAGATTTTGGAAGTCAAAAGTTTTAGAGGAGCAGGAAAATAAACTAAGGGCGCAGCCAAAGAGACCAGAGGCAGAGCGCAAAAGTCCTCCACTGAGGTGGAGCTCACCTTTGACGGGGCCGATGTAAAGAATATCAGTGCCTATGGAGAGGGAAAGAAAGGAGGGAAGTGAGAAGGCGAGAGAAAGTCACCGGGAGAGTAGGGAAGGACAGAAGGCGAAAACAGCCATTTTCAGAAGAGGGCAGAAAGCACAGGTGAGGTTTAACCATCCAAATGGAGTGTCTGCAGCAGCACCGGTGGACTCGGCAGGCAAAGCAACCCAAGTGACTCCACATTATTCTACTCCTGATACAAGAAACAGCCGGGCATGGAAACGCAGCATTTCACGGACGGAAAAGCTTGCTGAGATGGCCAAACAAATTTGGTATTAATATGCTGAGCAAGTGGTGCAATTTGGTGCCAAACTGATCCTGAAGCACACATTACTCCTGGCCTTTTAAAGCTTTACAGCTCGTACAGACTCAAAGCAGATAAAATACCCCCCTTTTAAAATTACACACTTGAAGAGAAGAAAGTGGACCAGCTTGGTATCTCATACCCCAGAATAGCTGAGAGCTAAACAGCCCCTATTCATCTCACTGATTTTTATGTTAAGAATATATAAGACCCAAATTTTCAGTATTAGGGAGGTTCAATGACCGTATCCTAATGTCAGTAATTCCACTGCATATGTACGCTGGGCAATGAGCTCAGCATCATTTGCTTGCTGGGCATAAATCTGAGCTTCAGTACCTAGAAGGACCAATAATAAACTGGATTTTTGGGAAAGAGGTGCGTCCTTTTTAAATCAGAAGCCTACCTAGATGTGCAATTTCAATGCACCCAAATTCTGCCTCTACAAGCACTGTTAAGGGTGCTTAAGCTGGTGTGTGGCATGGTTGAGATGCCACAAGCAAGGTTTTCTGTGCCACCTCCTACTGCTGCCCTGAACCACCACCTTGGGCCATCCTCCAGCTCCTCACTCCAAACAATCCCTCCTTTCTAAGTGCACAAGGAATGACAGGAAGTTGAGCTAGACATCTGGAAAAGTCTAAGACCAAAACAATAGAAAAACCTTTCCAAACTCTGACTTTTTGTGATGGGTATCACAGGGAACAAAAAGAACAGGTTACATCAGCAGCATCATACCAATAACAGACAACATCTTTGAAAGGAAACTTAACATAGAAACATGATTTTGAATTGTCTGACGGGATGGAAAATGTAAGTGAAAGCTATCCATTGGATCAAAAAAGAAAATCACCAGGAAGCTTTTAATGCTCTTGCTAGTTTTGCTGGCATCCCAGCCTGGATTAATGATGTGGGGAACCAGTAAGCATTGTGGGTACCTGTCATCAAGACAGACCCAGCAAACCAGACATGAGCAAAAAAGCAGGAGCAGTGGTCAAGGGATGAAGGTATCTACCTTCAAGTTTCACACTTGTAAGGAGAAGGCCAAGGTGACTTGCCAGGTACTAATACCAGATACTTATACTTTGGGAGTTGGACTCAGTGATCCTTATGGTCCCTTCCGAGTTGAAATATTCTGTGATTCTAAGATTATAAAAGCAGCAGAAACTTGCTCTCCCCATGGACACCAGAGCAGAGCAGTCCAACAAGAACCAGCAACAAACCACCATCACCACCCGTAAATTACATCCTGAAAGATGCTCTTGCCTCCTCTCCATCTGGCCTCACAGTGTGCCTGCCTCAACCTTCCTGTGGCTCAAGCAGACAGGGCTGAGCACAAACTGGATCAACAAAAGAAAAGCTCACTTCTTGCCCCAAATTGGGCAGATTTGCCCATGGACATCTTCCCACATTCCTCCAATCAAGTGTCTGCTCCAGAGCAGCAAAACTTCTCCTCAGATGTTCTCCTCATCACCTTCTCCAAACATCTGAAATATCTCAAAATAAGCTTCTCTTAAAAAATGTGCCCAAGGCAGACAATGTCATGGGAAGTTCCAGCTGAAATAGCTCTAAGTTTGGCTAACTTGTAAACAAGTGAATACAGGTCTTCTAATGGAAAGTGTTGGGCAGCATTTACTGTGGGTTTATTGACAGCTTTTTACATGGTTTCATTGCCAGATAGGAGGTACTCAGTGACAAAACATGCCTGTTTACATCTACAGGCACTGAAACAGCAGATCTTGAAATAAAACTTGTTTTACAGAAGCATTCAGCACTCAAATTAATGTTGGAACAATGCTAGAAACAATTTATTCAGATTAAAACCATGCCTTTTAACTAATGGCACCTCAACATGGCAGGTAGCTGCAGTAATTAATCCTACAGCAAAAATAATTTCATTCAGAAGGAAAGCATCAAGACAGTTCAAAGTGACTTGCTGAGAGACCAATAAAGAATTAAAATAAAACCCTATTTTTTATGTGCATTTCCCCCCAAAGCAGGCCAAGTATTTCCTATTAATCTAATGGAGATGCTCTCTGCCAACATTGACTTTTGGAATGACTAATTATGGACTTTTAAGATGCAAATGCCAAATGAAAACTGGCTGGAGCCTTGCCTGATGCAGGGAAAACTCCCTGAGCCAGCAGTGGGAGAGAACAAGCCCAGCAGTATTTTTAAGTATCTGAGAGAAGAAAGAACAAGACCAAAGCGAAAGAAGGACTGTTTTTCCCTCGCCACAAACCTGTGATGATGGCTTGCTCTGGAGCCTCAGCAGCTCCAGGGCACTATCACCTTCACTCGTGCCTTTCTGCTTGCAAGCCTAGAGCCACCAGTGGCACTGACCACACTTTTACTTCAGTTAATTTAAGATAAATTAATACAAGGTTACTGAACTCCAAGGTATCTATTTTCTTTTTTTAATTATTGCTGCCCTGTTTCCCCCTCATCACCGCATTTAAAACCAAGATCTCTGGCATCCAGACACATCTTGCTCGCCTGGCACTGTGCATCACTGTGGCTTTCTCTGCAAGTCCATTTGGGCTGAACTGCCCCCACTTGACCAACTTAATGGTTTTCGCTCCTGCCATTTGCCTTCAGACACCAGACCTCCAGCAGCTGCGGGGCAGAACTGAAAAAACCCTCTAGCTGCAAACCTCCCTGCATCAGTTTGCTGAATGCAACAAGAAATGTTACTGAATCAGCAAGGCTCCTGTGTTAGCAATCCTCTTACCAATGCTGCTCTGGTTCTGTAAGCCAGACTGGCAAAATACCCCTCTAGCAATAAAAGTTGGGTGGGTTTTTTTTTAGCATTACAATCTATAACTGCACCCCTAACACAGAGGAGCACTAATTAATAAAATACTAGGTTTGCGGGGCTATAAATCAGGAGTAGAACAGTGGTACTGCCTAAAACACACCTGGAATTTGACATTAGGAACGATTTTCCATTTAACTCCTTTCTTAACAGGGTAAGAAAACCTTTCAGTAACACAATCTGAGTGCTAAAGTGGTCACACTTGGTTTCTGTTTTATTTTATAAAGTCTGGCGTTGTTCTGCTCCCCTATATGCGTGACAGCTTTAGGCATGCATCTGTGCGACTGTGACCGAGTGCTGCAGCCCTGGATCACTTGTGGAATTTATCTGGGGTCTGTTTCTTGCACAGACCTTAAGGAATTAGGCCAGACTGATACCGCTACGTCATCTCCCTCCCCCATTTTATCATCTTTTAGAGTCTTGCAGACCCCTTCCCTGCAAGCCCATCCTCACAAAGCAAGCCCCAGCTCACCAGACCCCGGCGTGATCAGCGGACCCTCCAGCTCAAAGGCGTCATCCTCACACTGATCATCCAGCTTCTTCTTTTTTTTCTTTGATGGATCTCTGGGTTTCCTCAAAAGGGAGAGCTCTTCCGGATGCCTGATGTCTGGGAATGAAATGGACCACTTTTACAAAGGGAAGATGGGAAAAAAAAGTGTGTGGGGGGAGAAGAGCGATCTTTCCTTTAGGAACAACATCCAGTAACATGCAGTATCTCTCTCAGCCAATCTTCCTGCTTTGCAATGGCTAAAAATCAAGTTGAGAACATTTTTCCCACAAGCCTGTTGGAAACAAGCACTGTCCTTGGGTAGAAAGTTAACACAGCATTTGAGTAAAATGCAGAATCTCCCAGGCACAGCCACTCAAACAGAAATACAAGCACTGCTAGACCCAGTGATAGAGCATAGCAGCATTCACAATCATAAGCATAACCATAAATACAAACATAATTCACCATGTATATCCCTATTTAAGCACCTAGGTAACAGGCCAGGTACTCTCACTTCCATAAGAGCAATACAAGAATTAAACCATTCATTTACTTGTAAGACTGGAAATTTTAGAGCCTACAATTAAGACACCCACTTTGTAAAGAGATCTCAGAATCACAGAATCATAGAATAGTTGGGGTTGGAAAGGACCTTAAGATCATCTAGTTCCAACCCCCCTGCCATGGGCAGGGACACCTCATACTAGACCATGTCACCTAAGGCCCTGTCCAACCTGGCCTTGAACACCGCCAGGGATGGAGCATTCAGAACAGAATCACAGAATCCTAAGGGTTGGAAGGGACCTCAAAAGATCATCTAGTCCAACCCTCCTGCAAGAGCAGGGTAAGCTAGAGAACATCACACAGGAACTTGTCCCAGCGGGCCTTGAATATCTCCAACGTAGGAGACTCCACACCCCCCCTGGGCAACCTGTTCCAGTGCTCTGTCACTCTCACAGTAAAAAAATTTTTCCTGATGTTCACATGGAACCTCCTATGCTCCAGTTTACACCCATTGCCCCTTGTCCTGTCACTGGACATCACTGAAAAAAACCTAGCTCCATCATCCTGACACTCTCCCTTTACATATTTGTAAACATTGATGAGGTCACCCCTCAGTCTCCTCCAAGCTAAAGAGTCCCAGCTCCCTCAGCCTCTCCTCATAAGGGAAATGTTCCACTCCCTTAATCATCTTTGTGGCTCTGCGCTGGACTCTCTCCAGCAGGTCCCTGTCCTTCTTGAACTGTGGGGCCCAGAACTGGACAGAATATTCCAGATGAGGCCTCACCAAGGCAGAGTAGAGGGGGGGGAGAACCTCTCTTGACCTCCTAACCACACCCTTTCTAATGCACCCTAGGATGCCATTGGCCTTCTTGGCCACAAGGGCACATTGCTGGCTCATGGTCATCCTCCTATCCACCAGGACCCCCAGGTCCCTTTCCGCTTCACTACCGCCCAGCAGGTAAGCCCCCAGCCTGTACTGGTACATGGGCTTGTTCCTCCCCAGATGCAAGACTTGCCCTTGTTGAATTTCATCAAGTTCCTCTCTGCCCAACCTCCCTGGGCAACCCATTCCAGTGCCTCACCACCCTAACAGGAAAGAATTTCTTCCTTATATCCAATCTAAACTTCCCCCGTTTAAGTTTTAACCCATTACCCCTTGTCCTATCACTACAGTCTCTAATGAAGAGAACCTCTCCAGCATCCCTATAGGCCCCCATTCAGATACTGGAAGGCTGCTATGAGGTCTCCACGCAGCCTTCTCTTCTCCAGGCTGAACAGCCCCAACTTTCTCAGCCTGTCTTCATACAGGAGGTGCTCCAGTCCCCGATCATCCTCGTGGCCCTCCTCTGGACTTGTTCCAACAGTTCCATGTCCTTTTTATGTTGAGGACACCAGAACTGCACACAATACTCCAGGTGAGCTCTCACAAGAGCAGAGTAGAGGGGCAGGATCACCTCCTTCGACCTGCTGGTCCTGCTGCTTTTGATGCAGCCCAGGATACGGTTGGCTTTCTGGGCTGCAAGCGCACACTGCTGGCTCATGTTCATTTTCTCATCAACCAACACCCCCAAGTCCTTCTCCACAGGGCTGCTCTGAATCTCTTCTCTTGGCCAAAGTGTTTCTTTTTCACAGCAAATCTCTCCCATTTCCCTGTCCAGAACCAGCCTGAATAATTTTAAAACCATGTAATTGAGGAGTGTCACAGTGTGTTTGTGTTTTAAGCCATGGGACTACAGGAGGGTAATGAAAGTGAGGATTTTAGGGCCATTTCCCACTGTGGCAGTGCTTTGCGTTTGCTTCTGCTGCAGTCACTTCCAAAGAGGAAGGAGTTTTCTGGAAAAGCAGAGCCCACTGTTCATGATACCACTGAAAGCACCGAGGGACTGGATGGGAGCCAGGAGCCCCTCACCAGCACTGCAAAGACTCAGAGGGAAGAAAAACTCTCCTCCATTTTACTCTAAACTGTCCTCAGTCGATATGTGGCAACTGACCTGGAAAAGCATTCACCTGGGCATGAAGCCATCCTGCTGCAACGATGAAAGGCTGAAGAAAGGTTGGAGAGCTCTGAAATTAGGGTTGGTTTGGAAAAAAGCAGATAATGCATTATGCTTGAGCCTGGAAAGTAGTTTCAGAGCTCTCCTCTGCAGCTGGCTGTCCATGGTCAAGCCCCCGCGCTGTTTCTAGCTCTTGTTTATTGCGTGTATCATCTGAAAATGCCAAAATGCACAGAGATGTGCAAAGCTTTGCCTTTGGGATGCCCTAAGGAAAGCAGCCCCTGGTCCCATCCCCACTGTATATCAAAGCCTGAAGCTGTAGCTGCAAGAGAGGCCAGGAGACAGAAGAAAGGGAGCTGGTTGCGCTGCAGCCAGGCTCTATTTTCCCACCAAGAGTAATGCTGAACAAGACAGTAAGTCACTGTACTAACGAGCAGAAGTTACAGGGTTCCTATCTCACCACTGCACTGGCAGCAGTGGGAGTTTGCTGCACACTCTCCGGCGCGGGGTTCTAATTAAAACTGGAATTTGTCCCCAGCACGTGACTTGAGCAGGACACATCGCCGCAGCAGATGCATTTGCCTGCACCAGCATCTTCCTTACTGCAAATAAGCGTGGAAACGTCAGGCTGGAAACAAGCTCTGCTCCCTCCTCACCCCATCCAGGGACACACTGTGAGCCCATTAACCAGAACAAACACCACAACAGCCTCCCTGCGATGCTATCTGAAATAACAACCTGTTATTTCAGGTCTGCTTTTCCCATTTCCTCCTCCCCTCCACCCCGACCCTATTTTAAATAACAGCTTGTGTGGCATTACAAACCCTGCCATGCCTGTCACATCTGGGGAATTTGATTTTAGGTAACCTCCAGGGATGGATCCCACTAGTCCCAGCATTTCTGAATCCAGAGGTTGGGCACTTCTTCTGGATTTAATCACTTCTGATATGGTGGGTGTCCCATCCCAAACCATCATCTAGCACAGCTTTAATTTAAGCTTTATCTTTATTTACATAATTGTATTTATTTATAAGATATTTTTATATTTATTTTTATAGGTAAGATTTAATTTCAGCTTTAACACTGATTTATTATTACTACATACATATTATCATGTTGAACTCTGTCCCTGCACCCACTAACCAACCATTAGTTTCAGGGCACAATTTTTTTACCATTTCTAGCAATAAATACCTAGAGTATGAATCCAGACAGCTATTCGCATTCCCATTTATCCCAGCCAGCTTACCTCATGGAGAAAAGATCTGCTGGGACAACCAGAGTCATGCGCAAGGGACAACATGCAGCATAGCCTAAAATGAGGAGTTCCCCTGGTATTTTGCTAGCAAGGTTTAAACTCTGATGTTTATTTATGGTGCATTAGCAACTGAGGCAGCTTCTCAGCTGAAACCATTCAGAGAGGCCAAGAGAAGGGCTCTGGGCCAAGCCTGGCTCCTGAAAGCAATCTGTTGGAGACGGCCCAAAGCCTGACCATCTGATATCAAAGTGATTTTTTATAGTCCCTCAGTTGTTCATGACGCTATCGTTGGATTACAAAGGATATGGGCAAGTTTTATGCAGCTGCTTTGAAACAGCGCATGGCCATAGGGTATAGTAAAGGCAGAGGCATTCTTGTGATGCCAGAGCATCCCTGCTCCCGCTTTCCCCTTGATAAGCTGTAGATTTCTCCCAAGCAGCAGTGTGCTGGATGTACCATCATCTCTGAGACTTTACAAACCCACTGAAGCCAACTGAGGGTTGCAGGGGAAATTAAAACCAAAGCCTGCTGTGCTAAAAAGCAGCGAGCAGAACAGCAGCAAGAGCGCAATGTTTATATTTCCCACCCCAGAATTAGAAGTGAGAAGCATCTTTTCACATTTCAATCTTTCAGTAAAATCCTGGCGAAAAACATGTTTGCTGCTGCTCATGATTAATAAGTGTACAAAGGGTCTTACAGCATGTTTTGAATAGAGCCATGCTTGGCAAATGTGTTTAGTTACTGTAGCTAAAGCAGAGCCTATCCCAGGGTGGAAGGGCTTGCAGATGGTAGGGCTCCAGTTAACTGGAAACTGGGACAAGGAACTGCTCCCAAGCCCATTTCCTGACCATAAGAGCAAGAGTAAGATCCTCAGAGTATCCAAGTGACACACAAAAAATATGAAGTCCTTTATATAGGTTTGCATTTTTTCCACTAAGTCCCAGGGCACCTGGATGAGCCCAACTGGAGCTGTTCACCAGGGGTAAAATATCTCCCTAGGGTTTGACTTCAGCTCAAATCCCCACTTGAAATCCTCTGTTAATTGTTTCATCCACATTTTCAGCTGAAGCCAGGCTGCTCCCAACAATGTCACTTACAAGGAAAAAGGGTCAGTGAAAAGTGAGTGCACCAGGAGAAGTCACCTTCTGAACAATGCTAATGTGTTGACTCTTCAACTGATGCGTTGGTCGGGGCTGTGTTTGCTTAAAACAGATTCCTTGTCTCTACACGAGACAGATGGCACTGGCAACATCTACTAGAATTTACAGCAAATGATCCTTTTAGCATTTCGTTTCCATTTTTTGTGTGTGTGAAAACCCATCTACCCAGCCTCTTACCAAGCATCCCCAGCGATGCTGGTGGCAGCCACTAGCAGAGACCATCTGCAACAATATGTGGCGTGCTCTGTATGGAGAGGAGAGCACTGACCAAAAACTGGTCCCAAACCATCTTTCAGCTGTATTCAAGCAAGAACTGTTTGTATTTTGACATCTCCAGCCCATACTGAACCAGCTGCAGCTGTGCCTGAGCCATAACTGCTGCAGCTCCATGTCCATGTCATAGCAGAAGAGTTTTGTCAAATTTAGGGGATTTGTTGCCTGGAGATGTAGTACATGCCCCATCCCTGGAAATATTCAACGCCAGGTTGGACAGGACTTTGAGCAACCTGATCTAGTTAAAGACGTCCCTGCTCACTGCAGCACTGGTTGGACTAGGTGACCTTTAAACATCCCTTCCAACCCAAACCGTTCTGTGACTATGATTCTATCAAGTGAGGGCAATGCCCTTTGGCGAGAGGAACACACATACCTGCATTTCATGGGAGGCATTTAAAAAATGTGACTGGCAAGGCAGCTTTCAACCTCCAAAAGAAAATTTTTCAGCTGTTGGATGAAGCCGTTTTACTCCCTGACAGCATCTTCTGTCCCATTTGCCAGCATGGAGCCTACTTGCGCCTGTGCTGCCTCCCAGTGAAAGCAAATCCTTGGCTTTTTTTCCTTGTGTAACCACAGCTCACCCAGACCAGCTGTGCCCATTTATCTCCCACCCAGAGACAAACAGCAGGGCTGGGATGAAATCCACCTTCTTCACGGGACATCAAACTGCCTGCACCCAGAAAACCGGCTCGAAAAACCCAATCTGCCTTACAGGGTGTAAAATTCACAATTTATGCTCTTCTGCACTAAATCTACCAAGTTAATCTTGCAGCTGCTGCATCTTTAACCATCAAGGTGTATTGTCATGGGAAAGCAGTTGTGATCAGAGACTGGACTAAAATCCATATGTCTCAGCATGGAAGAAGGGATGATTTTGCTGCTTTGTCCCTATCCATCTGGGGGGTCCCCAGATGCTGCCAAGCAACATGCCAGGGGGTCCGTGGACACACAGAGATTTCAGTGCTCTGAGGGATGGGCTCTCCCACAGGAAATCAGATTTGTGGTTTGCTTGCATCACCTGCATACACAACACAGTGTCACTGACTGTCCGAGTATGTGTCGACTCCCCCAGAAGTATGAAGACAGGCTGAGAAAGTTGGGGCTGTTCAGCCTGGAGAAGAGAAGGCTGCGTGGAGACCTCATAGCAGCCTTCCAGTATCTGAAGGGGGCCTATAGGGATGCTGGGGAGGGACTCTTCATTAGAGACTGTAGTGACAGGACAAGGGGTAACGGGTTAAAACTTAAACAGAGGAAGTTTGGATATAAGGAGGAAGTTCTTTCCTGTTAGGGTGGTGAGGCACTGGAATGGGTTGCCCAGGGAGGTTGTGAATGCTCCATCCCTGGCAGTGTTCAAGGCCAGGTTGGACAGAGCCTTGGGTGACATGGTTTAGTGTGAGGTGTCCCTGCCCATGGCAGGGGGGTTGGAACTTGATGATCTTAAGGTCCTTTCCAACCCCAACTATTCTATGATTCTATGTTTTTTCCACGATTTCTGGTTCCCTTAAAAGGCCAGAAGGCTGGTTTGCCTCGTTAGCTCTTGAATCATACAAACTCCATAATTTTACTTGTAGCATCGACAGGATTTAGGGAAAATCCTCTCTTTAATGTTGATCCAGCCACCCTCCATCAAGAAATGTGTTTTGAAGTGGGATATCTCTGTACTGGATCACCATGGTCTCAAAGCAATGACTCGTACAAATTACAGCCTTTGCACATCACCATGATAATTCTTAGAAAATGAGACCTCAAACCCCATTTCAGACTTTAAAAAAAAAAAGAAGAGGTATTTTTGTTTGGAATAAAGTTTCTGACTTATCTTCAACATAAATACACTCAAGATAAAGTTCTGCAAAACAGACCAGAAGCAAAAAAAAAAAAAAAAAAAGGCAAAAGACTTTATATAACTTCTGAAGTGCCTGGAGAGAAGATTATGGTTGTACTGGACACTGGGCAGTATCTGATTAATGGTGGAGCAGGTCCTCACCCCTTAGCACAGTTACTAGGTTTGTACACCTGCCTACATTCAGAACATTTTGTTACGGGCTCTTCAGCTGCCTAGGTGCTTAAACACTTACTTGGGTAAAAGCCAAGTTCTCCACTTGCTGCCTGGGGCGATGCAGCTATGTCAGGACATCCCACAAAGCCTCCCGAGATGCCCATCAAGTGCCATGGCCGCAGACCAAGCTGGGGCTGAACCTGGGAGGGGCTTTCCCAAATTCAGTGCGGAAAAACCCAAGCGCCTGTTGACGTGTTGACTTGCCACCAGAGCAACAATCCGCAAAACCACCTGAGAAACAAGGTCGGGGGGTGTGCAGTGGTGGACTGCTGCTTGTAAACACCATCTGCATGAGTGGTACCCAGAGCCGCAATCAGGCCCCATCAGCCAGAAGGGACGCAGGAGGAGGAAGAGGAGGCAGGCAGTGGTGATGGAGCCAAGCGCTACTGCAAGGCTAATAAAAAAGGACACTGGAGAGACAGAGTCAACAAATGTTGAATGTCTAGATGGTTTTTTCCACAAGAGGGACGAGATCCCCAGACTCCAGTTATCTGGATGCCTCTCAGAGGACAGACAGCACTTCCAGCCTTGCCCCTGAAGTGTCTGAACTTCAGCTAAAGTCAATTAAATTAAGCACCACAAAACAAAGAGAAAAACTGCACTTACACCCCTGCATCACACCATAAAGAGCAATCAGAATAATCTTAAGGAAGGCGGTGGCACTGGATTTGGCAGCATCTCCTAATGTCTTCAGTATGAAAGGCTATTTAAAGGGTCTCTGTCAACAGTACAGTAAGGATGAAAAAATTCACTGACTCATGCAGTGACATACAACCTGATGCTACTCAACAGGCAGAACACAGACCGGCCCTGGGGAGGGGGGAGAAATGGGAATATCTTCTTCCATTTTAGACACTTTGCAATGGAATCTCATTATTTCCCTTACACCAGTTTCTGGTGTTCATCTGGATCCTACACAACAACTGCAGCTGAATACAGGCAAGCAATAAGAGGAAAACAGTGAAATGAAGACGTTGGCAGCAGTACACTTGGGCCTCGCAATTTAAAAAGCTGAGTGCATTGCAATTTGGCCGACACTCTAAATGGTAAGATTTCCTTCCACACCCATCCCCTAGACATATTTAGAAAGAGCTGCACTTCTGCCAAACCTCTCTGCTCGTGGTAGCAAAACACAGCAAACCCTTCCCTGGATTTTCACTGGGTCTGTCTCCACACCAGGATGCAAACGTCATCTCCAAGCATCATTGTGATGCTACTGAGCATCCGGAGACTGTATCATGAGATGCTATTGTCACCCCACAAATACACCCACCCCTCCACCCCCCCCACCCCCCCACCCCCGCCCCAGATGCTCAGATATGCCTACCAGGACTCTGTCTCAGCTCTATTATTTTAGGGAAACTGCTACTTTATTTATCAGTGAGGGTGTGAAGGAAGACAAAACGTTCTGAAGAGGTTCACAATGGTCCAGACTCCCAGAAAGGAACCGTGCCTGGGCTGTGGCTCCATGTGCTAATGGGCATGGGCAAAGCCCTGGGAACTCTGAGCACCTCAGACTACCAAAGTGTTCCAGCTTTGGGAAAAAAAAAAAAAAAAGAGTGGCTTTTAATAGAAGTTTTTTTGGCAACTGAGGGCGTGGAAATACTACAAATACTTCAGAAGTCAGAGGACGTTCTGTACTGGAGTGGAGACGGTTCATAAAGAAAAAAAAAGGTAGGGTCATACACAGCATCCAGACTGCTGGACGGTGTCGTCTTGCTTGGGCTGGGCTTGCATCATGCCCTCTCAAATGCCACCTCTGTCACCTCGTCTCAGGTTGCATCCAGTGGCTGGAGGGTTAAGCAAGGAAGGTTGGCTTTTGCCTTCCCATCAGTCATGCAGTCCTGGGCACTGCATTATTCTGGGGCAGAAAAGGTGAGGGGAAGTAGCCCACTGCCCCAGTGGGACTCTCCACATCCCATCCCTCATCCCCCAGCCCCACAAGCTCTCTGGGATGGGACCACCCTTACCCTATGCAAAAATGGTCCCAATTTCTCAATGTCCCTTGCCCCCAGGGAGCTGGGGACTGGAGTGAGATGGGATGCGGGCATGCAAACTTCTGCTGCTCAGCACATGAGGCTCTCCAGACTTTATTTTCCAAATCAGGTATTAACTCACAGGAGGCTGTGAGGATTATGAGGCAGGAGCTGGGTGTGATGGCCTCGGCGGAAAAAACCAAAATGACCTGAAGGGAATTTCTCCAACTTGCACAGCCCCAGGGTGGGTAAGGGAGGGAGTAGTCATGAATTCTGGAGCACTTCCTCCCAGAGCTGCCTCCTCCCAGCTCTGGCACCACATCCTCCTCCTGGTGCTCCCAGCTCCAACCAGCATCAACTGGAATGATCCCTGCTCCTCTGCTCAGGCTGGAGGGCAGCACAGGTCTGAAATCTTCACAGCCAGAAGAGGAGGAGAAGGATGCAAGCTTTCACGCTATCACAGCATCTCCCCTTGCCCTGCGGCTCTGCAACATACGCCGTTTCCCCATGAGAAGCAACATCACTGGGGCAGGAAACGCCAAGGCATGGGAAAAAACCTTCACACTTGCATCTTGCTGTTTGCTTTTCCTCTCCCACATGCCCACACAGAAGCAGCAGATCCTGCCTGGAGTCCCTCACTGCTCCCAGCACACATGGAAAAAAATACAGGCAGCAGCAGGAGAAACGGGGATGCTGTCAGGAAGCAGCTTAAGGGCATAAGCAGATGCAAGGCGTCCACTGTCATGGACTCAAATGAAGCCATTGTGGAAGCAAAGAGGATTCTTCTGTTCATTGTTAAGTAGGAAGATGGGTTAGCAGGAGTCTGCAATGGAGTCTTCCCAAATGCTGCTTTCCAGTGAGGATATTCCTACCCACACCAATGAAATGGAACTTACGTATTTGATAGGCTGTCCACTAAGAGGAAGGGGGCATGCAGGACCCCACAGGCAGCCCCCATGCCAACCTCCGTGCCCTGCTGCCAGACAGGCAGGCAGCACAAATCCACGCTGCTTCAGGAAAAAAAAGAGAAAACGAAGTTTTACTTTCTCTTTCTCTGGTCTTTAATTGCAGATCAAAGCTGGCCCTTCAGGCTGGAGCCGCCTGCCAGCAGCTGCTCCTGGGCAGGCTTCCAGGCCACCCTTCGGGTGAGGGCTGCCCATCCCATCCACTGCCCTGCTCTTCTCCTGCCCTCTCCTACCACAAGCGGAGTCAATCCGTGCCATTAACCCTCCCAGCCGGTTGCTGTGGGAATTGAGGGGCTGCAATCCAGCGACTGGGAATGAGATTGTGTTTTCTTCCGGCTTCGCACGACCTCCAGGAAAGCGAGGGATGTGCGTGTGGCACCAGCATCTTCCCACACCACCTCCGGGCTGGCCCCCAGGAGCTGCAGCCCAGGCAGCAGCGAGAACTGCCCTTTGCAGTAACTTCAGTCCGCACAGGAACAGAGCCTCTGCTTTAAAAGGCAACCACACACTGCAGAGCTGCCAGCTCTAGGTACAGTTTAAAAGGAACATAAGGAAAGGCACGACCCTAAATAATTCACCCAACTACACTCCTGCTTGTGTATAGAGGATTTTACAAATGCAACCAGCTAGAGTGCTGGCAACATGAGGAATTACTTAAATTACTCATTAATCATGCCATATGCTAAAATTACTGAAGTGTGTAATTAAATGCTTGGAGGGCACAGACAGCAAACAATTATAGCCAAAATATAAGCAACTCACAAGCAGTTTGTCAGCTGGACATTGGTCCAGGCCACACTGGCCCCTAAATTTAGACATCAATGGATTTGCAGAGACAAGAGCTATGCTGTTAGAGCAAGGCCTACTTCTTTCCCCTTCTACTTTTCCTCTTAGCATGAGTACCTACACAGTACAGAGTATGAGTGCTCTCTGCAGTCATCCTGTGCAGAGACACTGTGGAGGGCAAGAAAAGATAATGGAGAAAAATGGCACAGAATAAACACTAACCTGGGGAGAAAAAAAGAGGGAAATGGGTTGGGAAAGTGTTACAGCACAGACTGCATGACCCCAAGAGAGGGCTGTGTTGAGAAAAAGGAAAACATGAGCTCCCCAGGCTGGGATGAGTCCACCACCCTACAGCCGCTCTAATTCTTGTCAAGCTGCAGCGGGCACCATGGTGCAGGCAGATATCCCGAACACCTTCCAGGAATGAAATGCCCTGTGCAAATTCAGCCTGACAACCCTGGGATGATTCTGCATGGTAGAAAGCAGCAGCCCCTCTTGCCTGGCAAGCGCGTGACCTCCTGGCTGAGATTAGCCTCACCTCTGTTGTCAGTGCTCAGCTCCAGGACCCCGTGCTTGAGGACGTGTCTGACCCACAGTACAGGGCTAAGGTCACACACAGAGGAAGAAAAGACAGGCACTACATGACTGGGATTTGCATGGAGCAGTTCAGTGTTTGCCCCAAGGAGATCCTGGATCAAATAAACACATAGGTATATGTGCATATATGTGATCCAAGACCATATACATATGTGTATATATGAACCAAAACTCTTTGGGTCAAACACCAAACCTGGTATATGCCTTGTATGTCTTCCCACTGTGAAGCTCTTCCCTGGACAACAAAGGCATTTGGACACCTACTTATATATATTAAATACAATATACACCTGTATATTATATATTAAATATATATGTTAAAATAGATTAGATATTCTATATAAATAGTGGTATTTGGACACCTATATAATGATATAGGACACCTGTATGTTACATAAGTGTCCAAATACCTCTGAGGTGCAGGGAAGAGTATTCTAGCCTCTCCAATTCCAGCACTGCTGACTCCCTGCATCCCAATCCCCTCTTCCCTTTGGCCTTTAAGCCACCTTCCCCACAGCTCTACTGAACACCTGGCTCCCAGTAAAAACAAAGACTAAGGCTAAACAAGATTTAATCGCTGTATTTGGCCTGTCCTCTGTCTGTCCTCAAACTGCTCAGGCTGGCAAAAGTCGCTAAAAGAGTGAAGTTTGCAGGAAAAATCCCTCTTTCCCAAAATGGGGAACATTTTCTTCAGTACGTCAGAAGCCATGGAAGGAAAGTCAGAATCACCCTCAGCAGATGTCATCCCCAGTCTGCTGTAGAAAGCTCCTACCACAGCAGGGCTCAGTGGCTTTTTCCCCTTCCACATCTTTAAATATTAGCATTATTCTGCTGTTTGTTCATAAAGAAACTGAGAATCCAGGCGTTGAATAAATAGCTGCTTCAGGCCCATGTAAGGTTCTGACTGCTTGGCAGCATCAGTGAAAGATCTTGTTATGTGATTAACTGTATCAGAACTTCCTGACATGAGTCACTGCTAGGAAGACGCATCAGCACCAGGCAGACGCCTGTGACTTCTCTGTCTGGCATGACATTAAAAATGGCAATGGGAGACATAGGGGAAGCAAAATCTACTGGGAAATAATGCTGGCTAAGCCTTTTCTATTTTAAGGAGAAATTGCCCAATATTTATATTACCTCCTCCCTTAGCAGAACAAACCAGGAAAGAAATAGCAAAGATTTGTAATCGGCTATATATACCAACCTAACCACATACGTGCCCGAGGACACGCCGTAACACCGCACATACAGCTGAGCTCTTCCCGCCACACAAAACAACTGGGTCAGCCAAGAGTAACCCTAGCTGCTTTTTGAGAGCAGAAATAGATTTACTACAGCCGAGGTCAGGTTGCAGGCTCCTTGCGGAGGGGAGCAAGCAGGAAGGACACTGGTACAGAGCCTACACTGAGCGCTTATTTCAGTTCCTTGGAGTGCAGTTGCTATCTCCTGGGTTTCTGGGGGGAGAGAAAGAAACACCATCTTTTGGCATGACAAATTCTGGGATGAGAAGGTGGGTACAAAGTGATGTGCAAGAGCTGCAGCTGAGGACAAGCCTTGTGTGCCTGGTAGGAAATAACCCACCCTTTCTTCTGCAGCTTCTCAACAAGGGAAAGAAGTGTGAAGAAGAGTTAGGGAGGAGCAAGGGAGACTCGGTGCCTTCCTTCCACCAGACAGTTTTACAGTGAAGCATCATCACTTAATCTAATACGATTTTCCACTGGAAGAGAACCCACAGAGCTGGCAGGATTCTTATTTCAGGGTTTGCGTTTCATCTAGCACATAAATTTGCAGGAAAAAAAATTATGACCCAACACCAGCAGCTTTACAGAAAGCAGGGCTGCTACCACCTCACATAAGAGAAAACCAAGAACAGCCTCACTACAAAACAGAAATCAGCACAGAAGAACTATTTCTTCTTATGTTTCCAGTACAATTGGTCTCGTTAAGTATTTCCACTTGAAAAGTTAGATCTGCAAGGGGAAAAGAGTGGATATTGGAGCTGCTTGATGCCCAAGTGATTGTTGGCTGTTTAAAGCAATGAATTACCACTGAATTAATAAATTTATGAGCACATGCACCAAAGGACAGGCAGGAGCCAAACCAAATGACAACCTCCCCACCAGTGGTTCTCGGCATTTGCTACTTACTGAACGTTTTGCAGATGTCAGAAACCGCCTTGAAGACCCTATCCGAGAAGTTGACTTTCACCTTGACATACTTCATGTTGGGCAGCTGCAGGCGAAGCAGCTTGTGCTGAGGTGTGAACTGGAGCTTGGCATCAGCCTGTATCCCATATTTGTCCAACGTCCAGTGCGTTTTAAGGAGCCAAGTTTTCTTCTTTTCCCACCACAGTGCATGATCTGACCAGTCTTTCTTGACATCTAGAACAAAGAAGCCATTTCACCAGTTAAAAACGGGACCAGAATTAGCCTTCAAAAGACAAAAGCAAAAGTTTAAATGCATTTAACTGTGAAGTGACTATTGATCCAAAAGTGCTGACAACCCTCTTCAGATACAAATAATTGCTTCTACTCAATAGCATCTAAAAGCCAGCTCAGAGATAAAAGTAAGAAAGAGCTCAAGAAGAATAAGGATGCGACACAATGTGTCCACAGATCACTCAGCCCAACATCAGTGAGGCTGGAGCATGAATCTGGGGGGCCATGAACGACCTGACACCTTCCTCATCCCCATCACGTAGAACACATGCGCTACCCAAACATGAGTTCAGCCCCCTCGGCACACATGAAAAGCAGAACTAGAAGGAGGCTTGCAAGAAGAATTAAACCGAAACACTGTGTCGTCTCCAGGTCTTTCAGTTTCTACAAACAGAACTGGAAAATTCACAGATGAAACTAAAATTTACTTCTCAAAGGAACAAGAGTGCAAAATCCAACAGCCATGTCTCCTTCCAGCAGGGACATAACCATGGGGTCTTTGAAGATCAAGTCCAAGTTGGGATGCATTTGGGGAACCAAAGCACGGTGATAACTCCAAGAAACAGCAACAGTGTACTATTTTCCCTAACATCTGGAGTATTTAACACCCGCCCTGTTCTCACCAAAGCCCCTGCCACTCCTGCAGAGCATTTCCCAGTCCGACCACCACTAACCATGATGGAACAATGTCCCCCACCACACAGAGGAAAGGGAAGGAGAGGTAGGGGAATGATCCAGATGCTGCAGCTGCATTTTGCAAAGCTCTGCTTTACCCTCCATCTCCAAAGATATTGACAAGGGGCAGTTTCAAAGGACAAACCAAATGTTTTCAAGGGATGTCATCTGGGCAAGCACACGAGAACCTCAAGAGGTTGCAGGACAAGTTACATGGGCAGTGGAAGCTGTCCCTGCCCATGGCAGTGGGGTTGGATCTAGATGATCCTGAAGGTCCCTTCCAACCCAAACCATTCTATGATTCTATGATACCACGAATGACAGAATTATCAGTAAGTTTTGAGCTTATGGACTTTGTATGAGGATTATTTTAATTTTCATAATAAAATAGAAGCTTGAATGCAAAACAGTTCCCAGGTTAAAGCACTGGTTATATAGTAATTCAGTTTTTAGCTCCAGATTCTCCTGTGATCCTGGATTCCCAATATGAAACATCACTTTTCCCCAAGTTAAAACTGCCAGATAACATTCATTGCAACTGCTCCTTTCTCCATCCTCTGGCAGTGATGTTCATGCACGTCAGGGCACTGGCCCAAAAGCAAGGGGCAAAGCCAGCAGAGTCCAGGGACAAAGCCCCAGCAGAAACACCACCCGACAGGCTGAAGGTACTGAGGAACACACTCCAGGACCAACATCGTCAAGACTATTCCCCATAAGCCACATCTGAAATTAAAATTGAGATATGAACAGTGTGACAAACTTTTTTCTGTCCCCATCTGGAAACAGGATCTGGAGCTCAGTGTTACTGAGAAAACCCAGCAGAAGCTGGTCTAATAGCAGAATCATGCAGCCAGAAAGCAGAAATGTTCAGCTAGACTTTTCAACAGCTTTGTGCTATCAAATTAAACAAAACCAAATATAGAAAAGCATGCAAACTTTCACAAGCCTTGGCTATGCTTAAAAAAATCTGAGAAATCATTACAGTGGACTCTGTAATGAAGTCCAACTTATGCCCTACTAACAGCTGAACGAATTGGCACTGAAATGTACAAACTGGCACAAATAAAGGCATTTTGAATCACTAACATTTGTGCCTAACGGAAGGGGGTTTGAGTGCACGCTGCAGATTAACCTTTGGTCATCTTGGGCAAAGGAGAGCACAGAGGGATCCTGAACATGAGCTGCATACATTTGCTATGATCACAGCAAATCATTTCTACTGATGCTGCCCTTCCAGGCAAGAAACCTTCCAGGTGAAGGCTGCGGAGATCTGGAGGCTAGAGCCATCAGCATCAGCTGGAGCACGGTGAGGGACTGGGAGTTCCAGGAGCCCAACCCCAGCAGCAGCACCCACAGGAAAGGGAAGCAAAGCGCTTCCTTCCCAGCATCAAAAATAATCAGTGCTCCCAGCTTCCTCCACCTCCCAGGGCAGCCTGAACTGAAACCTCAGCTGCTGGAGCCTGGGAGAGCTGGGGGATCTGGCTGTGATTGTGTTTTTGGAGGAAGAACCTAGTTTTGCATTTGCCCCCCAGAACTGTGTCAAGAGCCAGATACGTGGCACTGGTGATGCTGAGGAAATGTTTTACAGCAAAACCCACTGAGCGAGCTTGATGTTCCCCTTGAAAAACTGTTCAGACAGTCCTGCAAATGCAAGAGGCATCTTAAATCACCCACCCAGACAGCTGCAGAGATCTCTGCAAGGACAAAACATTATGAGAAGAGGTGAAAGGCTGCTCATAAAGTGTTTTAAACCTTAAACATCCTTAGCTTTCAATCCATGCCAGTGCCTCGCTGCAGTCACATCACACCAGCTTGTCCTGCATAATTACAACTGCAGATTTTTATTCCTACAGCTACCACTAAATTCACATCCAGAACTCATGTAGCAGAAAATAAAGCCTTAATTGAGATGTACACAGTGTATTTTAATTCTGGGCTTGCCATGGCACTGATACACACATACACAACTACCATTTAAGCAACAAAGACAAATTTTGGCAAAGTGCAAAGAAGCCCCATCCGCTCTGCCTGATGGCCCATTTATCCCAGGAGCTGGCTGCTTCTAACACTTTCCCTCTGCCCATCCATGGATTTTAAAAGTCCCTTTTCTGCTCCACTTCTGCAGCAGCTACTGAACCTCCTCTCTTCAGAAGCATTACTGTCACTTGGCAGGCTCTCTGTTTAAGCTTACGGCTTACTAGCAATAGTATACAAGTCTCCAGTGTTACATAAACACTGTATTTGACTTGTTATTTCGAGATATCCCTTATTGCAGATGGGCTCTCCTTCCATGCACCGCTCAGGACAATAGAGCCCTGATACAACTAAATAAACATCTTTTTATTCCACCCCTCCCTAGCATATGGTTAAACCTCACTAGACTGATACCTGGAGACCAGGAAAGTTCAGCAGTGGTGGTCTCTAACCTCTTTAGGTATCACCTGTGGGGTAGCACCAGATCCCCTTTCACACACACATCCCTGATTAAATTCATAGAACAGCAAAGAGCCTAGCAATGCCTCCATCACCTTAACATTGGAGGCAGATTACTAAAAAGCTCCAACATCAACCAGAGTAGGTATGTAGGGAACTTCTGCAAGTCTGTCGAGTTTGCATCATGGTTTTTTGTTTGAGTTTTGGAAACAAAGGCTGGCAGCTGAAGCTGTTTTCCCTGGAACACTGTTCACCTTAGGAGGGTCAGCAGATACATCCAAAGCAAAGCTTTCAGTTCATTTCTTAATTATAAGTGATGGCTTTTAGAGGAATGGGTTCAAGTCTTCAACCCTCCCATAGGAGCAATATGAAAGAACCATCCTCCTCCAGTACAAAACACAGCAGAATCAAAGCCCATCCATCTCACTGGTTGTTTTTCCATTGAGGCTGAATTAGCCCTACAGCTCTCCCAGTCCTGGCTCTTCCCAAGGGTGAGTGTGCACCAGGAGTGCTTTTAATGAGGATTATTCCTGCTCTGAACTAGTCACGCTTGGGGAGCTGAGGTAGGAAAATGCCTTTCAATTACCCACACAATACCTCAAATTGCTCCATATATATAAAGTATATGTGCAGGTATAAAATATGTTATTCATATAAACACACATATATACACACAGCATATATATATATAAACATATACATACATAATATGTACACACATACGTACATACATGAAATACATATACATATATATGTGTCACATAAATGCACATGTTTATACACAATCATACATACATAAAATTGCTACATATATAAGACACAGTGCAAGGACTGAAGCAGCTCACAAGCCAAGCATTGTTTCTTGCATAAACTGATTTTTGTACTTGGTAAGCTACAGAGAAAATCAACCAACCAACCAACCAACTTTACAGCTTTTCAATGACTTTGCTGCAGGTGGGTTGAAATTCCTCAAGGGTTCTTAAAAGGATGGAAGAAAGAAGTAAGTGGGTTGCATTTATTTTCTTCAAATTAATATGCAATACACATTTTATTGAAAAGGATACAGACGTGGACGACACATTTAAAACCCTGACTGCAGGCAGCAGACAGCTCAAGAGGCAGCTGGGGGAATAAAGTACCTTTAAGCTCAAATACCTACTGATAAGACATTAATCCAGCACTTGCAAACCCCAAGGAGCGGCCAGGGCTCTCCAAGCTAGAGGCTGGGTGTTGGCTGGTTACACACCCCTCTTGGGAAGCCAGCAGGGAGGAAAAACTCCTTCAAAGGAAAAGAGACCTCCAGCAATAAATAGCTGGGGAGTGCCCTATGTGCCCTGGGTGAGCTCCCCAGGAGGGGTGCATCCTCCCCTCCACCTCCTGTCCCCTTGGGATGCATTGCACAGCCATCATGCATGGAAAGCAAGGCCAAAATATTCTAAAAAGGAGAGCAATTTAAGACTACAATTAAAAAAGGAGAAAAAATGCCCCCAGACAAACCACCAAAAATCACTGCACATAACCTCATGTGTGGCTTTGGTAGGTTTTCCTTTCCCATGTACTACCAGCGGTGTGCGTCAATGAGGTCTGAATGCATATGCATCTTCACACCACTTAATAAATGAGAGAATACTGCAAATGCTCCTAAAACATTCAGAAGTACCCCAAAATGGCTAATCTGGTTTATGAAGCAGGGGGAAGGTCCCCCTCCAGTCAGCACCTGCTCTCATGGTCATGAATATGTACTTTTCAGAAACTACTGATCCAACCATTAAATACTGCTGCATTTCCTTCTCCCACCTGCAGAAGCTGGTGCAGGGATCAGCTCCTGCATCTCAGCGGATTGGATCCAGACCCATGCAGTTTGCTGAGAATGGCTGCAAGATCATCACTTGCTTTTGAAGCATCCTCCCAACCAGTGCAGGGACTGGAATTTCACATGACAGATGTGCTCAGGCTGCTCTGCAACTCTAAAATGCCAGTATGTTGACCAGCTCACCTTGGGCTAACATCACTGCAATCAAAAGTAAGGCAAACTTACTCAAACAAACCAGATTTCTTTAAATACATATTTATATTTTTATATATTTAAATAGATCTATAAGCACATACTTAGCTGTTTATGTATTTTACGGATGGATATATATGCACACATACAGAGGTATATCTATATAGCTGAACACACTGGTCCCTATGGGGAGGTATGGGATATAGCCTTCTTGCTGCTCGCATTGACCTCTTTAAACTCAAATTCCTTTAAACATACCAAAGCCACTCCTTTCAGGGCAATGATGGAAAAAAAAAATAAATTAACGATGGAGCTGTTTTCATTTATCTTGAGTCCAACAAAAATGCTGATGTGTTTTGCTGGGTGATACAGTCACTGTCTTGGGGCAGAATCTATTTTTTAGTGCGGATTTGAGTATGATTTGATTTGGGGCATGGTGTGCACTGAAGTAGATGCCTCTCCAACCCCCAGTGGGGATTTAATTGGAGAGCAAAGTTCAGAATGCAACAAAAATCCTTCCAGCCTCTGGTCACAACACTCGAAAAATTATACTTAGAAACACGGAGATAAACATCCTAGAAAATTATTATCAGACTGCTGTAATAAAGCTGTAGCCACAACAATCTGATGCTCTTGGTATTGATGAGACTTAGTCACACGCCTCATATTTGACACACGCTATGAAAGATACAGCATAGAGCAGACACACTGCAACAACTGCCCGCAGAAGGGCTTTTGCCCATAGGTAAATACAAAGGGGTACCTCAAATTCTCTAGCATCTACCACCATGGGCCACTATCACCGCTATTTTATCCTACTTTGTGTTCAGGAGGACATCTACACACCCACGGAGGTGTCCAAAACAGGGTGGGCCTATGCTGGAATTTAAGCTTAAGAAGAACATTTCTTGCATGAAAAAGTTTGATTTATTAAATAAATAAATAAATACGGACAAAAGCAGCCTTGTTCCCACTGCTGTGATTCCTGTGAGCACAACCCAGTACAGGAGACCTCCCTCTCTTCCCGGCGTGCCAGGGAACACACTCATGGTTCACCACCATGAAATCCTGACGTCAAAGCACACCGTGTAGTCGCAGAGAGCCATTCAAGAGCAATGAAAAAAGCGTGTGAAGGACGCAGCACTGAATGCAGATGTTAAACATGTCCTTGCTCAGAAAAATTATGGAGCGTCTTCTGCTAATGAGGGAACGTGCTGCTGCACTGCTGGGAAAAGAAGTGTCCTTTCGATTGGCAAGCCCATGTCTTGATAGAGCAAGGACGGTAGCTGAAGCACCAAAGAGGTGGCAAAAAACGTCGTGGTCAACCTTTTTGCTGCTCAAAAGCACCACCCTCCCCTGAAAAGCCCACCACAGCAACAAGGCACGGCAGAAGCCCCCGTGAAATTTTACCGTTTGGTTTCTACACGACTGGTTTTGTTTTATAACCATTTTGCGGAGCAAGGACATTTTACAAGCCCAAAACATCAGTGAGGGTCTTTGTAAATGCATGAGGCTGATCCATCAAACCCAACTGCCTCCCAAAACGCTGCTCCTGGCTAGCCAGGGCTTTGCTCACTCACCCTCAAGCTGCTTGACCCACAGGATACTGAGCCTTCAAGCATCTCTGCTGGAGTCAGGTCCACAAGCAGACTTCAGGGAGAAGAGCAAATCCTGACAAGCCTGAAAGTTACTTTTTTTCTTAAGTGAACTCTAGGAAGGAAGCTCTTTTCAGTGTTAATAGGATTACTCAACTAGCACTTGGAAATTTAATTCATTAAGATGCCACGGCAGTTATCTACTTCTTGCACTGCTAGTGCTAAAACAAGTAACTCCTCCTCCTCCCAGGGCTGAAATGATTTATCTCATGCTGGCCACAGTAACAAGCACCTTTGACCTGAACGTGTGCTACTCACCTATGGAAAGAATAGCAAAAGCACCTTTAAATTTGTTTTACACCTCTGATACTATCCCACAAACTCAAAAGGCACATGCAAACTGCAGCACAAGCTGTGAACTGAGCATATGGCATTGGCCGTAGAGGTGCGTAGACACTTTTATGCAAAAATTTATTATACATATATAATAAAATACATTTTATTTCTCAGCATCTATTGCAGCAGGAGGTCTATAGGTTTCTCTGAGCTGCTCACCTTCTCCCCAGCCATACCCAGCCCTGTTTAAACCTCTCAGCAGAGAGAGCAGATTTGCAGCAGTGCTGAACCCAGCTGAAACATCAGGAAACTCCAAGGAGGTGAAAGCCGGGTCCAGCTCAGATCCCCAGTACCCCTATGCTAACAGGCATCAAGCAGCTCAGGAAAGTCTTTGCAAGCACACGCAGACTTGCTTTAAATCCTTGTACCAGCCCCCCAGAGCCGTTTGGCTTTTTCATTTTCCAAGGCTGGATTCTTATTTAATTTTATTTTTTAAAACCCAGGATCTTTCCAACCTGATTTTCCATGTTTCCCCCAACTCATCAAGCACCCCTCCAGAGGAGGCTTGCACTGGCTGCTCCCTGCCTCCAATGGAATCACAAGAAATGGCATAAAACTCAGTTAAGGAGTGTGGTTTCCATGAATCATCCAGCACAAAATAGGAAGCATCAGAAAGAAGGAAGGAAGAAAGGAAGGAAGGAAGATCATTTCTCCAGGGAGCACTCAACTGCCTTGACTACCAGCCCAGGCGCTCCCTCACCCTCCAGCCATGGATCACACTTCCCTTACCAAAAAGGAAAGGTGCCCCAGGGTGATGTGCAGTCTGCAACCCTGACTCATCCCCAATGAACGTGCAAGGCATAAAGGAGCTGGTCCCTGCCAAAAAGACATCATAGCAAATAACAGAGCCAAAGGACATTTGGCAGGATTAATGCATATGGCAGATAAAGGAGGAATACCTGAATTCCCTGTCTGAAGCTTCAGTCTCATCAGGCAAGTGCCCAAGTGCACTTTAACAACAGGTACTCTCTGATAAATGCTCAGGACCCTGGAAAGGGAGGTTTGCAACAGTCAGGATGCCTCGGGCAGCCTCACCCCACCCCAAACCTGTGAGCCAGTGTTGGTCCTGCAGACCAGGTGGGATCCTGGACTACAGCAGAGGGATACCAAACCTTCCAGGTTTCAAAGTGCATCCCCTCAGGTAGAGCATAAGGAAAAGAAGGTGTCTTATCCCTCCCTGGCAGTGACAGCAGCCAGAAGCACTGCACATCCCACCATGCATTCTGGGATGAGCTAGTCAGTCCTTTGCAGAGCCACAGGAAGATGGCATGGGAAGGGAAGGAAACCCCACCGTTTTTCTTATTTATTTCTGCATGTTAGCCCAAGCTCACTGAAGCACGCAACACACTTTTAAAGGGGGTTTAAGACCTCTAACCTTCAGCTTGGGTCCACCTCACCCATCACATAACCAAGATTAGGCACAGAAGCCAAGGCCAGGACATGCAGGATGCACCGAAGACAATTTCTGCTGCAGACAGCTCTCTGGCGGACATCATATCGTGCAAAGCTCTGTGTATTATCAGCAAGAAAGGGAAGCTCAGCAAGACAGAGATATAGCTCTTTACAGGCAATGTCATAAAACACAGACTTTCTAATTGAATTTGGAGTTTTAGCAGTTAACCCTTCCAAAAGTACATATGCCTGCAGGGAGCGGGGGGGGGGGGGGGGGGGAACAGAAAACCACCAAACAAACATGTATAATCAGCTGGTAAGAGATTTAACATGTAATAATTGGCAAGATGAAATTCTGGTTGCTGTCTAGTTGTTTTGCAAGCTAAAAACCAGCTGAGATTATAAATGAGAAGGTTTATACAACCACTGCAGTGCCTGTTTGCCTCTGCATATCCCCTCCCAATGCTGTTTGCAACCTGTCGTCCAAATCCAGACACATGTTAATGAAAATTTACAGTCTCCAAGATCCCACCTAGTCTGCAATAGAGGAAATAAGGCTGGCACAGGTACATGCTGTGCACACAGCTCCTGACCAATGTGACATTCATATCCGAGCGGCCAATGAACGTGAGCTGCACCCAGAGCTGCTGCAACCTTGCTGTAAAATGGGTGAAAATGAGAAAAAACAACAAGTACCACTCTCTGAAAATAAAAAAGAACACAAAAAAGCTTTCCTCTGGTTTGCTGGGCACTTTTCTTCCCCTGCCCCATCAGTTCTACCTGGTGGAATCTCCAGCCTAGAAAACAAGAGCAATGTGCAAACATCAAATCTGGGCAAGAAAACTAAGTTACTGCAACTCTGGCCAAAACTGTTATTACTCCATCCAGCAGGAATCTGAGGTTCCGAACTGTAACACCTGAAAAGTCCTGAAAGTCACTGAGAACATTCAGAACTGAATCCCACAAGCTGAGAAGATCTGCATTGTTTTGTTTCTCTGTCTCTTTCTAAGATAATCCACATTTCAAATCAAGAACAAAGAAATGCACCTTCTTTTAAACAGTTTTAACACTACGGGAGTTTTTCCCCCAAACACACCCCGCGTTGGATGCTGGGCTGAAAGTGGTGTAGCAAGAGCTCCATGAATACCATAAATCTCCTTCCTTCCCCTTGTCTGTAAGAGAAACCACCACTATAACCCACCGTTAAATAGGAACTCACAGTGGTGGTGTCAAGGGTGATGTTGAAATGACTGAAGTTTAGAGTGCAAATACTCCCTCTTCTCTTTCTCAACTTGGTAAACACTCCCACATCCATGATTTCATGCAGTTATCCACAATCCCTCTCCCCCCAAATCCTACACCAAGGGCTAAAACCCAGATTCCTGGTTTGCTTTTTATAATGTCCCATAGTGGGATTGCAAGAAGTTGCTCATAAACCCACTGTGGACTGCAAGCCGCAGACTGACAACTACCAAATGCCATTTTTAAAACTAAACTAAACTAAAATCAAGAGTCAGGTATGATTTTACCCTGGTAGCCAGAGGAGGATGGTACCTGCCATGAACGCAACCATCACACGCATAACAGCATAGAAAGAGAGTACAAGAATCCCTGCCAGGGAACACCTGGAGGCATTTGGCTTCTATAAATACTAAACTATCCCACTTAGTGTGTGTGGGAAAGGCTGTGGATGCTGTCTACCTGGACTTCAGTAAAGCCTCTGACACCACTTCCCACCATTTCTCCTTGGAGAAACTGGCTATACGTGGCTTGGAGGGGTGTGCTGTTCACTGGGTAAAAACTGGATGGCCTGGCACAAAATGTGGTGGTGAACGGAGTTAAATCCAGTTGGTGGCTGGTCACAAGTGGTGGAACTGCCAGGTTAAGAGCTGGACTTGAAGGTCTTTTCCAACCTAAACAGTTCCATGATTCTATTTTGAGTACAATTTGTTTGGGACTTCATATGATTGAGACTTATCCGGATGCCTGGGCAAAATGCAAGCTCTGACAGAGGAGGGTGAGGAAAAGGAAAGGACAGCTACAGAGAAAACAGAAAAATGAAAGAAAAAGGAAAAGGGAAAAAAAAAAAAAGGAAGTATGTGACTATGATGACTTGTATCATTTTAGCTCCCTTGGAGTGACGTGAGCACAGCTCCTTGTGCTGGCTTCCCCGTGCGCTCTATGTCAAATGGAAACCTGAGGGAACTGGAAGAGGAAACTACTGATTTGGGCTGGGTGGGAGCAGCAAACCCAACAATTTCCTGTCTGTGGTACAACAAACCCCGGCTCTGGTATTCGCGGGAACGCTGCCGCCACCTCCGGCCCCGCTCTCTTCCCCCTCTGACTGCGATCTGTGTCATCGGCTGGGCTCTTCTGAACCAAAGCAGATGGCTCAAGTGAAACAACTTCAATAATAATCAAACCAAATTTTAAAAAATTAAGTGTTTTTTTCATCTTATAAAGAGTCATCTCCACTCTGGGTAGAAATATTAATTGCTGTGACACAACTTAGAGCTGCTTGCATATGGATTTTACCTACCTCCGCCCCAAATTCCTCTGGTCATTGGCAGTTCAGCTGGATATTCCACTTAGGCTAACAAAGAGAACATTATTTGAGCCATGATCCTACAATTTGGTGTGAGGCCACATAGAAGCTTCCTGGAGTCAAAAGTTAGACATAAAGAGCCAGCCCTACATAGATCGATGTGAGTGGCTGGCGAGTGCCTGTGTTAATAGGCACTTGCATATTCTCACTTAAATGTTATAAAAAATGTGTTATTTGGAGGAAGAGGATTCAGCACAGATCACTAGCAAAGATATTAATCAAGGGGAAAAATGTAAACGCAGGGCACGTTAGTGGCTCCCTTGGTCTCCTTGAAGATGCTGCTGAAACAGAAGTACCTCTGCTGGGAGCATCCCCGCTGGCTGCTCCGAAATCTTCCAGGGTACCACCTCCACCTCAAAATGGCCCCAAATTCTGCCCATTTCTGGAGCAGGAAGACTTCTCTGCTCAGCAGCATGCCAGATCCACCCCTCAGCCTCTGAACTCACCATCCCACCTCCCACTGGCTATGCAGGTTTTGCTGTTTAAAAGCCTGAGATGAGGTTTCCCAGAGAAAAACGGAGCAGGATGAGTATGAAGCATCAGAGGAGTCCTGGCTGCCCATACTGCAGCCACCTAAACTGCCCTCAGCAGCAAACACTGCCACCATTTATCACATTATTAGAGACAAGCACTCACCACTCAGCCTCAAAGGGAATACAAACAGCTTCTCGGAAGCCTCCAGGCGTACTAAATGGCACTCAGAGTCCTCTCCTGAACACCGTGTACTTGAAAAGCAACACTAAGTAGTGACTGAGTGCTGATTTTGAATTAGAGTCATAGCATGAATCACAGAATAGCTTGGCTTGGAAAGGACCTTAAAGACCATTCAGTTCCAACCTCCTCTGCCACAGGCAAGGACACCTTCCACTAGACCAGGCTGCTCCAAGCCCGGTCCAACCTGGCCTTGAACACTGACAGGGATGGGGCAGCCACAGGTTCTCTGGGAAACCTGTGACAGTGCCTCACCACCATCTCAGAGAGGAACTTCTTCCCAATATCTAATCTAAATCTACCCCCTTTCAGTTTAAAGCCATTCCCCCTTGTCCTATCCCTACATGCCCTTGTAAAAAGTCCCTCTAAAGATTCCTTGCCCCTTTAAGCAATGGAAGCTGCTCTAAGGTCCCCCTGGAACCTTTCCTTCTCCAAGCTGAACAACCACAACTCTCTCTGCCTGTGTTCATAGTAGAGATGCTCCAGCCCTCTGAACATCTTTGTGGTCTCCTCTGGACTTGCTCCAACAGGTCCATGCTCCTGTTGTGTTTGGGGACCCAGAGCTGGATGCAGTACTGAAGGTGGGGTTTCATGAAAGTAGAGTAGAGGGGGAGAATCACCTCCCTAGACCTTCTGGCCACGCTGCTGGTGATGCAGCCCAGCACACCATTGGCTTTCTGGGATGCAGGCACACACTGCCAGCCTATGTTGGGCATTTCATCAACCAACACTCCAAGTCCCTCTCCTCAGGACTGCTCTCAATACATTCTCCATATTCTCTCAATACACTCTCCAGCCTGTCCAGGCTGGATGAGGTGGGACATCTGAATGCCACCCGTACCCTCCAGTGTGCTGACCACACCACACAGCTTGGTGTCAT
This sequence comes from Pezoporus occidentalis, assembly GCF_034315485.1. Classification (NCBI taxonomy): domain Eukaryota; kingdom Metazoa; phylum Chordata; class Aves; order Psittaciformes; family Psittacidae; genus Pezoporus; species Pezoporus occidentalis. Next base: position 2,100,076 of record NW_026913857.1, on the reverse strand, counting down.
CAGCAAACATGCTGATGACATGATCCCACTGCCCATGTTGCCAACCCCTGAGGAACACCACCTCACCACCTATCTCCACTTGGACATTGAGCCATTGACCACAACTCTTTGAGTATGACCATCCAGCAAATTCCTTATCCACCAAGTGCATAAGGAATTTCAAAATGAGAGGAACTTCTCATCTCAACTGACATCTGATGGTCAGACAAGTACCTGCAGAGTGCACAAATGGAAGCATGGACCGGAGAAATGCTTCAACCATACTCCAGGCAGCAAGCACTGATGCTCAAAATAAGTATTTCTGGAAATAAACCCTCTTTCTCTTTAGCCTCCACCCATTTCTCTTGCCTTCTCTAACAGCAAAACACATGTAGTCACCTAGTGAGCACTTAGCAAGTCTCGTTGGAAAAGTCCACAGGAAAAGGTGCAAGTCACCTGCAAAACAGCACTGCATCCTGCTTTGTGTTTGCAATAGGAATGGGCTGAAGCAAGGATACTGCATTTCTCTTAAATAGCCTTAAGCTGTTTCAAAGGGTTCACCCCAGTTTCAAGTCAAAAAATTCCCCAGCAAGTCTCACAACAGCTTGGAACATTTATAAGCACTGCAAAACCTCAAACCCAAACCTGAGGAAATCAATGACACTGCACTTTCTTGGTGTTTTATTCACAACCCTTTGAGGGGTCCATTAAGATAAAGAGATTTTACTGGGAGAACACTGTTATTTTCAATTGATCTTTCAAAGAGTACAGATGAAGTCATTGGCAAGATAACATGGGCAGAGTTCGTTTGATGGCTGAAGAGAGCCCCTTGGGTAAATCCCAGACACATCCCACATGCAGGCTAAAATCCACAAAAGAGGGAACGAGCAAGCTTGGTGTGCTACCATGTGCTAAAGCACTTCAACCAAAACACTCTGCATGTGACAGCTCCTGTGCCAGTCCTCAACTGACATCCTGCCCTCCCCAAAGTGATGGGAAGGAGATAGCAGAGGAGCTGCCAAAACAGAACAATGGAGTTTAAACCAGCTGCCCAAATCCTTATCAAAGATGTGATTCACAAAAACCCCAAGGCCTTAGAAAATGTCATCACTGCCTGCCATTATCAGCCACTCTCTATCAAGGGCAGAAGGCTTGCTTTGACATTTATCCCCAGTGCAGCTGATGTGCCCATCCTGTCTTGATAAAACAGGGATGCCACCACACTGCAGGGCAGCACCCTGAGCCATCCTCCCACCTTGGCCAGGGGATGCATCAAGCATTAATGCCTTTTGGTCTAGAAGGACTGCTGCAATTCCCAAACTAGCTCTTTTTTCTTTTTCATCCACTCATCTATTTTCTTTGTGTACAAACCCCTAAGGGTGCTCAGTCCTCCCCATGAGCCCCCACAGCTGGAGCTGGCTGCCATGCATACTCTGCCTGTAAAAGAAACCTACAGAGAAATCTACATTTCCACTACAAAACTTTTATCCACAGACTTTCTGAATCTGCTCAGTGCACATTTAGGTCATCTGTCTTAAGCCAGTCCTCTGCCAGCCACCATTTGTCCCCCCCTTGCCTGCTTCTGTCAGCTATTCTTTTATTCCCACTACCGTACAGAGGATCCCCTAAATGCAATCCTGCATTTAATGTATGTCCCACAAAGCTCCTCCCAAGTGCATTTCAAAAAAGCAGCATGTTTTCCTTGCATGTGTTTAAAACAGCCTGAAGTTGACAACAACAATAACCTGCGTTCACTTCCTTCCTTCCTCTGCTCCCAGTGATTTTAAGCCTCTTTTTCTGTTTGTTTTGTTTGTAAATCAATAGTGGCAGAATTCCTAAAAACCCCTGGGTGAGTACCAGGAGTTTCCAGTACTCCCAACCCACATGGACCAACTAAATACTACTGTTCTTAAAACCTCAGCAGTTTTTTGCCCATTCTTCAGAGGACTCTGCCAAGCACAAGGCACGGCTCAATTAACAAAGTGGCTTAATCCAGCGGGGTGATAAATAGCAGGGGAGCCAACAGGTCATTGCAATTCACTTGAGTAACCAGAATCCATATCTCCTGCTTGGTTTTTTTCCAGTCCTTGCCTGCATTAGTGACAGATTTTAACTGCCTATTCCCAAATAGTCTGACTGCAGCCGCTCTAATCAGGCAAGGACTGAGTTGACAAGATTTACCGATACCTGCAGCCTTGCAGATATGGAGGAGAGACTTTCCTGTGTTCTTGCTCTGAGAATGGCACCCCAGCCCTCTCCAGGGCAAAGGGCTATTTACTGCAATTGTTTTCCCCTACAAGCATCAGAAAATACTAACATAAATCTAGGTTTTCCCTCTTCCAGGCTCTCCTTGCTGCTGGGAGGAGGCAAGCCATTTTTTCTCCCCCACTCACTCATGGTGGAAGAACTTCTACCAGCATCCTTCAGCCAGAGTGGGACCAATGTCTGCAAATCACAGTGATGCCCTAAACTTCACTGAAACTCTGGGCAGGCCACAGAAATCTCCTTTCCCTGCCTCCAGCAGCACAAAGCCCAGAGGAGGTTTGTCCAAACGGATGGAACCAGCAAACCCCTGACCAAGGCACAGCCCTGCAATGTGCAAGCAGAGTGGTCCATAGGGGATCCCAGAGCTGCAAAGAAACTTTGTTTTTAAGACATTCCCTTAAAACTCACAGCAAAAATCTGCTTTGCTACAGATTAATAATTTATTTTAACACTTGGAGTTGTTAAAAAAGTGAAATCAACACTGTGAGGGACAGAGGAACGATGGGTTAAAAACACAGGGAAAGGGTTCCAGCATGGAAAAATTGCAAAATTAATATATCTGGAGATGAAGCAGTGGCAGAGGGTAGATGAAGGAGGGCATTCAGGAGGCACATGAGGGTGAGACACGAGTCCTGTCCCACCCCTCTCTGCTAAACTCGACCCTGATAAACTGGCAGGAGCTCAAAGAGCCATAAAAGTAATGAGAGGGCTGGAAGAGCTGACATGCAGGAAGATTAAAAGGAACTAAATACGTATAGCTTGGCTCAGCGACAAAAGCCGGGAGGAAAGGGAAGGCAACAGCTGGGGATATCCACAGGTCTCGGCCATCCTGGGAAGGGGGGCACTGGGGCCGAGCCCCCCGGGGAGCACCATCTCCACTCCCCCTGCCGGGCCGGCGGCTGTGGCCGCTGCATTCCTTCCCTCTAATACAATCCCTAATTTAACAAGTGGAGAGGATCCGGGCAAACACACTGGGGGGGGGGGGGGGGGGGGGGGGTGCATGACGTCAGGAACTAATTTAAGTCCTTGCTGGGCTCCATCCCCATGCATGCGCCCAGCTTACGGCACGAGTCGGCCCCGGCTCTGCCTTGGCATCTGCTGGTCCTGGCACCCAGCGCAGCTCAAAACCAAGGGGCGCATTGCTTATTCATTCATGATCAACGGGTTGATTTTTAACCGCTTCTAGAAAGCTTTGCCTTTTTTACCCTAGCCACTGAATGCTCAAATCCAGCAAATCTTTCTGCTGCTCCAGCATAAAAATAATCAAGTTTTTGGAGAGTCAAGAGCTATCTCCAGCACGAGACCTTTTGATGCGACTGCTTGCTTCCTTTCGAAACAAGCGTATTTATATCCATCCCTTCCTTCCTGCAACTTCAGATAATTAATAAATCAAAACCTAAGCATGGAGGAAAATGGTTATTATTGAAGGGCTCTGCACTGAACCCGGACCTGCGGGTGCAGCTGACAGCTCCGCTACTCCCACAGCCGCAGGCACGCGCGGGGACCTCGCAATTAGTATTTTCTTTGAGCAATTACAGTCGTCAGCCCAGGCCGTTCCGCTGAGTAAACACACCCGAGCCACAGAGCGCTGATAAGAAGACAAGGGGAGGTTTGGCGGGGCACGGAGCCCCTCCACCACAAAGCCATCCCTGCGGCTTCGGCCGCGCGTTCCCACGCGCCCCAGACAAACGGGCTCTTTGTCCAGGTACGCACCCAAAGCCACCGGACACCGCGGTCTCCCCGCTCCCAAGACCGAGTTCCCGCGCCGCCCAAGCCACCCCGTTAACCACCCCACGCTCGCAAAGGGCCCTCGTCCAAAGCAGTGCAGAGCCAGATACAACTCTAGAATTAAATTGTTCTGTAAACTTGGAGAGCACCCATGAAAATCCCCACCACCACCCCATGAATGAAGAGGTTTCTCGGCTCTGGGTAAAACTGAGTACAAAGGAGGCGGCGATGGGGGCTGAGGCCCTGCCACAGGCAAACTGGCCCCGGGGTGTAAAAGTTGGGCTGGTTTCGGCCCGAGGCAGCTCGAGGGGCAACCCAGGGCGCCGGCTGGCGACAAGGCGTCTGCCACCGGGGGAATGGGGGCTTTGCTGTGTTTCCCAGGCGAGGTAGGCAGCGAGGGGATGGGGTGCTAGGGCAGGGTGCTGAGACGGGTGCTGGGAACTAAAGCACAGTACTGGGACAGGATGCTGGGTGCTTAAGCAGAGTAGAGGGGTACGATGCTGGCCACTGAGTGCAGAAGCACAGTACTGGGGCAGGGTCTTGCATGCCCAAGCACGGTGCTAGGCAGGGTCCTGGGAGCCCAAGCACGGTGCTGGGTGCTCCAGCACAGTACTGGGGCAGGGTGCTGGGTGCTCCAGCACGGTGCTGGGTGCTGGAAGGATGCCGGGGCAGAGTGCTGGGCTGGATGTGGGGTACCGGGGAACTCACCGAGCTTCTCGACGAGGCGCAGCATGACGCCGCCGATGTGGATCTCGCCGGTGACCCTCAGGGTGACGTCTCGGCCCAGGTCGGTGACATGGACGCTCAGCTCCCACGTCCCATCGGCGTAGCAGCCGTCCGGCATGCGGATCCCGTCCAGCGCCATGGCCCCGGCCTCCTGCGCCGCCAGCCGCGCCTCACCGCCCGCCCGCCGGCACGGCTCGGCTCGGCCCGGCTCGGCACAGCCCTCCCGTGCCCCGGGGGGGTGGGATAGGGGCGCGGTGGGGCGGGATCGGGGGGTGCAGCGCTACCCCGCCGCCCCCAGCCGCTGCCTGCGGGGCCGCCGCGGGAGGAAAAGGGGCGGGCGGGGAGAGGGAGGAGAGGAGGGAGGAGAGGAGGAGGAGGAGGGAGAGGAGGAGGAGGAGGGGGACGATAATTAAAGGAAAACGCGCCCCGCGCCCCTTGGCCTTTTATGGAAGCGAAGGACGGAGTAAGTGGGGCCGCTCCAACATCCGGGACTCGCCGGGGGGCGGCTCGGCTGGACTCGGCCCGGCCCGGCCCGGCGGCAGTGGAGCTCGCTGTGGGGCGCAGCCGCTGGACGCGGAGCTCCCCCGGCCCCGGCGCGGCCGTAGGGGTCCGGCTGCGTGCTGGAGGGGAGCGCGGGAGCCGGCCCGGAGAGCGTCCTCTAGGGCCGGCGGGAGCTCAGTGTCCCAAACGCATGGATGCTTCGAGCGCCTGTCGCTGGCAGCCCTGCCCACGGCCGCGCTCAGTTCGGTGTGTGTTTGGGTTCTTCTTGACACTGGCCGTTTAAAAGCACCTAATTCGTAAGCGGAATAAGACATGTCAGGCAAACCGCTTACCTTGGTATCGCAGTCCGTGGCTTGTGCAGAGCCCATGCTGAGGCTGGTGGATGTGCTGGGTCTCTCCATCCTTATCATGTGTCAATCTAGGAAATGGGAACTGTCTGTAAAATGAGTCTGAACCGGCACAAATGGAGGAAAAAAAATGATATTATCCGCTTCCTGTAGCTCTCCACCCAATGATACACACATCCCGCCAAGGCAACTGGGTTTCCTGAAAAACTGCCACGAGGAAGGAGTTGCGTTTTGAGGTCCGTCATGGTGGTTGGTGGCAGCGGGCAGGATGTATCCCACGCTGTGCCAGGTGATGCAAAGCCATGTACCAGCAAAGCCATGCCCTCCCCGGTAGCCTCGAGGATGGCTCTGCCAGTGCAGAACTTTACCCACGCGCGCTGTTCCCATGTCCTGTGTGGGAATGGCAGTGGGAGCTTTGCCATTGTGGAGGCAGCAAAATGCTCTTAATGGGGATGGTAAAGTTTTGCTACTTTTCTACTTCTGCTGCTATAATGGAGATACTTACAAAGGACTTATCTAGGTGTTCCTGCTCCGGCAGGGGGATTGGACTAGATGATCTTTCGAGGTCCCTTCCAATCTCTAGCATACTGTGATACTGTGACTGTTCCTCTATTTTCCCATATGCATCAATAAAAGCTTTCCTGAGTTTGCCCTGGGCAGAGTAAGCCATGTTTTACTCATGAACAGTGCAGAGGATTTGAGCTCATGTGGCTGATGGTGCAGAGGGATATTGGGTAATACTGCCCTGAATGATGGGAGGACGGGCAGCAGATGACCTCCACCACCAAATCCTCGTGGTGCCTTAATCTCTGTCAATGTAATCCCCATTTCATCCCCCTAAACTTGGAAGCTGGAGCATAGTTTAGGGGGTGAGCTTAGAGGGCAGGGGAAAGCTGGTCTGCAACAATAAAGCTTTCACAGATTGTATCTCAGTGTTCTTTCAGTATAAAACAATAGGGCAATAAATAGAAAGGGTTACTCTCAACCCAAACATTTTGGATGAGGTTCCCAGCTGATGCAATTCAGTACAGCACTGATGGAGCTAGTAACCTTTTAGTACAGCTGATTGCATGCCATGAGGTAGAGGGTGCTGGTCCTCTGTGCTCTTAAAGCCATTTGCAGAGTTTCTCTATCCCTGAGGACAGGGAAAGCCCCTCTCTTTGCCTTTTCTGTCCTGGCTAAGGCCAGGTGCCACCATCCTTAGGGTATTCCTTTCCTCCCAGTGCCACTGCTCAGCGGTGGGTGTGCAGAGAGGTGGGCAGTGTGATCTCCAGTTCTCAGCTGAGAGGCAAAGCGAGGTCAAAAATGCACTGGCAAAGCTCTTGCGTCAGAGGCAGCCAAGCATCCCCAGGGCTCTTCGCACTGTTTGCAAGAAGCCCTTACTCTGTACAAGCAGCAATAGCCAAATAAGGTGCCGAAACGCACGGACGCTTCCACCGGGACAGGGATGATACCTACCAGACCTGCTCACAGCCCACCATGCTGCTCCTCCTGCCTCTGCTCTGCAGAAACCAGGGTGCTTTTCTGATGAAATGGTTCAATGGGCATGTTCAAGAAATCAGTGATGAAGCTGAGCAGTTCCTTTCCCGTTGTGGGTTGATTTGGCTTGGTTTGCCCTTTTTTGTTAGGTTTCTTTTTGTCAGTTTTTAAACTGCTATGTGCAGTTATTGGAACCAGCTGGCTTTCCTGCTTGGCTGCTCTGGGGCTGCGGGCAAGCTGGTCAGACTGGCTCTTTCCAGGGTGACCATCCATGGAAATCTGCCCTGTGCCTTTGGGTGACTGGAGCAGGAAGAGCAGCACGACTGAGCACCCAGCCTGTCTCCATATACAGAGGCAGAGAGATTCCCCAAGCCTCAGTGTAAACAAAAGCTCAGTTTCCTCAAATGCTCCAGCGTGGAGAGCGCAATGTGCTCCGACCTGGTGGTGAACAGCCCCTGCTCAGCCCCCCACACCCCTCCAGTTCTCGATGTGCCCTGTCTGCAGCTTCTTCCTTAACAAGGGCGACGTTTCAAAAGAAAACCCCAAAAAGGAGAAATGCAGACTCCTGTTTTTCCCCCAGCACTTTTTGTTTCTCTAGCACCCCCCAGCCTGGGTGCTCCCTTACAGCCCACTGCCACCGGTACTGCTCCTCTTCCCATGGGGTTTACAAACTCTTTACTTCTCCCTGAGTTTTACTCTGAGCTCATACATCCCTTTAGTGACTGGGGAGTTGGAGCATTACATGATCCCTTTGGAAAAATGCACCGCTAGAAATAAACTTGGCAGCGGTGGAACAGCAGCACAAACCTCTTATGGCCTGCTCCCTCATCTCCAGCACCATGTAACAGCAGGTGAGAGAGGTTCAAACCACCTGGGTAGTTTTCCTTATGTGTCCATTCCTTTCCACCTCTAAGTGTCTTTTGGACATAGCCAAGTTTCCCTTTTCACAAATGACCATTTCCTCCTAGTAGAGAGAAGGCTGTGCCCCAGGCAAAGGAAATATGCTGGGAAATTCCGCTTACTTGTTTATTCATGGCCACATTCATTTTCCCCTGATTTTGTCATGTCGGAAATGTCCATGTGACTTGCTTTTTTATTTTTCTGAATGCATATGCAGAGTAACGAAGCTACCATGGCTTGATTTGTGCTGTACAAATGGGCAATCACCTGGTATATGAATAGAGTTATTCAGTATCATTGTAAAGAAACAATGAATAATATTTGTGATTAAGATCTTGAAGAGGCACTTAAGATGTGGAGGTTTAGTCTTTCTAGGTTGTAATAATTTCCTCTTGTGATCTTGCAGAGATGATTTAGTATCTCTGATACCTCATTGCCCAGCAGTAAAACAATACTTGCTTACGTCCCTTAGGACACAACTCCACTGATGCTATCCTGCTGCTTCGCTTATGTGTAGCCTTCCACCAGGCCCATCATCTCGGCAGGACACAATGTTTGCTCCTGATGAATGAGGTCAGAAGAATTCCCAAGGTTTTGTCTCGTCTTTGGGCCCATCCATAGTGGAGCCTCAGCACCTTTTCTGGGTGGGTTTGTACCTGGCATGGTGTCTTTGGATTTGTAGGTCTGTAGATTCAAGACCTCACACCTTCAGGATGTGATGTGAGGTAACTTCCTAGTTACCCTAAAGGAAGTTCAGGCAATTTGATGTGGAAATGCAGCTGGGTGCTGTCAGCAAGGAATGCTGGTGCCAGGACAGCTATCCTGAACAAACACAGGGGCCATCAACCTCAGGAGACCCATGTGGGCCTCCAGCTCTCTCCTCCAAGGACACACATGATGAAGCCAGGGACCAAAATTCAAGACTGACAATCATCCAGCTTGGTCCTTCATGCCCAAAGGTTACACAATACATCCCTGCAGCTAGAATAAGCCCTAGTTTCCAAGAGAGCTACACTCAGGTAAGAGACATGAAGCCAGGGCAAGCTATCTCCTTCCTTGGTAAGTCAAGCCAAGGTTTCATTGCCCTACAGCTACAAAATTGCATCCCATTTCCATGCTGCATGTGGCCAGCATCAGCCATGGTGCACTGGAGCCTGCTCAGCTTGTGCTGCAGTACAAACCCTGCTGCAGGGCTCTTCTCTGTCCCCTCTTCACCTTCTTTCCAGGAACTGGGGTCAATTAAGCTCTTGAAGCCTCAGGCTGAGGGTTTGTTTCCCAGCCTCTGCCTCTGCTATCCACTCTTCATAACAAATAACACTGCTGACTCTCCTGACTCGGCGTGTGTCAGGCATTAGTTTCCTGTTGACATTAATCCCTGTGTCATTGTTTATCCTTTATCCTTTTTCTATCATGCGGTTGTGTCCTTCTGATGTTTCCAGCTGCCAGGAGTGACGTCCACCGAGTCTGACTCCTGGCTTGGCCCAGAAAGGAGGCAACGTGCCCCATATCACTCTCCAGTCATTCCCAGGGTCAGAAGGGTCCTTGAACTTTGTGTCTCCCTTGAAAGGGCTGGTGGGTCCTAGAGCACTGTCTTGGCACCTGTTTTAGCCAGAGGGAGTTGTTAGCTGAATACTTGAATCCATCTAATGGACAATTTGGAAAAATCCCAGGTAAATTCTCCTGAAGGTTGATTCATTTCCAGGGCTGAAAATGTCTTTTCAGCTCCCTGCCTGGTGCTTTGGTGTCTCACAACAGCTATGCCCAGGAGCCTGCTCCTGTTGCTGATCTTCTTCTGCATCACCTGTGTCTGGCTTATGGGTTTGGAACCTCATCATTCTCACTTTGGAGTCTTAATGTCACTTTGCAGCAACAAATCACACTGCTCTGCGTAGATCATGTTTTAGTAAAGGACAGGGCAGATAACGTTGCACAGAGATGCAGGAACATGTTCCTCTTAGCTGCTGCCACCCTCATCAGTCTTTCAGACAGCCCCAGGACCCCCAGAGATGTTGGAGCATTGCCTCCATCCTTTCCAAAATCTTTTGGCAAGCTTGTCCCAAATGTAGCTTTCACTGGCTGCTCACACTGGCTCTCAGAGGGTTCTCTTCTGTGGATGCTTTGCATGGTGCTGTCAGCAAGCAGTCAGTGTAACTCATTTTCTAGAATCCTAGGTTGGAAAATGCTGTGTTTTGATGAGGTAGTCCCAAAACATGATCAGTCTGTAGGGTTTTTTGGCCAAAAGTGGCTTTTAAGGGTACTTTACTGCACTACTGATTTACACTTGCCCAAGCGAAAGGGGGTAACTCTAGCCCAAAGATTCAAATATCTCACACCCTGCCTCTTCTCTTGTAATATGCAGCATATTAAGCCACTTTCTATTGTCCATCAGATTTTTTGAGCCTCTGCCACTCCCATTATTCTGGCTTTCCTCCACCTCCAGAAGGCCTCCTATTCATTCTCCTTTACAAATACAAAGTACAGGCTGGAGGGCTGAATTTCTCCCATGGAGCTGGGGCTCAAAACCCAAATGTCACGCAACGCTCGATCACCATCCCTGGAGCTGGTGACTCTGGGGTGTTAGAAGAAACACCCAGCATCATTATCCACTGTAGTCAGCAAGAAGAAAAAACAAAACTCCCAAATAGTTCATCTGATGGCTCCAACACCATCATCTGCAGAGCTGGCCGGATAGTGGAAAGTGTCTATTTGGAAGTGATTTACTGGGAAGCAGTGGGAAGAAAAAAAATCCCCCAGATCACATCATCAATTATTCACAGTTGCTATTCAGGCCCTTTCAGGGCAGCCACTTGATGGGAAGTGGAGCTGCAGGAAAGCACCATGTGCTGGTACCCAGGACCCTGCAGATCTCCACAGGAGAAGGAAGGAAGGAAAACTGCCCCCAGCACCCTGTGCAGCCCTGTCCTGTGTGTTGCAAAGCAGCAGCCCCACGGTTGGCATCACCAAGTGCTACAGCATCAAACCCCCACTCCGAGCCCTGACACTGACTCTTCCTGTTATCTCTCCAGCCCCAGCTCTCCCCTCCCCAACGGTCTGAGGAAACTGGCTCCCAGCCCATGGGTTTTCCTTCTATCTGCATAGGGAGCAGAGGCGAAGCTCGTCCATCATGCTTTGTTAGGGGGCCCGAGGGCTGCGGAGGCAGAGGGCATCCCTAGGACATGCTGGACCATTCCCATCCCTATGGATGTGCTCCATAGTGGGACCAAAATCAATTTAATACATGGCGGGGTCAGAGAAAAAGCGCAGCAAGAGCAGACCCATGTTGTCGTACCCAAGCCTGGGGTTTCAGCGCACCAGTTTTTCTTCGCAAGCGTTGCTTGAATCCCCTCACCCTGTGCAAATTTTGTTCAGCATACGCTGAGCTCTGCAAGGCACTCTTTGACCCCATGGCATTGCAAAGCCACCAAATCATGAAATGGAGCAGTAAATCCAGCCCTGGGGACTGGCTGTCCAGCAGTGCTCAAGAGACACGAGGATGGGGAGGCACTGGGATGATTTTCCCACTCTGAAAGCCCCAGAAACCCCAGTCTGGGCCACCCATCCCCTCTGGCTGGTACTGGGATGCTCTATGCTGGCTGCACCCGCATAATGCCGATGTCGTGGTCTCCACTCCGCAGCACCAGAAAGATGCTCTGAGATGGGTTTATTCTTCTCCCATGAGCAGGGGTACGACAGCAGCAGCTGGGGGGTGAATGGGGAAACCTAGAGATTTTCCCACAGTGTGGGAAGCAAATACCAATGGGCAGCTGGGACACACTGGTGGACCAATTAGCCCCAAAACCCCACACCTCCCTTGATGTGGCATCCTGAGAAGGAGACACATGGCCCCACAGGCTCCACAGGGAGGACCTGCCTGCTGCACCCAAGCCCAGCCAGAAGGAAGGAGAGGCCAGCAGCAACGGCTCCCCAGAAAAACCACTACTTTGTTCTCATTGTTTGATCCCAGAAGCATCCACGTCCTTGGGAATAAGGGACTTGAAGCAAGCCACACTGGTGCAGGGAGCAGGGAATTCTCCAAGGCTGTAAAGCTCCAAAAGCCAAACAAGTGTAGCAGCAGCCTCATAAATCACACCCGTTCTATAAATCGCACACTCCTGATAAATCCCACCCCTGCTCTGGGGAGCTGCAAAGGCTGGAGCAGGTGGAGGGCACTGAGGATGGAGCCGCTGGGATTTGGCCACCTTTGCTCATGTGCTGCCAGAGGACAGAAAGCTTCCAGCCAGTGTTTTTACTGATGCACACGTCAGAGCTCTGTGGAAACCGGGCTGGTAACAGGCACGTGAGCACAGGCACCAACGCCACACAGGCACCAGGGGCACCTGTGTCACAGTGGGGTGTTTAGTGGTGCAGTCCTGATGGAGCCATTTTGCACTGTGTTAATCACCCAGACTTGCCCCAGACCACAGGTCGTGGGTTCATGGGGATCACCCCAGTATCACCCCCTACAACCACTTCCCTTGGGCATCCTCACAGCCCCCCAGACTGCTCTTCTGTCATGTTTTTAACCAAACGCAAGCATAATCTGGCTCCTCTCACTGGGTTTGGGGTGTTCGTGAGCAGCCTCCATGGACACAGGTCACCAACTTCCCAGCCAAATCTGGGTACCAGTGGCTGCAGCCAAGGAAACTGCATCAATTTTCTCCCTATTGCACAGATGGAGATGCTGGGGCCAGACACAGAGCAGTGACTTAGAACCACTGAGGACATAGCTCCCTGTGGAGCTGGAATCCTGCCACCTGGGGTGTGGAAAACCGCAATAACCCCTGTGCACAGGTTTGGGTCAGAAATAACCCAAAACTTCTTCCTTTTGCAGGGAAAGTAACACTGGGAGGCTGCAGAGAAACAGGAGGGTCAGTGCTCCGATTTCCCAGCCACATGCATGCCTCTCCACTGCAGATTGCTTTGTCTTTCAGTGCAGCTCTGAAGTTTTCTAAGCTGGATAAAAGCATTTGGGGAACATCAATCAGAAAACAAATGCATCTGTTAAAAGGGAGGTGGTTGATATTGCCTGTCAAGACACCTGAGAAGATGTAGTGGCTGAGCACACTTGGGAGCTTGTTGCACTGAGGAAAGCTGGAGGCGGATGATGCCCAGACAGCTGGGTGGTTTTGTGTGTTCTTGGCTTCAGTCTTCACTGGAAAGGTCAGATGCAAACGGGATGGTAATGCAGTTAGTGCTGGAAAAATAGAGACAGAGCAGATCGGAGTGGTTTAATAAGGTAGATGTTACTGAGTCTGCTGGGCAGGATGAACTTCACCCTTGAGCAGAGCTGTCTGAAGTGATCGGCAGCTCCTGTAGGAAAGAGGGGCGGGCTCCCTCTCTTTCCTCAGGAATGGGCAATGTGGGGAGATGTTGGGAATCCCCCAAGCCCCACTGGAGCATGAAAGTGTGGTGTCTTGTGAGGTCCTAGGAGACACACAGTGGTCTGCAGGTGCTGTCGTGCATCTACAGCTTCTGGCACAGCCCCACATCCCCTGTGAATGGAGGACAGGCAGCGTCAGTGAGGTCCACACTGGGAACCCTCACTGCCAGTTCATCACTGGTTTGTGGTGAGAGGGAGGGTGACCCACAAGGAAAGGTTAAAAGACTTCAGGTTGTTTACTCTACAGAAAGAAAGACAGCTGATAACATCTTCAGGTACATAAAAGAGGGTTTATCTGAAGAGGGAGGGATGGGAGAGGGAGGAAATGCTCTGTTCTCTTTTTCCACAATGGTCAGACTAAAAGTAATAAATCACCTGAGAAAGGTTCAGGTTAGCTCTTCAGGGAGACTGTTTAGGTGTAAAGGGATGAAGGACTGCAGAGGAAGGGGAATCACTGTTGTCAGAGGGTTTTAAAGCTGAGCTGGAAAACAGGCATGCTGGATGGTCTATGTACTTGCTCTGTGTCAGTGGGGCTCTCCCACCTTGTCTGATCAGTTAAAGCTTCTGCTGGCTCATTGCTTACTGGAGGATGCTGGAGCTGCTGCCTGATCTAAAGAACTGCATCTTCATTCTCTCCAAAGATGGGCTTGAAATTAGTGCCATGCACAGATTTGGTCCAGTCCCTGCTTACACGTAAATCTGTACGCTCCACTGCGTGCTGAATCCAACACTGAGGATGCCCCAACCCCACCACATGCTGGAAGGATGACTGTCTGCTCATGTCCTTGCAGCTCTAAGTGGCTAAGAAATTGGGATGAAGAGCACATCTCTGCAAGACCATCCCATGGCCAACAAAAATACCAGTGACACAGCACAGGTGGGAACAGAGAGGTGGCAATCGCTGCTGTCAGCTAGCAGCAGGTCTGGGATTGTTCCTGAGGCGCAGCAGGATGATATCAATGGCATCAGCAACAATGGCAGAAGGTTGGTCACATCTTGGACCTACTGCTCCCTGTGGAATAGAGGACAAGGTGAGGTTGTGTTGCATGTTTTGCAGCTCAGCTAAACCTGCAGCAGCACAGTGTGGGTGCTCAGTGCAGAGTCAAGCCCAGCCACTAGGCCAAGAAACTACAGAAACCAGCTGGGGCTTGGAAAAGGGGAAAACCAAACCAGCCAGAAAAGAAAATAATGTGTCGCACTGAGAGCTGACTGTAAGTGATGGTTGTTTAAACACGGCAGAGTTTCAGAGCGCTCGAGGAGCTGGGTGCATGTACGAGAGGAAGGCAGTGAGAGGTGGATGCCAGTATTTTCTGGCAGTGTTGGGTTGGAAATATCCTTCAACTCCTTAGATAGCAAGCCAGAGATTACGACGCAAAGGAATGCACTGTGAGCCGCTGCTGCGTACAGCTGTGGGAGGGTGGGAGGAGAAGCCAAGACCCATGGCAGTATGATAGGAAACAGCCTGGAGACACATGGGGAAGAGGAGAAAATCAGGTCAATGCTCTGAAGTGGCTTAAGTGGCCATTGGGCAGCTCTCAGGAAGGAGACCAGCACAGGGGGAGATGCATTGGGTGAGAAGAGGTCTCCATGGCACAGGCATCATAGAATTGTAGAATCATGGCATGGTTTGGGTTGGAAGGGACCTTTAAAGGTCATCTAGTCCAAGCCCCCTGCATGGGCAGGGACACCTCCAACTAGGTCAAGTTGCTCAGAGCCCCATCCAACCTGACCTCGAATGTTTCCAGGGATGGTGCATTTACCACTTCTCTGTGCCAGTGTTTCACCACCCTCACCATAAAAAGTTTCTTCCCTACATCTAGTCTGAATATGCCCTATTTTATTTTAAAACCATTCTTCTCTGTCTGATTGAGATGGAGGATTATTCCCCATGATAGTGGTTATTCCCCAAGGCACCATGCTGCCTGTGCTGATCCAAAGGCAGAAATACATGGAGCGAGAACAATGGGGAGCATGAACTGAAGCGACGAGCAGGAGGGAGGTTTAGTGTCACCTTCTAGGGGATGGATGGGGGCACTGGGCCCCTGCTGCCCTCCCATTTTGCCCTGTTGTGATGAACAGGGCCAGGACATGCAGACTCAGGGTTCACCATGAGCCTTCCTATGCAGAGGTGCTGTGCTCACCTGCTGACCCAGCACTGGAGAGCACAGGAGAGCATTTATTGTTTTGTTTGTCTCCCCAAAGCTCTCTACACCAAGCACCATCTGCTTTTGGAAATCCCATCTCCACGCGACAGCCCAAATCTTGACCCATCTGCCTGGCACTGGACAGACCCTTGGAGGTCCATGGCACCCTACATCAGCACTGTCCCCCATGCAGATGGGCAAGGGCAAGTCCCCAATGCTTCTACTTGTCAAGGGACTGGAGAGAGGTGAGGTGATACAGGAAAGTATCTCAACTACATGTTTGAGCACACAGCCAGCAAAAAGATATTCCCAAGACCTCACTCATTTTCCCCCTACGTGGAAACATGGTAATGGAGAAGAGGAGAGACCTATTTTGGCTGTCCAATGTGCTTTTACTCCCCAGGGTGCTTTAACTGAGGTCCTGAGAAGCCACTGCCGCTTACACTGAGCTTGCAGACTCCAGCTCTTTATTTTGCTCAGCTTTAAATAACGTGAATGTTGGGCTCCATCAGTTCCTTTGGGAATTTGTTTGTTTTTTTTTTTAAAGGCAAAGTCCATGAGACTGAGCTGCCAGAATATTATTTCTAAGTATTAAGTCCCCTGTCCTTCCCTGCAGGGCTGTGGTGTGGCCAGGCATTGCTGACGTCTTTCCACTGTGTTTTGGGCATTGGAGATGCTGCCAGCTGAGTGGAGAGTGGTTATCCCAACATTTGTTCTGTGTAATGAAACACCTCTGCCTCCTCCTCCATCTCCCAAGTGATGACATTGGATACTGACAGTGCCAGGCCAGGAAAAAACAGCGACAGCAGCACTGGAAAGAACAAGAAAGAGAATTGGACAGCAAAAGAACCCAAAATTCTGTCAAATCACATGGAAATTTGGCACTGTCCTGCAGGAGTCACTCCTGGATCTCAAAGGAGAGGTTATCAAGGCCATGTGGATAACCAGCATATGGAGAATTGGTTGTAAATGAGGTGTACTTCCTCTAAGGGCCCCAGTATGAAGATGGGACTTGCTGTCCAATGGAACAAGCCCCTTTTTACAAGAGCCTGAGTTCTGGGAGCAGGCCTGGCATCTCAGGTCACCTTAGCACACGTCACCTTCTGTACCCAAACAGTTTGTGGTCACAGCAAGTCATCTCAGTGTGACATCCAAAGTGGCACAGGGAAAAGCAGCACTCAGGCTTTGTGGAGGGGCAGGAGGATCTGCCTCCCAATTTCTCCTCTCTGGGAGAGGTGCCAGGATCAGGCAGGGCCACCCTGTGGTGCTGACTCATGATGCCCGTACGTGTCTGCTGCCGTCAGCCCAACACCTGGGGATGCACCGCTGGAGAGTCACTCAGCTGGAATAACTTCCTCTGTTCATTGCACCAGCGGAGCAGCCACTGGGGAAATTCCCAGTGTGGGTAAGCCCGGAGTTAACTTTCTAGTCAAAGTTGTAGGAAATAAGAAGTGCTGCAAAGGAAAGCACAAAGGCTGGCACATTTCTGCTCTCCTGCACCCCAGAAGATCAAGCAGATGGGGATTGTCCTGTGAGGCAAAGCAGACTGGGGGATGAGGGTAAAGGAGATGCTTCTTTGCAGGGTTGCTGCTCCAGAGATCATGGGTGACGCTCCCAGCAGGGCAAGGCATGCTACACATTCATGTACCAGCTAATACAAGGAAGATACAGGCTTGTTTCCAAGCACTCTGGCTTTGGGCCAGCCACTTAACTCTCAGCATCTTGGTTCCTTTAGCTGAAAAGCTGTTCTTCCAGGCTTCTCTGGCATCTCCTGGGCAGTTCAGACTTTGGGAGGTGAGGATGGGGTGTACCCCTACAGCCCTGCTGCAGCAAGCTGTCACTAGTGGGGTGTGATGGACACTGGTTCTCAGGAAGCTAGTCCCATGCTCGCAGGTGCAAGCATGTTTTCTGCAAGGTCAGGTTCAGGAAGCATCATTTGAATGATTTATAGACTGCTTTTCTGGAGAGCTGTTTCCTTCTGTTGACCAGGTGCTGGAAGCTGCCCACTGGTAAGGACAGGATGCTGGGAGTACTGGGTTGCCTCTGACAAAAGCCTTTTGCTCCTAACTCACCCTCTCCAAGGAAATTTGACATCAGCACCGGAGGTCACTGCACTGATAGCTTTGGGGGGGGCAGCAAAAAGAGGTCGGAATAAAGTGACTTAAAAGAAGTCAGGAAGGGACATGTCTGTCCGTTTGTCCCTGTAAGCTATTTTGCAGCCAGCATTTCCCCTCCTTAACTTGCAGTGATTCTAAAAGCATCATGTTGCAAACAGGTAAAATGCCAAGTTCACCTAATCCAGAAGAGAGATCTCTTTGAGACTCCCCTGGGCAGTTCCCAGGCTGCCGAGGCACAGCAAATCCTCATGCAGGATGCAAACAGCACCAGCAGCATTGGACCAGGGCTGCCTGGCTTCTGGAAAACTATCTGTGGGGCAGAAATGCTACAAAACCACCAAGCACCCAAGGACCAGGTAAGCTTGGTGCTCCCTCTGCTCTCATGGACACCCATCCTTTCCTCCCAGGAGCTGGGATGTTTTAGAGCTCACAGAGGCAATTCACAAAGCTAACTGCAAACTAGAAAACCTTATGTCAGGAAGAAGTCACAAGGCATCCTAACCAGAAGCATATTTGGGGAGTGAGTCAGTGGAGGGGGAAGCAAAAAGAAAGTTGCACCCTTTTACTTGATGAAAAAAGCATATGGCAACAGCCAATATTGTGAACAATATTCCCCATTCCAGCAACCGAGCCAGAAAGAAAACTCATGACTCAACCATTGCATTTCATCCAAATCCGAAGAAAAAATCTCGTTCAGGAGGGGTATCTTCAGGGAGAGTCAGCAAGAACTGAGTTAGCTGCTTAATTGAGTTGTTTGGAGAGGTTAACATTATTTTGCAGAAGCTTTTAGGTTCATTTTAAAGCCCTGATTTAAACACAGCTTAGACTGTGGAGAAACAAGTGCACTCCACAACCACATATAACGCACAAAATATATTCATTTAAGCTCGTGTACACACATGGTTTCTCCTGATATCACAAAATAAACTCAGGAGGACCTTAACACTTAGACAGAAACAGTTTGCATCCAGAGCTCCTGCTTCCTCCAGAAAGCTGTGAATATGCCACCATAAATCATAAATCTAAGGAGGCCAAGAATGCCATTGCGATTATGGGATCTAACTAGAAACTGGCAAAACATTTACTGCAAGATTTGTACAACTCTGATTTTCTTTGGGTAGCTACAATAAAAGAATGCAGGACCAACGTGGTCTGCAGGTGTTTTCAGGCACTGTCACCTGCTAAGGCTGATCAGAATCAGAATTCACTGCAGGAAGAGGCAGTCTGGGGCAGCAAGTCCTCAACATTTTTTTCCTCAAGGCTTTGTGGTTGCAGATGTCAGAAGCTGCAGTGTTTGGTCAGCCCTGTGACTTATGAAAGAACGTCAATAATCCCTAGAAAGCAGCCTAGCGATGGTGGGTGGGAAGCTATTGCCTGCAAGAGGTCAGACAAGACATATCAGTCCCTTCTGACTTCAACTATCTGACAGTCTCCAAGTTTAGGCAGCTCTGGATAGGGAAGTGGACACTTGTGTTGCCTTAGCATGGAACTGCAGCCCAGCTGCTCCTTAAAGGCTGCCCACTGAAAATGGGCTGGGGACCATGCACCAGGGAACCCCATGACTGGGACAGGTTCCTCAGAGACACACACGTGTGCTGTGGGCTCCCTGGTCCAGTTCTGGGAGGTCCCACCTAAGCAGACAGGACGCAGCCCGCCTTGCAGGACCATCCCTGGCCTGAGTGTGGTCACTGGAGCAATTAAATATCACTGGGACAAGCCTTGCAATAGCAATGCTTTGGGTAAACAGCAGTGCCTTGGTTCAGGTGTGCACACAGTGTGTAGGAAGGGATCACTCAACCCCAAAGAATAAGAGGGTGCTGGGGGCAGGCACAGGACAGAGCCCCTCGCAGGAGGAAAGGTCTGTAGCTCTCGCCCTGCTTGCTGCCATCCGCCTTGCACCCACATCTTGTGATGGGAGCATCAAGCTACAACATGTGGTGAACACGTGCTGGCTGATACGCATCAGTCTGTTCCACAATGCTGCCAAGATTTGCCTTGATTTAATCAGCACTTCTGCCTGTTTTCTCTCCCCCCACTCCCCCAAATGCAGATGTGGCCTCTCCAACACAGAGGAGATTGCAGGTTTCTTTCATGACAAGCAGAGCAGGCATCATTGGAAGGAACGTTTCTATCCTCTTCCCTTTTCTGCAAGCACCACAAAGCAGCTTCACCTCCCTCCCTTTTCCCTGCTGATTTTTAATACTCTAGCTTCATATGAAAAATTAAAACCCCCACACTCGATTGCATGCAACGACCAGTCTGGTAGCCATAAAGGAGAAACTGAGTGTGCCAAGAGACAACTGTCCCATCCAAACACCATGCTTTGTAAACACCAAATATGCAGCTGCTGATTTAGTCTAAGCCCTTCCTGCAAAGCCTAAACACAAGTGTCACATCCAAGCTGTTTAAAGATCCCTTTTCCAACAGTATCACATCTCATACAAACCACAGGGATTAACTGAAGGACCCTTCATAATCTGGTATCTTAAAACTAGCTGGGGAAATAGCAGTGAAGCGTCACAGTGGCAGTGCTGGAACATGCTCCTGTAAGACACCAGCTGGGGGATAAATGGTTTTGGAAGTGGTCTGAACTTCTTTGCAAATAAGACTAACCATTTCCGTACTGAAAGCACACCTAGCAATGCTGAAAGTATGTTAAGTTTAAAAATAACTCAAGTATTGGTTATTTAAAAGTAATTCTAAATGTGAAATTTTCTGACAAATCCTGCACTATTAAATATTGTGGAAAATTATCTTAGCAGGACATTGGTGTTTTTAGATAGAAACAGGCAGAGCAGCTGCAAGAAATGGTATTTTATTTAAGAAACAAAGAGAGAAGCTAATGTGGGGCAGATGCCCAGAGAATTGCCAAATGAAAACCATCTCTTCAGATAAATCACTGAGGATTTCAAAACCATGCTCCCCTTTCAGCTTGACAGAATGGGAGCGGGATGAAAAAGTGGGCAGATAAAACATTTGTGTACCTTTAAGAGGGCTCTTCCCACCTTGCAGAAAGTTTTGCTATTTACATTTCCACGTCAATTTACAACAGGAAGCAGCTACCCCGGGAGCCGGTGGGGGAGCCTGTTCCTGCCCAGCTGGACACCCAGTGACAAAGTGCAGGGCTTGCGGCAGCGGCAAGGGGAAGCCCGGTCCCTCCTCCTGGGATGGCTTTTGTGACACTGGCCTACTCAGCACCCAGGTTTCACGAGCACCACTGCCCTTAGACCATGCCCATGTATGCCAGCTCAGTCATTCCAGGGAGACCTTGGAGCCTTCTGGTACCTAAAAGGGGCTACAAGAAACCTGGTGAGGGGCTTTTTACAAGGGAGTATAGGGACAGGACAAGGGGGAATGGCTTTAAACTGACAGAGGGGAGATTTAGATAAGATATTAGGCAGAAGTTCTTCCCTGTGAGGGTGCTGAGGCTCTGGCACAGGTTGCTCAGAGAAGCTGTGGCTGCCCCATCCCCGGCAGTGTTCAAGGCCAGGTTGAACGGGGCTTGGAACAACCTGGTCTGGTGGAAGGCGTCCCTGCCCAGGGCAGGGGGCTGGAACTGGATGAGCTTTAAGGTCCCTTCCAATCCAAACCATTCTATGATTCACAACTGCCTTTTTCACTATTGATCATAATCAAAATATTGATATTAGATAACCCTAACCCCTAACCCTAACCCTAACCCCACCTGCTGGGTCCTTACTCTGCAAAACCTGAATATTTGGCATCCAAAGCACTCAGTGCATGTTAGTGACTCAGTTCTGAAAACACAAGCTGTGAAGATACATGAGAGACTATGCAGTCCATCAGCCTCTTTCTGCTGGTAGCACACATCCATTGTCAATTTTGGGTAGGTGTGATTGGCAGAAGTAGATGGAAAGAGATCACAAATTTAAAATCAGCAGAGCTACTCTCCTTTCCCCCTTCCTATGGCTTTGGTTTCCAACCAGTCTGGGCTTTGCAGATGGAGGAATATGAACAGAAAACCAGAATTCAATCCTCAGATTGCTGAGAGACTGTTGGGCACAGTCCGGAGCATGTGGCAGTACATGGAGGCCAATACAGATCACACAGAGTGATGATATCTGCTTGAAAGATTCCAGGGTTCAGTGCTGGCCAACTGGCAACTCAACGCCAAAGCCTTTCATTTCTCCCACCTAATCCATATTATACATTTTTCACCTAGAAAAAGGTGGGAAGAGCAACAAGTGCTACTTTGAACACAATCCAACACTCACCAATGTCAAGGGAAAGACCTTTGTTTCAGCCAGGTAGGGATCTGGCTGTTAAAGAAATAGCATAAGCAGCACTACGTTGGTAGCTCGAGGTGGTCTGTCACGTTACCTGTGATGTCCTATCAGAGAGGAAAAAAAATCTGTTGAAAATTCTTTTTCAAAATGGAAATCAAGGATTTTCTTTATCAAGGGGTATTGTGAAATGGTAAGACCCTTTGAATAGCTTCAAGTACAAAGTATGGGACCACTCTGAGATACTGATTTTCAAGCAGATATTGAAAGAGCTGTAAACCCAGCAATAGCAACAAAATGGACATGGGGTCCTTGGAGCTCAAGCATCTGGGCAGAGCTGCAGTCTGTAGAGAAGTTCACACTTCACTTCTCCCATGCTCATGCTCCAGGGAATGGGCAGAATAGCTGAAGAAATGGTATTTTATGTAAGAAACAATGAGAGAAGTTAATGTGTGGCAGATGCCCGGAGAATTCTCAGTGAAATCCCTCTCTTCAGATAAATCACTGAGGATTTCAAAACTGTAAAGAGATTGCTCTCGGGTCATCTCATGTTTGCAGGGAACTCTGACTTTTCACTCAAGGGAAAAGCTTGGCCAAGGTCTGCTAGTCAAGAGCTGCTGCAACTACAGTGGGGGACACAGGACATTATTAGGGCAAAAGGCTGATGTTATAATTCGCTTTCCAGTGGGACTAGAGAGCACCAACTCCCGGGTGAACTGAAACTTTGATAGCCAGGCATTTCTCTCCATGGATTAGGACTTCCCCTGTTATTCCTTGGAAGAGGAGACTATCTCAACACACTGTGAACTTTATGTGCAGTTTTAGGTGCTCCTGCAATAGCACACAGAGAAGCACAAAACACTGTGTTTCTTTAGCAAACTGTGTGTCAGATGGGCTTCCAAGGAATGCAGGAGAAACCCAAAGAGCAATGAACCAGTCCTGGGAGAGGCCAGCCCAGATCCACTGCTCGCTAACAAAATTAATTGACAATGCCAGAAAATGCTTTGTCAGTCCCAGGGTTAAGCTGACTGATGGCAGCAGAGAAGACAAATGCAGTGAGAGAGAACATGCAAACCCATCCTGAAAGCTAAACACATCCAGCTTGGCTTTGCTGATGCTGAGCTTTCAGTTCTCCGGGATCACAATGGTAATACATGCCTCTTGGGCTTCAAGTGGGTTTCAAAAGTTACCCTTAAACTCTTGAGGATGCACAGGCCATGCTCTAACAAGCACAGAGCAAGCTTCAACTCTAGTGGACAAAAATCAAAGCAACAATGAAAACCAAATGCTTCAGAAGAGGCCCTGAATGCAATGGGTAAGAGAGAGCTGTACTAAAAAAAACTATGGAAGAGAGAAGGAAAAGCTAAACAGAAAGGTATTTTTTGTGAAAAATTATTAAATGCAGATCAAAAGTGGAATGCAAGCAAAAGGTCAGGCTGAAGCCCCATCTGAGAAACCAGAAAATGGGATTGTCACATGGGTGCTGTTTAAGAAAAGATTTAAAGCTTTTCACAAGATCGGCAAAGACAACAGGCACAGACTCTTGGGGGGGGGCAATGAAAAGTGGTCACTGCAATTGCAGATGGAGGGCAACCAGTAAGATAATGCTTAGAAAACAGAAAATAACTCGGTACACGTGGCAGGTTATTACTGGGTGTGGTGTGTAGAAGCTTACTGATGGTCATTGAAGATGCATGGCAGAGACTGAGATGATCTTGTAAAACACCGTGGGTCAATCACCTGCAGTCCAAGTTCAAAAGAAAAATAATACAGAATCTGATCATAGAATCACATAGAACAGTTTGGGTTGGAAGGGACCTTCAAAGGTCATCTAGTCCAACCCCGCTGCAAAGAGCAGGGACATCTTCAACCAGAGCAGGCTGCGAAGAACCACATCCAGCCTGGCCCTGAATGTCTTCAGGCGTGGTGCATCCACCACCTCCCTGGGCAACCTGTTCCCACCTCTTGGATTGCCTACAGCTTGCCATGCTATGTTTCCACCAGATGTCAGGGTGGTTGAAGTCCCCTGGCAGGACAAGAGCCTGCAAGCGTGATGCCTCTTGTAGCTGGAGTAAGAAGGCTTCATCGACTGTCTGTAGTAGGCACCAATCACAAGGTCTCCCTTGTTTCCTCAGTCCCCGATTCTTACCCACAAGCTTTTGACCTGCTCGTGGCTATTCTTCACAAACAACTCTTCACACTCTATACCTCTCTTGATGTAGAGGGCAACCCACGCACCTTTCCTTCTTTGCCTGTCTCTTCTCTTCTGAACAGCCTGTAGCCATCGACAGCCACACTCCTGTCATGGGATCCATCTTACAAAGTTTTCAGTATGTGGAGGCAGAAACCTAATCTCCAAGCCAATAATGGAAAAATGGGGAAATACAGATTTCAAATAAACTTGCTGGGCAGAGGGCACACAAACAGACATTAACTATCTAACTGCAAACAGTTGAACTCAAAGTGAGAAATAAATCAATCCCCACTGATTCAGCTACAGGCAGTCAGCTCAACTGACAAGCAGCACAGGAAACGAGCACCAGGACAACAGAAAACCATGAAGGATGAAGAGGTGGCAACCAGGTGTAATATAGATATGAAAATGTGAAACATATTTCAGGTAAGCCTAATACTACTAATTAGTAAAGGAGATTAAGCAATTGAACCTGGCCAGCTAGACTATCATGGTGAAATAAAGCAAATGGCCTCTAACTCCAGAAACACTCTGGAGTTAGAGTAAGAGGAAGGAAGGCTGTAGTAAAGCCATGACAGAATAATTATGAGCAAAGGAATGGATTTTTTTTTTTTTAAAGGCAGATTATCTGCAAAAATGACCTTGTAGTAGAAAAACTGCATACGTCAAATTTGGACAAAGCACTCCTGGCCAAGTTTCACTGAACAGCCCAGTATCAGTCAGAAGACTGACAGCAGCACAGTACATTCCCTTATCTTGGTTTCTCAAGAAAAACCACCAGTCGACACAGCTTGTAAAGCTAAACATCATTCTTGCAGAAGAAAACAAGTCAGTAATTGGAAGCCAGGACATTCCAGCTCTATATTATGCCACAGACCATCTGACCAGAAAGTTTTAAGCATGAAATTTAGACTGTAGCATGCAGAGACGTGACCCTACTTGAATCCATGATATGCCTCAGAATAGAAATAGGGCAACCCCTTTTCTAACTTCAAAATTTACTTTTCAAGTAGTATTTAATCTTTGCAGAAGGATAAGAAAACTTTTCTGAGGATTAAAAAGATGAAGGTCTGCCCACAGCACTTGTAACATCTTT
This sequence comes from Pezoporus occidentalis, assembly GCF_034315485.1. NCBI lineage: Eukaryota > Metazoa > Chordata > Aves > Psittaciformes > Psittacidae > Pezoporus > Pezoporus occidentalis. Next base: position 2,074,976 of record NW_026913857.1, on the reverse strand, counting down.
GCATACACTTTAGAAAGTAATCTCCATTTATTCTTCCGAGGTATGCTTCATGTTCATAATTAACTCTGGAGCTTAGGAGATTCTCCATGAAGTTACAAAATAGAACAGTCTCATAAATACATGTGACCATTAACTCAGAAAAAATGCAAAGCGATGAGCAGGCTTTGGTCCTTATTATGCCTTCGCCTACCAGCAATATGGTTTACTTCTCAGCTATATCTTCTCCCCGATTTACCATGGGGCACGTACATCAAAGTAGGATCTCATCCCTTATATGGAGAGCAGTCAGCAAGTACCAGCATGTTCTGATGCGAGGGGAACAGCTATTCCATAAATCTGAAACATGTTCTGGACAACAGCAGAGTTTACACAGACCACAAGAATTATAGGAATTAACTCGTCTTTTGTTTACAACATTTAAAAAGAGAGCTAGTATAGAACCAGCAGTGTAAGGGGATAACACAGCAGTGACATGATCCAACTCAAAGTACTGAAATACAAACTAGGCACATTTGGAAATGTTTTGCACATTCTAAATATAAAAGAAGAGTCTCCTTTTATGTTCAAGTTCTCCTAATTAGGAGGAGCTGATTAAACAACTTATCTGGAAAGCCAGTAATGTAAACAAAAGCCTGCTTTCTGGAGCAGAGGTGTCAAGCTTCCTTCTATTAGAGGGTTATTTTAATCTTTTTTAATCTTTCATCAACCAAGGTAAGCACGTCAGGCAAGAGTTACAATTCACCAAGGATAAATGGATTTTTTCAAGATCCACACCAAAGCAAGGTCCTTTACACCATCCGAGCCACCCTCTTCCCCCAGAATTTCAGAAAGGGGCATCTGGGTGGTTTCCACATCTCCAAGCCACTGGTTGAGTCCGTCTGCTAGTGTGGGCAAAGGATGCCACATCTGTTACACTGAGAACACTGCTATTCACCAACACCACAGCCTGATCTATTTTTTAGTAAAAATTTAGATTCAGCAGCTTCTACATATGCCCTAAAGATCATAAATACCTCAGGCACCTGCAGCTCAGAGGCCATGTATCTGACACGTCTACTCCAGTCTTCCACGTTGTTTCAAAAATCTCAGCAATGACCTCTTAGTGTTTCATTTGGAGATTATTTCCTATCATCGCACCACTTCTCTCTTGACTTCTCTTGAATTAGTTTCAGGTACAAACCTAATCTAAGCTCTGGTATTTTCAGGCCTCACAGAATTTATTTTATGCTGCTCTCTTTCCTCTTGATAGGATCCTTGCACATGTATATAATATATATATACACAAATTATTATACACATTTTATGCACACGCATACATCCGTTTAATAATAGTAGGCAAAAGACAACTGGATCCTCGTCAAACCAAGCCTAATGTGAAGTAAAAACCTTCATGTGCCTGAGAAACATTTGGGACCTAAAAAGCAAAGGCAGTTACTTCCCTGTGAGAAGAATGTGACTGATGCCATTTGTGTGAAACCACAAACATTTATTTTTAATGAAAAAATACTTAAAGTGTGCCACAGTGCCATATTTTCATTTGAATAGTCGTACAAAGATATGTATTTCTGAGGAAAAGTCTTCACACTGTAGAAAATAAATGTGGTTCTTAAATTATGTCAAAAGAAACCTGTAAAAAAGTCATGTTTTATACACTGGAATAAAATGAAACAATTAGAGATAATAATAAATTATAAGTACAGTATTTCAAATATTTGCTTCATGCTTTTTCAGCATTAGTTTCTAGATGCGTCACGTATAATATTCCCTCAGAAACCAGCAGTCAGAATGGCCTTTCAATGGTACTGTGGATAATAGGATGTGGAGCTGAGTAAAGTCCTAGAAATGATACCACCGTTTGTTATCACCCGATACGTAAGACATCAGAACATGGCAGTTTTAGGTTTGTATCTAACATATATTGTTGTTAATGGAAATTAATATTTTTTTTAATCAACTGAACTTTTATACTTTAATGAATTGAACAGCAATTATGGTCATTAAGTATGTCACCCAAGCACACTGCACAACTGTGCTTACAGGATGCTACACATTGTATTGGCTTTTTATACAGTCAAAGTTGGCAAGAATTTGGAATCCTGTCAGGTCTAATTAAGCACTGCAAAATGTTTAAAACTATAAAGTGCTTTTAAATACAAATAATTTTTGCTCCTTAGAAATAGGAAAAATCCAAACATGCACTTAAACCTGAAACCTCCATGCCCTATTTACTACAGTTTAACAGTAAAACATCAGTTTTGTGCCACTGGTTTTAAAACTTCCTTTCCCATCCCGCCCCATCCCCAGTCAAAAATTCAAACAGCGTCCATACTGGATTTGTCTGTATCTTCTTGGTCGTGTTTGTACATGAAGGTTAGAAGGAAAAAAGCAATATCCAGAGATGACCAATAGGCAGTGTGTGATGTGACTGCGGACCAGTATCTGCTCTCCACAAGACCTTCCCTGAGCTCGAAATCAATCCTGTGCTCCAGTTCCACTAGAAATTGAACAAGAAACAAAAATCATGTTAGAATTGTATGTCAGCAGAAGAAAAAACACCAGTGAGTTTCTCATAAGCTTTGGGTTCTGATTCTGCTTGCATATAAAGTACTGTGGCAGACAGACCTGCCCTGACAAAGACCTAACCAAAGCCCATGAAAGCTCCCCACCACAGACAAGAGCCTGGGAGAGCTCCTGTGTGCACTGGTCTTGTCCCACCCTCATTGTGGTGGTCAGCAGATACAAAGATGAGGAAGCTGGGTCTTGAGCCAAGGGGGGGCTACGTAACCATGTCTGACCACAGCTCAGATTTAACCAGGGCAGAAATGGAGCCCCTTGGGCAGCCATTTGGAGCTGGTCCCCCTTGGAGCAGTGGGCTGCAGTTGGGGAAGCTCTCCTTGGGTCAGGACACTGCCCAAAGGAACAACTCAAGGTTGAGAGCCCTCCCTTCATTAGGTGAGTGATTGTGCATCTTGGATCATTGGCCGTAAAGTTTATGAATCAGCAGTGTAGTGACAAATCCATGTGACATCCCAAATCTCTAGTTGGTACTTATAGGAAGAGCTTTAATTGAGTTTGAACATTGTTTCATTTAGCCTCAATTTATTTGTTCTGTGACAAATACACAAAATACCTCTGTTTACCTTTAACAGTACATTCGTTATTAAAAATTACAGTTGATTTAGATGTGCATATACTCTTTGATACACACGCATTTAGCACAAACCTGACTTAAGAGTGTTTAGTTCAGAGGGGAAAAAAAAAGGGGGGGATAATTAAATCTAAAGCTTGGAAAACCCTGGAGTTTTTTAAAGCAGCTCTTTTCCTTGTATAAATACATTTATTTATACTATACAGTCTATGTCCACTATGCAGAAATATCCAGCAAATGTTGAGGCCCCATTAGGAAACACTGACTTTCAGAAGGCAGATGCTCAAAACATTTTGAAATGAATGGACTTCTCCCATCTTTAGAGGCTCTACAAGGAGACTACACCCAATATTACAAGCCCTTTCTGAAAACCAGCCATCCCTACGCCGCACTAGCCCTTTTAATTTCCAGATTATTCCACATATATTTCAGCAGTTATCCTTTCATTTCAGTGGCTGCTTTGATCAATACCACATTTAAAGCAATTTTCACTGCATATTTAACTGGGCCATTGCCTAACCTATTGTTAAGGCATTTTAGCAGTTAGAAAATCTCAACGAGGAGCAACAGAATAAAAAGGACAAAACTAAAAGCCTGCTTAGCTACAAAAGCCAAAACCCCATATTGAGTAAAGAAACACAGCCATTTACCAAAGCCAGTTTTCCAAGGAATTTTAATTCTTGGCTCAAAGAGCACATAAAGCGCACAAGCGCTGCCCCAGCACTCATGGCACAGCAGCGCTCAGGGAATGACAACCCTCTGTGTTTTCACAGGAGTGCTGCAAATGCAGTGAGGAGAGGGAGTCAGAGCCTTCCAATACCAGGAGATGACCAGAGTCATTTCCACTAGGATGCACATATTCAAAACCACAGTTGCTCTGCAGGAAGGACGCCCCGAATGATTCTGTCTGCCTCTGATGAGAGGCCGTTACAGGAGCTTGGGAGGCAGCCAAACCCCACAAGCTGAGCGGCTGCCCTCTCAGAAGCAAATACTTTGGCTGTGGATTGCATCACTCAGTTTGCTGCCTCGCTGGCCTCTGCTCCATGTTCGCCTTCTATGGAGCAGGGGCAGGCTTTCAGCAAAGAGGGATGCCGGCAGCATGCAGAAAGCCCTGGACATACCAATCCCCTTCCCCGAAAAGGGGAAGCTTCACAATGTGCCACTGTTTTCCTCAAGTTTAAAACAAAGTCTCTGTCCTCAGATACTGACTTGGACAGGCTATCTGTTGAAATGAGCAGTGATGAATGGACAGCAGTGTATCATATGAACGCTATCACAAGATGCAACATACTTGGGACTCCTTAGATTGCAAAAAACCCCATCTTGCAAGAGTGTCAATGGAAAGCTTATAAGTTTAGAAATAGAATCAAGTATGAATTTCTGTAAAGGAAGTACCTATACTTAAAAAAAAATTAATAAAAATCTCCCAGCTGCTAAAATTTCACTTTCTGTTCCAGGCAGTTCAGATCAGGACGAGGGCAGCTTCTGCTTTCAGTCATATGTGCCTTTAAATACAGATTGCTTCAGAATTACAAATGTATGGGAAAATTTAAATCATTTTACAATAAATGGTGAGGGGATTCTCTGCAGCAATCATTTGCTTTTCCTAGGAACTACTGATACGCATATATCATTAGCCAAAATTCATACACGCATACATATATATATATTGTATATGTATGTACAAACATACATACAGATAAACCTCCTTTAAGAGGAAAAAAGATTAAAGGGAGAACAAAAAGTCAGTCCTTGGACAGTCTTAAGATACTCAAAAAGCAAGAACAAATTCAATACAGAATCATAGAATCATAGAATAGTTAGGGTTGGAAAGGACCTTAAGATCATCTAGTTCCAACCCCCTGGCATGGGCAGGGATACCTCACACAAACCCGTGTCACCCAAGCCTCTGTATTTAACACTTTAGAGCAAACCAACAAAAGTAAATAGTGGCACATGTTATTACGGTATTTCCAGCTTCCCACAACACACAGACATAGCCCACTGAGGGTCTTGTTTCCACAGCGCTTGGAAAGCGGACTCGCCACTAACCTGCGGGTTCAAGGAAGCTCGAGCTGTTGCTATGCAGTAAAAGGGGCTCCCCAGCCGCTGCAGCCTTCTTGTCATCCTCCTCGGCTCCATCTTTTCCTGCCTCAAGTGTCTGTGGGGTGGCTGTACTAGATCGACCAAATCTTGAAAAAAGCATCCCGCCGAGGCCCTTCCCAATGCTTGCAGCTCCTGCATTCAAGAGGCAAACAACATAAACAAGGGCAGCTAAATCAAACCACAAATTAAAGTCACTGCAGCACCCATCAATTAGAGTTGAGTGACAGACGAAGGAAAACACTATTCATGCTTTTCTAGGATGGGAACAGCTTATCTGACTTAAGTGCACGCTGTTTATCATGAGACTAGTGTACAAGCAAAAACTATAATTTGGAAACTGCAGCTATGGGAAAAATACATAAGAACACTTCTGCAGCAAGAAATCTGGTACTTCTAAGGATATGTCACGATTCCCCTTTCACAAAAAGTCTAAGACTAGGACAAAAATGCTTTGTAATAATGTATCTTTTGCACGCAACAATCCCATCAGGACATTTAAGACATCCCTCTCATCAAGGGTCCGTATGTTGGCATCACCCTTATAGACGTTTGGAAATGCTGTATGATCCTTTAAAAGGACTCTTTTGGTTGCTCAGGAAGAGGGTGGTAAAAGTTAAGAACAGATATGTGATGTTTTCTCCCGACTCTGCTGCCACCTTATGGACAAGACATTTAAAGTTACTATAGTAACAGCAACAAGCAACCCTGCTTTGAAATACCAGGTATTTCTACTTAAGGACTAAACTGCTTTTATATACTTAGTTGACTGGGAGGATTCCTGGCAATAGTCGTCTTCCAAATCCCACAGAGAGCTAAGATAAGCCTTGAGACAACAAAAACTGCAAGTACATATTCAAATATATACTCCAGTGAAAGTGAATTTAAGCTCACTTAAACCAGGGCTTATTTTGAATCAGAAAGCTAGGAGACAGACTTCATAATAAAATAGCCTGAATTTCCTACTTTGAAATCATGAGTTCAATGTAACTGTAACAGTTTACACAGAGTGATCTTTCTCCTATTTGCCAATACCAGAAAATGTAGTCACAAACCAAGCTTTAATTGATTTTTTTTCCCCATGAAGTAGAGTGGACACTATTAAATCACTAGGATGTTACTTCAATAAGGCAGACAGCAATAAGACAGCGATAGCATAAACTCCCAGACCCACAACCTCTCCCTGCAAGCCTTGACTCTGGCATATGTAAACTATGTTTTCTTCACAGTAAATGTCACTTGAGATTAAAACAAGCTGTTCACCTAAACAGAACAAACAGAAACAGCCAGGAATAGTTTGGTTATGATTGTACCTCTAACACCACACCACAGAGCAGTGAAGCTCAACAAGAAAGTCCTATATATAAACCAAAAGAAATAAAGAACAATTACCTAATATACCTGCTTTGCCTATGTTTGTTATAGACTCCCCATAGGGGCGTCGAGCCATGACTGGTGAAGTAGTTGGGCTTGGTACAGTTGACGCACTTTCACTATCGGTAACTGAGGTAGGTTCTTTTGTCGGGTTGAGAAAACTTGGCTTCATACACTCATAAGGTAGAGGGTTTACAGTGGTGTACCAGTGGATCTGGACAGGTGAAATGTTGCTGTAGTGTTTCAGAATTAAAGGTTCTAATCTATAGGCCTGCAAGAATAATACAGAAAAGAAAATCCTGAGTATCAAAACTGAAAAAGCATATTTCCTTCCATATCCTGGTCCTCTCCAGCCCAAAATCCAAAATATCTGTAATGAGTGAAGCCTAAAAAGTGACAATATGGTGGTGTTATATTCTGGTTCCCCTTTATTTTCACAGCTTAGAAGATGTATTAGCTGCCCAGGTGCTTGTGCATTCAGTTCTGCACATTTTTCTGCCACACTTGGACTACATATTATGAATGCGCACATTACTGTTAACAGATATTTGTTATTACGCATCGACAGAGCAAATTTAATTTAATTACAGTTAAGCTGATCCTGCACAACACAGCAGAGAAGGAGGAACTGGCTATGTAGACACTTTGATGACTCTTCATTGATCTCTGTGCAAACCATGAATTGGTGTCCTTATTTAAAAACAATAATTCTATCGATTCTTTATTTTTCTTTGTTTACATAGTTATAAAAAACTATTCTGCACTTCTTTACCTTAAAACTAAGTAAAATTACTATTTGCAGAGTGGGACCACAGACTGCAGCTTCACCAATTGCCCCAGATGTCCCAGAAAAATTCTGGTTTAGGAGTAGCTTGAGCTGAACGAGATCTTGAGCAGAACCAGCATGTTTGGATTTGGAATATACCCAGATTCAGGTAGAGTTTATATGCACAAAAGTATTCCCAAATTACTATTCTACAGTTAGAAGGAAATCGCAAATCAAGCTTGCATCAAAGAAGTTACCAAGGTGATGCAGATCAAAGTTCCAGCATCCTGCCTTTTGATAAGGGCAAACACTGGCTGCCTATGGAAGCATGTAAGGGCAAAGCTATACCAATACTACTCTCCCAAGTACTACCTGACCCTCTAACAATCTGTCACTTAGGACCCTTTGATCAAAAAATGGTGTCTTTGTTTTTCCTGTAGGATCTTATGAACTGCTTGTGAAACCTTTATTGACAAGCAGAGTATCTTACAACAGATGATGCTTAATGGAAGTCAGTAAGTTAAACGCAAGTGGGAACTTGACCGAGAAGGATTATTTCTCATGTCTCTGGGGGAAAAAAAAAGCACATTTGAAAACCACACATTATCACACAGCAGATACTTAAAAATAGTCAAGGTAAAAGACTGCAACTGACATTAAAACTCACCACTGGATCTGTTGGGTGAAAAATATTTAGTAAGCGATTACAAATTGTCCTGGGCAGAATATGGTCTTGACTACCAGAGTTTCCTGGACGGATGCCACGCAATGCCAAAAACACTGCTAATGGAGATCCCATGCAGAAGAAATTCTCTACCTAAGGAGAGATTTCATACACATTAGTAAGAATGGAAATTATGCTTTCTAACATAACTGGTTTTGATTTGCATCTTTCAACTGATTTCTCAGTTTCAGCTGAGGACTCCTACAGTAGTAGTGAGTGAAAATGAGGAAGACCATTACAACATACCTACAACATACATACTGTAACACAAAGGGTACACTTCTCATTTCCCTCTGATGTGAGAATTACATGCTGTGGTGCTAAATAGCTGGAAAACTGAAAAACAAGTTGGATATTTGAACTGAAAGAGGTCTACCAACATTGGAAAGGCTGGAGCATGAAGAATTTGGAAGACACTAAGGAAATGTGATGAGTTTCACAAGACTGAAGTCTGATTTCTCAGGAAAATTCCCAAGGCTTACCTCACCTCTTTAATCTTACCCTAACTGAGTACTCCATGATTTGCTTTGCTATATAAACCCACAGAGGAGATAGAAATGGGTATTAAAGACAACCTAGAGAACAGTCACACATGTACAGGCTGGTGCTATGTACAACCTCTTAAACCCTCCTCCCCCCGCAATGTTAAGTAAACAGGATAGTACCTGTCAAAAGTGCCACATCATCACACATTGGGAGCCACTACCCAGGAACGGGTACAGCACACTGAGCAACTCTGCAGGCTACTCTCATGTCATCCAAAGCTACTATGACTTTGCTCTAAAAGGACTGCCTCTAACACTGAGGCAACCGAGTAAACCTGAACTGCAACTGCAAACCTGCCTGGCAGAGGACGCTGAAGATGCATCAGTGGTAATGACTTTTGGTCACTACCAAACTTGGGCCAGGATTCAACAGTGACCTAGAGGTGAATGGCTTTGTATCCCATTACCAATTCTCAGACATTGTCTCCTAGAAGCATTTAATGTAAAACTCTAGTAAAAAACATTTTCATAAGTCAAAATTACTTTTTAACCTTTTATTGTGGTTTAAACACCGGAACCAGGACACCTTCAGAGTACCTCCTCACATGAAAAATTAATTCTACCATTACCAGACCTTCAATTCAACTTTTCCCACAGTAGTGCCCAGTTTACAGAGCATTGCAGCTGAGCGACTCCTAATGCACTGCTACTTGACCATCAAGAAAAATTGATGCGTTCTTGCTAAGTGCACGTGAAGGAACCTTGGATTCCCATGTGCCTTCCCTATATGTCAGCACATGGAGTGAGGGTGCAGAAATAATGGCCCGTTTCATCTATCAGATTCCAGCACTGCACAAAACATTCCTCCTCCTCTGACTTGGCACCAGTACCCCTCCTCTTCCTTCCAAAAGAATGCACAAGTCCCAGCTAAATGGGAAGAGAGAAAATCTAGGCCTTCAGCAAAGCTATCCAATGTCATATGCACAAAGCACTTCTCTGTCATCTGCATTGTCACCCTAGCCCAGTGCAGAACTGCTTTCCTTTCTTATAATTGAGCTTTACACAGACCCTTACATTTTTGCAGTTTGGACAAAAAGCTTTCTCATCTTCAAATACAATAGAAACAGATATTCACAGTGCAGTCCTTTAAACTGAATAAGTAATCTTTAACCCTGTCCATCTGATATGCTAGTATTGAGGATCTGAAGTACACAATTAGGGGGTTTCTGCTTCAGAAAGAAATCAGAAAGTGACTGCTAGCTTTCACTTGCTAGCAGATGCACAAAAGAAGTTTTCAGGAATTCACCTTAGGCAAGTACAGACTAGGCAAAAATCTCAAAAAGGAAGTGGTTTCAGTGGTTACGTAGCGCATGGCTTTTGTTCCATTGTTTCGATTGATGAACAAAAGATTAACGGTGTCCACAGACAGATGCTTTCTGCTAGGAGGCCGCTGTTCTTCTACATACGCTATTATATATTTTCTTACATGCGCAGCTCTGAAAATGCTTACAAAGTACCAACTGATGGGTACCTTAACGGGTGGCACCAGACCAATACCAAAGCAGTTAACACTAAGAATCCAAAGTAAGTCTTCCAAAAATAAAGTCCTTTAAATTACAGAATCACAGAACGGTTTGGGTTGGAAAGAACCTTAAGATCATCTAGTTCCAACCCCCTTGGCCTTGGGCAGGGACACCTCCCACTATATCATGTTGCCCAAGGCCCTGTCCAACCTGGCCCTGAAGACTGCCAGGGATGGAGCAATGGGAATTGCAGCCATTAGATGATTTTCAGCACTGCTGCAAAGTGGCTGAAGAGAAGACTGCCATGTGCTGGAAGCTACTGGGAAAAGAGGACTAAGATAACTCTAGAAAACATTTATTAATTTTGGTGTTTCTCCTATAAGCAGGAGTGGAGCACTTCACTTATATTCCTCTAAATGTTTAACAACAGAGAAGACGTGTTGAAGAACATGACCTTTCAGGACAGCACTTTTCTGCTGGTTATGATTCATAAACAGCAGGCTTAATGAATTTATTTGTATTTTAAGAAGCAGCTGAGCCAAACAGTCATCCATTCAACTTAAGACTGCAGTATGTTCAGAATTAATAACGCAAAACCAAACCTGAATGAGCCAACAGGAGTGAGGCGGCAAAGCTCTTTTGTGCATAGGTAAGCATGTGGGACAAATGAATGTGCTTAGTGGCGATGTTAAAACAGGAGATGTAGAAGTGCTGTGTTGCCTTTCAACACGGAGGATCCCAAACATCCTCCCAGAGTGAGGAAATACAGACCTCTGGAGTAGCCTCTACCTGTTCCTGCACCCAGGAACCTTTTGCAGCCTTAGCAGACAAAGGGAACAGAGGCTTACACCAGTATTACATGGGGAATTTAACTGGGTGCTTGCGTGTTGAACTACGGTGGCACATTTCTGCATTCAATTTAAAGGCTTCCTCCTCCCAGATAAGGCTGAATGTCAGCATCCCATTAAGCTCTCAGAATTCTTGTACATGTGGTAAATCACTAGGATCTTGTAAGTAATTTGTGATAGTTATCAACATTGATATCACTTTTAGATGATGCTCCATAGAGACCACAAGGTCATGTACAACCTGGAGCTTCTCCCAGAAATGTTTCTGTAACCCTGGGTGAATAAGAAGTGCTAAGGAATCTTCAAGCACTTTGGGTCAGCATATCGACAAGTCTGGATTTAACTGATTTTTTATTCCAGTACTGTGAAGCAACTGAGGTAGCTCCTGCCCTTCTTTTCTCTACTGTGGTGGAAAAATCACCCTAGGACTCACAGAACGACACCCAGCCTGACCTGAGCAGTGATCTCGGCCTTCTGGGTAACTCCCCCCAGTTTCTATACTGGGCATGACATGCTGTGTTATGGAATACCCCTTTGACTACTTTGGGCCAGGTGTCCTGTCTCTGCTTCTTCCCAGCTTCCCGTGCCCCTCCTCACTGGCAGAGCATGAAACTGAAAAGTCCTTGATGGGAGTAAACATTACTTAGAAACATCTAAAATGTTGATGTGTTATCAGCATTGTTCTCAGGCTACAGTCAAAGCCACAGCACTGCACCAGCTACTAAGAAGGAGAAATACAACTGCTACAGCTGAACCCAGGACAGTCATCCAGGGAAACTTAATTTGTTTCAGTCCATAAAAGAGGCAACACAGCGACAGCAGCTAGCCTTTTTCATTACAGATGTACATGCCTGTTTCATTGAGTAATACCACCTAAGGAGATCAGTGACCAAAGACTCCAGTCTCCTGTACTGCACAGACCAAAGTAAATTTATGGATCAAGCATTTGTGGTGAATAGCAACTCACGATCAAACCAGAGGCTTTGTTCTGCCTTGAAGAGCTAAGGTGCTGGTAGTTCACAAAGCAGTTAAGTTCTCTTTCAACAAGTTAGTCACACTCAGTAAGCTGGACTGGCTTGCTGATGAGCAGTCATCTTTCAGTCATCCTGTTGAAATCCTCCCTTGGCAGAAGCACTTTGCCCTCATGTTCATGGAAAGCCTTACTCTTTTTGGAGAGTGCTCTTACGGTGCTGCCTCTCTCTTTTCAGAGAGTGCTCTTATGGTGCTGCCTCAGGCATGATACACTCCCTAGTGTAAAGCTTCCCAGAAACAGAACATCTTCCTTGCAGTAAGGGTAAGAAAAAGGATGTACTACAACGGAAATTACCTAGCAGTAATTTAGATAGATTTCTTCCCCTTTCTTTTACCCTCCTTTCCTGCTCCTTCTAAAAAGCATCTGTTAAAAAAAAAAAATAATCTCAGTTTAAACACAACTGAGTGAAAAATAATCATCCACAGAGCTGGAGGAGTATGAGCCTGACTCCAGCTTCCTTGATGGTAGAAATAATAGTGCAATACATGCTTTTAAGGCAGTGATGAAAAGAAAAAGGATATGACAAATTGAATTATGGATAGTTTTCTTTTTTTTTTTTTATGGCTCAAGATTGACCTTGGCTTCTAGAAGTCCTTCTGAACTCAGAAGGAAATAAAAGTGGCAAGTTAAGAAAGAATTGTTCTCATCTGTCATGTCACATTTTAATGGCTTAATATTTCAGGATATAGTCGAGCAACTAGAAAGTGTTGCACATAGAAGCACAGAATCATAGAATAGTTAGGGTTGGAAAGGACCTTAAGATCATCTAGTTCCAATCCCCTGCCATGGGCAGGGACACCTCACACTAAACCATATCACCCAAGGCTTCGTCCAACCTGGCCTTGAACACTGCCAGGGATGGAGCATTCACAACCTCCCTGGGCAACCTGTTCCAGTGCCTCACCACCCTAATGGGAAAGAACTTCCTCCTTATATCTAATCTAAACTTCCCTTGTTTAAGTTTTAACCCGTTACCCCTTGTCCTGTCACTACAGTCCCTAGTGAAGAATCCCTCTCCAGCATCCTTGTAGGCCCCCTTTCAGATACTGGAAGGCTGCTATGAGGTCTCCACTCAGCCTTCTCTTCTTCAGGCTAAACAGCCCAGACTTTCTCAGCCTGTCTTCATACGGGAGGTGCTCCAGTCCCCTGATCATCCTCATGGCCCTTCTCTGGACTTGTTCCAACAGTTCCATGTCCTTTTTATGTTGAGGACACCAGAACTGCACACAATACTCCAAGTGAGGTCTCATGAGAGCAGAGTAGAGGGGCAGGATCAGCTCCTTCGACCTGCTGGTCATGCTCCTTTTGATGCAGCCCAGGATACAGTTGGCGTTCTGGGCTGCAAGAGCACACTGCCTGCCCATGTTCATTTTCTCATCAACCAACACCCCCAAGTCCTTCTCCACAGGGCTGCTCTGAATCTCTTCTCTGCCCAACCTGTAGCTGTGCCTGGGATTGCTCCCGCCCAGGTGTAGGACCTTGCACTTGTCATGGTTAAACTTCATAAGGCTGTCATCAGCCCACCTCACAAGCGTGTCAAGGTCCCTCTGGATGGCATTCCTTCCCTCCAGCGTATCACCCGAACCACACAGCTTGGTGTCATTGGCAAGCTTGCTGAGGGCGCACTCAATCCCACTGTCCGTGTCAGCGACGAAGATGTTGAACAAGACCGGTCCCAACCCCGATCCCTGAGGGACACCACTCGTTACTGGTCTCCAGCCGGACATTGAGTCATTGACCACAACTCTTTGTGTGTGGCCATCCAGCCAGTTCTTTATCCACCGAGTGGTCCATCCATCAAATTGATGTCTCTCCAATTTAGAGACAAGCTAGAAAATGCCTTTTCTCAATGATGAGAAATTTTAGCAATTTGGGCAGCTGATTAGCAAGCAATCTGTTTCATGAGGCTTAAAGTAACTTGTGCTGTCAGATCAGAATAATTTGGAAGGAAAATCCACTGCTGGAGGAAATTCAATCAGATTTGCTCAGAGATGCGACATGTCAGAAGGAGTCCCCAAGGAAAATGGGTTGGTCAACAAAGTAGAAGTGAAATTGTTTAAGGAATGCGATTAATGTAATTTGCCAAATGGCTTTTACCTTCCCACACAGTTGTATGTGCATGCATAATACATTATCAATCTGTATTCAGATTTATATATTTACATATAAACATGTATTTGTAATAAATAGTACTATATGAATACATACACATGTTCACACACCTACATACACTTCAAACAATACATTAAAATTATTCTACCCACATTATGTCTAGGGGCACAGAAAAAAAGACTAAGTAGAATAACTCTTACTACAGGTATATTTTTACAGCAAGTAGAACATTCAGGGAAAAACTCTCAAACATACATACCTTAAATTTTAAGACAGGTGGTTCTGATATGGTGGATGCCTTTAACCCACGTAACCTCTCTCTTATGTCTTTCAACCTAGAAAATAGAGATCTTTCTGAGATCCAATAAAAAATGTAGCTTTAACTTCTCTGATTCAAACAGGCATTCCTGGGGGGTCCAGCAGTTTTTGTTTGCTGGGAAGAGAGAGTGATGGCATCAGTATTTCTTGGAGGCAGTCCAACTGATTAAAATCCAACGTATGTGAAATCTTGTTTCTCCAACTACAGAAGGAATCAATAAAGACCTGACCATTTCCTTGTTGACCACCCCAAGCATCTGCCCACTGTCCTTCCTAAGGAGTAGGTGACTCACCTCCTGTTCCCTTAGGGATTTTGCAGCTAAATCCCTTTTTTTTTCTTTTTTAAATTTTTTCCTTTTTCTATTTTTTTTTTTTCATTCCTCAAAACAAAGCCCCAGGAAACTCCATGGCCCAAGCATTATGGAGTTCTGTACTGTGGTGGAATATCTGGAGGGCAATGTCACACTCTTTCAAATGTCATTAAAAAAGGTTGTTCACCTTCTGCTTTGCCTGAACTTAAAAAGGCAGCTACGATATAAAACACTCATAATGGACTGACAAAACTGTCCCCAGTCCCAGCACTAGAACATTATGCCCTCTTCAGAGCAGAACATCATTTCCTCAAGTTCCACAAAAGCATTACGTAAACAATTACGCTAAACTTAACCTCTGTGATTTGATTAGAAAGAAACAAGTCTGGAGCTGAAACTTCCCAAAGACATCCCAGTACTTTCAAAAACATTTGTAATGCTTTAACGAACATGGATCGGTCTTTAAAACAGAAAGCATGCAGAATTTGTGACTCTTGTGAACTGTTGTCAAAGGTTCACAATACATCTCACATGCTGCACGTTATTCTACAGTGTGGAATATTTATAGATGCTATAACATGCTCTAATTAGGCATAAGCAGATCCAGAAATCCACTATGTGTTTGCCAACCACACAACACTAGAAATTCAGAAGTTACAGAAACTAAATGGTATATCTTCTGTCATTTCAGACTGAACTGCACTAAGATGGCTCACAAAATGGAAAGTGACTATATATACAGAAGTGCCAGTATCAAATAATACTTGTATTACTGCAGATGCAACCTGAAGCACTCCCCTAAGGAGCTGGAGCATGCATGTGAAAATAGGAATTTTCCCCTGATCATATGCTAGTGATATGCCTGAAGCGTCATCTTACCACTAGATAAGTTCATTAGGTTTCTTACTTTGCTTCTCTCAGGAATACTGCACTTTATCCAGCCTTGCAGCTGATGCAGATGTCCTGTACCAATCCCTAATTATCACATAGTGATTTCCAGCACAGCAGTAGATTTGATGTTATATTAACGCTTCCAAAATATCACCAATACTAAGACAGTTTTCAAGAAGGAATCAAAAAGAATTGTGATCATGATTTATCCTCACCTCCTACTTAAAAGATTGAAGCTCAAGTCGCTATTATTATTAGAGTCTCTATCTATTCGTGTCTCACTAGCACCACAATACCCAGGTTAGGACAGGGAAGTCACCTGAACACTGTGGAGATACCATGATGATCTGCAAGGTCCCCTAACACTGAGAATCCCTACTAACACTTGCAAGGTGCTGAAACTGAGATCCTGTTTGTCACAGTGGACAGTGCTGCTTCATGCTCCAAACAGCATAGAAACTTTTCTATATAGCAGCAGGAAGCAGCTAGTAAATGAACCGCAGCGAAGTAGCAATCCTGCAAGCCCAATTACAGCAATTACAGTATCTGTGTCTAGCTGGTGGAGCCCAATTTCCAAGCTGAGGCTGGGAGAACACTTCTCATTTTCCTCTAGAAACTTGGGAATTCACTGCTCAGGTTCAGCTCAGTATTACATCTCACTGCTCACCTGCAAGCTACTTTGTTGTGTTTCCCCTTAAGTATCTGAAGGGCTAATGGTCTGACTTGCTCTTTTCTTCCGGCCTATGATCTGCTCCCAGTGTCTCTGGTCAGTGAGCAGTAGCTAGTTGCTTGGTTCTGATACAGCCCCATGTGGCTTCAGAGCTCCTATACTACCAGCCTCCTGTGCTTGCTCAATCCTCTATTTAGCATTTATCATTGCCATTCAGCACCAGCAGAAGAACATCAGCCACAAAAGGTAACAAGCATGGTGGGTTCTTAACAAACACTCAACGGGCATCATCTGGGGATGTGGTTTTCTCCTTTAACAATCAGAAGTGGATGCATTACCGGTTTTTAGTTATGTGAAGTTCTTCAAGTAAACGTTGCTCTTCATAGCTCATCCAGCTGTCTTGAAGTTCCTCCTCTTCCTTCTGCAGCAAGTGTTCATAAAACCTGACCGGGTTCCAGCCAGTCATGATGTCATAGGTGATGACACAGCCCAGTGAGTGGGACACAATTGAGACTTTCCCTCCTTTCTCTTCAAACTCTGGATTCCGGGCACAGAAGAGTGTGTATAGCCGGTTCAGCTCTTGCTGCAACCCTTTCACTAGCTGTTTCAAGAAGATAAAGAAAGTTTAATATCAGTATTTTATTACTCCTGTTCATATATGTTCAGGATATATATTCAGGTCACTGTAGTACAGCGACCAGCTTCTTGAGCATGCATGTAGGATAAGGATCACAGTCAGTTCACTTAGGCTACAGAGATGAGGAAAATCCTATGGTGAGTAGCAACAGCTTGGATGGCTGTCACTGACTCCTTTGGTTCAACTCTCCCCTCCAGACTCAGCAGCAACCACCACACAGGACAATTAGTGACCTTAGAATTGCTACACTACACAGTCCAAAGCATTAAATTGAAATAAACCCTTAAACAAATGACATCTGTGCTTAAAGTACTTAACAGTATCCTCTGAGGTGAGCAATAGCAAGGTACTTGGTTTTCAGTAGCATTCAATTAGCACAACAGTGATTATTAACACAGGTGTATTTCCCTTCTTGCTTGTTTCTCCCTCAGTTTCCCTACCTTTTCAGAGCACTGAATGTTTGTTCTGTTTCAGAGATTCATCTTCTTTTTTAACCTAAGGAGGCTGGAAGAAGCCTGAGTCATACATGATCTGAAATCAGCTCACATCTCTGCCACAAGCTTGGCACATAACCCTAGACAAGTCATACTAGCTCTTCTCCATTTATCAATGCAAGCAACAGAATTCCTACATCAGTGTAAGGGACTGGGAAGATAAATCCACTAAAATGAGTATGTTCAGATACTACACTGACAGCCTAAATGGGCTCTGGGAAAATATCCTCAAATTGCTTTTATATCTCTGTGAAGCATACTCAAGCTCATCAAGTCTCATTATTCTTCCCACTGCTTGGCTACAAGGAGATGCAGCTTTCTATCCTACTTTCTCTCCTACTATACTGCACCTATTGTAATTTCTTCCAAAAAAATTACAATGAAATTATGTTGCTGAAGATTAAATGACAAATGAGACATGTAGAGCCGTAATTTAAACATTTTATATAACCAATGCTAAGAAAACAATTTTCTGGCTATAGGTTTCTAGGAGAGGTTTGGGGTGAAAAACAGGAATGCAACATGTCTCTCAAACATCATAGACTAATCCTATAGTACTACTGCAACAAAAATATACTGGTCCTATGTTGACTGAGTCTCTGAGAAGCTTACCTGCTTCAAATCCTGCATCTAGGGTACATACGCATGAAAATATTCAGATTCATAGAAAGTATATTTTAGAGAGAAATTTTGGAAGCCATGAGATTTAGGAAATAGACAATATAAAAAATGCTGCTTTGCTTGTGCAACTCTGCATAGTAACTGAGCAATGCTTCCAGGCTATGGCACAGAGGAGACCAAACAAGAAACTGCAAATCATTCCCTTGTTAGAAACAGGAAATTAAAGCTCTAGAACATGTAATTTGAACATGATTTTTCAAGACCCTGAATCATTACTGAATATAAATATGAATGGCACTAGGGCTGTCAGTGTTTGATACACATTTTACTGAGTGAGAATCCACACATCAAACCCTGTTGCCTAAAGCACTGTGAAATGATTAACAAAGCCTTGCAACAGCTTAGTGAAACAAGTATCAGAATACCCATTTCCAAGGATTACTGACTGCGATGCTGCCTATTCTTGCATTTAGCTCTATAGAGACTTTGGGCACTACTTTCAAACATGAACACACACACACAGAGGTTATAGCAAGATTTGGAACTGAAAACAGAAATCAGGACTAGCTTTGGCTGGCTGGCATTTCCTCCATTTAAAAATGTCTTAACACCTTGAACAAAATAGCAGGGATCTGTTGAAATCAAAGGGTTTTGGGATTCCTGACAGGAGCTCAGTGAAATGAGGGAATGATGATATCCAGCATGGAGCACGGGACCGGAGCCATACAGTGGGTACTCTGGATGGACTGGCTTCAGAGTTGGCAGTGTAAAAAAAGCCAAGCAAACTACTGCTGGACTCATCATGGCCTCCAGCATCCATCAGTACATCAGGGAGATGAGTATTACCATCTGGTTTGAAAAAATCCTCTAGTAATATATTTCAGTGCCCCAAATATTTTCTCTGGTGGGAAAAGACACACAACTACTCATCCACTTCCCTCCGCTTCTTGTTGCATAAAAAATATCACTCCCAATGTCCCTAACAACTTGCTCAACAAGTCTATTTCCATGGAAAAGCAGGTATCTTTCAGGAAGAATGATATTATATCAGGCTCCCCCACAGCCCATAGGCACAGTGCAGGTTATGTAATCTTCTAGCATCCTGGCATTTCATTACAAAGGTCTTGTTCTCTTGCAATCAGAGGGCACAGGACAGAGTATTCTGGATTGCCCAACCCTATTTTTCAACTGTCCTGCTCCTTAGAAACATGCTGTTACTGAGACAGCAACTAAGAAACTGTGCATAGATTTTCAAATAGCCACATATTTGGAAGTCTGCAAACCAGAGTCCAAGCATTTAATTCAACTAAATCATCTGATCCAGGATGGTTTTAAACTCTGAATCACTTGTTACCTAACTTAATTGTAGAGTAGAAGGTATGCAGTAGTAAAGCCTCCAGATTTTCAAGCACCATGAATGGTCTGGTTTACTGCTATGAGAGAAAGAGAAGCCCTCCACATGCAGTGAGCACTTACGGATATTTCTGTCTTGCCAGCAGTTCTGTATCAGCACTAAGATTAGAAACTGAACACTTTGGTATATAGTAAGGGGGAAAAAAAATGGAAAAGCGTACTCATTTTAAGTCCCAGCTAGAAAATTATTTGGTTAAGCAGCATACAACCACTTGCAGGTTCATGGGGTCTGTTATCATCCTTAGGAAGCACCCTCTGTTTCTGTCAGAAAACAGGAAAGCAGGAATTATCCAGGAAAACAGAAAAGTGGAACAATGGAATGCAGCATGACCAGACCCATCTCACTCTCTCCATCTTCCCTCTTGCCTCCTCTCTCCAGGCTGTCACCTTATTTTGGGGGTCAGTAGTGCTGAACATCCAGAGCCATGTTTCCAGCCCTCACAGCTGCAGCTGGAGGTCTTTGGCAGTGCTGGTCTTTGGCAGCCCCCCAAGCAGGGCTTTCCACACAAAAGGGCTAGAGTTTCCTTGAGTTTCTTCCCAACCCATATTACCATCTCCTAAGGCTTCTCCCCCAGACTAAACAAGCTCAAATATCTCATGAAGGAATAAATGTGGCAGCAGGAGACCCAGGAGATTGTTTTTCACCTGCACAGCTGCTCCCACAAACCCTGCTTGCTGCTTCAACTGCTAACCTGCTGGCTGCTCTGCTCTGCTTCACTACCCTCAGCTCTTCCAGAAGGACCATGAAACCCAGCAACCTTACATGTCTGTTACTGAACAGACCAAATCGCTGCAGCAAAGGGAACACTTCCTATTTCTTAAAAAAACAGCCATATCAAATCCCTGTATCCCAGCTGACCTTTCTACCCAGCGTTAGTTTACCATCAGCCTGAGGAAAACAGCAATATTCCAAATAAAGGCAAAATCTTCCATTAGAATAATCTTCCAGGGTTCTTCTGCTCTTCCCTAGAAAAGTCCCTTTCCCCTGTTCTGATTTTTAGGGAAAAATTCCCTAAGCACCTTTTGCAGACCAACTATTTCAGTACAAAAAGTTTTGTGGAGGATTAAAATGCTACAAGCCTGTAGATGTACGACTGCAAACAGTCATAGATACCCAGAGAAAATGAAATACAAATAAAACAGGACTTTACTGGAGCCTTTAATGCCACCACATTTGTGAGACTGATTTTATGGCAAGTCATAATCAGGTACAGGAAGCACCTCACAATGCTCGAGCTAAGGAGAGAGCCCCTATGAACTATTAAATTTTCAGACCTGCTGTCGTGGTTTAAACCCAGTCAGGTAGCTTGTTCACTCACTCCCAGTGAGTGGTGCCGAGCTGACAACAATCGAGGTCCGTGTCCGTCTCCCCCCCCCTGCCTCCCCGCACCGGGGCTCTCCCCTTCCCCGCTCCCGGAGGAACGGGGAGGAGGATCGAGAGAGTGCAACTCCTACGGGTTGAGACAAAAACAGTCCAGCAACAAATCACCACCGCTACTATCAGCTACAACAATGATAAGGGAAAATAACAAGGGAAGAGAATACGATACCACCGGCCAAGAGAAACGAGCCCACCCGGAAGCCCCTGTCCTTCCGGGTAACTCCCAGTTACCCCTCACCCCGGGCATGACGTGCTGTGGTATGGAATACCTCCCCGGCTAGCCCGGGTCAGGCGCCCCGTCTCCGCTTCCTCACAGCCTCCCCTCCTCCCTGGCAGAGCACGAGCCTCACAGAGTCCTTGGTCAGGGTAAACATCACTTAGCAACAACCGAGAACATCGGCTTCACCAACACTGTTCTCAAACTGGAAGTCAAAACACAGCACCGCACCAGCTAACACAAAGGAAAAACATGACTGCTACTGCGGAACCCAGGACATTATCCACCCCTTATTCCATACCATTCACGTCGTGCTCAGATCCCACATTTTTCAATACACCATCGCTCTCCCATATATATACATCCATATACATACAGACCAAGAGGAAAAATCATTTTCTTAGTGCATGGACCAATCCCTATAATGCTGCCGAGTCCATTCGGTCCATGATGTTCAAAGTTCATTCTCTGTTGGGATGATGGCTGGAGGGAAGTCAGGGCCAGTCGCTGGTGACCTGGAGACATCTAGTTGATGGGCTATAAAAGCATTACACAGCAGGCAACAGCATACAATTGAGTTCACTGGCTGTTTTCCCCTAAAATCAAATCCCCTTGAGGTATACATCGGACTTCCCCATCTTCCCGCATTACCCACCAAGTATATCCAGGTCCCTGAGCAAAAGCAATCCCATGAGTGGGTTTGCCTTTACCTGAAGCAGGAATTACCCAGACTGTCTTTCCCAGCAAATTCTTCATATGCACCACGGGAACTTTGTCCCCCTCTACAATATGTAACAGTTCTGACTGGGCTGGGCCAGCCCTGTTGGCAGATCCTCTGGTGTTGACCAACCAGGTGGCCTTTGGTAAGTGTGTATCCCAATGCTTGAAAGTTCCCCCACCCATCGCTCTCAGTGTAGTTTTTAACAGTCCATTGTACCGTTCGATTTTCCCAGAGGCTGGTGCATGGTAGGGGATGTGATATACCCACTCAATGCCATGCTCTTTGGCCCAAATATCTATAAGGTTATTCCGGAAATGAGTCCCATTGTCTGACTCAATTCTCTCTGGGGTGCCGTGTCGCCACAAAATTTGTTTCTCAAGGCCCAGGATGGTGTTCCGGGCAGTGGCATGGGGCACGGCGTATGTTTCCAGCCACCCGGTGGTTGCTTCCACCATGGTAAGCACATGGCGCTTGCCTTGGCGGGTTGGTGGCAGTGTGATATAGTCAATCTGCCAGGCCTCCCCATATTTATACTTCAACCATCGTCCTCCATACCAAAGAGGCTTTAACCGCTTGGCTTGTTTAATTGCAGCACATGTTTCACACTCATGAATAACCTGGGCAATAGTGTCCATTGTTAAGTCCACCCCTCGGTCACGGGCCCATCTATATGTTGCATCTCTGCCCTGATGGCCTGAAGTGTCATGGGCCCACCGGGCCAAAAATAATTCACCTTTACGTTGCCAATCTAAGTCCATCTGAGCCACTTCAATCTTAGCCGCTTTATCCACTTGTTGGTTGTTCTGGTGTTCCTCAGTGGCCCGACTCTTGGGTACATGGGCATCTACATGACGTACCTTCACCACCAGGTTCTGCACCCTGGCAGCAATATCTTTCCACAGTGCAGCAGCCCAGATGGGTTTACCTCTGCGTTGCCAGTTGCTCTGCTTCCACTGCTTCAACCACCCCCACAGGGCATTTGCCACCATCCATGAGTCAGTATAGAGATAAAGTACTGGCCACTTTTCTCGTTCAGCAATGTCCAGGGCCAGCTGGATGGCTTTCACCTCGGCAAACTGACTCGATTCACCCTCTCCGTCAGCAGTTTCTGCAACTTGTCGTCCAGGACTCCATACAGCTGCCTTCCATCTCCGATGTTTTCCCACAATACGGCAAGAGCCATCAGTAAACAAGGCATACTGCTTTTCACTTTCTGACAGTTTATTATATGGTGGGGCCTCTTCAGCGCGCATCACCTCCTCCTCTGGTGACATTCCGAAATCTTTGCCCTCTGGCCAGTCCATGATGACTTCTAGAATGCCTGGACGACTGGGATTTCCTATTCGAGTTCGTTGTGTAATTAGTGCAGCCCATTTACTCCATGTAGCATCGGTTGCATGATGTGTAGAGGAGACCCTGCCTTTGAACATCCAGCCCAGCACGGGCAGCCGGGGTGCCAGAAGGAGCTGTGCTTCAGTGCCAATCACTTCCGAAGCAGCTCGAACCCCTTCATAGGCTGCCAGTATTTCTTTCTCAGTTGGGGTATAGCTGGCCTCAGATCCTTTATATCCCCGACTCCAAAAGCCGAGGGGTCGACCTCGAGTCTCCCCTGGAGCTTTCTGCCAGAGGCTCCAGGTAGGACCGTTCTCCCCAGCTGCAGTGTACAGTACATTTTTTACATCTGGTCCGGTCCGGACTGGTCCAAGGGCTACTGCATGAACTATCTCGCGTTTAATTTGCTCAAAGGCTTGTTGCTGCTCAGGGCCCCATTTAAAATCATTCTTCTTCCGGGTCACATGATAGAGAGGGCTTACAATCGAACTGTAATTTGGGATGTGCATTCTCCAGAACCCCACTGCACCCAAGAAAGCTTGCGTTTCTTTCTTATTAGTTGGCGGAGACATTGCTGTTATCTTGTTGATCACATCTGTGGGGATCTGTCTACGTCCATCTTGCCATTTTATTCCCAAAAATTGAATCTCCTGTGCAGGTCCCTTGACCTTACTCCGTTTTATGGCAAAACCGGCTTTCAGCAGGATTTGGATTATTTTCCTCCCTTTCTCAAAGACTTCTTCCGCTGTATCGCCCCACACAATAATGTCATCAATGTATTGCAGGTGTTCTGGAGCTTGCCCCTGTTCCAGTGCAGTCTGGATCAGTCCATGGCAGATGGTAGGGCTGTGTTTCCACCCCTGGGGCAGTCGGTTCCAAGTGAACTGGACACCCCTCCAAGTAAAAGCAAACTGTGGCCTGCACTCTGCTGCCAAAGGGATTGAGAAAAATGCATTGGCAATATCAATCGTGGCATACCACTTGGCTGCCTTTGACTCTAGTTCATACTGAAGTTCTAGCATGTCCGGTACGGCAGCACTCAATGGTGGTGTGACTTCATTCAGGCCACGATAGTCTACTGTTAGTCTCCATTCTCCATTAGACTTTCGCACTGGCCATATGGGGCTATTGAAGGGTGAGCGGGTCCTGCTGATCACCCCCTGACTCTCCAGTCTACGGATCAGCTGATGGATGGGAATCAGGGAGTCTCGGTTGGTGCGATATTGCCGCCGGTGCACTGTTGTGGTCGCAATTGGCACTTGTTGTTCTTCAACTTTCAGCAACCCCACAGCAGAGGGATCTTCTGAGAGACCAGGCAAGGTGGACAGCTGCTCAATTTCCTCAGTCTCCAAAGCAGCAATACCAAAAGCCCACCGGTACCCTTTTGGGTCTTTGAAGTACCCTCTCTTGAGGTAGTCTATGCCGAGAATGCATGGAGCCTCTGGACCAGTCACAATAGGGTGCTTTTGCCATTCCCTCCCAGTCAGGCTGATTTCAGCCTCCAGCACAGTCAACTCTTGGGATCCTCCTGTTACTCCAGAAATATAGATGGGTTCCACCCCTTGACAGCTTGATGGCATCAGGGTACACTGTGCACCGGTATCTACTAGAGCCTTATACTTCTGTGGGACTGATGTGCCAGGCCATCTGATCCACACAGTCCAGTAAATCCGATTGTCCCCTACCTCCACCTGGCTGGAGGCAGGGCCCCTCTAACAGTCGTCACAGCATTGGACACTTAAGTCGTGTTGAAAGGGATTATTCTTCTTTATCACAGGAGCTGGAGTAAAATCAGCTCTTCCACTCCATCTGGGAAACTGATCACCAGAGACTGAAGCCGTAGCTCTCATGGGACGATCAGTCTTGGCCCTTGCTCCCCTCTTCAGTTCACTCACCCGTTCCTCCAAAGCTGAAGTAGGTTTTCCATCCCACTTTGTCATGTCTTCTCCGTGATCCAGCAGGTAAAACCATAGGGTACCCCGTGGCGTATACCTCCTGTATCTCCTCTCTTGAACAATAGGACGCCTTTTGTTAATAGCTGAGACGTGTGTTGGTACACGTGAGGAGCCGGATAAATCAGATAGATTGTCCTTCAATTGTTCGATGTCCTGGGACAGTTTTTTCACAGCTGAGATGATGGAAGGGGTGAGATTGTCTTCGAACTCTCGGAGTTTATGAACCATTTCATCCACTGTTAGTGGTACTATGTCATTCCAGGTTACTGTTGCCAATGAATGGGCATATGATGACGGTGCATTCCGTGTAAGTTTTCGCCACATGGGTCGTGTACATTCAACTTCATCTGGATCTATAGGTGTATCCCCGTTATTCGGCTTGATGTGATAGATCATCTCTACGATGGCCGATTCCCTCAGAGACTGGATGCCTTTGTCTATAGTATTCCACTTGGCCGAACGACTCGTAACATCGTCCTTGTACGGAAACCTTTCTTTCACAGCTGCCAAGAGCCTCCTCCAAAGGCTGAGGGACTTTTTCTCTCTTGCAATTGCTTTGTCAATTCCCCCTTCTCTAGCAAGTGATCCCAGCTGCTTGGCTTCTGTACCTTCTAGTTCGTGACCATCAGCCCCATTGTCCCAGCATCGGAGTAACCAGGTGATGATGTGCTCCCCTGGTTGACGGGTAAAATCTTTTCGCATATTCCGCAGCTCGGTTGAGGTCCGAGGTCGAGAAGTTACCTCTTCTTCTTCTTCTTCGTCATGTGATGATGACTCCTGATCAGATTCTGGACCGGGTGGTGAATTCATTGGTTCTTCATCTCGCTTCACCCTTTTTGCCTCCTTTTTGCTTGTTCTCTTGCGTACAGGGGCAACTGATATTGGTACGAATTGGTCCTCTGGTTTGGCTGCAGTGATTATCACTGTGGTTTGAGTAGCAACTGTACTTGTTACTGGGGGTGGTGTAGCTACTGTGCTTGGAGCTGGGGTAACCGCGCTGTCTGTTGCAGTTGAAGTTTGAGCAGCTGCTGTACTTGCCACTGGGACAGCTGTGCTGTTCATTGCAGCCAAAGTTTGAGTAGCGACTGTTGCTTTGCCCTCAGATCCGCCGACATTCTTTTCCTTTTGAAGGTGCTGGATAGTGTTGAACAAGGCCCTGTAAGCATAGGCCAAGCCCCAGCACGTTGCCATGATTTGTCCATCTCTGGTATGGCCAGAATGACCACACACCTCATTTAAGTGTTTTACTAATTCTTCTGGATTTTGCAGTTGTTCAGTAGTGAAATTCCAAAGTACTGGAGGGGCCCACTGACCTAGATACTTGCCCATACTATCCCACACACCCTGCCACTCATGGCTGTCCAGCCTCAGGGAAAATCTCTCGGTCCTCCTACATCGTCGTTTGACCCCAGACAAGACCCAAACCTGAATCTGCTTAACTCTTGAAATCAGTAGTGGGTAAAACACACTCTGTATGCGTGTTAGCATGGTGATTCCCATCACCATCAGCAAACAAGTCTCAACAGCATTAAAAGGCCATTCAAAAAATTCAAAACTCTCAAATGTAAATGGTCTGGGGGGACGACTAGGAGGGTAAAAGGATGTCTCCTTCCCAGGTTGAGCACCTGAGAAGGAGAAAAAAGATGTGTAATTGCTAAGCACCTCCATCATATACCTCCCAAAGTATAAAGGTGGTGACCACACTGGGAACATAAGCCAGATCAATTTCATGATCAATGATTCTATTGTATTACAAGTCATTACCATAAAGTACAATGGGATAAAAACCTTAGCCCAAGCCCCATACTTGAAAAACACTAATACAGCAAGTACCGGATGGACGTAAGATATCATATACTGAAACTGTGAGATCAAGAGGAACAACCTTGAGAGCCAATAAATCAGCATTGTGACGAGTGACTATCAATCCAGTCAGATCTGTTCTTATCTCAACCCTTCGTGCCCCACGTTGGGCGCCAAAAAGAACTGTCGTGGTTTAAACCCAGTCAGGTAGCTTGTTCACTCACTCCCAGTGAGTGGTGCCGAGCTGACAACAATCGAGGTCCGTGTCCGTCTCCCCCCCCTGCCTCCCCGCACCGGGGCTCTCCCCTTCCCCGCTCCCGGAGGAACGGGGAGGAGGATCGAGAGAGTGCAACTCCTACGGGTTGAGACAAAAACAGTCCAGCAACAAATCACCACCGCTACTATCAGCTACAACAATGATAAGGGAAAATAACAAGGGAAGAGAATACGATACCACCGGCCAAGAGAAACGAGCTCCACCCGGAAACCCCTGTCCTTCCGGGTCACTCCCAGTTACCCCTCACCCCGGGCATGACGTGCTGTGGTATGGAATACCTCCCCGGCTAGCCCGGGTCAGGCGCCCCGTCTCCGCTTCCTCACAGCCTCCCCTCCTCCCTGGCAGAGCACGAGCCTCACAGAGTCCTTGGTCAGGGTAAACATCACTTAGCAACAACCGAGAACATCGGCTTCACCAACACTGTTCTCAAACTGGAAGTCAAAACACAGCACCGCACCAGCTAACACAAAGGAAAAACATGACTGCTACTGCGGAACCCAGGACACCTGCTCAAGCCACAGGCACTCCAGACAGGCTGTGATACAGACTGACAGAGCAGCATCCAAGAACTGAACATGTAAGGGAGAGACTTGATTTCCAGCACTCAATGACCTCAGCAAAATGGGGGGAATGGATTAAAAATGCCACCAGACAACTCAGCAGATGTGTATGAAGCTGTTTTCCTGTGAAGCTCTTCTGGGATTGTGTTTCATTTCTGCTCCATGAAAAGGAGATTGATTACTACATTACTAGTTTCCTGAAGCTCCCTTTATCAGCTGAAGTTTTGCCAATAGAACTTCCATGCAGGAAACTCAAGACCACAGGCTCAAGTTGCTCAGAAGTCGTCAGTTCATGCTCTGACTAACTGAGGTTAAATGCTCTATGCTCTTCGCAAACCAAATTAAATGCGAAGTAAGGAACAGTCTTTCTGCACATTCATGGAGAGCCATCATGACAGCTGTGCAATTTGAGGGGACCATAAACCAGACTGCTGACCAAGAAACAGGCTGTTGGACTTGATCACACTAAAAATCCTCTACGCTTTCCAGCTGAATGCCTGCTTGGCATATGGCTTCCAAGAAGGCAGAGAATAACAGCCCACCTATTCCACCCATTCAGGAATCCTGGTGGCAAGGGCATGTGTTTTATAAAGACAAGATGGGAGTCTGAATCTGCTGAGACATGCCACTGTCATCTGAGGCAGAAGGAGCTGCGGCAAGGCTGATAATGAGAGCAGAAAGATCATGTCTCTAACTATCTCTTTGGTGGTGGGTAAGCCTGAACTGCTGGATCGTGATGGGGAGCAAGTAATTGTGTACGCAGTGAAACATGAAGAGCTGCTGAAGCCCTTTAGTGCATGAACAGAATTCTGTGCTGAGCTGGGAAAGCAAACCTTTAAATCCCTGGCACCAGCATACAAAACAGATGTTCATTCCTCCTCTGATGCAAAAGCAGCCTTGAAAGACACAGTCATAAACAAGCATGCCTGTTTCTTGCAAAGCAGAAGGGGAGTTGGCTTTGTGCATGGTGGACAGACAGACACTTCCTGGACCCACACCAAGGAGTTCCAGGCTGTTCTGGTTTCAGCTGTAACAGTTAATTTTCTTCCTAGTAGCTGGTGCAGTGCTGTGTTTTGGCTTCAATTTGAGAACAATGCTGACAACACACTGATGCTTCAATTGTTGCCAAGTAGCCTGATCAAGGACTTAGTCTCATGCTCTGCCACTGAGGAGGGGCACAAGAAGCCAGGAGGAAGCAGAGATAGGACACTTGACCCAAACTAGCCAAAGGGGTATTCGATACCACAGCACGTCGTACCCAGTATATAAACTGGGGGGAGTTACCCAGAAGGGACAGATCATTGCTCGGGTTGGGGTGGGGATTGTTCAGTGGGTGGTGAGCAATTGTGCATCACTTGTGATTTCTTCTCTTGCTGTTTCCTACTATCACTATTGTTGGTATTCTTTCTACTACCACTATATTTTACTTTATTTTGGTTATTAAACTGTTTGCATCTCAACCCATGAGGTTTAAATTCTTTTGATTCTCCTCCCCATCCTGCCTGGAAGTGGGGAAGAAGGAGTGAGTGAATGGTTGCATGGTGCTGAGTTACCAGTCGGATCTAAACCACAACACAGGCAGGAGGAAGAACTTCACCCCCCACTCGTTCTAGCGGGCAGATCATTGGGCTTGAAGGGGCTTTCCAGTGCATGCCAAAAGTACCAGGGTAGAAGATGACATTTTCCCCTCAATATCCAGGAATTTTTTTTTTTTTTCAAGAAAAGAAGGAAACAAAGCCTCTGCTGGCACCTTAAGCACAGAAGTAATGCAGAGCTTGCACTGCTTTTGCTCAAATCCTCAGTGACCTGCTTGCTGCCAAAACTTGGAGAGGGCACTGCCATCCCAACTTCTTTGATCTGTCAAAGCTAACAAAAACAGTCTCCTCTTGGGCTATGCTGATTGTCCTCTTCTGAGCTCTGACTGCTCTCAGCTCTGATCATGCCCTTCCTGTAACTTTCAGAGGTCCTTTCTCTCTACTATATCCATAGAACCCTCACCCACTGGACAGCTTGAAGCACAAGAGGGAATAAAATAACAGGCAGCTACATATGAAAAGGAAGTGGAGGAAACTTGACCTCTGTGATCCCTCCAGCTTGAATAGCGTGACTGTTTTGGTAAGCTTCACGGGAAAGGAATTTTAAGGAGCTCTAAGGAACACTCAGTTTTGCAAGTGGCTCCCTCCAAATGTCAAGAGAACTTCAGGAGAAAGCGCAAACTCACTTGAAATTCAGCAAGCAGGCAATAAGAAGGTGTGTGAGCCAACTCGAGGTAGTAGAAGGTCCTTGAAACCAGTGAAAGTGCTGCAGCTCAAGGATGGACTGTAAAGGACCATGAAAGCAAAGATAAGGAGCATTTCCTTACATGAACCAGGAGAACATGCTAGCACACAATGCAGAGAAGGTAAGACTGTTGACCCTCCAGAATATAACAGTCATTGTGTTCCCTGGTGGCATCACTGATGGATAAAAGAAGTGTCACAACAGACTGAGAGGCCAGAACTCAGCTGTATGAACAGACAGGAATGATTGCATGTCTTAGTGACATTACAGAAGAGGAACTACCAACACGTCCCGAACTGAGAGTCTCTTTAAGTCCTCCTTTTGCTGTTGAAGAGCTGAGTCTAACCCACTTTCAACCAAGTCACTGCATTCAAGACTAAGTTCAGGTTCAGAGAGAACAGTAACCCATCACTTTCTAACTGAAAATACATTCAAGGACAATCAAATAAACTAAACCAGACATGAAAGTGCTGCTCCTTGACTATGAGGCTCAACAGAACAAGCAAAACCAGTGTTAAAATAGTCTTCAGGTAAAAATTCCCTGCCTTACATCCATCTCATTTTCAAACACACATAAAACAATTGCCTTTTATTGCTGAAAGGAGTGCGTAAGAGCAGGACATCTCCACTGCAAAACCTATCAAAGACGGATGATGAAAGCTCTAGGAAAAGTTAACATTTGTCTGAATTTCAAGAGTATAGTCATTAATCCTCCTTTTTAAATATGAGTGTAGTAGCAAACCATCAAGCCATTTCAAGTGAAGTCTGTCCAAGGGAGCAATACTATGTTGGTTGCATCACACCGCATTCCCATGTCCTCCTACAGCTTGTAATGTCACTCCAACACCAAGCCCAGAGCCACCACATCCCAGAACCTGGTTTCTTTGTTCCTTTCCTCAACTGGTGAGAAACCTTCAATACCCACCACATTTTCCTGCTCTTTAGAAGTGGCGCTAAATCTGTAGTGATCTTGGGATGATGGATGTAAATAATATTTATCTTCTATTAAAAGCATTTCCTGCCAAGACATATCAATAATTTACAGAATTATAATCAGCCTGCAAGTAAATACAATGAAGATCAGTAAAATAAGCACTTGGATATAGCACTGGATATAATGACAGTGACAACAATAAATTTGCTATGCATGGATTAGTCTTTTAAATCTGTTACAGCTATTTATTATTAAAGAAATAGGAAGCTTCAGTGACAGAGATGTGAAACAAAGTCACCCACTGAAGACACTAAGAACCAAGATTAAGTTACCATAGACGGCACTAGCAAGGTCAGAATTAAAATGTGAAATGATTGTTTATGTAGAAACAGGCATGTGTGCATTAAAATACCAATTCATTGCTCTTCCTTATTATCTGTATAATGTTTAAAGAGGGATTCAGGACAGTCTGTGGACCACTGTACAGATGAGGACCTGCACTGTACAATTCACCTGCAGCCACACACAAACACCACAGCTGAATCTATTAGCTGCAGACATCCTTGAGAGTGAACTTTGAGACCAGACTGATAATGTTCATAGGGCTGCACTGAATTATTAATACCTGCCTGCTATCACATTACATGTCAGAAGTCAGAGGCACCTTTTGGATATTCTACCATGCTGCAGAAGAAACAATGCTTGAAATCAGAGGAGGTCATCCCCCATGCTCCTGTAACATTTAGCAGAGCAACTCAGCTGCACCTGAAACAGCTCTTTGTCCTCTCATGTGAAAGCCACTATGACAAGGTTTCTTCCCCCTTGAAAGGTAGTTGTTTAAGAGTGGTCAAATGCTTTCAAGCAGCAGTTATGTTACTTCCAGATGTGGGGAAAATCCTTGGAAGTAGAAAGAAAATTCATATCAAAGTACTGTTGAGTGTTGTCAGATGAATAGCGGCTTTACTCTTCTCTAGGTTGAACTCACCACATTGCTCAATCTATTTCACAAGGGCACAGCAAAGTTTAATTAGCTCTTTTTGAGATACTTTCAGAATTTCTGTATGGAAAGTGTTAGGAGTGCCCACAGCATACAAAGAATCATGTTGGCATGATGAAGTGGCAAGTAGGAATACTAATTCCAAGGACATGTGATTATGCGAATACTTGAAGACAAGGTTACAAGGTTCATTTCCACGCTGGAATGAGCACTCAGAACAAAATGCCACAATGAACATGTGAAAAACCGCCAACCTTTTCCAGAAGAACGCTCAGTTTGATACAGCTGCATTTAAACTCTGCAAGGTTATGTCACAGAATATAAAATGGGATAAGGAAGAGTAACAAAACTCCCCCCAAAACACAACCCCCAAAACAAAAGAAGTCTCCTTTCTGCAAGTAAAGGCAAAATGAAAGGTGAAAAAAACATACAAAACCTATTTAATGACTATGAGCTTCACACAACTCCTAACCAAGTGAGCAGAATCAAACAAGAAGTCGCATCCGTGACAACTCGCTGGCAGAACACAAATCCTGTAGCTGAATGAACAAGAAAACCTTCATCCCAAACATTTTGACTGCAATAACAAAGATGCATTTCAGAAACCTGTTCTTCAGGGTTTTAACGTCTTATCTGAAATAGCACTTTTGTTTTTTTGACAAATACTTGAAATTCAAATTGTACAACTTTGCTTTGAGAAAGTTCCGTTTATCAGTGCAGTCTGAAAGTATGATCAACTTGTGTGTTGACTGCTGCAAGCATTCCAAGAAAATTCACTTAATTTGATGAAAAAAACCCAACTTACTCTTTCGCAATCCGATCTAAGCACAGCTACAGCACTCATGCTATTTGCCAATTCAATGGTGATAAACCTGCAAAACTACTGTTCTACTGAGCAATGAATTAAATTTTTCATGCATTGCTGGACAGCATACTTGAACTTTATTCACTAGACTGCTTCCTGTAAGAGGTCCACACCATGCCAAGCCTCTAATGCAGTCTTAAAAAAAGAAAATAAATAAAAAAAAATCAATTTTGAAGCTGCCAACAGTATTCCCCACTTGCCATGATAGTTCTTGCTCCATTCCACATCAGCCAGAGAAACCCTATACACAGTGAAGAACCAAGGAGTCCTGAACTTTGCATTACTGAGTGACAGGAGAAGCACAGCTTTTGCATACCTACTGGCAGTGTTAACGCTTGTAGTGATTTCACCACCATTGCTGCTATCAGGAAAAGAAATGTTCTTAGGTAGATTAGGTTTAAGAATTACGTTGTGAGTCTGAAACACTTAAACATACCTAATTTTAATGAACGATAGCATCAAATCCCCATATAAACTTTGAAAGTCTCTCTCCCCCAACCCCAGTCTAATAATTCACAGAGCACCAAGTCTGCAAAAAGATTACCATACATAATGTAGTCAACACAGAAAAAACTGTGATTCCTATAGAAACTAATCCTAAAACATTCCCACAGGGGTTTTGCAGTAAGTGTGATACACAAAGGATGCTACTGAGGTGAAGCACTGTACATGCAAGGTCAGGTTGGATGGGACTCTGAGTAACCTGGTCTAGTTGAAGATGTCTGTGCTCATTGCAGGGGACTTTAACTAGATGTGTTTTAAAGGTCCCTTCCAACCCAAACCATTCTATGTTTTACAGGCTACTTTACGATTTATTCAAGGCTTTTCCCCTCTGATTAACGGTGTCACTCTACACCTACACAAAAGCACACATGCGCCTACACAGATGTGGCAAGGTAAGATGGGAGCATCCAGTATACAAACAGTCTCCTAACAAACAGGTAACTGAGGGTCATCCTGTTTTTTCCTGCAAGGCAAATACACAGGTGCATTAAAACTGGTTCAGGTATGTTTGCACATGCTGCCATCACATCTGAGTTCAGAACTGACAAAAATTAAGTGACAAATGCCTACGGATTTTGCAAGAGGTAAGAATAATCTCAACTCTATGGCCTCCCATTGCTCTGAATGTGGAGTTGCAAGAAAATCCTGTAAAAAACCCTTCACATTTCCAAGCTCCCATTTTAGATAGTTATTTCTGCTCTAAATAAATTACACTGATTGTACTTTTTGCTGTTTCTCTACTCCTCTCACTCTTAAAATTCTGTATTTTGATTACTATGTATGACCACTACACACTTGCAAAGTGTTTGTATTCTTCATGCAGGGTCTCTCAGAAGGAAACATTTCTTACACTCCTAAGTCCAATTTGTTTCAGCCTCTATGCCCTGCTCTAGTAAAAACAACATAAAACCACACTTACTTCATCTCTGTAAAGAGGACTGGTGTAATACATGATATCCATTGCACTGCTGTTCAGCATATCCCTTAAACCTCGTACTTTATCTGGAGTAATGGAATCCACAGTGTCTGAGGGAAAACAAAAATAGAGACTTGAGTTACATACGACAAAATCCAAACAAGGCATGGGCATAGAACACAGCATGAACTTCTGGGGACAATTTTGCAGACTGCAGCAGAAGAACCAAGCAATGTACCTTCATCGAGGGTAAGTTTCGATCTCCATTCAACTGGAAGAAATTCAGCAAGCGTTGAGATATCAGAAAAATACTTTTCTTCTATTTTTCTTGCAGCATCTCGCATCCTACAAAAAAAGAAAAAAAGAACATGTTCCTGTAAACGCTACTGTTGGTGCTCTTTATCAAATACAGCAAATGCATTTAGCAACAACACATTTCCTGCATTACTACTTTTCAATGCTTACTAACACAGCTAATTACCTCAACCTCGTGCTTTTGTTACGAAGCACTTAAACTCTCATAATGAAAAATTCTGTGCATTACATGCTGAAAAGAGTCTAAAAAACTTTAAATATATTACACCATCGGCTTAACATAAACCATGTAGATTAACCTGAAAGATATCTGTTCACTCTAGTGGTTTGGGGTAAAATGTGACTGAAAATTAAGAATTTGACCACCAACTTGAAAATCTTGAATCACTGAAATCAGCCATTAGATACTTTTCAACATACAGAAAAATATTAAAAATATTGCTTGAAAAGTCAGAATTTTATTTTAATTTTACATACCAAATTGGAAAGCTTGAGAGCTCTCAGAGTGAGAAATAGTATCATTTGTAAGTGTTTCAATGTGCAGCAGCAGATGAAAAGGCTAACTGCCCTTTTAAAAGACAATTTTAACTTTTAAAGTGTATCTGAACATGAGCACTGATGCACCTCCCTCAAGGGATATGAGAAACTTAAAATACCTAATCCCCAAAGCATATCTGGCCCTCTCTGTTTGGAGGAAAAGGGGAATAATGGCATATTAAAAAAAACAAACTACTTTACTTGTTGTGTGCACGGCCCACCAATAAAGAATTCAATCCAGCATGAAATTAGAATCATAGAATCGTTAGGGTTGGAAAGGACCTTAAAAGATCATCTAGTTCCAACCCCCCTGCCATGGGCAGGGACACCTCACACTAAACCATATCACAAAAGGCCTCGTCCAACCTGGTCTTGAACACTGCCAGGGATGGAGCATTCACCTCCCTGGGCAACCCATTCCAGTGCCTCACCACCCTAACAGGAAAGAACTTCCTTCTTATATCCAATCTAAACTTCCCCTGTTTAAGTTTTAACCCGTTACCCCTTGTCCTATCACTACAGTCCCTAATGAAGAGTCCCTCCCCAGCATCCTTGTAAGCCCTCCCCCTTCAGATACTGGAAGGCTGCTATGAGGTCTCCACGCAGCCTTCTCTTCTCCAGGCTGAACAGCCCCAACTTCCTCAGCCTGTCTTCATACAGGAGGTGCTCCAGTCCCCTGATTATCCTCATGGCCCTCTTCTGGACTTGTTCCAACAACTCCATGTCCTTTTTATGTTGAGGACACCAGAACTGCACACAATACTCCAAGTGAGGTCTCACGAGAGTAGAGTAGAGGGGCAGGATCAGCTCCTTCGACCTGCTGGTCACACTCCTTTTGATGCAGCCCAGGATACGGTTGGCTTTCTGGGCTGCGAGCGCACACTGAAGCCGGCTCATGTTCATTTTCTCATCGACCAACACCCCCAAGTCCTTCTCCACAGGGCTGATCTGAATCTCTTCTCTGCCCAACCTGTAGCTGTGCCTGGGATTGCTCCCGCCCAGGTGTAGGACCTTGCACTTGGCATGGTTAAACTTCATAAGGTTGGCATCAGCCCACCTCACAAGCGTGTCAAGGTCCCTCTGGATGGCATTCCTTCCCTCCAGCGTATCAACCGAACCACACAGCTTGGTGTCATCGGCAAAGTTGCTGAGGGCACACTCAATCCCACTGTCTGTGTCAGCGACAAAGATGTTGAACAAGACCGGTCCCAACACTGATCCCTGAGGGACACCACTCGTTACTGGTCTCCAGCCGGACATTGAGCCATTGACCACAACTCTTTGTGTGCGGCCATCTAGCCAGTTCTTCATCCACCGAGTGGTCCATCCATCAACTTGATGTCTCTCCAATTTAGAGACAAGGATATCGTGGGGGACAGTGTTGAACGCTTTGCACAAGTCCAGGTAGATGACATCAGCTGCTCTACCCCTGTCCATCAGTTCTGTAGCCCCATCATTATACAAGATAGTAAAAAATTATACAAGATAGTAAAATATCTGTGCATTCTATCAAAATCATTAAGCAACCAAACTGTGAAAGTGTTGTATTTTCCTTTTTTTCCTTTACATGAATCTTGACTCCCAATGGTATTAGCATTTTTGAAGATGAGCACAACAAACTAAATCTGACCAAGGGGCCACAGTGCTGGGTTTTGAGGAGCTGCCTCCCAGTTCCAGGCAGCAGAGGGATTTTTATTTGAAGCAAAGCCCAGGGTTTCAATATTTCTTTTCCCATTTTCAAAGCAAACCCCTTTTAATGATTGCTACAACCAAAGGCATGATCACATTACTCTCCCATCTGTACTTCCACCAGTCCAAATACAGTTTAGTAAGTTTAACCCCGTAGCTGAGATACCTTCCTTGAATATATTAATACTCCTCTGCTCTCCTTCAGTAGAAATGAGACAGTTTAACCTGAATCACTAGCAGTACCTGAGGCAGTAATCACTTAAGCGCTCCATTTCGTAAGCACTTTCTGCATCAACAAGCACCCCTATATAAACAACTCTGCCAAGCCCCTGTCCCGAGTTTCAGGCCCCTTTAAAACTAAGTCAAGAGTACAGAGCAGATAGCTGCAAGATGAAGTCAGGACCTGCCCAAAGCTCCCCCATGAGGTTCCACTGGAGGTGAAAATACAGATAAAAAGTTAGAAGTATTGACCAAACTTGTTCTTAATCTCCCAGGGTAGCTGTTGCTCTGTTTGGACACAGGTTGCTAGCAGGATTTAGACTGTGTAGAAGAGCTGAAGGCAGATATGTCTGTTGGAACAAGCATAGAGATGAATTTCAGCCATCACAAGCAGCTCCTGAGTTCTGCATAAAGATGGTGACTTTGGGCAAAATGCCTTCAACGTTTTTACTTCAGCCTTATCAGCTGCACAGCAAGAGGAACACACTTCACTGAGGAAAGACTATGAAAGCCAATGTCTTGCAAAAACATTTTCTACAAAGATAATGAATACTCCTACTTTGTCATGTTGTTTTTTTTTTTTCCCAGGAAAGGCCCACTATGATACTAAAAAAGCAGCTCAACAGTGTACCAAATTTTTGAAGCTGGTAAAACACACTTTTCCATAACTGAAACCTACTTTCTAAGAAGGGGGGGGGGGGAAGAGGGGGAAGAAAGAGGGGGAAGAGGGAACATCCTTTCTTCCAAAGCCATTATAGATGGCCTGACCAAACAGCCAAGAAATGCAAATGATCAGCATCTCTATTTTTAAAGCCTGGTTTGATTGCACTCCTAATCTCCTAGTCTCTAATTTAAAGAGATGGCAGAATGTCTTTCCCATGATGGTGGGGAGGTAGGGGGAGTATTTCAGCAAGAGGATCTGCTTAAATCAGAGTTGATTTAAGGCCAGAACTGACCTAGCCTTGCAAAGCACAAAGCAACCCTCTGCACTATCACCCCACACAACATGCCTCTCAGGACGCTTGTGTGAGAGCCGAACTTCAGCCACAAGGAATTTCTAGATTATCAAGAAGATAAAATTTCAGCGAATACATTAACATTCCTAGAGTCTCTGAGTAACCAAAACAAAAGGGAAACACACCCGTCTGAACAAAATCCTAGTTACTAGCACCAGGAAAGGTAGGGACCTAAAATCTAAATGAATATTCTTTGGAACAATTCTTTGGTATTGCCAAGACACCTTAACTTTCTCTGCATGAAGGAGTATGGTGGCTAGCTAGATGAATTCAGAAACAGTTAAGTTTAGAAGGAAACCAGGCAAACAGCAATCCAAAATCCAAATCTAAAGCTTCTAGGCTTAAAAGCACTTAAAGTTTAGAAAGGTTTTATGAATAAAGCATAGACTTCCACACAGCAACAATTACTTTAAGTGAAGGAACTAGTAAATAAACCAATTCTAACAGAGTGTGAAAGAACATCCAAACTATTTACGCTAAGCCACTGGCTATCATATTTGAGAAATCATGGCAGTCAGGTGAAGTTCCCAATGGCTGGAAAAAGGGAAATATAACCCCCATTTTCAAGAAGGGGAAAATGGATGACCCGGGGAATTACAGAGCAGTCAGTCTCACCTCTGTGCCTGGCAAAATCTTGGAGCAGATTCCCCTGGAAGGCATGCTAAGGCACATGAAAATCAACAAGGTGCTTGGTGACAGCCAGCATGGCTTCACTAAGGGGAAATCCTGCCTGACCAATTTGATGGCCTTCTATGATGGGGCTACAGAACTGATGGACAGGGGTAGAGCAGTTGTTGTCATCTACCTGGACTTGTGTAAAGCGTTCGACACTGTCCCACACGACATCCTTGTCTCTGAATTGGAGAGACATCAATTTGATGGATGGACCACTCGGTGGATAAAGAACTGGCTGGATGGCCGCACACAAAGAGTTGTGGTCAATGGCTCAGTGTCCGGCTGGAGACCAGTAACGAGTTGTGTCCCTCAGGGATCGGTGTTGGGACCGGTCTTGTTCAACATCTTCATCGGTGACACGGACAGTGGGATTGAGTGCGCCCTCAGCAAGTCTGCCAATGACACCAAGCTGTGTGGTTCGGTTGATACGCTGGAGGGAAGGAATGCCATCCAGAGGGACCTTGACACGTTTGTGAGGTGGGCTGATGCCAACCTCATGAAGTTTAACCATGCCAAGTGCAAGGTCCTAGACCTGGGTGGGAGCAATCCCAGGCACAGCTACAGGTTGGGCAGAGAAGAGATTCAGAGCAGCCCTGTGGAGAAGGACTTGGGGGTGTTGGTTGATGAGAAAATGAACATGAGCCGGCTTCAGTGTGCGCTTGCAGCCCAGAAAGCCAACCGTATCCTGGGCTGCATCAAAAGGAGTGTGACCAGCAGGTCAAAGGAGGTGATCCTCCCCCTCTACTCTACTCTGCTCTTGTGAGACCTCACCTGGAGTATTGTGTGCAGTTCTGGTGTCCTCAACATAAAAAGGATATGGAACTGTTGGAACAAGTCCAGAGAAGGGCCACGAGGATGATCAGGGGACTGGAGCACCTCCTGTATGAAGACAGGCTGAGAAAGTTGGGGCTGTTCAGCGTGGAGAAGAGAAGGCTGTGTGGAGACCTCATAGCAGCCTTCCAGTATCTGAAGGGGGCCTATAGGGATTCTGGGGAGGGACTATTCATTAGGGACTGTAGTGATAGGACAAGGGGTAACAGGTTAAAACTTAAACAGGGGAAGTTTAGATTGGATATAAGGAGGAAGTTCTTTACTGTTAAGGTGGTGAGGCACTGGAATAGGTTGCCCAGGGAAGTGAAAGCTCTATCCTTGGCAGTGCTCAAGGCCCGGTAAGATGAGGCCTTTTGTGATATGGTTTAGTGTGAGGTGTCCCTGCCCATGGCAGGGGGGTTGGAACTTAATGATCTTTTAAGGTCCTTTCCAACCCTAACGATTCTATGATTCTATGATCATTAGCAGCTGTAAACTTTACAAATATCTATGCTAGAGCTACTGACATCCCCATCTTCAAATGGCTACAGGTTTTCTTCCTGTTCTAAAGGATCCAGGTATTACCAAACCTACTAACAGGCAATCTGACACAGGATTTTTTTAAGTAAAAATTTCCTTTCTAATGCGAGATATAAGAGTTTGGAAAAAAGTGCAGCCTAGGAATTCTGCCAGAGCTTTCGGAAAAAACTTCAAGTCTCCCCTCCTAAAAGCAGTGCCAAGTTCTCTTTCCTTCTCCAAAATTTTGTGAAATGCACTTGGATCTGGAAGGTTCCAATTCACGTCAGCTGAGATTATTCAGACATGGTCCAGCCTCCAGCAGGTCCCAAACTTAGAATCACAGAACAGTTCGGGTTGGAAGGGACCTTCAAGATCATCCAAGTTCCAACCCTTCTGCCATTGGCAGGGACACCTTCCACTAGACCAGGCTGCTTAAAACCCCGTCTGACCTGGCCTTGAACACTGCCATGGAACTTCTGCAGGAAAAATTTCTGGTCTGTTTTCCCAAGTAACAAGTGACAGGATAAGAGGAAACAGCCTCAAGCTGTGCCTGTGGATGTTTATATTGGGTATTATGAGAAATTTCTTCATCAAAAGCGTGATCAGGTATTGGAACAGGCTGCCCAAGAAAGTGGTGGAATCACCAGCCCTGGATGTGTTCCAAAAATGCGTAGGCAAGGCTCTTAGTGACATGGTTTATTGGTGGACTTGGCAGTCCTGGAGTAAAGACTGGACATGATGAGGCACTGGAATGGGCTGCCCAGGGAGGTTGTGAATGCTCCATCCCTGGCAGTGTTCAAGGCCAGGTTGGACAGAGCCTTGGGTGACATGGTTTAGTGGAACGTGTCCCTCCCCATGGCATGGGGGCTGGAACTTGATGATCTTAAGGTCCTTTCCAACCCTAACTATTCTATGATTCTATGAACGATTATGGACAAACATTCAAAAGCACACAAAAACAAAACCCAACTCTGCATGTTCATTTATGCCTTGCAAAATACATTCTGTTAGAAGTGCACAAAAGCTCTGTTTTGTCAGATTTTTAACTGCCACCTCACTGATGTGAAATCAAATATGCAACAACTGTATTTCTCAATGTTTTGAGCATGCTCCTCCCCTATGATACACTGCATTTCATGCTGACCTTAAGAAGACAAATTACTGTTTTGCTAATTATGAACTATATAGTTACTAAAACATTTAACTGTTAACACTTTTCATTAAACTTCCTGAGGCAATACAGTTCAGTGCTACTAGCCAAATACTGTCAGAGGTACGATTATCCTCTTTTGTTATTTTACAGCAGCAATGTCCTGATCACAAGAATCGTGAAGGCACTGAAAGACACCAGAACAATTCCCAGTGCAAAACATCTCATTTACAGCGAATGGCACTATACAACAGCTCCCGCTGATTCTGATCAACAGTTTGATATTATAAATTCTAATGAAACCTAGTGTAATTGCCAAGCAATGTGGCTATGCTAACATCAAAACCCCAGCATACATACATATACATATATGCTATATATATGCTTATCTGTTCTGCTAAAAAGGTGTTGCAGTTGTGGTTTTTGTGGGGTTTTGTTTGTTTGGTTTTGTTTTTTTTTTTTGCCAGGGGTTGGGTTTTTTGTTTTCCTTCTTCTGGCTTTTAAATATTTTGGGTTATTTTATCAGATGGCAAGTTCCTCTACTTACTACCAACTGAAGTAATAAATCCTCATCTGAACAGGCAGAGAATTTTTCTCCTTTCCAGTACAAACAGACGTTGAAATACCGACCCCAAAGCAACAATTACTTAAATCTATACACATGGCAACAACTACAATTTATGATTTTTCTAAGGAAAAAAAAAACACCACTGAGGCACAGATGTGACATACCTTAGAAAGCATTTTGACATATTGCTATTTTCCATGAAAGAAGCAATGGCCTGAAAATAGATGCTTTGAGACTCACCATAAATAAAATGTGCTTGTCTTTCTCTGATTAAAATAATAAATAATAAACCCTATATTCACAGGTATACATCCTTGCTTAAGGAAATATATTCTGGAGATAAGTTAATGTATTTAGGATTATTGCTTTGGAGTTTTTTAATCTTATGCTACTAATTTTACTCTTGTGTAGCATTCACAATTATTACATTAAAAACTGGGGAGCTACAAACCAAGCTAGCTTCAGCTAGTTCACAAATGTTATAAAATGACCTTGATAGCTGGTAACAAAGCAAAATACCTGAAGGCTGAAAAAGTCACTCATTTTATTTCCAAGTTACCTTTACAGACTCTTTTCAGTCAGACGATCCATAGCTAAACAAAAGGGAATGGTCTTTAATTTTAAAAGCGTTAAACCAGCCAACTTCTTACTCTGAACTCTCAAGTTAAGAGATAGGGCAATGGGATGCCCCCGCAGGAAAAACAACCCTAAGCTCTCACTACTGCCTGCAAAACTGTGTAGACCCATTCCTGGATTTGCTCACAAAACCGGTAAATTATGCACTAAAGCATTCCTCAACTGCGTTCACTACACTGGGGTTCCCTCATATGGAGGGCAGCACTCACTGTCTCTTTGAGGAAATAATACCAGGAGTTATTGAGGAAACTCAGGGCTGACTTGAGCTAAATTTAGTAAGTCAAAGTGAGAGTAGCAGACATGAGTAATAAAAATTGAGATCTGCTCAAGCCAGAGGAAATGGAAGGGGGCTGTTTCCAAAAGCTTAGCTGCATTGAAGAAATGCAACTCAAGTCTTATTCAAGGTGGATTTCAAAGAGCAACTGCAAGACACAAGTCATCTTCTGCCACTGTTGTTCAAGGATTCATCTGCTCTCAGACCAGACACATTAAGATTGCTGCTCTATCATATATGCAGACTCATTTTATTTTGAAAGAAAGATGGAAATTCTAGGATGCAAACAAAGTAAGCATGATGGTGATTCGCACTTTGTTTTCAAGAATAATCAGACTCAGCAGGATCAAAAGAACTCAAGCTGCTTGGCTAGTTGATTACAAGATCCCTGTGGAAATCCAGGTGCTCCAAGTGTGAGTGCCTCCCTCCTCAGCACTGCTTTCCGAACAGCAGGCAAGCTTGCCCTTCACGGAGATGCTGGCTTTGCCATAAAGCAGATCAGGCATTCCCTGTCACTACTGTCATCCCCTGCCTCCTCACCACTCACTTGCATCTTCCAGATGGGGTTCCAGTTTTTCAGACAAACTGCAGTGATTCCGTTTACAATGGGACCATACAGACAATTGTGCTGGTGTGGGCAGTAAAAGGGCAGCACTGGGCAGAAATGAGGGCTGGGGGAAGGATGGGAACAAGAAGAGATCTATAGATACATCTAAGTTCTAAACAGGCTGTTACAGCTTCCCTCCAATGTGCGGTCATGTGTTAGATAATTAATAAATCTACACAAAACAAGCTCTTATGAAAGCATTTAATGACCTGTCTATCACCTTTTACCTCTAGGGCTGAACTTTTCAT
This sequence comes from Pezoporus occidentalis, assembly GCF_034315485.1. Classification (NCBI taxonomy): domain Eukaryota; kingdom Metazoa; phylum Chordata; class Aves; order Psittaciformes; family Psittacidae; genus Pezoporus; species Pezoporus occidentalis. The sequence goes on along the minus strand of NW_026913857.1, from coordinate 2,031,500 downwards.
TTAGCTTGCACAGAAAGCTCAAGTTGAAACCTGTAAGACAATTTTTACATTTTTTGCATACTTAATTTCAGAAATATTACCAGCACTTAAGACTGGAAAGCAAACATGTAATATGTATTTAATGCAATGCAAGCATTTAAAGGGAAAATAGGCAATGCTACAAAGTATCTGAAAAGCTAAAAATTATAGGAAAAATTTTACAGAGAATCTTGATTTCAGCAGCGCATATTTAATGCACTGAAAGGCCTCTGAGAGGCTCTGCACTCTGTAAGGGCTTGTACACTGCTGGAAATTTACCAAAATAGCTATTCTGAGGTAATTATTATAATGATAATCCATAATTAAAATGTTTTCTAATGGGACTTGCAATAACAATGTAACTGGTGATTATGGAATGCCAAAATGACATTGCTTTTGCACACAGCAAGTTCTGTGCTATGAGCAGCAGCACAGGCAAATACAATTTTTGAATCAAACCAGAAAATTTGGACAGAGGCAGACAGATGCCAATTTTAGGGTAAGAGCAGCCAAGAAGTGTGACAACATTACAGCTTCTACAGAAATACACAGAGCAGCTACTCCATTCAATTTTCCAAGCACAGGAGCTGATGAAATTTAGAGGGTCTGATCTTTACATAAGCCAGGTAAAACAACAGGATTTTTTAAAGGAGATTTGAGACATGGATAGTAACATTCCCAAATTCTATTTTAAATGTATAAGGACAATCCCTACCCTCTCAATCCAGAAGCACAAGTTCAACAAAATCAGACATTGTGTTTCAGCGAAAAAAATATTCCAAATAACAATATTAAAGTGTGTACAGTAAAAGGATATCCCAAAATTATTTCTTTTTAAAGTTAACATTATCTGAAACCTACTATCGCTAGAATATTGCACGTGACGGCAAACAACCCCCCTCTCCAATTAAGCATATTATGCCATAATATCTTAATTTATATTAACAGGAATACAGAAATATGCTATTTTCATCCTTAAATAATCACCCCTATGCTACCAAAGCAGCTCACAGCGTATTATTCTGTTCACGTTAGGTTGGCTGAATCACTGTTCCAGCCTGGAGGAGGTACTGTCTCTTCCCAGACAAGTTCTGCAGTTAGTATCAGCACTGACAGGAGCAGCTTGCTGTACCAGCTGCTGGTCTACATTTAGATAATAAATGTGTTTAACTACACTGTGGAAAAACAAAATTATGTCACATCTACCAAAGACCTGTTCATTCAAGCATCGATAAAATGCTTCTTTTCCATTTATTTACTTACAGGACACCCTGCAACCATAGCATCTAGCCACATAACGATTAGATGGAACTCCATTACTTAATTGAATTAGCACATATAATTTTAAATCACCCTAGAACGAGAGTTCTGTTTTCACCTCTATAACCACCAGGATCTGCCTAATGATACAGATGCATCACATGAGCTGCACCAATTTCTTCTCCAGCTGGTAACATGAGGACAGAGCATATCAAATGAGCTCTGGCAGGGTCTCTAACTGGCCTGGGTAACAGGCAGAGTATTCCACATCTGGGGCATAAACTGTATTTTTGCACTTTTTTCCTTTTATTTCTTTTGGGAGCACTTGTTCAAGTGAGGCTATGTTTTTGTTCTATGAACTGAAGTGTTGCACTCACACAGGTTGAGCTAAAAAGTTTTATTTCAGGGTAGGATGAACCCATAAAGAATCATCAATAAATATATGTGACAAAGACAAAATGCACAAGGGATTTTTTTTTTTTTGGATGGTAGAAGGGGAAGGCACCTGAACCATTCTCTTCTGCAGACCCCAGAGCCCCTCCAAGCACCATACCAAAAAGTGCAATGTGTCATGGAGTTTGCCTTGCCCAACCCACCCCATCTCTGTTCTCTCCCCAGAGAATCACACTCTTTTTTTTCTTTTTCCTTTTTTTCTTTGTGACCATCCTTTCTTTTTCTCCACCATTCTCCATCAGGTCTTGCATTTCACCCAGGCATCTGGCTGAGTCTCTCTCAACCATATAAAACTCAAGCAAATTGTACTCAAAACATGATCATATAATCATTTAGGTTGGAAAAGAACTTTAAGATAGAGTCCAACCATTAACCTAGCATTGCCAAACCCACCACTAAACCATGTCCCTAAGCACCATGTCTATAGGTTTTTTGAATACCTCCAGGGACGGTGATTCCACCACTTCCCATGGCAGCCTGTTCCAATGCTTGGCAACTCTTGGTGAAGGCCTTTTTGCTAATATCTAGCCTAAACCATTCCTGGCACAACTTAAGGCCATATCCTCTTGTCCGGTCGCTTATTACTTAAGTGAAGAGACCGATCCCCACCTCACTACTACCTGCTTTCAGGACATGTTTCTTAGGTAAAAGTTTGCTTGCTTTCAACCAAATTATAACACACTGCAGTTTAAAAGCCTTGGATGAAAAGTGTCATATAAATCCATGTCTCAGCATCCACTGAGAGGACTGGTGGCTCTCTGCAAGGAATGTCTCCTGCCAGATGTCATGGGGCCTAAACCAAAAGCAATTTCTAAGGAACACACCTACCACAAGATTCCTACACCAGGACACATTATAACTGTACATCACAAGTGACAGCCACGTCCTTCACAGCTGCATGCAACCCAAGGCAAGGATGAGCTCTGAGGGATGATAATGCCTGCTATATCTGCCGCCCGGTGGTACCTGCATATTGATGAGGAAAGGAATGGTGACACTGATGGGCAGACGTATGGCTTAAGTTAACAGATTTAGCATGGTTGCAACTACATGTTTCAAATTAAAGAATGTGCATTTAAAAGGAAAAAAACACTGAAATCTTTAGTTGCTGCTTTAACATGTGAGCAGTCAAAAAATATTTGTCCTTATCAATCTTACAATTTTTCAAAAAGCAACATCTGACTTCCTGTCTCCCTAATGCAAAAGAAAAAAAAAAAGAGAGAGAAAAAATAGAAAATAAAAAAAAAATACATACATATATCACAGATGAAGGTACTAAGAAAAAGTTCTAGTACAGCTTGTGAGAGCTGCCATTGTGCTGGCTTGGCAGCCGTTTCTTCTAAAATCTCTTCCTACAACATATGGGATGCTCCTTACTGGTAAGTTTAAAGCCATAAAAAGGAAATAAAAACCCAACCCAAACACAAACCCCAACATTTTTTAATTTGCAGATTTTGTACAAGGATACACAATTTATATCAACAATTAGCATTTAAAAAGACTATGCAATACTGCCTGATACTTACTGAGAATATGAGCAAGATCTACTGAAGCACAGAAAGTCTTGCTTCCTTTGTAGATAAAAGATTTCACATAATGGGCTGCCAGTTAAAGCAGGACTTCTTATGGCATGAACACCTATGCACTGTGTCCTGAGCTAAAGTTAGACCACCCGTACAACCCCTGTATGTATGTTCAACAGAAAATGAGGTAGGGAAAAAGAAAAAATAGAAAACCTTAACAGTTCCAAGATGGGAGGTTTATTTGGTTTTGCTGTTAAACCAGCAACTTATACTTAGGGTCTCTGCCTTTCCAAAGTAATTGCATCCTAAAAAAAATAAATTTTTACATTTATTTTGGTGACTAACCAGCTTTTTATCAAGGGCTGTGGATCCTCTTCTCTTTGGTTTGATTGCTTGCTCTTAAACAACACAAATAAAAAAGCAGATAAGTGCCAGAAAAAGGGGAATGAGGAGTAGCAGGTCATTGCTTTGAGATGACAAATGACACAGCAGTGAAATCAAGTTATGCTCTACCACAACAGAGGACACTAGAGCAGAAGACTGAGCTGAAAGGACACAAGAGCCTGCTGACACGATGGTACACACAACAGCAATGATACATTACCACTGACATACATTGCCATTCTGGATTTAAAGGGAGGTTCACAAAGCTCTTACCACGAAATCAGCAATCCCAGTTCTACATGCATGTTCACAGGAGTCACTGGTACGTCACTATTCCTGTCAATTTTCATGGAACATAGAACTATTTGGGAAATGCATACTAAAACATCTGCACAATACAGATCTGTAATTAATGCTGTCATCATGACTTTACAACTTCGTCTAATATTCAAAAATCTTTTCAGGTACAGCAGTCTCAGTAGCTCAGGAGCTTCTCTCCCCGTTCGTAGAATAGTTAGGGTTGGAAAGGACCTTAAGATCATCTAGTTCCTAACTGGCCTTTGGAATTACCTCAGATGTCAAATCACAAGCCATTTGCAAACTAGTCTTCAAAATACACATTCAGTAAGAAGATCTAGTAAGCTTTCAATCACACTTTAGTTTTCAACTGGTATCTATGCACAGAACACCATGAACAGTCTCAGCAATAGCTTCTAACTGCATGAAGGAACTGTCCAGTTGACAGCCAACATTCCCGCTAGCTCCCTGTTTCCCTTCTCTTGCCCACTATTCTGACAACTAGCCATAACAACAGAGATTACCCTTGATTTTGATCAAATTAAAAATTGCTCCCTGCTCTGTCTGCAAAGACAATGGTGTTAGAAATTCACAGGCCAGTGAATATCTTGAAATATAGAATGGTTTGGGTTGGAAGGGACCCTCAAGATCATCCAATTCCAACCCCATGCCATGACCAGGGACACCTTCCACTAGACCAGGTTGCTCCAAGCCCCGTCCAACCTGGCCTTGAACACTGCCAGGGATGGGGCAGCCACAGCTTTTCTGGGCAACCTGCGCCAGTGCCTCACCACCCTCACAGGGAAGAGCTTCTTCCTAATACCTAATGTAAATCTTCCCTCTGTCACTTTAAAGACATTCCCCCTTGCCCTGTCATTACATGCCCTTGTAAAGTTGCAAGTGTTGGTCATAAAAACAGAATGTATCTTTGGTCTTCTTGCTTGCAGCTACTCTCACTAAGTCCATTCATCCAAATTCACACAGAAAATAGTGTACCCACAATATAAAGGCTCAGGGGAAGAGGAGCAGAAGGAAACAGGAAAAGATACAGCTTAAACCAAAGGGTCTGCTGTCATTTGTTAATGTCAGCCTTATAACCAGGCTAGATGGGTATTGCAAATACTACAAAGCACTCACATAGCTGTATTTTTGATGATCCTTCCTTGGTCCATTTTCTGCCCAATACCATGCACAACAAACACAATGTGACTAATTTGTGGTGGCTTGTCTTCTAATGTAGCTTCTTCTACATAGCCTCTATGTAGCCTTGTCCCACTACTTAAAGCTGTAGAAAAAACATTATCCTAGATCAGTTACATTCTATGAAGTTGACAAAAGCTTGACTTTTCTCAGACCAACACATTAAAGTATTTTGAAAACAAGTTTATACATAAAGGAATAGCATGTATTTATAAATATCTGCAACTAGATGATATTAATTGTATCAGTTCTGCTGTAAAGATAACTAATTCTAGAAGTATTCTCAAAAATCACTTTTTAGAAAATAGCTGTCCATCCACTTTTACAACACCATACCCTTCTTCTTTGTGTCTCAGTCATTAAACTTCCTTGTATCTCTACCTTACTCCCACAGCATGGAAGGAATCATGGAAATGAGCTGCCCAAAAACCTGGTAAACATTGTCATTCTCTCTGACCCACTTAAGAAAGCTGGTTGAAAAGCTTTATAATTTTTCATTTTTATGGGGAAAAGCTGTGTTTTATTTCAAGCTGATCCAACCTCAAATTTCCCCACTCATTCTCCAGTCCAGTGGCCAAACCAAAAATCAATTACCCAGGGCAAACATGGGTTTTCTCTCACTATTACACCAATGGCTTGAGAAACCCACTGGCACAGTGTGTCTTCACTCCCCTCTAGTGACAGACCCATATAAAGGATCACAGCCTGGCATAACCTGTGCAAGAAGCCAGCAACCCCTTCAGATAGTCACAGAGAAGAAGGCAGCATCATTCCCCTCCACAAAAATTTAAACCAACTTCTTTTGGTTTTAAAAAGGAAGAAAACACTACAGAAATGCTAAGGGCAGTTTTTACACAGGACAGGTTTTGTTCACACAGTGGGCTTTCATTTGATATTTTCCCCTTCAAATCATTTAGGTCAGATCTTACTTATTATTTATTACACAATATCTAAATTGTGTTTTGGACACAGACTGCTTTTGGAACTGAAGCATTGAATTATATTAAGCTTTGGCAAACATTTAATTAATTATCCACCCAAGAGCCCTGTGGGGCAAGAGGGCATTAATTACAGGACAGAGACATGGAGATTAAAGGCAAACCTATCACCTGATCTTGTTCTTCAGAGACTAAGGAACAAGACAAATGTGTATGTTCTTGTTTTTGTAGCTGTCCAGCAGTGCACAGAAGCACCACAACTGAGAGAACAAGTTCCAATTTTCAAAGTTGGCAATAATCTAACTTTTGCTTGAGAGAGACCATCCTCTCTTCCAACCGTTTCAGCCTTGCTGGATTTTGACCTTAAATGAGCCTGGATCCCTACTTGAAACAATTTCTGTCTAAATGCTTCACCCCTCCTCTGTTTAATGAATGGAAAAAAACGCAAGAGGTGGTGAGGGGACTATATGATCATGTATTTAAGGAATGCATCGCGTCACACAAATACACAGGCTGTAAAGTTAAGGTTGCAAAGGAATCTGTAATTCTTACATTGTAGCTGCTAGACTCTGCCACTGTAATATTTTCATATATTTATTATGTAGTGCTAACTGCTGCATCCAAAATAATAATAAAATATGTAATAAAAACAAGTCATAGCCGATTCGCATCTAGTTACAATTATGTACAACAACCTAAGGACCTTAATATACTCTACTGTGAAAAATGAAATGGCCGAAGTGGGCTAAGTGACACATTAAAATTTCAAACCTGAAATCTCCCTCTACTGTTCCAGTAACAAATTTAAAATATTGGTATTTACAGTATTCTTTACAAACTCTGAAAAAACATTACCTTTGGAAATCCCCAGCTTTTGTGTAACGCTTCTTGCAATTTTAGATGTTGTTGCATCACTGTAAAGATACACTTCATCCACACTGTGCCAGTCCACATGGTTGCGACTCAACTTCAGACTATGAATAGCTGCAGCAAAAAAGGAACAACAGTTAATTTAGATGGGTAAGAGGGGAAAAAATTCTTCTTCAAACAGAGAAAGAGAGAGAACAGTATAATTTACATACAGGTTAAAATCTGTCGCTCCATTATGCCTAAATCTGTACTACTTCTTACCTTGAAAAGTTTTTACATTTAGGATTAATCTGACCAGGACAAGCAGCAGTTTGGAGACCACCTCTGAGGACATTTCACATCAATTCTCCTCCCACCCTCATCTTGGGATGGTAGGTTTCCAAAATACTCCCTTAGCTGAAAATAAAAACCAAGGGGGGCAGGACAACACATCCTGAATTACTGCAGCTGGGTGAGATAACCAGGTGGCTGCCACATGTACTCTCATCACTAGAAAAAGAACAATTTCACTTCTATCTTGTCTCTCCTCTGTCTGTACAGTAAGATCCCTGGTTGTGAATGTACTCTGCTGTAACACAGAGGCTTTCAAGGCTCCATTACTAGAAGGCTTCATTGCATCTCTTTCCTTTGAGGAATATCCAGAAGCTGGAAATGCGGTTCAGTGAGAAAGCTTCTGAATGAATAATTTCCAGCACAGAACAGAATCTAGCTCTTTCAAAAAGCACTAAGAGCTCTACTGTTTTTTTTGTGCAGTTATTGTGTTTTCCAGATTTGGAACTGATTAAACTCTGGGACCAGCCTCATGACACACTGCCTGATTGTCAGAACTAAGCACAACGGCCATGTTATAATGCAAATCAGAATCTCTCATCTAAGGCTTGGAGCCTGAATGAGCAGAGCAAAGTAATTCAGATTTCACCTACATTTGAAAATCTGTTGCTTAGGTCTCATCTAATGTGGGATACGCGTTTGGAGAGCTGGCAGCAGCAACAGCCCCGTAACCAAAAAAAAGTGTTATTTAACTGTCATTGGTCTTGCTAAAAGTCCAAAGTCACAGAAAACACCCACAGGGGCTGTTTTGGTTTGTGGGGATTTTTTTTTTGTGGGTGTTTGTCCCCACCCCCAGTAGCAGCTCCAACCTGTCCCCTAGCTGAAGCCACTCAAATGAATATTTTATACTCATCTGAAAATATTCTGAGAAAGCCTAAGCCATGCTTGTATCATATTTTAACTCTGCCATAGCACAAACCAGACACATTAAGGTAAAAGTTGTAACCTTTCTCCTGTATTTTTTGTTTCTTTGGCAAGGCAAACAGCCCTGGCATAGTCTGATGAAAAACTAAATGAAGTCTGTAAGAAACCAGAGCATTAGAAAAGGATTATCTCTTCTGCTCTAGTAAGTAACTGATCCACAGAAAATAACTAGAACTATATTGCTGGTTTACATTGACAGAGCAAGAAGAGAGAAGGAAGTAAGTCACTCCTTGAAGAGCACATGTCAGCTTAGGGCAACAACAGGCGAGAGTAAGAAGCTAGGAACTCATAAACATCCCTGCAGGTGCAGACATGAGTCCATGGCCAGAAATCTCCATTCAGAACTGGAGAAGGAAAGCAGACTACCAGCAAAACTTTCTCTTTTAGACCTGGAGACAATGCAACAGAGACTGTGATGTCTTGAGAGAGGCACACAGTTGAGTGGCAAAGGCAAGGGGACCTCCTTGCACAGGTACCTGAAATCTCCATCCTCAACTCCATGATAAATGCAGACTTTTTATGCATTGTCTGGCAGGTCTTTAACAGCTGTTCCACCTGCATTCTGTAAAATCCCTCTTGCAGTATGTTCTTGGAGAAGCTGACAGAGGAGGGCTGGAAGGTTGGAAAGTGTTGTGCTCAATGTCCAAAGCATGCAGAGGAAGAGATGGAGAGGCCTGTGGCTGAGTCGCTTATTACCACTGGAAGAATAGCAGTTTGGGGAGAAGTGATCCTCAAAATCTTCTGGAATCAAGTCTAGCTTCTCTACTGGAAAGAATATACAGAAAGAAGTAGGTTTTCCCTACCCTGCATGAGTTATTCTCACTTGGGGAGAACAAATTTCTAACTTTTACGGTGTTCATCAAAAACATGTATGTTGAAGGGCACATCAAAATCAACTACAAGACATGCAAGCACTAAGGAACTGCAAAAGAAATATCCAACACTACTTCTCTGCATATTTAGTAATGCCATCAAAAGGGAACTTGAAAAATTTGGTTTACTGTTAACACAAGCACCACATGATATGGCCAGTAATCTTCAGTAGAATCCTGTCTCTTTAAACTTACCTGAGATGTGTTGTTGACAAACATGTTGCAGTCAAGCTCCGATATGTACTTTTACAGCACTTGGGACTATACACACTTCCTTTCTACTCAGCACTCAGAATTAAAAATGTGTTCTAGCTTTTCAACCTACCGATTTGCCAGTAAGATTATAAACTTGGCAATTTTGACATAGTTTTTATTTTGCAACTCTTAGTAAATTTTGTTTACCAACACACTGCTTTGCTTTTGAGTCCCTATCCATGTGTACACCCCAGAGCAAAGTCCAAACCAGCAGTAGAAACACTTAAGCACTGAAAACAGTGCCTGCAAAGGCACCATGCACTCCAGTGCAGTATTTTGCAGAAGTCTGGATAATGCTTCCAGGATGCATCTCACCAACCAGGAGGAGACATATTCCTTTAAAAGTTAACGAGAGTTACCTGGGTCAAAACAAAGCTGGCTGCTCCATCTTGGCATTCTGCTTTGAAATCCATGGGGATGCATGTTTTAAAAAGTCTGCCTGGGGATCAATGCATCCATTCCACAAGCTGGCCACCCTCTTACTGAAGCGGGGTGAGATTTTGTCTCCCTCTTATATATATGTAAATGAAGTATATCCGAGATGTCTGTTCATCCTCAGACCCCTGGCTGTAATGTCCACCAGTGGAACAGAAACCCTCTAATAAAGAAAAAGCTATCACCCTAAGCTCCAGGCCTTCTTGGTGAGCAAAAATATCCCTTCAAAATATGAGTGACATCCCACTTGATGAATATTGTTGTGCTTTCTCCATCCTTACATAAGATCTGTCTGGGGAGAGAAAAATGGTATGCTCTTGCAGATTTGCATGGCAGAAACCCAGCGGAGAGAAGAACTGCATAGCTGGTATCAGTCACAAGGATAAATGATGCACAAGCCATGCGTGCACGAACAGTGGTTCCCTGTCACTACGCACCGGAGATACTCTTTTGGTAAAAACAAAACAACCGTGCAATAAGGTACCCCTTCATGAGGGCCAACACTGCATCAAGGACTGTAAAGAGATTCTCAAGACTCTCAAGAGCCCAACCAAAAGGAGCTTTTGCTGCTGACAGTCCCAGAGTGGGAAGAAATGTCTTTGGAGAGGACTTGACAGAAATCTGAAAATAAGCATCCTAAAAAAAAAAAAAATTAAAAAAAATCGATATATGCAAACTGTGCTTTCCAGGCATGGGATAACAAGGGCTGCCACTGCTGTTTTGAAACTGAACACAGGAAACAAAGATATGTTTTCCTAGAAATTATAAGATAATGTGATTTACATTCTCTTTGCAGAACAAATGGTGACTGTCCTACAAAATTCATTCATGCTGCAGACATGGTAAAAATGACAACACAGGAGCTTTTCATACAAAGAGATGTCACAGTGTGTCAGGAAGTCACCAAGTAATGTTGTAAAACAGCTGAAGAAGCCAAGTTGTAGAATACAGATTAGGCAGTAGATATGCCACAGGGGAATACTCGTGTTCATTCCTCTGCCTTTTGGGTCCTTCAGAAGCACTCTTTCTCTGTTTGTGGATTCTCTTCAGGGCACCAGGCTAGGATGTTGCTGAGCTTCACTGAGATCTGACTATGCCTATGGCATCTCTGAACATCAGGCATAGAAGACAAAGGGTCTCCCATGAAACCACTGGAAAGGAATCTCCCTCTGGACTCAACTTCCTACAGCTTTGTTTTCACATGAACTACTTCTCTGACACCATGCACAGCTTTCTTAGAAGGCATCTTTGTAAGTGCATCTTCCCTACCTGCAGAAAACCATAGGTATTTTGTAACCTGCTTAGTTTTCTAGTTTGGGATTGAAGGCCAAGCCCATGCAAACAAAATCAAGTTTTGTTTTCCTTTTGATCCAGAAACTAGAAATTAAATGTTTTTCAGGAATACCAACAAAGACAGACACCTACAGTATGCGTATGTGGAAGGCATAACCCCACTGTAGATGGAAAACAGCCTGACATTAGACAGTAGCAAGCAAGCCATGCAAAACCAAGGAGAGAAGCATAGGGGAAGTGAGAGGGATCAAGAAATAACTTCTTTCAGCTGAAGAAATCAATGGTTGCCATCACATAAACCTCCAGTTCCACCAAGGGAGATGAACACAGGGGAAAAAGCCATCTAAAAAGTTTAAATATGAAAACTGGAAAGGTAAACGTAAAATATAGAATACATATTCCTACAGCCTTGAAGAACCTGATCTCAGTTAGACTGTAGAAATTCATCTGAAGACAAAATAACTGGAGAATAACCAAGGAGTAGAAAACCTGCGCTATTTTTTATATTTATAGCACAAAACCCATAGAGAAGCCAGGATGTGCACACTGCATGTGCACTGCTGGTGCAAACATCCTCCCAGCTGAAGTGCTTGAGGAGCCGAACACCGCCAGCACCAAGTGCAGACAGACAGACACCTGAACACTGATTTCATGGGGCCAGTAATTTAAAATTAAATACCTTTTAAGGTAAGCACCTGGGTTTTTACCTGATACTTTCTCATGGTTTAAACCTAGCCTGTGACTCAGCACCAGGCAGCTGCTCCCTCACACCTCCTTTTCCCCTCCCTGGGCAGGACAGGGAGAACTGAAAGAGTGTAAACCCCATCAGGGATTGTGATAAGAACAGTTTAATAACTAAAGTAGAGTATAATACTACTAGTAATAATAGTAATAATAAGGGAAATATCAAGGGGAGAGAATATAAGACTAAAAGGCAAAAAAAAAAACCCAAACTACCCCCCCCCCCCCCCCCCCCCCCAATAAATACAAGTGAGGCACAATAAAACTGCTCACCACCAGCTGACCGATATCCAGCCTGACCTGAGCAGCAATCTGGGCCTTCTGGGTAACTCCCCCCTGTTTATATACTGGGCATGATGGGCAGTGGTATGGAACACCCCTTTGGCTAGTTTGGGTCAGGTGTCCTGTCTCTGCTCCCTCCTGGATTCTCGTGACCCTTCTGATTGTCAGAGCATGAGACTGAAAAGTCCTTGATCAGGGTAAGAGCTACAGAGCAACAACTTTGATTGTTGTCAGCCTAACACATCAGTGGGTTACCAGCATTGTTCTCAGACTAAAGCCAAAACACAGCATTGTACCAGCTACTAGGAAGAAAATTAACTCTATCCCAGCAAGTCATTCTTTCATCTACCTGCCTAGACCAAAGCATGGGGTGATTCTTTTCTACCTGAGTTTGACTATGCTCAAGTTAAAATAAATTTAGAGGAAAGCATCTTTGAACTGCTAATTGCTGATATTACCTCCATCTCTGTCATTCCAGTCAGACTAAAGACCAGAGAAGGGATACGTACCATACGAAAACCTTTTCTGCCTTCTCTTTTTCAGGTGTTTTTAAATTAATCTTCTCTGCAATCAGTAAGCAGTAGCTTCTGCACTAAAGCCTGCCATATCACGCAGGTAGCTGAGAGCATAATTTGGCTGCTACTGTTCTTTCTTAAACAACTCTGAAGTTCTGGTATGTAAACCTGGTACATAAATCTACAGCTGGTATGTACAGCTGTGGATTTGAAAACCTTTTCTAATTTATTTAAAAAACAAATGCAAAGCCACTAAAAAGGCTATTGCTCTTAATTAAAAAGGGCTGTTTAACATTGCTGTCATTTTGTATTGCACTTCACTACCTCTCAAGTCATCAATGTCACTATTTGTTACATAAGCATCTACTTTTAATTCAATCATATTCATTATCACAACTGAACAAGAGTTGGAGAAAAAAAGAACCCCAAAACTATGCAAAATAAATTCAAAATTACCATCACAAAATAAAAGGCAGAAGTCTTTTCTTACTGATCAAAAGAGTAGTGACACTTATTCACCTTTAACAGATTTGAGTTCAGTGTCTGAGAAGAGGCAGGAAGAAGTTTACTATTTACTATTACAAGATCTTGATTTTAGGCATTTTCATTTGGAGCCAATTATAGAAAAACGTAGTTAAAAGAAGTCAAAAGGCAAACATATATGCATGTCAAAATAAATTCTCATACTTTACAATATACCTAGGAGCTAAAAGAATGTATGGTATGACAACAATAACTCTAAACCTACCATGTGCATTTACATTTTTAATCAAGGGTGCAGTTTTCAGCAGTTTAGTTCCACAAAGTCAGTTAAAACTTAATCTCTACTGGCTTTAATGGTGGCAGAGAAAGACCAGTGACAAGTACTTCTGAGCCTTCTGCAATCATTAATGGCTCCTGTAAGATCTACTCCCACTTTCTGGAACAAATTTATACAACATCAGCTGCTGCAAAGTTCAAAATTGTTTTTTGCAACACAGCAGCCTTATCACGCATTCTGCACAGCTTCTCCTGTTTATATCTTATGTCCAAAGTCTCATTTCATCCCAGTACTCACACAAAAGCTGCAGTAAAATACAATTTACAACATATAATTAAAGATGCATGCATTATTAAAAAAAAGTGGCAAATAAAACATTACCTATTATAAACCCTCCATTCCTTCTTTGGCATAATTTATCTTATAAAAGGCCTGCTGCTGTTCTAAAAAATCTGCTTTTAGTTTATTGACATAGCCAAATCACATCTCAAGAATATAAGAAACAAATGTTTACAGTTTTCATCACAGTCACAACAATTATAATAAGGTTTACTGCACAATACTGTTGGCATCTACTGTCCCCTAAGATTCACAACACTTCTACTTTTAAGTATTTATGATACTTTTTCCTTCCCTTTTGAAGAAGTGGCATTAATACAGCTCAAGGAATTGAAGCTTGTAAATCTAATGCACTTAACTGATATAAGCAAACTAGAATGTAAAGCTTTGTAAGCCAGGAGTACTACAAAGAAAGAAATCTACAATTACTGTACCTTCGGGATGCTTTCGCTTAAGACATGCAGCATCTGAATTCTTATATCCTCTCCATTTGAACAAAGAAGGGAGGGAGGAAGAAGGTAGGTAGAGAACTAAAAGTAAAAACACTGAGTTTCAAAGTAAAATTTTTAAAAGAGTTGTCATTTTTTCATTATTATTAAAAAAAAATAAAAAGGCACTCTTTCTGAAAAAGCATATACACTTAAAACACTGGTTTTGTAGCAAAAGTGTCAGGTCACATTAGCCAAATTCAACTTCTTCACTCTTCATAAACTGTTACAACATCACAACACAGCTGAAGGTGTCAGTAAAAGACACCTGGGACACAGCACCATCAGACTCACCAAGTGTCTCTGCATTTACACATACAAAAGCATAATCACTCTACTTGGTGTAGGTAGAACAGAGTAACGCTTCTTAAGTGTACACCAAACATTTGGGAAACAAAAGCAAACAATTCAATTTTAAGCACAGCTCTATTATTTTGCCCAAGGAGTATAAGAGAATCACTGAAAGTTAGATTTGACAAAATATCTTACTATTACCCTGTTCTGCAAGTCCTCAAGAAGCTGCCTTCCATAGTGGAGTGCCACAGCATGCACACTCTGCCCACAGAGTGCAAGAGAAAAATCAACACTGAAGTAGTGACTTTGACCCTCCATCAAGCAGCTCTTGGTCTGAACATCACGGGTTAAATGCTGTTAGCAAAATATCTAGTCTGAGAACCTTTAAGCATCTGCTATGATCTGAGTTCATGGTTTTGTTTTATCTTACAATGGCCTTGATATTACTGAAATTTCTTGAGAATGCTGCTCCTTTGATAGACTACTTTAGATGGGTTCACTGTTTGACTAAGTTGGCATAAAAAGCAGTTGCTAAATCTTATGTTATTCTGTAAGTTTGAAGTTTATTGACTGCTAAAAAGGTCTTCTGATACCCTTTTTATATCTCTTTAAAAATGGTTTCAGCTGAAATATTTCTTCCTGTAATATGCAGCTGAAATATGCTTCATAAGTGTTATAACCTAGATTTTTCTCAGAAATATTTATAGAATTATTTTACAGTAGCAATATATTTAAGTGTAATCACCGGGCATATGCAATACAAGAAAAGTCATGAAGACACAGAGATAAAACCCATTCTCAGTGTGATAAAATAAACACCACAGATATTTCCACATTTCAGCTGAAGTTTGTACCAAATAGTTAAAATTTGGAACCTAAGAATTCAGATCAGAATGTCACCTTACATCTTGTGCTGATATTAATTTACGTACGTTAAGTCTGAAGAAAGAATTGTTCTCAAGAAGGACAAGCAAAGCCAATATGCAAAAAAGCATAGTGCTACCTGGAGGAAGGAAAAAAAATTGTACTCCACAAATGAATGTAAGGGCCCAGAGACCTCCCAATATTGTGTACCTGTCAACAGAGTGGCAGAACAACAAATGAGACTTGGAAGCTCACATACACTGTTATACTAGCACAGCATCTCATTTAGGGGTTTACGGTGTCATCAGAACTGACTGTTTTTAGCATGGACCT
Source organism: Pezoporus occidentalis (assembly GCF_034315485.1). Classification (NCBI taxonomy): domain Eukaryota; kingdom Metazoa; phylum Chordata; class Aves; order Psittaciformes; family Psittacidae; genus Pezoporus; species Pezoporus occidentalis. The sequence continues at coordinate 2,015,832 of NW_026913857.1, read as the reverse complement.
GAGTGGCAAATGCCAAGCTCTATTCCTCTATACAACTATACATCATAGAGTGGTTTGCATTAAACCTTAAAGAGCATCCAGTTCTAAACCCCTGCCACGGGCAGGAATACCTGTCACGATAACTCTCATTTTGCCTGGAAAAATGATGTAAAATACTATATGCAATGACAAGCCAGAACATGCTGATATGCGGATTTGCACTTGTGCAAATTTCTGATTTGCTCAAATGCAGGCTGCAGATATTTGTTTTCACAATAAGGCAGTTGAAATGGCAGCCAAACCTCTAATTCCTCATTCTAAGTGTGGTTTCCTCCTGGAGCTGTATCAGTTGCTCTGTCTCAAAAGACAGAATAGCAATGTCCTTTCCTGTATCTATCAACAATAAAATGAACTACTTAACCTGAAAAAAGTATGTGGAATTTGGCCAGGATCAAAGCAGACTCCAGGCTATGAGATGTGAAATAGAGCATGGTTAAGTTATTCAGGAGACGGGTTATGCCCCTGCAACGTTTGCTTGCATCAGAACTTCAGCAGAATTCCTCTGGCCTGGTTTTAGAGACCTCAGGAAGCAGGGCTCTCTGCAGAGTCAAAGAAGAGAGAGTAAGGCTCATGGGCACAGCATCCCTCCCTGACACGCATGCATTCTGCCTGGTCTGTCGTAGTCTGAGGCATCAGCTGTCACATGCCAGTACCTCCTGTGCATGCTGCGCTTTAGAGACTGCCAGTCAGGATAGCTGACCTTTTAAATGTTGATATGCCAACACATTCAGAACCAAGTATCCCTCCAGAAATCTCAGAAATTTGACTAATTTTCATAAGCAGTACATACAGTTGGGAACCATGTCTGTGAACTCCTACAGGGCATAACCTTCTCAGAGACAAATCCAGGTCAACTGGATATGGCCAATCTAAAAGTCACATTAGCCTAATAAATAGGATCTCTCAGCCAGGCTATCCCATGGAGAACAGAACTTGAGAAATCATTCACCTGAACACTGTCATAGGCTTCCTGTTACCTTCAGCATTTACAGCTTCACACGCCCCCAAATAGCACTGAAAGATAGTACAGGCATTATGTTCCTTACAGGCCACAAGCTGGAGATCCTATTCTGAAAGATTCTGCATTTTCAAGAGAAGGTTTGCTTGGATTGAGAGTTTAATAATGGGCATTTATTCATCAATATACTATCACCAACAAAAGCCCCGAATGACGCTTAGTGATGTCACAATTTTTTTCACATTTTATTCTCCTTCACCTCCCAGTAAAGAGCAATCAGCCATGGTAATTACCTCTCCAGGGAAGTGGCGAATTCCCCAACACTGCACACTTTAAAGATTTGGCTGGAAAGGGTGCTGGGACATCTAGTCTAGGCCATGTTTTGCTTAGAAAGCCTGGACCAGTTGATTGTTGAGGTCCCTTCCAACCTGGTATTCAACGATTCCATGATATCCTGTTACCATACTGCAACCCAGAAGGAGAACTAATAAAGCAGATCACTGGAGTGGGAAATGTTTTTTCTAGATGCAGGCGTGCTCTCCTAACCTGTATCCCAAAATTAAAGAGACAAGGAAAGAAGATGGACATTGCATGCTAAGCAGCTTCACAGGTAATGCACGTAGCGCTTGCTGTCATTTTTTGCAGGGATCGACTCATCTGTGCGGATTACTCCACACATAGATGGGAAGCAGCACCACTTGCCCTGTTCAGAAAGAGGTCAATTCCATTGCCAGCAATGCACTGGGCAGGCTGCTCAAAAGCTAAGGGTGCTAAACACCTAGTAAGGTCGCTAGTCGAAGGAAACAATTCTGTTTCCTTCACAAAAAGATTTCAGAGAACAATATAAATAAATAAAATTAAATTGCAAATAAATTCTAAGCAGAGTCTTAGAGACTAAGCTTCAGGCTATCATATGTTGCCCTGAGTTAGCAGGCTGGGTAAGAGAAAATAATCCAGAACAGGAGCAGCAAAGTTGAATATGCTAACTTCTCAGCCTACTGCCACTCTTTAGAGCATGGCTGGGGTCAAATCAAGAGCTGACAGGCTTGTCTACTGCATCAACAAGATGCTTGTTGACAAGCTGATTTTTTGCTATTCATGATGCAAACTGGCATGCTCATATAAAAGTAATTATGCCTAAGTATTACAGCAGATTGTATTAATTTTGCTGAGACAAGGTGTAAAGCATTTACAATGCTTTATTATAGCACTGAATAGTCACTTCTTTTCCCAATGACATTTGTAAATATCTATTCTAACTTTCAGTAGTCTTAAATAACAGCTAACTGTAGACCTTGATGGGACCAAAATATGCTTAATAAAGCATGCAATTACAACCAATTGTAGCAACAAATTGTAGCATTTAGGAAATTTATAAATGAAATTCAGCACTTCCCCAACTAATTATGTTTACTTCACCAGCAATAATGCAAGTTGTACAGCTTATCCCAGTGCCACATGCAGATGGCAATCACGGATGCCAGCTCTGATACAGAGATGCATTGAGAGGCATGTTACAATGTCAAAACCACTTTTCATATTTACTGTTAGCTAGAATTTTCCTGCAACTCCTATTACTACCAAAAAAAACCTACTGAAAGTTATTGGTGACTTGAAGTTTTGAAGCGACTACAGGCATAGCTTGGGTTTGTTAGTTTTGCATTTTTAAAAATAAACCTTTAGTTTTAGAAAAGGCACTGGTGTCTGAATTTGGAGTATCTTTCTGTCATCTTTTATGTTTTCATAAATACCAGGATTGTCTCTTTTTCATCTCTCGTTCCACTCTCTCCACGCGCAAATCTGAAAATTTTTGCTCCACAGACCAGACATTTTCTAGAACAAACCCTGAATTCTCTTCCTTACTTGGTAAGGAGAATCCAAGCACAACTGAAGCCATCCTTCCCTCCTTCAGAAATTAAGTTATCAAAGGCTGGAAGCACCCAGCAGCCATAAAGATGTGCTTGCCATATACATTACCACAAACAGCACTGCTCTCAGTGAGCGTGCAGCTGTACTACCAAAGCTGAGCTTTGCATCAGTACACTGAAACAAGAAATCAGTACAAGCAGACAGAAATACAGGTAAAAGTGCCTTTCAAAAAGGCAGCTGTACTGTCACGCCATTTTATCCACCTACCTGACAGAGCTGTTAAAGCAGAAGACTGCACTGCAGGCTTGGCCAGGAGGAAAGTTCTTTTAAAGTAGCAGAAATAGAAAATAAATATTCACAGATTTTTTCTAGCTTTGAGGGGAGTTAGAAACTTAACCAGTGTCTGTACTGTTGAAAAATCTATCTAAGTCAGAAAATTATATTCTGGTTTTCTTCACAGTAATTACAGAAGTACCTTGAATGCTGCCTTGCTCCCAATCTATTAACAAGCTTTTATTTGTGTGATCATATAGTTCACTCGCCATACTTGTGGCCAAATCCCAGCCACTCCTACACTCTGTAACTGCTTTGTACAAAGCTGCAGTTTCAAGAGTTTAAAAATAAAGTTTCTTTATAAAGAATAACACAACCAGAACAATCGTGAGGCTCTGTACTTGCAGCTCTTGATTTGTAGATTGTTCACCAAGTGAAACTCAACAAACAAAAGTGTGAAAGTAAAAAATACTGAACTTCTGCTGTGCTGTGCTTACCCTGAGCAACCAATACAACTGTGTATATTAAATAATACATCAGTAATCTCAGAAGGCTGTTCTTAAAAACCTTAAATGTATTTGACTGAGATTTCCAGGAACACTAACTTAATGTCCTCAGCCTAGTCATTAAAATATAAGGACTCCCATAACAGAATGAAAACGCCCCAATATTTGTCATAGTTGAAAACTACTTTAATAAATTCACAGACTGAACAAGAACAGAAAATGAAATGTGATCTGTAAAACTGACACTCCCTTTAGGGCAGCATTAGGGATGCTGGCCAGACAGCTAACACCCAGTTTGCATTTGGACATTGACTCTTCTTATACCATCAAGACATTTCAGTTTGAAGTGAGATTTCAAACACAGATAAAAGGTAGGAAGCAAAATGGGAACAAGAAGTACTCCAGCCATTAATATCATTTTCACAGTGTTCATCAAACGTGCTGCAGCAGGAAAACCTACATCAAGATATGCTGAATAATGGGAGAGCAAACTGATGCCTATAACAATGTTCTCCGCCATGTAGGATGGAAAACAGATCACATTAAGAAAACCAGATCACAACTGTCCAGGGAGCATACTATAAAAGTAGTAATCTAAACAATCTTACCCTCCTTCCGGTCAACAGGTTTTGCCTGCTCTTCTATATCAAAGCTCTCCTGCAGTTGCTGGCCTTTGAAGCAGTTGAGATGCTCCTGTTCTATTAAGTTACCTTCCTCCTCTTCCAGAGGTTGCCATGTGCCATCAATAAACCACTGTCCACGCATCACAGGGATCTTTTCTGATTCTAAAAATCAAAAGAGATTTTTTTTTTTTTCAATGCAACAAAACCAAACTGACAGCAGATAAAAGGGAAAGGGAATTAGAGGAAAAGGGAATTCTGTTTAGTGCTTTGATCAGAAAGTTACACTCCTGCTGCTGGGACCTGTAATAAGGTAACCATAACCACAAATGCCTTGACAAGGCACCATCACCTCTTCCATTGGGCTGAAATGAGTAGTGAAAAAAGTGTTAACAAAGTAACACCTGAGCTAATGGGGACAAATCTTCAGAGTGCGTGTGAGGATGTGAGCGATGGACAGAAATATGCAGATTCTGTAAAATTTATTAAGGATTAAGTTCAAACAACAGTCCACAGCTTTAATAGGAAATAATCTCTTCCTTGCTGCCTTGAGTTTTCAGAAAATTAGGAACCTTGTGAGACTCATGCTGCTCTATAAAATTTGACTAATAACCTGACACCAACAATTGTTATCAAGAGAATGCAGAATGACCAGGAGATACAAAACCCCTCAAGCTCACCCTGACTGCACAGGGCCTTGTTTCTTTTGAGAACTGCACTTACAATAACCCAAATTATACATCGATTAGCACAAAGGTAGAATTTAAAGATGAGAGGGTTTTTTCTACTAAAATCAGTCTTTCACCAAGGGCTATTTTCATGTTTTCAGTCACTGTCATTTAGTTTCAGTTTCAGCACTCCAAATGAGGAACTGGGTGCCCAGTGCTTGCTGTCCATGTGACAAAAGACAAGCCTATGAAAAATGTATCCTGGTGCTTATTCTTCATCAAATTGTGCTTCATGCCCACACTAACTACTGGGGCTGCAGGGAGCAAGAATTCTCCTCTTATACCCATCCCTGCAAGCAAACTGAGACAATAATGTCCATTGCAGCTCAGCTCAGAATCTCTCCTACATCTGGAAAGGAAAGAAGGAGAAACACCATGTGTAGACCCAGAGCAGCTGGACCATGGAGCTCCAAGTGCCCACTAATATATGCTGCTGTACATTGCAGATGTATAGAGATTCGTCCAAATGCAAATGCTGCATGTGTGCAGATTCCTGCAGGAGATCAGCTCTCCGAAGCAACTACAAATTTAACCACAAAAGAAGAGGCTCAAAAAGGAGATGGAGGTTGGGGGGAGGTTGGGAAATAGACTTTACTACTCAAATATCTGTATTTTCCCTCCCTGGAAAAGAGAAAAAAGCTGGTAAGGAGAGCTTGGGAAAGAAACCATAGATGCAAAGAAATGGTAAACTAAAATCAGGTAAAAAAAGCAAACAAGAAACAGAGAAACAACAGAGAACATGGAGATATTTTAGAGTTACTGATCTATCCCCAGACCAGTACAAAGTTCAGCTGGGCAAGGTGACCCAGCCAAGGGCAGTGTTTTTTAGCCCAGGCACACCACTGTTAGCACAGCCACTAGCTCAGGTTGTGGAATCATCTGCTTCACAGAGCGCCGAGCACCACACCAGGGCTGGGCATGTCCCACTAAGCTTGACAGCAGATCAGAAATCTTTGCACTGCTCTCAACTACAGGCATGACACTACTGCTCATTGCTCCGTGGACACTAGTATACACCAGAAGTGTTTTTCATACTGTTTGAAGATAAGAATATAACAGAGAATTGCAAGCACCTCCATAATTTACCTGGAACCTCTGAACTACTCTGAATTCTTCATCCCTCAGGTCATTTCACCTACAAGCTATGAAAGTAAAAGGAAAATCTCCTTGCAATAATCTCCCTACAGGGCAAGTAACACTCAAAATGATCCAAAGCCTATTTTAAAACAGGTTTAAAAACAGGTTTACAGAAAAACACTGTGTACACAGTACTAGAAATGATTATAAGCTTTTAGCACCCCACATTTGTAACAGGAGGGCGCACTTGCAGGTGATGGCATCCTCAAGCTGTGCCTGAAACAGCCTGAAGCAATCAGCGAGGAAAGGTCAACAGCAGCGAAGCTCTCAGGAGGGATGCAGAGGCTGGAAGCAGATGATCTGGAGCAAAGAGCCCAGATTACCACTGAACTTCCCTCACTTGGTGCTGGCACACATGCTTGCCTGGTTACCCAAGTGTTCTCGTGACAGGGAATCCTGCAGGCAGCCTCCTAAAACAGTGCCTCTGCGCACACGGGGCACAAGGCAGAGTGAATTTCCCCAAACAGTGGCTACAAGCACCGCCAGCCTCTCTCATCCCAACTTCTCGCAGATTCTGGATTTCTTTGGCAGGCATTTGGCATGCTGGCTCTTACCTTCCAAGTCACCCAAAGCCCCATTCAAATTTTTGATCCCCCTAGATCCTCAGCTCTGCCTGTGTAGAACACAATTTGGGTCCTGTCGGTCCCTCCAAAATGCAGACGGAAGTGCACGACACAGTTCTGCCATTCGGTTTCTGTAAAATAGCCATTCCATATAAAAGCCAATTGTTAGGCATTGAATTTCTAATGTTTTGTCTGTTGATGATCCATCAGATGAATAAAGAGGTTGGAGTATTCAATGGGCACAGTTATTTAATGAAAATCCCAAACATATCAGAAGAACTGATATGGGTCTGAATAACTTTAAACTGCAGAAATTAATAGTCACTATAACATAGATTCAACTGTCTATGAAAATTTAAGCTAACTTTGAAGTCTACAACCCATCAATGAAGCGTGAAACACGTGTTTAGTTTTCATGAAAGTTAACCAGAGCAATGCTAGTTGTCACCATATACAGTACCCTCTCATCACGCACTTCTCTTAAGCTTTGTTGTACACCCTTACATTTCACACCTGTCAGATATCTGCATTTTTCAGCAGAGCTAATACAGATCCAGTTAGGCTGCCCTTACAAACAAAGCACTGTCTGCAGGAAAAAATGAAATGCACAAATATGTGAGCGTAGATAAAGGATCCCATTGTGGTTGAAGCAATGACACAACTACGTCAGATGTTAATCCTCACTGGGAAAATCTGTAGGCAATTCCTTAATTCTTGACTAGGCGTTCTGATGAGACTCCATTCATTGAATCCATAAAAGATATTTTTTTCAAATGATATGAATACTATTTTGTACTCCAAACTAAATGAACACAAGACACCTCTTTTTCAGTTTTGAAGGGCTTTAAGACTTTCACATCAGAATTTCCACCTACAGATTTCTAAAATTCTAAATATAAAGCATTAAAATAAGTATTTTCAGGCTCTTTTTGCCTGAGAGAAACTTTCCCGTAGTGGCTCTTTACAAGGGTAGACTGTAGCACTCAAACATTAAATGGCCACTGCCTTTTCCACAAAGGTTCAGCCAGGAAAAAATTGGCATGTTTGAAATAAAATTATTGTAAAGACTTTACAGGATAATTTAGTTTGCGAACAAACTCATATCTGTCTCTGGGTCTGGAAAGGGCATTTATATGGAAATATATCACTTCCAGATCAAGACAGATTATTATGGAACTTTGTTTCCAAACCAGGGATTTAAAACTTGAGTGAGGGAATTCTGTTTTCCAAAGCTCAGTGGGATTTTAGGGGTACCCAAAAGCCGTTTTTTTTTTTGTTCCCTCCTTTGAACTGCTGTACACTATGTGTGCAGTCACAGCACGCTGGTCTACAAGCCTGTCTTATTTCACATTGCCAGCTGGATGGCAGGTTTGATCACTGCGCTGCTGGGAAACCTCAATCGAAAACCACCTGATAAAGGAAACAACTAAATGACATTTTTCCTTCCATCAGAAGCACAGCTTGATTTTAAGAAACCTGAACAGTATCTTTCAGAACGGAAACAAATTTCTGATCAAAGCTCACAAAGAACCATTTTATCTTTCTCATGAGAGAAGAGGCTTGGTAAAGTTGGAAACAATACTTTCCAATTAACATCTGTATTTTCAAAAACGAGCAATGTTAGCTCTGAATGGACTCTTCATTAGGGACAACAGCAATAGACAAGGAGTAACAGGTTCAGACTTAAACAGGGGAAGTTTAGGTTAGACATAAAGAACTACAAGTGTGGTGAGGCACTGGCACAGGTTGCCCAGGGAAGCTGTGAATGCTACATCCCTGGCAGTGTTCAAGGCCAGGCTGGACGGAGTCTTGGGTGACATGGTTTAGTGTTTGGTGTCCCTGCCCATGGCAGGGGGTTTGAAACTTGATGATCTTAAGGTCCTTTCCAACCCTAACTATTCTATAATTCTATTTTATTAGAAACATGTAATGGTGGATTTCAGTCGAAGTTGAACTCCAATCACAACAATGATGACAACCTACTGATGTTAAAAATCACCAGTTCCAAAAGCAAGTGCCATTTCAGTTATGAAAAAAGAGAGGTATATTACACTGAATACCCTGGACTGGTGGGGAAATGAGGCAACTGCAAAGTAAGCAAAGGTTTTTCAGTATAATCTCTTGATTATGGGAAAGATTAATGCGTTACTCTTACTTACACCTTCCTAAACACAATTTCTCTGCTTAATCTTGGAAACGTGCTGGTATTCATCAAAAATGAGATTCATCAAGAGAAATTGATGCAAATTATTACAGTAGTCACCATTAAAAAGTGATGAGCCCAAATTGCCAGTTTAGGACCCAATTTCTCTCACTCCCATCCACCTTCAAAAAATTCATAGATCTCCTGGATATTCGGATGATTTTAGAAAGCTTAAACTATATTCTTCCAGTTATTTTTGTTTTACAGGAGAGTTAAACACACTGATATCTAGATCATGTTGTAATTTAACTTTTTTTTTCTTCCAAATCTATAAACACAAAGTATTATTTATCTTTGTCCCTATAATCTTGATCCCCAGGAAAGGATTTCCCTTTATTTTTTTCACTGCCTTGAGTCTTGCACCGTATAATCTGCAATTGGCAGTGCTTCAGACCAAAAGATACCAGCACATCTGGCCAGTTGTACACTTGCATGGTTTATTTATGCAATAGGAATTCCTAAATAAAATTGAATGGCAGGAATTAGAAGCTAATGAAAGGCACTTTATTTTAATTAGTCATACATATTTTACCACTTTTGGAGAAAATTAGCTTAAGAGATCTAGACTGCAACAAAGGATTTATTTTTACACAGAAGAAGGTCTTTTTTTCCCTAAAAATCCACATAAGAAAACAAGTCCTATAATTAATGTGATGAGACAAGAAGATGAGTGATTTGTATTATGATAATTACCTAAATCCTCTGAATAACAAAAATTGTTAAAATAAAAACTGCATGCAACACGTAGTATACACGTGTACGATATTTTATATATGTATATTCCCTTTTTGTGAGGATTTTTAAACTGTGTGGTCACATCCAATATAAACTTCACAAACAGCTAACTAATCAATCAGAACACAGTATGAAAAGTAATAAGTGAGCAGAATTTGCCTTAATATTTCTTCTTGTGCTACCACAGCAATGCTATCATTTGTTTCCTGCCACCACATTGGTTCAAATGGTGTATACCTAAATGTAAATATTGTATAGCTCAAAGTGTGGCTCACATAACCCTCTTTCGCTTTGCTTGATTCAAGATCAGGAAACTGCTGCAAAACTAAGATGGAACAGAGATAGTAACTAAAGATTAGCAAACAGAGCTTAAACAACAGCCAAAAGGAGGTCTGCTTCAGAAATACCAACACCAGCTACCATGCAACTTGAAGATAGAATAAAATCTTAAGGGAGCAATATTCAATAAACTTCTGCCTCATTGCTTCAAAGCTGAAGTCCTGTTCAAAAGGCCTGATGGCAACGTTAGAGGCATTTCTGGCACTATTCACTCATCAGTCTCAAGACAGCTTTAACAATTCACCCACAAATGAGGTCTAAAAGTTTAATATAATATAATATTCACAAGCTCAGAAATATAAATTAAAGCTGGTGTTTTGTTGAGATTGACAACCCCAATTTCCTAGCTCACCAAGACCAAAGCCAAGAGGTTGGACAAGAAACACAAGCTCCTAAAATGCCATTGGCTCAAGATGCTTTTCAGGGTAGTAATTTCAGATTCCTGCTTTTCAGTGCGGTAACTCCCGTTTCTTAAATTTCACTTCCTTATTACTACAGTTGCAGACAATTTTCAGTGTGTGAAGATAACATCTGCACAAGCTGAAGGTAACCATGAAGCTTACCATATGTGATATCTGAAGCTGAAAGTTACTCAAATAATGAAGTGCCCATACACTTAGCAAGCAAAAAAGATCCAGGGCAAAAACAGTCTTCCCCTGGCATGCTAAAAAATGATGAGTATCATACGTCTTGGAGCACAGCATTCCTAACAACCGCAACACATACAAGAACTTGCATGTTGACAAAAGCCACTGAAATAAATGTATTCCACAACAACAACAAGGGTACTGCTAGAGGCTTTTAAAAAATTGCTATCCATTCCTGTTGTACCAGGCCTAAAATTGTATTTTGGGTATATTAACTACTGCACAGCCTTTAAGACTCTGCACTAGTGCAAACACCACTAAGTATAAGGATGGGTATTACTCAACCTCTGCATCAGTGCTCCTCCTACCCACCCGGCAGCTATGGCTACAAAGGGCTCTACAGCAATAATGATTTGCAGATTCTATTTTTGCCAATGCAAATGCACAGCATGCAGTCTGCAGGACAAGATCTGTTCCTCTTACTTAGTTCCCTCATAGCTGGGTTTGTAAAGGGAAAACAGGAAAGAAAAACTCATGAGGTTAGGAAGCTTTATTATGAAACTAGGTGGTTACAGAAACCTATCATGAGACTGAATATTCCTATGTTTTAACTGTCAGTGATCATGCATACTGGGCGAACAGATGTTATAATAAAATAACTCCAAACTAACACTGGCACAGGTTGCCCAGAGAAGCTGTGACTGCCCCATCCCTGGCAGTGTTCAAGGCCAGGTTGGACGGGGCTTGGAGCAACCTGGTCCAGTGGAAGGTGTCCCTGGCCATGGCAGGGAGCTGGAACTGGATGAGCTTTAAAGTCCCTTCCAACCCAAACCATTCTACAATATGATTATTTCATGTTTGCTTAGTAACATAACAGACTTCTTGATACCTTCTTTAATAGCTTAATGTTACACAGCTTTCCAGCTATTACTCAACATATTATTTCAAAATAGAGCAAATTACTAACACTTCAATAAATGAAGCCACTCATTTAAGCACAGCCTGGATGACTTTCCTTTGTTTAACAAACACAAACGTATGAAATCTCATTCTGCTCTTTCAAAAGGAACAACATAACCTGAAGAGGAGTTCAAGAGTGAAATCCTGGCCTCAGAAAACTTAACAGAGCTACATGAAATTACAGAGCCAGCCTTTTTTTTTTTAATTCTGAGATGAAAAGAGATTTAATTCACTGAGCAGTAAAGGATATTATGTTGCATCAAGTAATTCCAAATTGCATTACTGAAGCAATTTAAAAAAATACAGGTGGATGCTACTTTTGAGTTTCACAGACACTAAGCACATCCTTTACAGACTCTGATCTATAGGAGCAGCTATACACTCAAGCCTCTGTGTTTGCTTCAGTGTTAGACACACCAATGGAGGAACACATGCTTTGCTCCACTGCAAATGTGAAATTGCCTGTTTCCCAAGGACGATGCCTTGGGTGATATGGTTTAGTGTGATGTGTCCCTGCCCACGGCAGGGGGGTGGAACTAGACGATCTTAAGGTCCTTTCCAACCCTAGCTATTCTATGATCCTATGATTCTGTGATTCAAGCAAGGACTTGAATGTTTTTCCCTGAACCATTTTTAAGTGGTTTACATTATGAGCTAAGCAATCCAAAAGGATAATGAAACACTGATCTTTGGGGCTGGTTCAGATGTCAAACAGAATTCCTCAAACAGAAGGAACCCCTCAAAAAGAGATGAACACCCTCAAAGTCATCTCTCAATTGCTACATATTACCCCAAAAGATAGCATTTACTGTTTTTCAAGTAGGATTTTGCTGGTTTAAAATAGTAGCTCAATTAACACCTCTACAATTGCTCTTTACACAGCCCTGAACTTGATGATCCAAGTCAAAATCCTAAAGCTTACCTTATTAGCCATGCCAATGATGAGCAGGAAACGCTCACCAAAAAAACCTCAGACTGTGGAAACAAGAAACAGGGTTTTACATTTAGAGCTTCATTTTTATTTTGCTTACCGAATTTCAATACTAGTACACTAAAGTGAAGCACTTCCACCACCTGGCATTGGCTGCTGGGGTCAGTAAGCTGTAGAAGCCAGTCCCTTATCAGCTATTTTCTCATGGGGAAAAACTTGTGTTTTTCGAAACTGCATTATGTGAAAACTAAACCAACCCACAAAAGAGCAGCCATGCCACATGACAAACATGTGAGTACCTCCTAAAAGGTAAGCATGTGCTCAAATCCCATGGAAAGTCACAGGACATTTGCACAATCACACCCTCTGCTCAGTGTGTGCGCTCTCCTGGTAGGTGCTCATCAATGGGTCTTTGTTAGCAAGCTCTCACCAGCACTGAGAAGCAATGGTCATGTACATACTGCTTAAGCAAGTAGGTTCCTACACAGGAGTATCTCTTCTATACCTACCATGGATGACCAAGATGAAAATATCCAAGGACACAATAACCTCTTCTTTCTCCTCTGCAGGGACTTTTTTTCTGCACTCTCCTAACCTCACTTCCTTTTTCCATCTACTTCATCCCAACTCCTGATTCCCCTACACTTTCATCCCCAGATTTCACTTTTTCCTTCAGGTTTTTTACCCGATATGGCTTTCCCGCATTCTGAGATGAAAAGAGATTTAATTCATGATTTTAGTTTCTTTCATCTTAAATATCACTGCCTTGGATCCCAGTTGCACCTCATATTCCCTTCATCCCACCACTTAACTAAACATGCTACCTACAACACTTAACAGTCTCTGGAGCTTCTCCTCTCCGGCTCCACACAAGGTACACTCTAAAATGGCTTCAGCTACTGGCAACCCACCCAAACAGTTCATACCACACTAGTGACCTTTTCTCTGGCCAACATTCAAATCTACTACTTCATTTTCACTTTTTTTCAACCTTAGAGATAACACTGAGAGAACTTATGCTTATTTTAATTTCTTGCACTTTTGTTTAGTCCTTCTGCTTACTTACTCACAATGTCAGCTCTTACAGATCTTGTTTAACTCCTCAGACCAAAAAGTAGTTTTGCACAGGTCTCTCTTTGCTGTCATATAATTTTTTCCTAGACAGCATCTCCCCCTCACACACATACATGCAGAAATTCACCTGTCATCTACCTTCAATCTAGCTGTCACCTCAAAATTACATCCCATTCTATTTCTTTGACATTGCCAGACGAATCAGTATTCAAACATGAATTAAGTCAGAACAGAAATTCTGATCCTTCTCATCCTACAAACATTTTCTGCTTTCTCAGTTACAGCGGATAACATCCTGTCACCCACAACTTGTAAACCAAGTATTCCCTGCATCTCTGCCTTTGTGTTGACCACATCCAGCAGGAAATGTGTTGAACCACACTGAAGGGCAAGCACAACTTGCTTTCTAAGCTAAGCCCATCCTTTGCTACTCTGCTGTAGCTGACACCATCCACTGGAGAGTGATTCTGTAATTCTGGTATCATTTACAGGAGTAAGACAACAAATTCATTTTGCTTAAGAAATGCTTGTAAACCAAACATAAAAGCTGAGGACACAGAAGAAACTCTCCCTCACAGATACATCAGAGTGCTGACATCTCCTCTACATGATCTAATAAAAGCATCCTAAATGACACAACTTCTTTCTACTGAAAGAAGAAAAGTACAAAACATAACCAGAACATACATATGAACAAATGTAATTTATGACTTAATACAACGGAGTACTGCAAATCTAAAAATTGTTCCATCTATATGCATTAGGCTTTCTGGTGAGGAAGGAGTTGGCCAAAACTAAGCTACAAGATACTTTTGGAAGGGTCGTATGGTAAGAACAGAAGCAAAAAAGTAAAACCCAGGAAATATTTTGAATAGCGAAAGCAACACTTCATCTTGCCAAGTAAATTAGCAGTATTTTATCTGCAAAATAACAACATACCTGGAGAGAAAAGCAAGTATGCAGGAATTCAGCCTTCAATCAAAGCTCCTTTACATAAACAAAATTGTGCCAACAAACTTCAAAGACTGTCCAACAATACCAAAAGCAATGTTCTAAGCACATGTAAAGTCACTAAAAATGTGTTCTGCTGCTAAGAACAAACAAACGCAGGCTACAAGCATGCTTTATCACTTTCCTCATGTATCTGTTTTAACACTATTTCTGTGGCAGAATACAAACCAAACCCCATAAACTAAACAGACTCAGAAGCAATATCAGACATTGATTAAAAGAGCCAGGCAAGAGTTTTAGTGGGGCCCCAAGATGGGTTTGGGGTTGCCAGCCTGTAGAGTGTCAACATGCAAATTTATGCTGTCACCTTCAGGGAAGGCACAAGCACCCAACTCTCCTGCACAAGGCAGACAACGGAGAAGCACCTTACAGCTCCAAAATGTTTATTTTTAGTCTTGACAGTGCAGCCCAAAGAACCAACCCCAGTGGCTGAGGAACAAAAGGCTCAGTATCTTACTGCTAATGTCTACATCCTACATCAAAACAAGCCCACAATAAAACAAAATCCACTAAGAAAATAGCCTTTTGTAATCATCTGATGCCACGTATCAGCTACTATACTCCAAGACCTCTCAGTAATCTTGACCAGTTCAGAGGGCAGATAACAGTGCCCTGGCATTCGCGTCTCATTCTGCACAAGCTCAACCTGCAGAAGCTTTTCACAAGGTGCCAACAACTGCCTCTTTTTCCAGTTTACAAAGCAGCTCACAGAGAGCTTATGAAAGAAAATGTAGGGTCTTGGATATTTACTTCAGTCCAAGTTTAAAGGCACCTGAAATGGTTTTTAAAAGCTGCCCAATTTCAGCCTGAACATACAAATCTTAAAACGAAGACCCAGTGGTTCACTCTGTGTTCACAGGTATTTCCATGCTAAGATCAATAAAATATATGTTATATCAGATCTCACGTCTTTACTCAGGGATAGTCTACTGATTTTTTAATTTTTTTTTTTAATGCAACAAGAGGTATTTTACTTAATAGACTTCTGTAACTTGACAATGTAACCATGCAAAAAGCAAGGGAAAAAAGCAAATACCAGACAGGGCAATAGTTGCATGGAACAAAGTCACAAGCCAACGAACAGGACAGAGTCACCCAGAAGTCCACAGGCTATGGATTTAACAGAATTACTCATGACTTTGACAACTAGGCTGAGTAACTCTATAGAAAAATGGTTGTAAAGCAGCCCTCTTCAACTGGGAGGGCAGAAAACAACTGGGCAATCTAAGAAGATGCCAACAGAAGACCCTTGTATAAATTATCACCCGTTGTTACATCCACAGAAGACAAGAAGGAGCCCAACTCCAAGTTACTCAGTTATCTGGAAGCCTATGCTAATAATTTTAGTCCTCTTGCGCTGCCTTTGCTACATTCAATTCTTTGTGACATGCTGTTAGCTCTAGAATACTAATTAAATAAATCCCAAAGGTCACAAGGTAAGGATAAAATTCTCAGTAATTAATCTGCTCAAATTGTAACTCAGTCTGATATTCCTGATGTTACAAACAAACCCTGTGATGTGCTTAAGATGTCTGAAGATGTGGAGTGAAAAATATTTCAGTACATGCCAAGATATAATCAACATTTGCCTGTCATTAAGATGCCACAATAGCTGAAGAACTGTCAGCATGTTCAGTATTGTAGCAGAGAGACAGCAGCCTTTCCTAAAGTATGGCACGTAGGTGAAAAAGAACAACAGGCAAGAACAACAAAGACAAAAGCTTTTGACCTTTGCTCCAAACTGAAAATGTGAATCAGCAAAGCTGGAGAGCAGTTTCTGTACTCTTTAATGTGCACTTCAGAATATTTTAAGTCAGGTGTGCTCATTATACCTTCATGCTTGTGTGATGGAGAGCAAGATTTTTCTCCCTTACCATGGGCTTTGCTAGGGTGAGATCTGGTTTGCCACCACCAGCTCCCTTCCATGCTACAGCATGCTACCCTTTGGATCCAAAATTATACCATGAAGTGGAAATAATTTCGGACTATAATAAATGCTACAATAAGGCCTTCAAAAGCACAGATCAGAGTGAATCCTTGGGATCTGACCTTGCTGTTTTCTCAGGTCTGAACAAAGAGGTTGGGAAAGAATGGGAGAAAGACAAAAGTACATAGGGAACAGAAGTAAGGGAATGTGCAAACGAAGGAGGAATTAAACCAGAAGACACTGACAGACCTTTGAAACACCAAAAGTCATCTTAGTCTTGCAAGGGAGCAGATTTGTTAATAAGAAAAGACTTGAGCACTCCCCTTAAGCAGCTTTCGAGGACTAGAAAACATCCCTGTCATTAGTCTTCTCAGGACCATGAGTTTATTTCTCCCCTGCCTGCTTCTGGTGCTAACCTCTGGGAATCTCTCCTTCCAAGCATCAGAAATCATCTCTGCACAGTGTAGGTTGTCATTTGAAACATCTGCTCCTCAGGCTTAATAAGACTGAATCAGCTTCCAAAATGGACAAGGCACAGGGTCAAGAAATTAAACCTTTAAGCTGCTGACAACTACAGCCTCTTGCTCCCATTACTGGCAGCAATCCTGCCTCACCTGACAGCTCTGCCGACTTCTCCCCCTCTCCCTATAGCACAGTTACAGGCAGGATGGCAACAGTTGCCTCATCCCCTGGAAAACCTGCACCATCTCTTTCCAGTAACTATGTGGCAGATGCATCAAGTACCAACCACAGGGGCTCCAAGGTGGTGACAGGGATAACCACTTCCACCTTCTGCTCAAGAAGCAAGCTCTTCTAGCTCAAAACACACGTGGACCAAGACCTGTGCTTGCTCCTTGAGCTCAGCATCTGCCTGCTGGGACAGTGATTTGAAAGACAAATTGTTGCACCACAAGTGAATTGTTCCATGTGGTACTGTGATTTATGGATATTCCCCCTATAAAGACACTGATAAAGAAGGGAAACAACCAAAACCCTCAGTTTTAATATCTAAAGTAGTTTTGGTATTCCTTCGTGACTCCCACCTGAATCTCAGAAATATGCAGAGGAGACAAGAGAAAGCTGCCTGTCCGTCTCGCAAGTTCATGCCAGGACAGTGTCTATTGCTTGGCTACTCTGCATCTGTCACTCTACCCCATTACATTTTCCTTGTCCCCGAAGGAATGCAGTTGGAAAACAAGTCTTCAAGGACAGAGGGCGAGCAAGAGCGGCAGGGCTTGTCTGCTCAGAGTAGATGTCACTTGTCCAGCAAGACCCTGGGAGACATTCTGCCCAAAGGAAGAAGAGTTGAGGTGCCTGCTTTTCCTTCATCTCTATTCCCCAAGGTCCCTTCTCCTCCACACATGAATGCAAGGGGAAGGATGGCAGAAGGAGTACATCACCACCTCATTTTGAAGTTGAGGGAGTGAAGCAAACTCCCTTTATGGGAAGGGTAAGAAGTAAGGACTGTGTGTGTACCCGAGACACCTGTTGCATCCCCTCCAGTGGCGAAAAGAAGTTCCACTTCATGCACTCTCCCAGTGGGACAGGGAAGGGAAGATGAAGCACAGTATCATCCCTTTCCTAGCAGAGAGGATAAAGATAGCAGAGGGAAAATGAGGCACCAGCCATCTCTTCCATCATTCCTCACTAAAGAGGGATCAGAAGTGTGTGTGTGGTGGGGAGGCAGCAGACACACTGCTGTTTCTACCCTGCTGCTTCTGAAGGAAGGGTGTATTTGCCTTCAACATTTCCCCTTGAGGGAAGCAGGGGGGAATGCTGAAAGCAAATACCCAGCTTCATTCACCCTTTGTTTAGGAAAAGGGAAGCATAAGCAGTAAGTTTCTCAGTCATGTGCCTTCCCACTGGCTTCTGCACATCAAGAAATAAGATGCCCTTTCCCATGTCTCTGTATGCCAGGTGTGAGCGCACAGATCTCTGTCTCCTTCAGGTGCATATGCACAAGAGGTCAAGAGAAGGAAAGGTGCCCAGTTCCTTTTGCAGCTGGAAGTGGCCGAAAAGGTGCCCAGTACACCCTCCCCCATGACCCTGCATGAGGGGTGGGGGCTACCCAGTGCCTCGTCCTCCCTGTGTGTGTGTGGTGGGGTGCCCAGTGCCCCCACCCTCAAGCACATGCTGAGGGATGCCCACGCCGCTTCCCTTATGAGTGTGCCTGAGAGGGTTGGATGCTCAGTGCCACCACCCCCCCCAAATGCAAAGGATCCCCGAGACTTGGAAGGGAAATTCTCAGTGCCTTCTCTCTCAGGTGCGTGTTGGAGATGGGCACCCAGGGTGCCTGTATCCTTCATCTTCAAGTGCACACGGGCAGCAAGCAGTGTCTGGCTCCTCATTACCTATGTGGGTGTGCTGGAGGGGTATGAAGGGTGACCCCAGTGCAGGGTCTCTGGGAGGATGAGGGATGCCCGGGGTCCCGTGTCGGGAGGCGAGAGGCTGCCCTGCCGTCCCCCCGCCGGTCTCGGTACGAGAACACCGGTATCCCCAGGTCCCCGAAGGGGGGCACGGCTGCACTCACGGTTCCAGTAGACAGGGTAGCACTCCGCGTTGGCTACGTCCACCTCATAGAGCCCGCTCCTCACGCACACCGGCTCCACTGCCGCCGCCTCGCCCTCCCGCGGCTCGGATCCGAGGGCGCGGTAGGCCAGCTCGATCCGCAGCGAGTCGTAACCGATGAAGGGCTTCCAGGGCTTCCGGTCCTCCCGGTAGAACCAGCGCACCTCCTCGGCGCTCAGCTCCCGCACCATCTCATAGCGGGGCCGGCCGCCACCCGGCCGCCTCCTCTCAGGGAGCGCTGCCGCCGCCAGGTAGAAGCCGCTGCCGCCACTCTCGCTGCTGGCGAGCCCCGCTCCCTCGCCCTCGCTGTACTCGCCGCCCGTACCCGTGGAGTAGCGGAGCGAGGCGCCGGACTCGGCCGAGTCGAAACCGCCGCCGCCGCCGGCCTCGTCGCTCAGGCTCGGTTCCCGCTGCAGAGCGGCCGCCGCATCCAGCTCCCCCTCGGAGGAGGAGGTAGAGAACGTGGCGAGCGGCGGTCCGGAGAGCTGCTGGGGGCGGCGGGACGGCCGGGTGAGGGGACGCTGCAAGCCGCAGCTCGGCGGCGCCGCCTCCTCCTCGCCGCCGACCGGCTGCTCGCAGGAAGCGGCACCGTGGGCGCTCGCCTCGCCGGGCAGGTCCCAAGCGCCATGCTGCGAGGCGGGACCGGGGTAATCCATGCCGCAGGGGGCCCCGCAACCGCCGCCGGCTCCGTCCGCCCGGGGGCGGTGCCGCTCCGTCACGCGCGTAGCGCAGCTACCGGGGGCGGGGCGTCGGCGCGAGGCGTGCGGGCTCGCGGCAGGGAGGAGAGGGGCGGGGCGGGAAGGGCGCCCTCAGACACCGCGGGCGTCGTGTCCGTGTGTGTGTGGTGGGTCACGGCCCGCAACCCTGTCCGGCTGTGAGACAGCCTCGGACACAGCCTGCAGCCACATCTGCATGTGTGAGGTGTCCCCACACACAGCCTACAGCCTGAGGTGAGTGTGAGACACCTCCAGACACAGACCCAGCTCTGTGTGTGTGTGTGTGTGTGTGTGTGTGTGTGTGTGCGTGCGTGTGAGGCACCCTCACACACAGCCCCTGACTCCGTGTATGACGAGCACCTCGGAATACAACCTGAGACCCCCCAGCCTGCTGCGCTGTGACCGTGAGTGTTGCCCACCAACACAGCCTGCAGCCCTCTGGGTAGGTGACACACACAGACCAATGCCCTGAAGTGCAGCCCGAGGCCCAGTGGCCTCACAGGTAAACGAGACACACTGAAACATAGCCTGCAGCCCCGTGTGTGAGTGATGGGTACCCCCGAAACACAAACCACAGCTTGGTGTGTTTATGGCAGGCACTCCTGAAACAACCCTCTGTGGCTGTGGCCAGCACTCACAAGACACAAACTGTGGCCCCATATGGGTGACAGAAGATCTTAAAGCACACCTTGCACCCTGATGTATGTGTGTGTGAGAGAACACACATCCTGCAGCCCCGTGGGTGATTGGTACCTGTGTGACACCTCTAGCAGTCATTCATCTTGCATTGTGTGAGCCATCTGACTCCCCCATCACTTTTCCTGCTACCCGATGGGATCGTTGGTGTTGATCTGTGTGTGCTGCTCCCTACAGGCTGCTAGGAGGTAACTGAGTTTTGACCTGTAAGTGTGGGTGTCAGGCCCCACACACTCCTGGTAACTTAGCAGGATGAGTAGGGTACACGTGTATACAAGAGAGCCATCCCCAG
The DNA here is from genome assembly GCF_034315485.1 of Pezoporus occidentalis. Classification (NCBI taxonomy): domain Eukaryota; kingdom Metazoa; phylum Chordata; class Aves; order Psittaciformes; family Psittacidae; genus Pezoporus; species Pezoporus occidentalis. Next base: position 1,995,100 of record NW_026913857.1, on the reverse strand, counting down.
CCAACACTGCAGCATTCAGGGAAGTACTGGGGTTCAGGTGCAGGTGGGTAAGCAGACCCTCACACCCAACAGGGGTGTAACCTGTTCATCTCCATGTGCACTGGTGGTGTCGCACCCTGCAGCTAGCTACTGAAGTGCAACAGGGATCCCTCCTGTATGCATGCAACCCTACCTCCCACTCCAAGGAAACCCTGCAGGCTGACAATCCTAAACTAAACCCTACAGGCAGACAGTCACGCACAGTGTGACACTATGTGAGATGTCCTGCCTCAGCTCAGCACCCCAATAGCTGAGCAGGAAGAGATGGTCAGGTTAGAACTCTACTTGTTGGTGTGACACCCCTTTTTTACTTCAGCTAAGAATTTCTCAGCTGTGTAGGAGTGAGACAAGCATATCCCAAATACACACTCTGCAGAGCAACAGGGAGTCAGCAACCTGGCATCACCTTTGTGTGAGAGCCTCACTCCTCCAAATGCCCCCCCAAATTGGAGGGATTAGGGTTGCTTGTTCGTGTGTGTAAGGGAGAAACAGCCACTTCCATTGCCTCCATAATCAACAGGAGGGGGTGTTGAGATGTATATTTGTGTGATTAAACACCTGGCAGCCTGAAGCAGGAAAAAGGGTGAGGGAGGGTGCCTGGGTTTTACACCTGTGAGAGACAACTCATCCCAACACACACCCACAGCTGAGTGAGGGGCAGTGATGGATCACTTTTCTGATGCCAGTTCACACACACCACCACCACCCCCCCTCCCTCCTTTCTCATGGGTTGTGGGTTGTTGTGTCTGTGGGAAAGAGAGAGACTCCCAGAAACACACCCTGGCTTACTGGGGTGGGGTCACCTGTTTATGAGACACCCCCCCCCCCCCATTTCACAACATTCCCAGGAGGAAGGAGGCGGTGAGAGGGTATGCGAGTGATACTGCTATCTCAGTTACACCTCAAAGGGCAAGGGAGCTGATACCCACACCTTTGCACACCTGTGTGTACAACATGCCTGCTGCCTTACTCATAGCCACGTTATAGCAGGTCAGGGCACTGGTCTGAAACCTTTAGCCATACATCGTGCAGCCTGGTGGGGGAATGTGGCTGTGTGTAGACTGTATCACCAACCCCAACCTTCATGCATGCACACATACACACACTTTTTCCTAAAGTAAGAATAGGGGAAGGAGGCCTGTGGTGGATGGCTGGGTTTTAACCCTCCTAAAAGAGGCAGCTACTGGGTGTGTATAGAGTCAGAATGGAGGAAGAAAAGTAATTGGTTTAACGTCATACAATTTTGTGTGCCTCCACCCCTAAATGTCTGTCATTCTGCTTGATTTACATCAAAGTCTCTCTCACAGGCCTACTGTCAGCTGTGGGAAAAAACTGTGCTCTTTGATTTTCCTGTCTCCTACACATTCTGCTTGTCTTCATCCTACAATTTCCAGCAACAAGGGGTCTTCTGTGCATTGCACAGCATTGTGTGTCCAAAATAGGTTTGTGCCCTACCTCTTGCATCTGCTTTCAGCTGGGGAATCCTGTTAGTGGAGTATGTTAAAAATGCAGAGAGAGGCCAGATTAAGTTTAGGCTGGAAAGGTAGGTGAGGCTTTTAAAAATGTTCACTGCTGGTGTGTGATTTCCCTGAGTCATTAAATTCATGCTGAAGGTCTGCTCATGAATCCTTGAATGCATCATCAACACTTTTTAATGCTAAAAGCTCCAAGAATTTGCTAGCATTCATGAGTCCCCACCACAGGAGCTTGATGCATGCTTGTTCTACCTTTTCAGGTGGAGAAAGAGGGCATTTTTATCTCAGATTTTTATCCACAGTGGGGAGTCAAAAAGGAATGTTACTTACCTTATAGACAAGAAGACAAAGAATCTTTGAAGACAAAGGCTGTTAAGAATCTCACTTTTTATCCTACTTCCATCAACACCAGGGATATTTCACCTTCTTTTATCATTCAGCAACTGTTTCACCCTTATTTATGTCATCCTCCTCAAATTCTCCCTCCTTTAGTTCCTTGTCTGAGATCAAGGAAAGACTGTCCACATGAACAAGGGGCACTTCAAATGTTCTTTACCTTTTTTATATATTCTTTCAGATCATTTGATTTGTTACTATGTACATTTCTGGGAGTATATATCTGCTCTCCAAATGCAGATGCTACATTCTGGTGCCCAGTGTCTCTGTAGACAATAGACAGAAAGCCCTGGTGATTCATCATCATCAAGCTGAGCGACTGAGAGTTGCAATGTGAATGTTCTTCATTACAGCTATCTTGGAGACCTACATGGCCTGAAAACTGGTTTATTAAAGGCAAAGCTAACTCCAGAGCCTGTATCCCCTCCTGAAAGAGTCCCAGTAGCTTTTACTTTAGTTTTGTGAAGAAGGTCTTTGCTGGGGTAGGCTGGTATAAATGAAGTTGAGAGTCCAGACCTCTCTCATTTCAGCTCAAAAAAGGAGTATATTCCCCTTTTTACTGTTAGCAGCTCTGGGCTCATAGGTGTGGAGTAGCTTGGAAGTTTCTGGCATGACACAGGACTCAAGTTCCATACCATATACTTACATGAAATGGAAAGGAAGGCCAATTGTATAAACCTCATTTACCATTACAGGAGAAAAGTTTCCTTAGAGTGGAATAAATATGGAAGAATGTAAATGTCTATATGGAAGTTTTACAGCAAAATTATCATTATTTTGAAATGTCATTTATATAGCACTGTGAATTTCTGTGCAAACAGATAAGTGGATGCTGTGGTCCCACTCTACTTAGCTCTTGTCAGGCCACACCTGGAATACTGTGTTCAGTTTTTATCCCCACTATACAAAAAAGATGTTGACAGGCTGGAGAGGGTCCAGAGGAAGACCACAAAGATGATCCAAGGACCAGGAAGATGTGTGGGGAAAGGCTGAGAGAGCTGGGCTTGTTCAGCCTAGGGAAAGAAGGCCCAGGGGAGACCTGATCACCATGTTCCACTATTTAAAGGGTTGCTACAAAGAAGACAGAGACTCTCTTTGGACAAAGGAGTCCCATGGAAAAGATGAGGATAGTGGGCACGAGTTACTTCTGTAGAGATTCCGACTGGACACGAGGAAAATTTTTCACAGTGAGAACAATCAGCCATTGGAGTAATCTCCCCAGGGAAGTGGTGGATTCCCCAACACTGAACTCTTCTAAGATTAGGGTGGACAGGGTGCTGGGACATCTCTGCTTTGCCTAGAAAGGTTGGACAAGATGATCCTTGAGGTCCCTTCCAACCTGGTATTATATGAGTCTATGATAATGCACTGCAAATAATGTCTGAATATCCTCCAGTTTTTAAAATTACTTTAAAAAAAAAAAGTAAAAATGTGCACACAAGAAATGGACTCTGAATTTCTGCAGCAACTTCACCATAAATGAACGCCAGCAATGCCTCCTATTTATCTCACTCATCCGGATAGCCCATGGTTGTTGTTAGCTCCAGTGGCCTCAGCGTTGCACTGGAGTTAGCTCGCTACAAATGTCCTCAAGTGCAGTTTTCTACAGGACAGTCGGCTGCTTTCCAGGGTATGGACTAAGAGGCACGTCTGCCTTTAGAGATACTGTCTGTGTGATCCTGCGCAGTGCTGAATACTTGTTCCTAAGTGCACTTTGCACTTGCCTGTCCTGAGATTTCCTTTAAGTAAACTCATTTTACCATGTTCTCCTAATTATCCTCATCCCAGCAGTCTTTGTTTGCAAGACAAGCTACTCCTATTAGTGCAATTTTAAATAGTATAGTCAAGTTTTGAAACTACCAGAGTTCACAAATGATGCAATCATCTTGTGTTTTCTTGTAGATCCTAAATGAAATACAATGAATAGCACAAGCACAAGTGCTTGCAAGAGTCCATTAAAAAGAGTCTTTATTCATTGATGAATCCTTTATAACAAAGCCATTTGAAGATATTTGCAATAGCTATTTTTAAATCATTTATTATGCACTCCTATTGATTTTGTATTTTTTTTTATTTTCTCAGATCTGGATACTGTGCAGCACTGAGTCAACACAGTTACTGCTATCAGCTGTACCCATGATTTGATTAAATAACCAGATGGATTTTTTTCTTTGACAGGAACCATTTCCCGTGAAAACTGCTGATTACTCTTTCATTACGTCCCCACTGTCCACCTCCTTATTAATTGGTACAAACCCCTTCATTATACCTAGATCAGGAGTGAAGTTGGACTAGCCAGCCTGAAATTAAGTAGGCTTACCTCAGTCACACTCTTCAAATATTGACACAACACTGTTGTTCTTCTTAGAAATGGTCTCCTGGATGGTTTCTAAACTCTTGCATTCCCACCTTGTGTGAGAATAGTTCTCTGAAGAGCCAGCTTTTAAAATGCCAACATGCAAGTCCTCTAGACTCGCTGCTTTTAAAAAGTTAGTTGTGCTCTTTGATGTTCTTTTCGAAGTTGCTTGAATAGTAAGCATTTCATCTTCATTATATAATGTGGAAATGGCATTCAACTTTGTCCCAGATATAGGCAGGAAATATTTATCAAACACTTCTGCTTTTTCAGCTTCACAGCTATCCAAATATATTTGGATACACTGAGAGTAACTGGACTCCACTAAAATATTATTCATCAAATTAAGCACGGTTCCAAACAATCTTTGCTTACAACATGCTGTTTTCTGCACAGGGAACATTAACTCTCTGGCTCTTTCAGAAGGGATGGTGGACAATTAGGTTAAAAATTCCCCTTGAGAGTGTTCTATCCTAGTGTCAGACATGGGAGGCTTCTCTGTTTATGTTTTTCTTCTCCTTGAGCACCAAGATATTGGTACAGCTCTTATGCCAAGGTCAAAAGTATATTTCACTAGATCTGAAATGTTCTTCCAAAGCCACAGCTCCATGTTCATTTACCCCTGCTGCAAGCAGCACAAGAATATCCCCCTAGCTCTAAAAGACATGAATTATGGGGCAAGGAGAGGGGAATTTCTGTGATACCAGATACTGTCTCACTCAATGCATCATTGTTAAATTATACTGGCTTTTTCTCTCCATCCCCACTATTGTTCCAGGGCAAACCAAGTAAGAAAGCAAAGTAATGATCCCTGGCAGAAATATTTACTTTTCAGACTTTGATCTGATGAAGTCCTACTGTTAATTGTTCACCTGTCGTTGTGGTTCAATCTCAGTACCACACAGCCACTTGCTCACTCACCCCATCTCTCCCCAGTGGGAAGGGGAGGAGAATCAGAAAGAGATGAAATCCATGGGTTAAGATCAGAACAGTTTAATGATTAAAATAAGGTGTAACTTACTACTACTAGTAGTAATAATATTAATGGAAAGGGAAATAACAAAAAAGAGAAAGAGAAAACAAACACCCCCCTCCTAGTAAACCCGTTTCTATACAGGGCATGATGTGCTGTGGTATGTAATATCCCTTTGGCTAGTCTGGGTCAGGTGTCCTGTCTCTGCTTCCTCCCAGCTTGCTGTGCCCCTCCTCACTGGCAGAGCATGAGAGACTGAAAAGTCCATGGTTACGATAAACACTGCCTAGCAACAACCAAAATATTGGTATCTTATCAATGTAATTCTCAGACTAAAGCCAAACCACAGCACTGTACCAGCTCTTAGGAAGAAAATTAACACTAGCCAAGCTGAAACCAGCCAACTAGGTGTTGGTGAGACTTGCAGAAAGCCATGCACAGGCATATTGCTGTAAACACTTGTAAAGAACAGTCTGAACTAGAGCTGTGCTGCTGGTGTGGGCTCAGCCACCACATCTTATGGCTCCTCTCTATTTCTTCTCGGTCTCCAGGGGTATGGATTTTTCCCTTCTTGCAGGAGTGAATGAGGATGGGGCAGCTTGTTCAACAAGATACAGTGGGGTTGGTGGGACTAAGGGAAGAGTTTCTGGTGGTGAGTCTGTCTATTACACAAACTGGCATAGAGATGTTGGACATGAATTATTGCTTGCTTTTCCTTCAAAAATAGTCCCAGCCTTGTACTTGTCCCCCTGGTAAAGAAGGGGGCAAAGACGTGAAAGATAGAAAAGCATCAGACAGACGGGCTGCACTCAGTTGTCTAGCCAAGACCCTTTCAATGTTCTTCTGAGTGTTAAAGGAAGTTATTTGCAAGGTCACTTACTAAAAGAATATTTTCTGCCTCTGTACATGTGTGCGCATGTGCATGTACTCATAGAGGTGGATAAAAGGCCTCTCCCACAAACATGACTGCAGTCCAAATGCATGTCCTGCACCAGAGACAGTTCTTCCAACCCAGGTACTTTTCCTCACAGAGCACTGACGTAGTCCATCTCCAAGGATGCCAACAGCTGCTCTTTGTACACACTATCGTATAAATTATGCCATCTCATTTCTAAAGTATGTCCCTTCCTTCCAGAATACTCTTCCAAGAGAAATTTGTCACGTGTCTCTTGGCTCTGGGTATTGGGGTATTAGCTCTGAATATTAGAGGTATCACTATCATTGTTTCTATTTTTTTATTTCTTTGCTAGACATGCTGACCAGATGCATGCAAATAATGTAGAAAAGGTAGTTTTTCTGGTGTTTTCAACCAGTTGTAACAATGCAGAAAGTGTGTGAAGTTCTATTTTCTATTTTAGGTTTTTCTTTTAGTCAAAGCATTAAAATACGAGAGTAAACATATTTATTCCCATGTTGTTTGTTGGGGTTTGGGTTTTTTGTTTGGGTTTGCTTGTTTGCTTTGTTGTTGGGGTTTTTGGGTTTTATTTTCTTCCTGATGAGATACTGAGAGCTTGGGCACACAGCAGGCAAATGAATTTTGTGATCCAAAACCAACAAAGTTGACACAGATGATTTTTAGTGGGGGGAGAGGGACAGGAAAAGGGGTGTTGTGTAATCTTCTGGTAAGTATTGACTGTGGCCTTGACCAGATCAAGGACGAAAACACTGGCTCTGTATTCTTACTGTGCCAACCACTAAGCCAAAAAGCAAAGCACAAAGACTTTCCAGAGAAAACCTTCACAGACCTTTGGGAAAATTTCTTTCTCTAGATGCTGAAGTGAAGAGGAGTAGGCCACTATCTCTCCTGCACAGCTTTCAGTTGGCTATCTGAAGGGATGCAACACACACCACTCAAGCTGGAAGCACCGCAAGGAAAAGAAAAAAAAACTTTATCTTGCATGAAAACCTCTGTCTGGTGAGTAGCTGAAAAGCCAAAAGAGGTGGTTACAAGTTGTCAAAAACTCTTGCACACAGGGATTATAAGGGAACAAACAAAAAATACTCCCTCATTCATTTGGGAAAGGGCTGTTGTACACAGGGTCAGGGTAAGGAGGGTTTTGTAGGGGTGTGGGGCTGTGCTAGAGTTCATAGCTAAGCATCTCGAGAGCAGGGTCACATGGGGAATGAAGAAATTTTAAATCCCTCTGTGCCAGAGTCACAAGACCCAGACAGTTACACACAAATGTTTTGTCACATGATAACACCCAAAAACATTGCTGGAGTTGCAGGACCTTGGGAACACTTGGCACTAAAAGTGAATTTGAGGTCACTGTCAGTGTGATCATGTGTGAAATATTGGCTTTACTGAGACCAGTGTGAGTATCGCCATTGATTTCAGCAGGGTTAAAATTTCACTTACACTCTGTGGTTCATCCTTTCCCCTCCCAGGCGTTTATTATCATTGATTAAAATTCATTGAATGTATTTCTGGCTCAAACTTGAGATAGCTGTTATGCATGATGAATCTTAAGAGATGCAAAATATATTACCTAGCCCTTGTAGTACGTTCTGTTCTAGGAAAGCATAGTAACAATGCTTGTCATTGCACCCTTCATGGAAGTACTAAGGGGCATACTTCAAGAGGAGTAATGAAATACCCATGTAAAGTCAGGTTCTGTCTTAAGTATCGTACTGAAATAGGGTCTGATTGAGAAGACCTATAAGCCTGCACATATCTGCAGAGATGCAAACACCACATCTTGATGACACCTGATAGTAGGTGAGTGACCTTGAATCATCCAATGCTGTCCTATTGCCCCAAGGAAATGTCCTTATGACTTGTGTTTTAGTAGGTAAAGTGGGACCTTTGCTGCCTGTAGCAGTAGCTTGCATGAAAACGTGCAGGACGGGTATGGAATGCTGCTATGGTAGCACGCAGTCAAAGACGCTTGAGCTGTCATATGGCTGGAGCTGTCTGTCAGTCAGGTGACAGCTAGGACCAGATTACAGCTATAAATATACCACATTTTATTCATTACGTGGAAGCACTTTCATCAAAAGCCTCCAATTCCTATGGGCCCTGGGACACTCCGGCTTTGCTCTTTGCTGAGTATTCCAGCTACTTTGTTTTGCCTCCACTGCCAGGTTTATTCATTTCTCTGCTAATGTACCGTTAAAAGGTCTCCTCTTTTATGTCGTGTCTGACAGATGGATTGAAATGTAGCTCTGCAAGTCTGAGAGAGACTGAAGGCCAACTGTTCCTACAGCCTGGGCCAATGATGCAAGCAGGTGATTGCCTTTCTATTTATGGTGGAAGTACTGTTTTAGCAAGTAGTAAAGGGCCTGGCAAGGAAAGTCAGGAGAGGTGCCTCAAAATGTGAGCTCTTTCCAAATAAACTTATTTAGCCACATTATCCAAGATTGCTGCTGTTTTATGGGCTGAAATGAGACAGTCTGTACTTCTATGGAGCAGGTGGATCAAAAAAAATAGAAAGAACAAACATCTGGTGTGGAAAATCTTCCTGTGGTAGAAAATCTGACTCTGCTAGGAAATCTGACTGTGGTGGAAAACTTCCAAGGACTCAGACTATTGAAAAGGCCACATGAAGAATTGTTTTTTTTCAGAGGTAAATGACTATCTAACTGTGAAGCATACGTTTTGCTTCCCAACAATTTGCTTTCTTTACATCAACATACTATCCCCAAATTTCCCGTTTATATGCCTCATAGTGACATACATAAGAATATTTCTATCAATCACCTCCTGCCTGAGCAATGATGGGGACACTGTGAGGTTGCTTAGGGGACTGGATTCCTCCTTCTTCTGACCTGTGGATCTGTCCCAGGGCTGGCATAAATGCAGTAACTGAAACCTTTCAGAATCTTTTCCTTTCTTCAGTAGGTTGAATCATAGACTGTCCAAAGCCTTCCTAGGGAAAGGCTTATTGGTTATTTAAGTGGCAGGTCCCTGTAGCCCTCTCACCCCAGCTGAACTGTGTGAGTGAGAAGCTTACAGTCATGTACACCATATTGGTAAAGCAAGCTGCAATGGGTGGATCTGCAAAACTAGGACATCTTTAATGATCATTTCCCTGATCCCCATCAGGTACTTGCACTGGAAAACAGGCACGGGCCCTCTCAAATCGGCTCAGCACAGATATGGCATTTTAGGTGGGTGAGGGGTGAGCAAATACTTTGTGTCATTCTCACTGTGTCTGATTTCACGCCCTGATCTGAGTTTGTTTTCCCTACAGGACTTTATCTGCTGGATGTTCCATAGGATTTGTACTTTATAAGGGGCATTCTGGTAGTAAGAGTCACTTATCCAAAGTGGGTGTTGCCCTGCAATTGGTTTGCTGAGCAGTGCAAGTAATGACAGGTTTAATGATGTCAACATCTGTATTCAAACAGTTAATGTCCCATGCCTCATTCTCTTTTTACAGTAGTTCCTGAGGAAGGAGGGGTGGTAAAATCAGGACCATATTGGGTATTCTCACCTCTCCTGCCTGAGTGGGTGGTCAGCATTGCAGATCAAGACTTGGAAAGGCAAAGCCCAATCAGAAGTGGGTATGCTGCAATTAGACCTCTCCATGCACGTAAAACTGAGCAGACGGTCTATTGGTCCATCACTGTCTTTTCAGGTCCTTAAGAAATTGGAGAGAAGATATTTCTGGGGGGTGGTATCTGGATGGCTTTATCTTCATGGCTTCCACATCCTGGCAGTGTTCAAGGCCAGACTAGACGGGGCTTTGAGCATCCTCGTCTTGTGGAAGGTGTCCCTTCCCATGGCAGTGGGGCTTGAACTGAATGATCTTTAAGGTCCTTTCCAACCCAAACCATTCTGTGATTCTATGATGCTATGACCAATGAAGTCTTGGGTCCTAGCAAGTATAAATGTGCGAGTATTGGTTCTTTTATTGCTTTATATGAGACAGTAAGAGTAGCCCAGAAAAAGTGACTGTCCTTTCTGCTGCCCTTTGCTATGACCTGAACACTGCTCAAAATGGGAGGTACAACTTCCACTCTTGCTATTATTCTTGTGAGTTTTATTTCTTTCTCTGTAAATTGCATATGCTTTCCTTCTTTCCTTTCCTAAGGCCTAGCAGAGCCAGCCAAGAATCCACATTTTGCAACTGTTGTAAATGTTGCAACTTCTGATGCTGCAAAAGCAATATCCAAGGAAAGAGGCCAAAGCTAGCAAAAATGTGTCAAGTTTCAGGGCTGCTGATAAAACGGTGCAAGTGTCTGCTTCCTAGCCGCCAAATCACAAATGGCAGTTGAAATCAAGCACTGATTTCTCTTTTTATTCATCTTTTTGCTCTACTTTACCTTGCATGCATCATTGTAGAAAGAAGGAAAGAGTCTATTGCTTGTACTGCCTGGGTAAAGCCAGCGATCTGGGCTTCTTTTGCAGAGCCTTTGTCTGTTTGTGAGACCAAGAACAGAAGCAAGGACATCAGCCTCCTCTACAGACTACATGGCACATTAAATGTGTACAACACGGGCTAACTCTGACCATCTCATTTTTGTAGGATTTGGCTAAGTCTTGTACAATCACTTCACAGGATCAAAATACTATATTGTTTCTTTTCCTCGTGGCTTTGATCATTAAACATCCATGCTTTAATAAAAGTCTAAGCACCTTTGCCATGTGCTTTTAGGTCAAGGATAGAGGAAACCTCTGAGCAATGTTGTCTCAGCAGTGGACTCATGGCCAAAGTGCTGGGTACAGGTACACAAGCAAATACAGGTAGGACAAACATGCTACTCCTCCGCTTTTATTGGCAACTTCATGGCAATCAGTGGTGCTAAAGGCCTTTACCAGGTATTTTTTATTCATTTTGTGGTTTGCTCAAGCTCATTTATTCCTTTTAAGCTAGCGGCAGCACTGTGCTTATTAAAAACAACCCTCTTCCTTGTGACTTTTAGGACTGCACTGCCTCCTTTTCTCTTGAGGACAGCTTTTTCCTCTTTATGTGGCTTGAAGATGTTTTAGCTTATAGATGTGTGGGTGAACAATACCTGTCTCTGTGTCTGTGCTCAGCATGAACAAAGTACTCCCCACACACAGCTCAGCTCCCACTGGCATAGGCTGCTGCTCAGAGTTTTGGCAGTGCTCTCTTCCTCTGACAATGTTGTGAATAAAGTTTAGTTAAGTGAATCCTTCAGCTGAGTTCTTTTGACGTGGTAGTCTTGCTTAGCTTGAGTAGTTGGTTAGCATGGGTACCTGCAGTTACTTCAGACTTAGGCTGCTGCAACCTGCACTTAGTTATGTAAATAAAAGTCTTGAGGTCAGTGCAAATTGGAAGATAGAGATGCATCATTACCAGAGAGATAAAAATTAACTTATGGCCTGCCTCAAGGCCAGGAAGGAACCCAGTGATAGACCACTGCACCCGAGACCAACATTCACTGTTGGAGCAAGAGGAGCATGTACAGAGTGTGATGGTTGTGTGCATAGAACATAAGGGTATAAACCCACAGGAATTTCTGTGTTCTGGGTGTCTCCCTGGAAGCACCCAGCTCAAGCTGCTCCCATTCCTGTAACACTCAACTATTGAGTTATTTTTCTAAGAATCTGACATCTGAGACTTTGCTGTGGGAAACCTAGGACAAGGAATTCTCTTTAATGACAAGAAGCTCGCCCCCTTCATGGGCTCACTTCATCAGCTCAGCTTGAAAATGCTTTGCTCAGAGCAGCCAGGAAAAGCTTCTTGTTTTCACCTCCAGATGCTGGTACCTGTTATATATCAGACAATAGTGCTTGAGTGGAAGGATTCTTGTACTTGATGTAAATTCATTAGTTATCTTCTCTAAGTGTTTGATTCAGTCAAGGCAGCAGGAGCCTTCCCAGGAGTTTTTATGTGCTGCAGGACCAACCCTTTTTGATCTATTTTATTCAACTGTTGGTACCTGAGGCACCTCTAGGAGCTGCCCTCTCCACCCTGAAGATGACAGGGGTCTTTTCTTCCTCTCTTGACTGACTTTGATGGGGGTTTTCCTCCAGCTGCACTGCAAAAGACAGAGCGGGCCATTTGCAGCCGTCCCCATCCAGCGCCCTGGAGGCATGAAACTGGGAGTGGAACGGTTGCGCCACGCAGAGAACCCAGCCCTCTCACTGCCTCTGCTCCTGTGAGATGATATGAAGGAGCCCAGGAAGAGGGAGGGCTCCCCTGGGAGCTGGCAGGCACCAAGCTGGTCCTCAGAGACAGGGTACAGCAGGACAGGGCAAGGCAAAGAGCAAGTGCCGCCACCATGAAAACAAACTTCTTTATGCTGTAGAGCAGCACAGATCATGAAAAGCATGTCCATACAGCCTTCTTCCTTAATCCCACAGCAACCCATCAGAGACTCCCTTATTGTATGTACAAAGATTACTCTAGGCAGCAAAATCTGGGAGTTCGAGCTTCCTTCCAGGTTTATTTCAGCCTGCCAGGTAGAGTGCTCCATGGTTAATTGTTCTTTGAGATCTGAAATGGTTTTCATATCACAATTTGATTTGCACATGATCATGCTCATTGTTTTCAGATCATGCTTTCTTCCCTTTTGGCAATGGCATAGCTGGTGACCCAGAAATGTGTGGTTAAGTCAGAACATATCTAACATGTCCAGGAGTCCTTAAGAGCTTGTAATAAATACGATTATGAATATTTTAAGGGCCTTCACCAAGACAGAGCACCACAGTGCTGGTTGTGGTTCCAAACAGAGAGGTGCAACCATATTTGCTCCCCAAAATGTGCAAGCTCTAAGGTGAAACTGAAAAATGAAGTGAAAGAAAGTGGTTTAACATACTGGTGAGAGTAAAGTGAGGCTTTGAATGATTGGATGGTCTGTGGGAGGGCACAAGGGGCTCTTGCAGAGGCTGGATGTCAGCCTAGGCCAGAAGATACCTAGCTGCTCTCCAAACCTTCTGGCAGTGCAAACTTTGCACAAATGACAGCAGCTGTTCCCTCTCTCACATCTGTTTTTAGGGCCCCTCTTAAGGAGTATGGAAAAATCAGTATGATGAAAACAGCACTACAAGAAAGGGCTGAGGGAAAAGGTTCATATCTCCTGCAGCCCTGCTTCTGACCCATCCTTCTCCCCTCTTGGCAGGAGGAGAACATTAATGCTGGGGAGAGAGGAGATTAGTGCACAGAGCTTTCAACTAGTTCAGAAAAGGCACAAATGTATCCATGCTGTAAAAAAGGCAAGTTCAGGCATGTGTAAGAACAGCTAAACTGGCTGCATTTCTGTGTTAGATAAATACTGATTGATAAAAAGCTGCCAAGTGTTTAAATAACTGGTTTAGGAATGTTGGTGTTTTGGTTTTTTTTTTCCTTAGGTTTGCTAGTTTTTCTGCAGCAAGAACATCCTAAGCATTTGGAATCCATCTGCAGTGACCATGCACTTCAAAAAAGAAGTGATGGAGTGATCAGAGATTTAAACTTCTTGTGCCCTGTGGCTCCTTACAAGCATCATTAAAAGCAGGCTTTTCGAACTTATCATATGATGATGAGGCGCTGCTTTTTTTCCCATCCCATCTCCACACTTGCATTTCCAGGTTTGCCCACCAACAGAGAGAACCACTCACAGAAAGACAGTCCTCCATCACTGCTGGCAAAATGCTTATTCTTTCATGTCGTGTAGCTTCTGTGAAACACCAGCAGGAAATAACACAGCCAGTGCCTTTAGAAATCCATATAGAAGCTTTAGTAATATGTCTAATTACAACAAATAGGCACTTAAATGACTCTCGCACACAAAACTTACTCTGCTGTAAAGCAGAGGCTTTACAGATGTACCTTTCATTTCTGCAATGGCTATTTAAAGGAAATGAGGCACTGGCACAGCTTGCCCAGAGAAGCTGTGGCTGCCCCTGGCTGTGTTCAAGGCCACGTTGGACGGGGCTTGGAGCAACCTGGTCTAGTGGAAGGTGTCCCTACTCATGTTATGTGGGTTGGAGCTGGATGAGCTTTAAAGTCCTTTCCAACCCAAAACATTCTATGATTTTATGACAAATATATATAAATATATATATATATACATACACAAGCAATTAGAACCCTTCTTTTTGTGGGTGTTTTCTTCCTACAATAATCAATGTCCTAAAGAAATCATCTTCAGTATATAATAATGAGAAATGCATAGTAGCCTTGAGGAATTGGAACTTTGCTCAAATCCTTATTCTGCAAAGAGCATGTAGCTTATTTGCAGTGCAAAAATTGTATCATACAGAATTTATTGGAGGTCAGTGACCGTAGATAGAAATTTTCTTATTAGGCAATGCTAATCAGGCTAAGGCTGATCTAATCAAAGATGTGAGGCTCAGCTTCTGCTCTCCTTGGCAGCATGAAGCCAGCTAATCCAAGTGCCACAGATGCTGAGACATTCCTTCATATGTTGTGAGCCAAGCCCCGCATACTGCCAAGTGCTTCCTCTGAAATTCATGGGAACTGGGAGCGTGTGGCACCTGGCAAGACCAAGCTTGCTGTAAAAACCCTTTGGAAAGAACACAGTTTGCATACCAAAACCTAGTGTAGTAAACTGACTGTGTCCCCAGTCTTGCTGTTTGCCAGCACGAGCCAACATTAGGATCATGGTGTAGAAAATCTTGTAAACCAGAGTGGGGAGTCTGCAGCCCGACTATTTACAGATTGGAATTTCATTCATACAGCACTGATCACATGGCTCATTCTTCCATGATTTTACAATAAAATCTTGGCTAATGTGTTAGTAAAGCCTATTTTGCCTTGAGAAAGGAGGAGATTCCCCACCATTGTTGCTGAAAAACATCAGATCCATTGTACAACTGCTGGGAAACACACACAGAAGAGCAACTACTTAGCCAGCCTGTGCCTAGACTTGGCATTGACTTTGAAAACAACAGAAGAGGACTGAACTTGATTAAACCTTCACACCAAATCCAGACAGAGAATGGGAAAAGGCAGATTTTCCCCCTTCCCTGCATGAATGCCAATTTTTTTAAGCTCGGAATTCAAGATGCCCAAAACCAAACATGTGCTGATGAGATGTGTACCCACATGTTAGGGGAAGGTCTTCACAGCTCACCAGTACATCAGCTTTTCAGAAGGGTAGCTCAGATATTGCTGGAATTGTGGTAGTGGTTAGGAATCACCTGAAGACAATAAGAACTCATAGCCAAGACCAATGGCAGGACAAAGAACCAAAGGGTAGAACTGCCTTGCCAAATCTTTTTGCTGATACTTTATGTTTTTGAAGCTTATACCTTTAGGTATTTTCCTGAAGCCAAATTCACTGGAGTTGTTATGAGGGTTTTTTTAATCATTCCTGCTATAAACCTTGCTTACCTGGCAGCTAGCATCCCTTCTTACTGGTAATCCTTATCCCCAAAGTACATGAAATATGCTTTCATCTGATCTGGAAGCAGATTGAGCTAAGAAGGTAGACCAGTGTGAGATGCAAAGGAGGTTACAGGAACCTTGCATCAGTCCTGCACAAACAGCGAGCTGGCTGGTTGAGCCAGTGAGAAGCAATAATCAGGACTCACTCCAGAATGTTTGGTGCACCTGGTTTGCTCGGGGTGTGACCAGCCCCCTGGCAAGAGGTGCTTATGGCATTGCCACACATCCCTGGCTACTCTTCCACCAGTGCCCACACGGGTTCCAGCTTGTGCAGCCAGGCTCATATGACATTCAGCCTGGGACTGTCTGATCTGGGTGCTTGGCTGGGGGGACCCTGCTCCTGTAGCAGAAAACAGATATTTCTGTGTAGTTCCTCATGGAGTCAATGTGGATCCCCACAGTGGGCCCTGTGTTACTTGAATTTTTCCATTATCTCACCTACTCCAGCCACCATGAGCTGGACAGGGAAATTTGACCTTATTCTGAAGACAGAATCACAGAATGATTTGGGTTGGAAGGGACCTTAAAGCTTGTCCAGTTCCAACCCTCTGCCATGGGCAGGGACACCTTCCACTAGAGCAGCTTGCTCCAAGCCCTGTCCAACCTGGCCTTGAACACTGACAGGGATGGGGCAGCCACAGCTTCTCTGGGCAACCTGTGCCAGCGCCTCAGCACCCTCACAGGGAAGAGCTTCTTCCTGATATCTGCTATAAATCTCCCCTCTGTCAGTTTAAAGCCATTCCCCCTTTTTCCTATCACTACACACCCTTGTAGAAAGTCCCTCTCCAGAGACATGTAACAGTCTAGCTCTCTGGGGCACTAGAAGTTTAAGCAACCTCTTACCTCATTACACGTTTACTGTCCTGTTTCAGTCTGCAGGTCCTGTAAACTTCTCTGCAGATCACAGGTTTTCAGGGGAAAACTTTTGCATTTTATTTTTATCATATGATGTGAAGGTTTGATCCAAAATCTACTCCCAGTGAGGAAAGTGTATAGAAAGAAAGAGGCCTCTTCTGGTATGAGGAATTCACACAACACAGCCATGAACATTTTGTAGCAATGGCTGGTCCAGAGGTCCTAGTGGGACATGATCCTTGCTTTGCTATGGAGACACTCAAAATGAAAGTGCTCTTTTGAGGACTTTTTGTAGTCCTGGATTGACTGCCAGGTGATGCACATCTAGAACTTAAATTTGGTGCCAGCCTTTAGCTCTTGGCATTAGAGATCAGTCTTGTCCCAAGAACTGTCACTTGGTCAGGTGTTGCATGACTGGCCATGCACCACCATTTAGTTAGGTGTCATTAAGCAATGGTTAAAAATAACATATGCTTGCTGGACATTGCCTGACAGCTAGAGATGTGGTGAGCCACATCAGTTATAGTGTCCCAGTGGACAAGCTCTTCCTTGTTTGCCTTAGCTCTCTAAGATGAGACACAAACACCCATCCCAGATTATTTCTCAAGTTACTAGTGTGCTGCATTTACATCAGTGTAGTCATCTGAGGCAAGCCCTTCTCTAGACATCCATAAAGTAGTATTGCAAGCAGGCTTTCTCTCCTCTGCACTGTCTTCAGACAGTTAATAGAGCTAATGTGTAGATGTTAAGTCCAAAAAGAAGTATTTTGACAGTTTAATCTAATGGTACCCAAGTTTCTTGCGGTACTTCAGGTTTTGTCCGTAGTGGGGAGGGCCCTACTGCTCAAGTTCAATTTCTCTGTAGAAAATCCAGCCTATTTGGTAACTCTGGATCAGCTTGGCTTGTTCAGTACTACACAATGCTGCCTCAGAGAAGAAGTGATTTAGAGCAACCTGGTGCCTTTGGGATTGTTCAGGTACCTGGTACGGGATTCCAGCTTTGCCACCAGACTGGTACGGATCTGTAGCTGACAGACCACAGAGAGACAGCTCTCACTGGTGAGAAGCAGGATGCATGAACTGTTGTATGAGCGATGGACCATGTATGGGACTTGTGTTTCCTTTGCAGTTGACTGTGGAAAATACCAGCTGAAGGAAATGTCTTGGTGGGCTATCAGATATTTTTTACACTAAAGATTTCTGACTGACTAATGTCTTGCAAAATGTGGGCCAGAAAATCTTATTCTGGAGCTACCACTGCCTGGCTTATAACCTGTGGTGAGGTGCAAGTGTCTCTTACAAAGCACTCTCCAGCAGTGGCCTAAAGCCGTCAGCAGCAAAGAGGTCTGGCTTTGAAGCCTGCAACAATTTTTCTTAGCTAACTTCAACCATGATAATATTGATGGCTCTCTCTCAGGTGGTACCAACCACATCTCATGTCAATAAGCAAGTACCATGTACTTATTCAGTGTGTGTATATCAATGCACAGTGTCTGGGGAACCCAGGGCTTTACAACGATGACCACAGAGATGTCATTAAGTACAAGGAGATTGAATTGAACAGGCCGTGTGGCTGCTGGCCACAATGACATGAAGCAAGATAAGGGAACAGGATATGATGTGGTACACATCAGCTAATAGCTAGACTATAGCAGCTTTGGGAATGTGCCTTACTCTATATATTGAGTAGCCCCATGAGCATCTGTAAGTCCCACTGACACTCTGAACCACATTGAACAAGTCTGGAAAAAAGAACAGGGACAAAAGCTTGGTCCTGCTGAAAAAATACAGCCAAACTCCCATCAGCTTCACCCTGGGGCTCTCTGTACCACAAGCTGTTCTATGCAGAGGGACTTCTGATTGTGTTCAGAGCTTCCCTGGTTTTCCTGGGGCTGCAGATGGCTCTGAGATCTGCTGCACAGAACAGGGCTGAAGCAAGTGCTCAGAGAAAGAAACCAACAAGCAGTGCCTCCAGCTCGGAGGGGCTGTAGCATGCTGTAGCCTGGTCCTCTGGCTTTGCAGACCCTGCAGCCTTCTGAAGCTTCCCTGCCTGGGGCTGTGGGCTGGAAGGTATTAACCAGGAGGCAGGGGAAGACAGCAGCAAAGCTCAAACCTATTGCTGAACACCTCTTGAAATTCCCTGGAGCTTTCAAGGGTGACAAGCAATGTTAAACACCTGCCTCCCTCCAGCTTTTTGAAATGTCACTTGGTAGAAAATAAAGTATCCTCTCTAATGTGCGGTGAAAAGGTCAAAACCGCTGCAATTTGGGAATATGATGCTTCCAACCAGGGCTTTCCTGAGGAAAACATTTCCCAGAATTTTTTGACGTTACCAATCCTGGAAAAACTGCTTGAGCCATGAATGGTGGTAGATCAGAAGGAAAAAAATAGGACGATGTCTCGTACGGCCACGAGATGGCAGCTGGAGTCTGGGAAGTCTTTTGCAGGCACAGTAGCTTCCATGGAGAACAGTCATTTACCAGCCCAGTTTTAAATCGCGCAAGACAAGAGTCTGCATTTGGGAATATGCACCTGCAACGCTTTGGCTTTGAACATTTAGCATGTGCGCTCAGAGCGAGTTTGCTCTGGAATATCTGATTACCCCTTTCATTTCCCAGCTCCTCTGAGCCTTCCTCGATTAGTCAGTATCAAATAAATGCTTTAACCAATGTAATCCCTGTTGATAGGAAAACAGCAGTGCATCTGGTTTAACAATGCTGTTATGATCTAGTCTGCTCCAACACCTAATTCAACAGAGATCTGTAGCCAGATGCTCTGCCCCCCTTGTGCCATGACCACTTCGATCTGCAGTTTCTCCTGGAGCTGTACTCTTTCACTCACCTCTTTAAACAGCTGTTTGTGTTGTTAATTGATGATTGCGTTTCATTCTAGGATAGACCACATTTCAGCAGCAGTTTAAGCAAGCCCTAGGATGCCCTTTGCCTCAGCAGTGCAATTCAGTTAGGCTCAGGCTCTGAAAAGGTCTGTCATACTGACCTGCTCTCAACACTGCTGCCCTCAGCAAGGGCTGGGAGATGATTCACAAGCAGAGGTGAACACCCTTCCACAAAGGCAGCATGAAGCTTTGTTGAGGTCCTCACAGTGGCCAGAGAAATGTGAACTGGAAAGTGGAGGTTTGGGGCAGAAATGAATTATCCTGGTAGAAGAGAGGAATGAGCATTTACATAGATGGATTTTAAGACCATAGAAGAAGCACATGTGGTGGTCAAGGTAGTAATTTGGAAGTCCTGCTGTAAAGCCATTTGGTATAGAGCCAGAGTACATGAAAAGTGTCAATGTCTTTGGCTGATTTTCCCAGAAGTGACAGAATGCTATGCTTGATCCCCACCTTTCGCAGCTGCTTAGCGTATGACAGTGCTGCACAGAAATCCCGTCCTTTGCAGAATGGAAAATATGCTAAGATTTCTATATTTCTGCCTGTGGGAGATCTTCACATGATATGCAGCTATCACTGCCCATCTTCACTCCATTCCAGCTCTGCATTTCCCTGTTGAGCACTTGTTTTCCCAGTTGGGGCAATGATAATCATGACACAGGCTGCTGCAGCACCAAGAAATTTCTGAGCTAAGCCAGGTAACAGCACCTGTTGCTTCAGAATCATCTTATCCCCCCCCCCGAGTCAAAACCAAAAGAATTTGTTCATAATTTCTCCTATTGTTGCACTCTGAGATGCTGGTTGACACAGCTGGAGCTAGAAGAAAGCGGAATAATTCACCCACACCCCAAGCTAG
Source organism: Pezoporus occidentalis (assembly GCF_034315485.1). Taxonomy (NCBI): domain Eukaryota; kingdom Metazoa; phylum Chordata; class Aves; order Psittaciformes; family Psittacidae; genus Pezoporus; species Pezoporus occidentalis. The sequence goes on along the minus strand of NW_026913857.1, from coordinate 1,974,951 downwards.
GAGAGATCTGCACCCAAATTGCCTGCTATTCCCCCCATGCTGCCCATGAAATCTCCTGCCAGAAGAAAACATACCTGCTCCTCCTGCCTTTACAATTTTGCTTTTACATGCCATGAGCAGATAGTTCCTGGGAGCTGTCAATGCTTCTTACAGCAGCAGGAGGGATTTCTTGGCAATTGGGAGGTGGTAGGAAACAGTTGCAATGGGAATGCTGAACAGAACAAGGAGGAAATTGTTATCAGCCATGGAAAAAGGTGAAGAATCATTGCAGCAATTTCTGTGCTTCTTGAATGGTTTGGTTTGTGGAATGGAAACTACCACCTCTCTGGGTGAATTTGTTTAGCAAGCTTTCGTCTTTCTTAAGAGCATAAGCATATTTTATAGGACAGGGGAACACAGCCAGATATGAGCTGTTATATTCTTTTTCCCCTGACCTATCGTGAGCTATTTATGAAGGTTTAGACCAAGTTAAAGCAAAGATGAATTTCTGAGCCTGCTGGTTAATATCTTGCAGCTGCTCTTCTGAGGCCTGATCCAAACACCAGTAATGTTACCAGGCACCTTCCCTCTGACATCAGGGGGCATTAGGATGGGATTTATGCATTTGGCAGAGGTTTTCTAATAATTTATTTAAACACTGCAGAGAGCAGCAATGATTCAAGTCGAGGGTTCAAGATTAGAGCTCTAGATTAGAGCTCTCTTGAGTGCCAAGTCTTGTGGGTCTGCCTGTTGTTTGTAAGTAGGGCACTAACCTTGTGAGTGATATGGTCCTCATTGGAAAGGAACAATTCTTTCCCCATTCCCCCCTCATCTTCAAAGCTGTTGCATCCCTATGACATCCTCTTGCTGTGCCTAGTGCTCTGTGGGCTCTCAGGAGCCAGGTAGTAGAGCTCTTATGCTGATGGATTCACACTCTTCCTGTCCCACTGCTTTCTAAGCATTATCTATAACCAGCAAACTAACTGTCCATGGATGCAGGCACACATTAGCTTCTAGAGATGATCCACCTGTTGAATGTGATGCATTTGGTCTGTGAGTCTTGATATGAAACTGGTTCTGCAACCAGGAGTTAGGATACCAGTTGATGCACCGTGCAGAAGAAAGAGGGAAATAAAAGAACAGGAAAGCAGTCTTATAAATCACATTAGGGATGGTGAACTGCAAAGCTTGAAACCATGAGGTAGTTAAGGAAGCAAAGCAGAAGCAAAGGATTCAATGGGCAGGAGGTAATGGAAGTTCGGGTTAGGTGAAAATTAAAAGACATTAAGAAAAGTTAACCAATGTCATCTCTTGGTCATTGTAGAGGGCAGTATCTCCCTGAGGTACAGCTGTTTGCAGGCTTCAGTGGTGTCCCTGGGAATGCAGCTCTACTGCTCACTGGGCAGTGCCTGCTATGAGATGGGAGGCTGGAGAAGGAGTGGGCCATCATACAAATGTTCTAAGGCTTTTGGGTCTCCCACAGCATCCCCTAAGTCTCCATCCCCTGCTGCTCTGTACAAGGTGCATGGTGACTCATGCATGTATTTGGTCACAGTGGTGCACGTAGACGTGGGCTCACAGATGCAGAGAGAGTTCTGAGCACAGCAAAACTGGCCCAGCTCTGCTGCCATAGTGCAGATACGGTGAGTAGACCAGTGGGAAGAGGTGTTGGCTGTAATGTCCCAGTTTTATCCCCTGCTGTTATGCCCCCCCTTCCTCAGGAACTACTGCCTAAAAACCACTGTAAAAAGAGAATGAGGCATGGGACGTTAACTGTCTGAATACAGAGAGGACCCAGTGTGAGGCTGCTGGAGTTCTTTTTGCCTTCCTGTCCTGGTAGGACTTGAGCTGAGGGTCCCTAAGCAAGCATGAACCTGGTGCAGAACTAGTTGTATTCCTCACAGAGACACCTCATGAACCACTTTCCCTCCATACAAAACTGCAGCAACTGAGCTGAACATGAATCTGGCAAACTAGTGGGTGAAAGACTTGGAAGACCTCATGGGTTTGAGACCCTTGGGCATGCAAAGAGCAGCTCCTCCATGCAATGTGCTGTCTTGAAGCTGTTGGGGCAATCAAATCAGTCTCTTGTTGGGATGTTGCTTCTACAGCCTGGTTAAGGGAAGCACTTGCACAACTGCCAGCCCATCCCTTGGCCCATCACACAAAAGCTGGGCTGCTATGGGTCCTGCCTCAACAGAGGCAGGCTTGCAGCTCTGCCCCAGTTGTTTGGAGGCATCAGGATCATAAACAGAGCTGAAAACTGGGACATCCCTGAGGGTTTGTTTCTATAGTCATCCACAGCCAAAAGTGCCAGGGCTGTGATTTCTAAATCACAGCCTGCAGATTTCTTTCTGGCTAATGACCCGGCCCTTTTCTCATTGCACTCTTTCAGTTTCACAGTGCCCTTTCACTAGTTCCTGCACAACACAGGATAAGTGTGTACACCCAGGGTCTGCAATGAGCAGGGGTATGTGGCCCAAAGCAAGAGGCAGCTGAAAGCAGGAGGGACAAATGGACCCATTCCCAGCCTCCCTGGGAAACTGGTATCAGTCAATTTCTTGTCTGAAGATGTGCTTTTTGGTGCTGCTTTCTCATCTCTTTCCAGCAGCAATAAGTAGAAAGATAAATTGGTATTTTCCCAGCAGTACCCATAGCCGGATGAGGCTCTCAGTGTGGAAATGGCACCTGCGTCATGTTCCCTTTGGCCACCGGAGGAGAGTGCACTCCTGCCATCTCATGGACGTCTCAAAGAAGAAGGAGGAATTTCTTAACAGGAAGAGGGGATTAGGATGAATTTTTCTTCAAATCTATTTCAACAGTTGAGAATTTAGCTAAGTATTAAATAGATTTTTTCTTTTCTCCTTTATGCAGGCTTTTGATTATGCAGTTTTTGTAATGAACTCAATGTGGTTGTTTCCGATTTGGCCCTGTAGCATCTGGCAGGGAGCCTCTGTCTGAATGTGAGTCTTGCTGCATCCAGATTTGATTCCTTTTCCTTGGCACGGCTTTCCCTCCTGCTGATGGAAGCTTTAAAGAAAAAAAAAAAAACAAAAACCACCATGACATCTGAAATACTGCCAAAAAGCATCAACATGCTTTCTGGCTGCCATCTATTGTGCAATGCAAACCTCCTAAGATTTAATATTTCTAAAACTGCGGTGCACCTGCTTGCAAGAAAAACTACCTTGTCACATGATGACATGTTTTGTTAAATAACTTTTTTATTATTATTATTTATTAGCTTCAGAAAGTGGGTTTCTTCCCTTTCTCCCATTTTTTTCCCTCCTCCACCCCAAGATTTCTTCATGAAAAAATAACTTTCCCCCTAGAGCTGTAATCTGGAATTATATGATGCATTTCCCACCCTCTGGTTTTGATAGATCTTTGTCTTCTGTCTATGGTGAGAGCTTTGATGATGGGGTACATTTAGTTGTGTCCTAAAGGCACTGCTGTTCACTATACCCAACCGCCAGATAAACCCCAGCTTGGCCCGCCTGGGAGATTGCCAGTTTCTGCAAGGTCACGTTGGTTCAGCCAGCTCTTCACTACTCATCTCTGGACTGAAGAGGGCTCTGCTGTCTGACCAAAGCAAGGTCTCTCGGCTGCCACAAAGGAAAGTTCCTTCTTTGATTTTTTTTCAGTTGTTTTTCAAGGTTGATTTCAGCTCCACAGGTGCTTTGCTGGGGTGGGAACCTGAGACAGAGCTGGATGTTGCAGGCATCAGATGATGTGATGTGATGGCTCAGGTGGGCCAGGAGGGCTTGGTGTGGAGAAGTCTCCTGAGAAACAAATGCGATCCCTTCATTTTGCTCCCACCTGGTAGATCAAAGTATTGCTCAGTGGTAACGTCTACCAAGTCACCTTCCAGGTGTCACAGAGATAAGGCACTTTGCTCAGGTTACGCTACCTGTTGCTAGCGCTTGCTGTCACTAAAGCAAGTACAAACAACGTGCGCTCACTTTAGGGATTGCTTCTGAAAGGCCTTTCTCAAGTTTTCAGAGGGGTGGCAGCATGGTCTCACCTCCATCTCCCTTTGTCTGATTGTTTTTCAAGCCTCTTCATGCTTCTTCTGCCCCCAGAAGGTAACACAGAGGCTGGAGTTCTCCATAAACAACCCAAAAGCTGTGTTGTTTTGCTTCACTCAGTATCTGGCAGCCTGTCCAATGGGAGAGTTGGGACCCTGGAGTCTGCTGAGCTACAGAACTTAGGGATCCCCCTTGCCTTTATGGTCACTGTTTTTTCCATTGCATTTGCTGTTGCACAATGGCAACAAGCAGAAAACCTCTGGGGGACAATCACAGCCTCTTTTCTCACATGTTTGGGCCCTTTCTGGGATGTTTAAACAGCCTGTGGAGCCCATGGTGGGAGACCGTTAGGGGAGTGTAGGAGATCTGGGCACCTGGCCTTTGGCCACCAAGCTCCTGGCTTACCCTGGCCTGTCAGCTCCTTCTTCCCACAACCCACAACCTGCTTTTGATTCTCCACAACTAGAAAGGTGAAAGTGCTTGTTCAGGTTTCTTCCCCCGTCTGGCTCCCTGGCTTTGGGGAGAAGGATCATAGGGAGCTCTTAGGGTGGATAGCTGTAGCTGCTCCATCTGAAAATAAAAAGGTTCCCTGTTGCTCTGAGTTGTTCCAGGGAGAGAATCTCAGCAGCTGAATATAGAATCATAGAATAGTTAGGGTTGGAAAGGACCATAAGATCATCTAGTTCCAACCCCCCTGCCATGGGCAGGGACACCTCACACTAAACCATCCCACCCAAGGCTCTGTCCAACCTGGCCTTGAACACTGCCACGGATGGAGCATTCACAACCTCCCTGGGCAACCCATTCCAGTGCCTCACCACCCTAACAGGAAAGAACTTCCTCCTTATATCCAATCTAAACTTCCCCTGTTTAAGTTTTAACCCGTTACCCCTTGTCCTGTCACTACAGTCCCTAATGAAGAGTCCCTCCCCAGCATCCCTATAGGCCCCCTTCAGATACTGGAAGGCTGCTATGAGGTCTCCACACAGCTTCTCTTCTCCAGGCTGAACAGCCCCAACTTCTTCAGCCTATCTTCATATGGGAGGTGCTCCAGTCCCCTGATCATCCTCGTGGCCCTCCTCTGGACTTGTTCCAACAGTTCCATGTCCTTTTTATGTTGAGGACACCAGAACTGCACACAATACTCCAGGTGAGGTCTCACAAGAGCAGAGTAGAGGGGCAGGATCACCTCCTTCGACCTGCTGGTCACGCTCCTTTTGATGCAGCCCAGGATACAGTTGGCTTTCTGGGCTGCAAGCGCACACTCCTGGCTCATGTTCATATGGAAGACTGTGTGTTCATTTGAATGGGTCGAAAATAACAGTCTTTCCTGCACCCATTTTAGAGGTGAGGGGCTGAGACACAGAAGGATGAGGAGACCTGCCCAAAGCCCTGCAAGGACCCAACAGCAAAATTTGGTGCTACTTCAGTTCCTTTGGGTAGGTGTTAACAGCTTTCAGTGTATGATCTCTAGCAGCAAACTCAGGAAACGATTTCATGCTCCTGCTTTAAGGTCTATGCCTGTGTTACTGGACCCTGTGATATTTAATTAGAAGAGGGGGACACCGGAAACCTCTTCCTTGCTCTTTGCTGTGAGCTGTCATAGGAGCGGGTGGCAGCTTGCGGTGACAGATGCACCAGGCTACCAAACCACCTGGTGCTCTCAGCAGCTGCTGAATAAATGGAGACCCTTGCAGAGTTTGTCAATATTTATCCTTGCTGCATATAGCAGATGAGTGCTGCCTAATTACAGGCTGTACCACCACAGACAGGCAGGCTCTGGTTGCACAGAGCTGGGCTTGCCAAGAGTCCTCATTGATGTCGCCTTCATCAGCTGTGCTTGCTAGTAAATCAGCCACTTCAGCTCAGTGTTTGCCTCTGTAGTGGGGCTGGGAATTATCTCAAATTGCTGCAGACGTTCTCAAGCAATCCAGAGCAGTGTGGAGATACAGAGATCACTGTAGGAGGATGTAACTTACACTGCAGTGGTCTGAAAAACACACTGAGTGGAGAAATGCAGCTTACCGTTGTTGATGAGGCCATTTCTTTGAGCTGGTCAAATTCCCTTCCATAGGCTGAAGTTGTCCTTTTTTGCCCCAGATCTGCCTTTCCCATTCTCTACTCCATAAAAGCGGAAAGGCTCTGCTTAAGTCCATGCTCAAAGCGTGGCTGTTTGGTGGAAATAAGGGGTCTGGAGATAACATGCCCAGACACAGCACCCGCTTTCCCCATGACCAACTTTTATCCCCCTCAAAAAGAGCTCCCTATTTCTCCCTTCCCTCAAGTTGTGGAGAGCATATTCTGCTGCTGCTTGGGGTGTTGGGATGTGGTGGATGCTCTCTCTTGCAATTCCATGGGTGTAAGCCTGACTCCTCTCTGTGTGCTTGTTGGCCCTGAATCAGTGCCTTCAAATGGCAGTGAGCAAAAGGGAAAATCGCCCCTCCTGCCTTTTCTATCCTGTACTTGGGTAGACACAACATTTCTCTTCATTTGCCACAGAACAACACAGGTCCCAGTTCCCATATTGTGAAGCCCTCTGCCATAAATCAGGCTGATAGGTTTATTCTCTACGTAATGGGAAATTATGACAAATGCAGCTGTATAATCTAGTTAGTAACTCACCATAATGACTTCTGGGGTGATTTATGGGTTTTGTCATATGTGAGCTTTCAGAACATTAGAGATTACATTTTTCACACTTTTTGTTGGAATCTCAGTTTGTTAGACTTTACTGCAGCATTAATCACTTGCAGTACAACCCTGAACTTCACAAATGTATCAGCATGGAAAAGGCAGAGAAAACAAGAACTGTTGCGAATTAATGAGCCGGATAACACATGTCTCACAACCAGTGATGAAACAACCTGTGTTCTTCTTCAAGCCACAATCCAAAGTCCTGAAGTCTGTGATTTCTTTTCATGTAATGCAAGCAGCAGCAAAGAACTGAAATACCACAGGCAGGCTTGAAACCTGAAAGGTCTGCAAGGCTGAGTCTATTCTAATTAATGTTAAAATGATGCGTGAATCTGTCCTAAATCTTCAAATAAAGAAGATTGATTCCCAGTTCTAATATGGTTTATAAGCAAAACGCTAGGATTATATAGGAGAAATGCATGTGTTGTGAAACAACTGATAAATCAGAGACAGTTCCAAGGTCTACTGTGAAGGTCTGGGAAACATTCAGAGTTGCTATCTATGGAGTTTGATGCAGGATAAACCGGACCAAAAGGCCATCATGACCTAAACTGCTTTGGTTTATGCTGGGTTTTTTTGCAAGAGGCCTTTTCAGATAACACTTTGTAGTACTCCAGGAAATATGTTGAAAGGTTCCTTGTCGCCACAATCCATCAGAAACAAGCAGAAGGGGAAGGCTGGAAGTGATGCAAGATGTGGGAAGAGGGAAGACCTGTTTTGGGGTAAATCAGCTTGGTTCAGGAAGGGGACTGTACTGATGGGCAGCAGCACCAGCTGACTCTGGCTTTCAGTGGGTGGGTAAGATGATCTGCAGGTGATGAGGGGTATCTCTGTTCACAGAGCACCTGGAGAGCTGCAGTCACTGATAACTGATAACAGCACTGGCCAGGGAGCTGACCTGGGGTTGATGAACTAGCTCTGGTGTTTCCTTTCTACTGCTGCTTTCCGCTGAAGATAACAACAGCCTGTTACCAAGCTCTTCTTGCTGAGGCGATAAATGGCTGGTGAGATTCGGTGCTGTGTATCTCTGGTTTTGTCTGCACTTTTGTGCTCAGTGCCAGGAATCACTGGGCCAGAATGGAGGGATTTGGGATCTCAGAGCTGGAGCTGATATGGACAGCCAGGCAGAACAGCTGGAGGTGTCACAAGCCCTCTCCAAAAATACAGCCCTGCTCTGTTAGTGCAAGAAGGAGATACTGAGCCCCACTGTGGATGTACTGAGATGAGTGGGATGACACAGTGCAGTAGGAGAGGTCCTGCCTTGGGTTGAGCTTCTTTGGGTACTCAGCGAGCATCTCAGGCACAAATCTTTGCATCTTCTGTGAGACATGTCTGCTTTTCTAAACTCTTTTTCTCCAGGGATACTTAAGACATGGAGCCACACAGTCCTTCATTCCTCCATAAAACTGCTAATCCCATTGTAGTTCCTGGTAACCTTCCATGCAACTCTGTAATCAGTGGGATGCTCACAGTGCTGACATCATCCTAGACCTGTAGAGAATGGTACTTGCTGGAGTTTATCCACTCAAATTTTTCCACTCCACTTATTGGCATTTGCCACATTGACCACTTAAACCTGAATGGCTGAAGAATCTCCAAAACCTTGATTTGTTTCCTTACTTGCCTTTACTCTATTGCCACCACAAGACCCAACAGGACACAAGTGATCCCTCCAATCCTGCCTATATGCCCTTGGCTGCCTGCTTGCCCTGCAGGGCTACCTTTGCCCAGCTCCTCTTCAGGCAACTCAAACCCATACACTTCTTCACAGGCAGCATTGACTTGTACCTGCGCTGGCAAGGCTTCCTGTGAAGCTGAATTACAGCTGGTCAGGACCAGCATCAGTGGCTGAAGCTGGGAATGGGAGCATCAAACTTGTGCAAAAAGTCTTTCCCAGCCTGTATTAAGCTGAAGATGGAAACACAGGAGCACATTTTAATCTCCTTTTGTGTTAAAACCAAAATGATGTGTACAAAGAAAGATGCTTTTACTTGATAAGGAAGATCTGGTCATGGTATGTCACCTTCTGCTGCTGCTCACTGAAGGACCTGGGGCCTCTAACCTCCAAATCTCCAAAAGAAGATTCAACCACATTTATATCTAATAGCAGATGCCAAACTCTGGCAATAGGTAATGTTTCATGCTTCTCATGCAATGGGTGTCCTGCACTACCCAAAAAAGGGTGAATTAAAAATGCTAATAAAATAAACAAGAAAGATTCTTTGTATTCCTCAAAACAACGACAACAACAAAAAGTCTCTGGTTTAATGAAGGATGGAGTCTGGTTTAATGAAGGATACAGTCCATTGGTCCTGCCAGGACAGATTCATAGTTGGAGCTGTTTTAAAGGATGTTTCTACTGAGAGGCCATACTTCACACCCATTGATGGTTTTTCACATGTCCACATTTCCACAGATAACTGTCCATGCCCAGCCCAATAAGATGTCATAACCTCAGCCAGCCAAAGAAGCACTGTGGTTAGGCGGGGTCTGGCCAGCTTTCAGGACACCTACCACTCTCAGGAGCTTCATTTTACATCTTCTCCCAGCAAAGACCACAACATCCATGGGTCAGCAACTCACTGGTGCCTATCCCTCTGCACAGTGCTTGGCAGGGGCTGAACAAGGTCCTGAACCAGCTGCCCTCCTCTCTCTGCACCAGCTGTACCATATCAAAACCATGGCCAAATCGCAGGCTCAACCTACATGATGTGGGAGAGATTTTAGCTTTGATGATCACAAGCACATGATGGCCAGTTACCTGTCCTCAGAGGGGCTGTAGGCTTTGCATCTGGAAGTGACCTGTGGATGGAGGATGCAGAGAAAACAGCAAGAAACGGGCACAAGAGAAAACCCCCAAAAGCACCTTGCAGCATCAGACCAAAGCAGGTCAAAGCAGTGTAGCAAGGAACAAATCTAGTCTCAGAGCTTCTCAGCCTGTGCCCCGTTGGTCCTCAGGAGGACAGTCAGGACAAGGATGGGGAGTGGGAGATGATCTCTGTGTGCTGCTCTGGTTGCTGCTGATGCAGACAGCCATGTATGCACCTCCACAGCTCTCCCTCAGTGGCAGGATCCCACCAGACTTTCAGTACTCTGGCACAGGCAGGGAGGCCCAGGCTGCTTTGGGCAGCTGCCTGGTTTGCCTGTGTCTCAAGCAGGCCTGTCTGGATGCTCTCAGCTCCGATGTGGTCCAGAGGAGAGAAAACAAGAGGCATTCCTGCCATGTGAGGGGGAGCGCAAGGGAGCAGAGCTGTCACACAGCGCTGTATGTCATATCCCGCTGACAGATACTGGCTGCAGCAAAGAGGTTGTAAACCAAAAATAGCCCCTTCCCGCACACATGAAATAAACAGTTGGGAAGGCATATGTGCACCCAAATCTCCACATCCTGAGCTGTGAGGTGCCCCAGCAGAGATGCTTAGCACTGGGAAGGGGGGTTCACCCACCTGTTCCCCCAGGAGTGGGGTGGATGTGGCATGGCTGGTGCAAAGGTGCCAGCCTGGCCTGATCCTACATCTCTATCCTTTGTGTCCCAGCTCAGTGTAGGCCAGCTCTTGGTCTGCAGTATCATATGCATCTCCCATCTTCCACCAGCTCTGGGGACTGTACCTATTATCTCTGACAGCTCCTCCTCCTGGAAGTTGTTGCTTATAAGCCCCATGAAGTGATTTACCTCTGTTTTCCATACAGGACAGAGCAAAATGTCCCTATTAGGCTTGCTGGCATCTTGCTGTTGCTCTACTGAAAGCTATTTCTCCCCTGCTTTTCCCATTCACCTTTCTTAGGGAAAACTCTCTTTTATTTCCAGCTAGGGAAAATGGAGACCACTCCCTATCCCCAGTGCTGAACACTGTGAAGTTGGACATAAGTGATGACCTAATGGCATTAAAATTGCTTTCTCCCCATGCCCATGGCTCCACATCTCCATCTGCTCACAGCTGAGGGGAACTGGATTTCCTCCTGGGGAGCAATGCACATAGAGTGGAAAATTGGGGGTGAACTGGTGAAAAGGCTATGTTGGAGCTCAAAGTAGATGAATCTACTCCAAGGTCAAGGAACTGCCACTTTTGCCAGCACAAAAGAGCCCAGATGTTTTTCAATTTACACAGGCAATCTTGCTGAATGCAGGTTATCACTATTGAACTGCATGTCTGCAATGGTAAGGACCCCCTCTTTGCAAAGTCCCCAGCATAAAATACACGCTGTGAAATGGGAGGTCGGAGTGCTGAAGTGATTTAAGAGCCTTTGCTCTGACTGAAGGATTTTGAAGGGGTCTTCGTGTTTGTTATGTTTCTGAGTTCTAATATCAATGAGAGAATTAAATCATTATATTAAAACATCAAAACACTAATGCTTTGTTTTCATTGGCATGAACAAAAATGATCTAACTCAAAAGCCATGAAATATCAGCCTTTCTTTTTTTATTTTTGCCGATGAATAATAAGATCTCTGGCTGCTTGTGATAGTAAATTTAATAATGTCAGTGATTTGAAAAGTTTGAGTCTTGAACGTGAAGAAATGTGTTTTACCCCCTCCACCCTCTGCCTTTTTCTCCCCCCCCCTCTACTACTGTCAGGAAGTTTTGTGGTAAATAAGCCAAAAAATGCATAGATTAGAGCGCATTGGTCTCATATACCAGGTGAGTGCCAAACTCCACATACCCGCTGCAAGCCTCCATCTCCCAGGTGGTCTGAATTTGCTTATAGCTGGGTCCTGTAAGCAGATTTAATATTTCATAAGCACTGCTCCATCTCATGCCTATATTATTGACACCACATGGAAGTCAGGAAATTGGTTCTTTCTGGGAACAGTTTGCAGAAATATGCAGCCTGTCAGCTCCTTTCTCATGGGGTGCATTAACAGAGGGGCTCGCAATTACAAGTAATGAACCTTCTCCAGATGTCTGCAGTGACTCAGCTCCAACTTTATCTTCGACGTACGAGATGGACTTGACAAGATGGATTATTTGTGGATATAATAACTTTGCGAAACGTGGAATTCCCAATTATTGCAAGGCAGGCAAAGTATTCGGTAGGAGAGGGAATGCCAAGATTTATCCACTGGATAAACAACAACAACCAAAAGGGAAATAAGCTGTGCCATCTCCCCCTCTTGAAACTACAAATGTTCCCATGCTGTTTTAATTCTTCCTCTTTACAATACCGTTTATGTTACACACATTAAAGTTAAGTCATGTCTTTAATAAGATAGAAACTGGAAGTGAGATTTTGAAGGAAAAGGAGCTTGGCGTCCTAAATTTACTCTGTACTTGGAGAGCACAGAAAAACAACAGAAAAGATGGAATATACCAAAGAAAGCAATTTTAATTGTCATCTTCCACGGAAAATTGAATCCAGTCATTCCCCACTGCTGTGAGTGCCAACATACTGGGCTATATATGGCTGGGTGCTTATTTTAGCAATTCAGCTATACAGAAAAAGTTTAACCAAAGTGAAATTTCTTGGGTAAAGTTCTGGCTGCAAAAGATGCATAGGGCTTCTTGGGTTATAAATTTTAAAATGGGTGTTTCAAGGCCAGCATCAAATAATTGCAACAAATCTGTTTCACTTTGGGTTTGATTAAGAGCGATAATTTCATGCTAATGCCCTCCAAAGGCATACTTGTCAGATGTGGATAAAGAGATGCTGAATTATCTTTCTTTTAAATCACAAGTCTCCTGGTACCCAAGTGGTAAGACTGGGGTCTCCTTGGGGAAGTATTTGTATATCTTTCTGGGCTGAGCTGCAGGTTTGTTTGATGTGGATCTTCAAGATAAAATTACTACACTCCAGATGTTACAGTTTAAATGTTTGTACATAGGGATTTCCTTGGTTGTTGAAGAGAGGAGACTCAAAACAGACTCTATCATTCATGCATCTATTTCTAGCACATGTTTTGCTATGTTTGAGCAGGCGAATGTCAAGAGAAGCTTTTATAAACAGGCCTCTCTTTCTCAGAGCACAGTTTGTTTACCAGGTAATGTGCAATGCAGGCTTCTTCAGTGCTAACAGCAAACTGTTGATTTAAACTATCATGCCTATCCCACCAGCTCCAAAAATCTTCTTTTCTGGTCAGTGTGAGAAAATAAAGTGAGAAATTCTGCTCTCTCTATGTTGCTTGAGATGTGCTCTGCCTGCACGCTCATCAGCTGCCTTTTTAGCTTCTGCAGCGGCTTTTGTCCAGGCATGGGGAAGGCTGAGCTTTGAGAATGCTGGATCCTGCCTAGCCCTGAGTTGTGTTGATCTGAAAAACCCTGCTCCCATCCCTGCTGCACCCTGGCTCTTTGCTCCTCTCAGGGTTTCCTTGTGCTCCCCCCTTGCCCTGCCACCCCCATGCTATGTGCTGTGTGTCACTGGGGTGGTGTGGGGACCTGGATGGGAATGAGTGCAGCTGTGTATGCGTTTGCTGGCTGCATCCCCTGCATTGGCATCAGTCTTAGCATTGCAAAGTGAAACACAGGCAGGACATCAGATGTAAAAATGCCAAACATCATGCCATCAGCCAGCTGATAGGAAGAACCAACAGACATTAAGTGTTTCTCTACAAGAAGAGTTCACTCAATACCATGCCTGCACTGTTGACACTTGTTGGGAAAGTAGTAGCTACTTGGGAAGGAGCAGAGGTCTTCCCCATGCACTTTTGTGCCAGGGAAGAGGCAGCAGTGCTGTTCAGTTACCTCAACTCTTCCTGGGGGTCCTCAGCAATCTGAGAGAGAAACATGCCTCAAAGCAGCAGCAAGCATGTGTGTAGATACAAATCCCCTCAAAAGGAAAAACGGCACATCAGTGTGGTTGATAATTATCAAAAGGAAAAGCCAGCCCTTCATAAATAATTAAAAAAAAAAAGCCCACCGCAGGATGGGATCTATCCTGACAGCAGTTTTGGTGGCATTGCATGTGGCAGGGAGGGAGCAGGGCTGGGATTCCTCTCTTGGATGTCTGTAGAAGTCAATGATGTAGAAGGGGCTGTTCTGCTTATGCGAGGACCAAGGGAGCTGGGGGCTAGCTCAGCAACTGTTATTCTCAGGCAGTCATTTGGGGTGGCCTTGATGTCCCAGGTGATGGCTTTGTCAGCATGGAGATGCAGAGGAGAGGTTTAGTTCTTCACTTCCATGTATCTGCAGGCCCTGCTTTTGATAAGAATTCAGAAATCTGGGGAAGAATAGACAACCCTACTAACAATGGGGAAGAAGCAGGGGGATGAGAAACAAGGTGGTGGAAAGGAGACCTGCCCTGAAGTCAGTCCCAGTCCTCTGTGCCCCACAGTAAGGTGTGGAAGGCTCTCTAAAGCCCCATTTGAGGTGAAAGCAGAAAGCAGTCATACTTCTCCCCATCTTCCCATGAAAGAGGGAAGGTATCCAGGTGTGAGCACCACATGGAGCTGCGAAACACATCCCTGAAGTAACACGCTCGCCTCTCCCTCCCTCTCCATGCACATCATAGATGGGCAGCTCCGAGCCAGCACCAGCCACCTGCACCCAGCACACACCGAGACTTCCAGCCGGAGCATCTGGGGCTCAGGCTGCCTCTTTCCGGGCACCTCATTCCTCTACATCTATGGTGGTGGTCTCAGATGAGTCTGCGGCTCCGCGGCACAGCATCTGCCGGCGAGCAGGACCCGCGCTGCCGGCCCCAGGGTGCAAGCGGGCGGCCTCGTCGGATGTTTCCCAAGCGGCTCAAGGCGTTTGTAGTGAGAAAGGAATGTTCTTCCTGTCCCGCCCCATCCCCTTTCAAAGCCCTGCATTTCCCGGCTGGCCATATGACTGCCTTCCCAGTATATTCTTCCCTTCAGCTGTATTTTAACATTTTTAGGGTTATTGCTAGCTTGCAGTAATATAGGCAACCTTTATGCTCAGGAGAAACATTTCCCTGCAAAACCCCATGGAGGAGAGCTCACCTCCTGCCATGTTGCTCATATGAGGGGTTCACCTGCACATCTCATGCAGACACATCCGTGGCATTTTCGAATACAGCCCTTGGTTCATCCCCACTCAGGCAGGTCCAGATGGGCTTTCATACTGCCATTTCCCATTGGGGTGGGAAAATCTGGTGGCTTGATAGTCTCCTAAATGGAGCTGCAAACTAGACGCAGCTGTCTTCATCCTGAGAAGGAAGGAAAGTGCTACAAAAGCTTGCACCTTTCTTCTTTGCAGCCAGGAGAAGACACACAACAACCAGTGAAGGGGACAGCATGGAAGGCAAGGAGAGCAGCTACGTGCTGGTCACTGTACTCTGCAAGGTGACCTGGTATGCGTCATGACAGCCATTTCAAGTTCTAGCAAGCCAGTGCCTGAAGAGCTGGTCTGGCCACTGCTATGAGCTCCTGGAGGTTGGTCCAAGCCTTGTTGCAGTGCTATGGATATCAAGTCCTGGGTGTCCAGAGGATGTCTTGATAAACTGAAGGCCTGAGGAGGATAACAAAGGCCAACAAAGAAGAAATAAGAAGCATAAGAAGCTCTGTGGCTCAGAGACATAAGCTTTCCAAAGCTAGGCAAAGAAAGCTTATTGATGCTGCAGGATCTTACACTTACCTCTGGATGATAGCAATATGCATTTCTGTTTGGTCTAATTCCACCTTCTGCTTTCAGCTTGTGATGATTTTTAAGGCAAAAATATGCAAGAAACTGAGCAGCATTTTTTCTGTTCTGCACAGGCTCCCCCAAAATGCTGTATACAACATCACCCTGCAGTTCTCAGTAGTGCAGTTTTGGGTGCCGAAATGTTTGGTGTGTGCAAATGCTGACAAAAACAGTGGGAAAGTCACAGTCTAAACTTCAGAAAATGGAAAGCTCTGTTTTACAGTGGTTATGGTGACCTTACATGTGTGAGTGAATGGAGATTTGAACCTTTTCACAGTGTCCACTCTAAAGTGACTGCAGTTCCCCAGATAGCAAGATCTTTCCTGAGAGGGTCCCCCAGGGTGAGACATTCTCAGCCTCAGCCAAGGGCAGGGGTTTTATTTAAACTCGAGGGTGAGGAGCAGGCTCATTCAGCCACCCTGTGTGCATGAAAAGCAGTTTTGCTGCAGACCTCCATGACTGATTTTTCAGCAGCTACACATGGCCATGCAGTTGCTGGATGTGGTTTTTTGACCACCCCACCCAGAGCACTCATCTCAAATGATGCTCTCGGGGCAATTTGCATGAGGGCTGCGAGTTCTTTGCTTGATGGCAGGAAGACTGAGTGACAAAGTCATCTGGTGGATGTTCAGGGTGAGCTTTGAGAGCTAAGTCCTTGGGAACACACACAAAAATGGTGCCTGTCAGCAAAAACCTTGGAGTTTTTTTGGATGGGAAGACCTGTCTCAGGAATGCCTCATTCCCATAACCTGAGCACTGCCCCTGGATCAGACTCAGTGTGCACTAGAGCCAGAGTGAGTACTTTGACTTCTCAGTCACTCCAGGCACTGCCACTTCTTACCTTGGGCAAGATTGGCTTCCTGCACCTTGCAGGTCCCAAAGATGGTGGTCCTTGACTCCATAGCTTGGTTTTCTCCACTGGGTGGATTATTTGGTTCACCCCTGAGGGGCAAACTGGCAAATACAGAGAAAGGGAAGCAGAAAAGCAGAATTGGTTTTGGGGTAAGATCAGCCAGGGGGTAATGAGTGATGAGGTGGAAAAATGGGGAAAGCAGCCTGGCACTATAAACATAGTTTTTAGGGCTATGAACCAGCATGGAACAAACAGGTACAATTGTTTTTTCTGGGTTAAAAGGATCTGTACCAGTATGGTAAAATAACTGCCCATGGCTGCGTGAGCTCCCTTGCAGTGCAGCACTGTGCAGCTCTCCCTTTAAGCCATCAGCATGGGAGACCAAGAACATGAAGGATGGTCCCAGGTGGCTGTGTGGCTCGTGTCGCTGCCCTTGGTCAGCCAGCAGTCCCCTTTTCTCCCTGGCACGTGGCACCGGGGGAGCAGACCTCGGCACAGCAGCACAGCCGGAGCAGCAGGACTCCCACTGTCCCGTCCCAGAACACTTTGTCCTTGGATGCTGCTTGCGGTGCGGCTGTGAGGACAAAGACCTATGAGCCAACATAAATCATTGTTTGAAGTCTGCAGTGACAACACGGAGAAACATTAATGGGATCGTTTAATAAAATCCACATTGTTTCCATCGGGAAGCTGTATAAACAGCACTATCAGGGTCTGCCTAAGCCAGCCCTTGAAGGCCGTGAGTGCGTGCTGTTCCACTCATGCTCTTTGCATGTGGAAGGAGACAGGGAGCTGGATCGAACGATTGATTAATCAAATGGTAGTTTGGCTCTGGGGCAGCTCACATGGGAACCAGGATGCTGCACTACACACCCTTCCCTTAGCAGCAAGCTGGCCACCTCCTCCTCAAGCCCAGCTGTAGGTGAGGGATGCATGGAAGAATGTGTGACGTCTCTTGATTGCATTTACCTTCTCATCCAGCCAGCACCCATGGGTCTCCCCTTGCAGCTGGTCCTGGCTGAGAGATCCCCCTCACTGCTCTTGCTGGGAAAATCAGCTCAGTTAATCGCTGCCACCTTCGTTTCTTTCTGTCCACTGTTGCTTAGTGACTACAAAAACCCTGTCCCAACATGCCATGCTTGGAATAAGGCTGAGTGTGGATATGCTCATGCATTTTGGCCTTGAGCTTGTGCCTAAATTCATTTCAGCTTAATTAATCTGATGATGAGATGTATGATGATCCAGGGGGATCAAGGAGTTCTCAAAGCATCACCCAGGACAATGGACTCACCTCTCTGACAAAATTCCCTTCAGGAACATTTTCTCAGTGCAGGATGCACAAGTTTGCACAAGGTTCTTGCTGGAGGTTTTTCTGATGCTGATGTCTTTGCTGCTGTGGTGGAGTGTTTTCCCATAGAGGAGCAGAGGAGCACAGGCTGGAGGAAGCATGGGCTGTCTTGTCCGTATTTTGCAGAGGGACAAAGCATTTTCCTGCATTGGCACAGAGCACTTGAGGACTGCTTTGATTTTTCTGGTGCTTTAAGTAACTGAAGATCTGAACTTGGTTTCTCTAAGCAGAGCCTAAAGATGGGCAGTGCTACCAACTCACGGGATTTTATTGCAAGCTCTGTGGTATTTCTTAAATGCCAGTTGTTGAATTCATGTGACTCAGTGAGAATGTCAGTGATTAAAGTTTTTTCAAGTGAGGTGTGAAGCCTGGGATCACCTGAAAGACTCAGAAAATCTGAAGAACAAAAAATGTGCTTTTGCAAAATACTGGGTTTGAGGGAGTGTCATGGTTTTGGGGAGCTGGGCTTGTTTAAATGTGGTTGGTTATGCTGAGAAAGTGCAATTTTAGTAACAAAGTAACATTTATAGGGAAAGGGCAATATGCACCCTGGTGAAGAAAGAGCATGAAAAGCTGTCCCTAAGAAGTGAGGCCCCGATGGGTTTTTCCTGCCCTGAACTCATCTCCTCCCACGTGACATGGGTTCATCTCTCCTGTAGAAGAATAAGCCACCCCCAAACCCATGGCACCGCACCAAGCCTGGGTGCCCTCTGCAGCACACCTCCTCTGTTTCTGGACATGGACCAGCATCCATGAAAGTCTGGCTGCATCTCATAACACCTTAGGTGCCTCCAGGTGACCCACTTCTGTCAGGTTCCCTATGGAGCTGGTGGGCAGAAATAGGTACTTCCAGGGCGCTGTTCACCCATCATCTTCCTCAGCAAAAGGGGAAAAGGGCACCTTTGGTTTTCCCATTTCTCTCTGATGGTTATAAAGGAAGCCTGTGAGGACCACCACAGATGAAGGTCAGAGATATTGTGCCAGTTCAGAGGGTTGGCAAAGGCAGCCATCCTGGCCTGACAGATGTCACAGTGTGGTCTCTCTGGCAGGCAGGACACTGCTTAGAGGTGTCAGGGTACCCTGTAAAGCAGAAGTTTCTAGACCTCCATTCTTACACCTGCTGCCATAAAACCTGGGGAGTCCACAGCCCCACCAGTGACAACTATTTACTTCTTCTGAGGACATGTTTCATCCTTTTCTTCCTTTCCATTTTAAAGCAATAGATAAGGGAGTCAGAGCCTGTGCTGCAGTTGCCATCGCCGTTCATGGTTTTCCTTGGCAAGGCTGGTTTCTCCCCCTTTCTGCTCCCTGCTGGCTGCATTCTTTCAGCCCCTTTCCTACCTCTGGAGGTCTTGGTGAGCTCCATTCTCCAAAATCTCAACAGCCCTTTCCATAAATCTAGCATTTTTTCCTGAGAGTCCTCAGATGAAACCTTGTGGCCATTGCACCTTTCAGCAAGAACAAGAGGCTCGATTTATGTAGCTCCAGCTTGCTCCTGTCTCCAGTAATGAGTTTATCATATGTAGATGACCACCATCCATGCTGAATTATGTATCTAGTATGGATAACTATTGCTATGATGTTTAGCATATATAACTATATGCTAAGCATCATAGCATATATATATAGTTGTATAGCATATATACATAGTTGTATAAAGCCACTCACGGCATCTCTTGATTTGTGTGAGCATTTGGCTTCCGGCTCTGTGCTGGTGCAGTTTGCAGTCAGATTTGAAGCTTTGTTAGAGTCTGCCATGGGTACAGCCACCTCAGGGTGGATTCTTCCTCTGCTCTGGTCTGTAGTTTCTTTCCCATCTCCAAGAAAATTGCTTTGCATTAATCCTTTTCTTTTTTTTTTTTTTTTCATCAGTTGCTCTTTATTCATGCAGCAGCAGCTTACTGGGTTTCCTTCTACAGCTGCACATTGCACTCCCAGATGTATTTGATCAGTCAAGGAAAAACACTTAAGTGTGTTTATTCCTTTCTGAACTTTGCTTTTCTCTTGAATACAGAGTGCAGCCACACTTGCTTAAGAGGCTTTCTTGTGACAGTACCACTTTCCTTTGTGTCTTATGGACAACATTTTGTCTGTTAATTTCCACCAGGGTGAAACCTTGGTCTGGCAGAATCAGGTGGTTTCTGCATCTGGATTCAGCGGGACTGGGATTTCCAGCCTTGGACTCCGGTACAAAAAATGGATCATAGCAATGTGTTACTGAAAAAAAAACACCCCAAGTGGTTCACCAGCTCTCCTGCAGTGTTGTAGCTGTGGTTTTACTAGGTCCATCATTAAGCCCAGATACAGCCCTGGGGGACTGGACAATGCTTTCAACAAGCTGAAGGCTGCTTCTGCCCCTGCTACACCTCCCTGGCACACTAGGAACAACACATGGCAGAATAAGATCTGTCTGGGAATTTCCTGGTTAGTTTGTTAACTGCTTGGCAGCCTTCATGCACCAAAAATGACACTGTAACTTTAACGAGCATAAAGGAAAACAGAAAAGAGAAAGAAAAATCTTTGCTGAATCTAATTAGCTGAATCTAATCAAAGGCTACAAACATAACAATGTTTGAATTATAACTGGGTCATTATTTCTTGACTGTAGGGCAGAGTTTGAGAAAGAATATCCTGAATGAACACACCCTGGAATGGTTTGGATTTCTTTCCCGTTTCAATTTAATTCTGATTTTTCTGACCCTAGCTCCTGGGGCTTGGGATGAGTCCAACATCTCTGTAATGGTGTTACTCCACCTGCAGCCTCCACTTCAGCCTGCATGTCTGTTTGAGGCTGCATGTTTCTTGAAATTGCATCAATATCTGAAGAACACCTCCAAGACTGGACCCCGTTGTGGAAGAACGTGCGCCAACACCCACTGATGAGGTGGCTTCAGCTCAGAATGCATGGGGATCCATTTGAGGGGGCAGCCCCATGCATTAGTTGAGATTCACCTGCTGCCTTCGATGTTCTCTCTTTGCTTCATCCTCCTGCTAAAACAATGACTTGGATCCTATTGCAGTATGGATCCTATATGCAGCATAAGAAGGACATGGACCTCTTAGAGTAAGTCCAGAGGAGACCACAAAGATGCTCAGAGGGCTGGAGCACCTCTGCTATGGAGACAGGCTGAGAGAGCTGCGGTTGTTCAGCCTGGAGAAGAGAAGGCTCAGGGGAGATGTTAGAATGACCTTCCCGTCCCTAAAGGGGCCTGAAAGAAAGCTGGAGAGGGACTTTTTACAAGGATAGGGACAGGACAAGGGACATGGCTTTAAACTGACAGAGGGGAGATTTAGATTAGATATTAGGAAGAAGCTCTCCTCTGTGAGGGTGGTGAGGCCCTGGCACAGGTTGCCTGGAGAAATTGTGGCTGCCCCATCCCTGAGAGTGTTCAAGGCCAGGTTGGAAGTGGCTTGGAGCAACCTGGTCTAGTGGAAGGTGTCCCGGTCCATGGCAGGGGGTTGGAACTGGATGAGCTTTAAAGTCCCTTCCAATCCAAACCATTCTGTGATTCTATGTGCATCCTCATCTGTCACGAAATCCAACTTTGTGACTATGCTCTGGATAAAAGGGGAAGCAGAAGGGTCAGCAAAACTGTAACTAAGGTCTTAGAATTGATTGGTTTAGGTTTGTATCTAAGTTTTAGGACTGGGACAAATGCACACAGAGAATATACTGAATGTGATCCATGAGTATAATTTCTGTATATATAGAAAAAGCTTTTTCATGCTGAGGACAGTCAACCATTGAATCAGGTTACCCAAAGAGGTTGTGCAGTTTCCATCTTTGGAAGTTTTGAAGACCAGCTGGATAAAGCTCTGAGAAACCTCATCTGAGCTCAGAGGTTCGATTAGGGACCTTCTGATGCTCCTTCCAGCCTGAGTTACCCTGTGAACCTACACGCTTGTTCTTATTGGATCATTTTCAGTTTGTTTCTGTGTGGTCACCTACAGCTGGTGCACACTTTCCACTATCAGTTCAGTCTGGCACAGTGAGTGCATGAACCCCATCTTGTCTCTTCATCGCAGCTCAACCATATCCTGCAAAATTGCCTGGTCATCTGGTCCTGAAGGTCAAGGTGCTCACGCACCTGTTGGCCATCCCATCACTTACTCTTTCTCTATTCTTCTGCCATTCACTGCTGTCTAAGGAAAGGACAGCTCTGCAAGGAAGAACAAGGCAGCATTCAAGGGGTCTTCACATCCCAGGTCAGAAGGTATCTATCTCTCAAGATGTGTGGCATAGTATGGAAAACTTGGGCTGAATGAGCACAACCATCATATCATCCACAGCATCTCTGTGGGATTAGGGTTCAGCTGCACCAGGGAAGGAAACAAGCCCTGGGACATATCCTACATTCTTGGTACAGAACCTTTCAGGCTCTGAAACAAGTGAGGACCTGAGTGTGAATTCATGACAATATGTTTAAAGAGCTATAGGCTGTCATCCTCTCAGCAAGAACATGGCCCTGGGGCACTCAAACCTCGAGGGATTGCTTCTACATTGCTAAAAGTGCCAAAACTCAGCATGAGCAGTGCAAAGAGCTATAAAGCAAAGCCAAATAACCTTCAATCAGAGAGGACCCTGCTGATAAGAAGAGACCCTGTCTGGAGCTCTGGAGCATTTGAGGAGGCCAGAGTGTATCACAGACTGAAGAGGAGTCAGTAGTGCTCTGTCTTTTGTGAGCAAAACAGACATCAGGCTTGCAGTGCTATGCAGAAGACATGCAAAGTTATCCATCTGCTCTGCACAGCCCCAGGAAGACCTTGGCTGGATATTGAATCCAGCTTTTGGCACTACACTTGAGAAAAGATGTGGACTCCTTGGAGACGGTCCAGAAAAGATGAACAAAGAGGAACAGAGCTCTAGAAAACATGACCTGCAAGGAGACACTGAGAAAATTGGGGTTGTTTAGTCTAGGGAGGGGAAAACTGAGGGAAAACATGGTAACAGCCTTCAAGTATTTTGAATTTCCCCACTGGATAGGAGATAGGAAGCAGTCCTCCATGTCTGCTGGGGCTAGTGTATGAAATGATTAGGTAAGGGCAAGAGTGCCTGAGGTCAGACTTTAGGAAACATTTTCCAAGGGCGAGAACTGGGATTCCGTGTGTGGGAGGTGGTGGAAACTCCATCACTGGAGGCTTTTGAGAACAAGCTATTTAACTGTGTATCAGGACAAATTAGGTAGATGAGGAGACTTGCAGTGATTACAGGACCTCTTGAGGTCTTCCTGGCCACCCCTGTCCCATGTGAATTCACAAGATGGGCTTCTCTAGCTTTGTCCATGTGGACTTTAAAAAGTGCCAGGGAACCATCCTATCTGCTGGGAATCTTATCCACTGATTCTTCCACTTTTTGCATAAGTGCTGCCCCTGTAGCTCTGAGGAAGGAGTGAGGATAGGGCTTCTCTAAGCACTGATTTTCAGGCCACCTGCAGTCAACATCTCCAGGCGGGAATCCTGAGGCTTGCAGAGAAGCTGGACGTTGCTGCTGCAGAGCTGGGTGTTGGAGGAAAACAGTCGTGTTGGGGGTGAGAGGTACTGTGGGTGGCTTCATTGTAGTTGTTTTTGTAATTTATGGCTGGTGAGCCTGGAGTCTGGGAGGAGTGTTCCTTTTTATGCTCTTTTGTATAAATCCAAATAAATAAATTCAGGGAGAATCTCTTAGGCAACCATGGCCCAGCCAGCATATAGCTGTTAAGATTAATATCTGCCTCTTGAACTGTGCCAGAAGACCAGAGAGGGAGCTGGCAGTGATCTCAAAGCACTTTGTAGAGCGTGCTGGAAAGTCTGGCTAGTTATATGGTGCTCCAGTGGGAACTGACTTGTTGGGCAAAACCCATCCCAGTGGAGGGTGAAATATGGGATGCTCCATCCCGAAGTGTTTACCTTGCGCAAAAGCTATGAGTGTTTCTAGAAGGAGAGGATATCCCAGCTCTGGAAACCACACTGCTTTACTCAGCCCTGAAAATGCCACCAGTACATGGCGCGGGCAGCCGTCACCCCTCTCTGTCCCCTCATATGTGTTGGGAAGGGGAGTGAGAGATAAGCCAGGAAGCACCAGACCACTACATCCCCACCATGGTTTTAGCAGATGGAGGAGGACACCAAGAGAGTGGTGCATTGGTTTGTTAGCAGAACAGCCACAAGGGCAACTTCTTTTAAAGGGGAATGGGGTGCTGCCAGTAAAACATTACTGCCCAGTTGAAGCAGCGATGAAATAATGGATATGGATGAGCCCAGAGGAAATTTTGGATCCTGAACACTCTCAGACACTGTGTTCAATAGTTTTATGACATGGGTTTTCAGGGGAGTTTCTCCCGGAAACATTTGTTTTATAAATGGCTCATTTTCTAATTACATTCTGCAGGGCTGAACGGCAACAAGGAAAAGGAAGGGAAAGAAAGGAAAAAAGAGAAAAGGGAGGGCCATGACACTTGCCAAAGCTGACTTGACGCACACTTACTGCAGCTTCCACTTTGATGTGAATCAGAAACACCCACCAAATGCAAGTAATGGATAGCCCTAGCAGGAGATCTCCCTTGCATGGAACCCTGCACCTGTGGGACCAGGAGTGGTGGGGGTGGCTGAGATGACTTTAATAGGGAACACCCAGGGTAGGGGGTCCCCTGCTGTGGGCAGTTGTGG
This sequence comes from Pezoporus occidentalis, assembly GCF_034315485.1. NCBI lineage: Eukaryota > Metazoa > Chordata > Aves > Psittaciformes > Psittacidae > Pezoporus > Pezoporus occidentalis. The sequence goes on along the minus strand of NW_026913857.1, from coordinate 1,950,826 downwards.
CTGTTCTCCACCCACTTCCCACTGAGCTCCGTTTCCCTCCCACACAATCCATCCTTGTGGTCTCACTTGCTCTTGATTGAAGAGTGCGTTTGCAAATGAATCCCATCGTGGGGTGGTGAAGGAAGAGTTAACCACTTCCTTCCAAAGAAATAAAGGAAAAGACCACCATTTCCTGAAACTGGGCAAGATGAGCTGAGCAGCGGGGGCTCACATGGTGACCCTAGCCCATCTCCTTTCAAAGGGGGGCACGGAGAGGTTAGAGCATTGCTGGATGGAGCGATGGCCCCAGCCGTCTCCTTATTTACAGGACTTTTTTGGCTCAGCACTACCAGGGCCAGGTATCCCGCAAAGCTGGTTAAGAGTGACTTTAAAGCATTGCCCATAACAGGGGAAAGAAGGGAGTTAAAGGATGCGGCCTGTCTTCACACTGGAAGGGAATCTGGTGGCCACATGTATCTACGTTCTCCGACTTGATGATGATGATGAAAGATGTCATGCTAGGAAACTCTGGAGATCAGAGACACGCGGACCACATACCGGCATTTCAACACAAGAACACAGCTTCCAGCGTCTGCCGAACCTCGGAATTTGCACCTTGTAACACTAGAAATGGACATCTGTAGACGAAAGAAAAACCCTTGTGTACACATGGATTTTATGAAGCAAAGGGGGGGCTCTTTCATCCCTCCAGCATTGCGAGGGCAGCACTTTTGCCAACTCTTCCCTTTTGGATGGGAAATGCAAGTTTAGCAGCACTCGTGTGTGTGTGTGTGTGTGTGTGTGTGTGTGTGTGCCTACGTGCATGGGTGCATGTGTGCATTATTCTGGGATTAGAAATCTTTTCCAGGCTCAACAACAAAGGGTGGCACATGGCAGCTATTGTCCCAGCTCAGCCAGGGTGAAGTTGGGGGAGGTCACAGATGTCCTGACCATATTTAGCTCTTAGAACAGGATTAATTTAGTTTAATTTTTTTTTCTTTGCTTTCTTTTTTCTGTTTTTTTCCTTTTTTGTCTCTCTAAGGAAGAAACTGCTGGTTGGCTGGCAGGAGTACAAGTCACAGCTTCAGGACCAGTAAATCATCCTGAAGAAGTTCTCAGAAAAAAAGCTGTTTCTTAGGAGAAGGGCAAGATCCTTGGTGCCCTCTGGAGCCAGGGTCCTGGCTGCCTAGCTCACCAGTCAACTTTGATGATCAGGGTACTCTTTGACACAAAATCAGGAATTTGGCTGGATCCTTTCTGAGCAAGCATGGCTATCTTCTCTTGAGCCTCTTCCCTGCTGCTGTTAACATGGGGGAACAAAGTTCCCCCAGCAATACCTTCTACCAGCTGTTTGCAAGTCTCTGCCCCGTTAATGAAACTAAGAGGGAGAAAAAAAAGCCTCAACACAGTGACCCTCCATTTTCTTGCCAGATGAGCTGTTCCTCAAAAACACCTGTCTGGTAAATTAGAGTGGGAATTGTAAACGCCAAGCACAGCATATTTTCCTTCGCCACTAATATATTGAAGTTGCATATGGTGCCCTAGGGGAAAGGCAATTGTTTCAAGTCAGATTTTCAAATCGTGAGCAAATCCTAGGGAGAGAGATTTACTGATTTACAGTGGATATTGAGAACATATCACCATCCCATGCCTCAGGTAAGGAAAACACAGACCAGGAGCTGGGGGTATTTACCAGGACCACCTTTCAGGTCAATGTAGGGGAGGATGGTATCATACACATGGAAGATGGAAGCAGAACCAATTAAAACACAGACGTGAATTTTAAACATTTTAAATTGAAACCCAGGAAGGTTCCCTCTGCATTCAGATGTTCAGGCTGGAGAAATGCTTTAGCCAAACACAAATTACCAGTCCTGGTGCAAAGGGAGTAGAAGTAGCAGGAAGAAGGGCATTCAAGGTGGTTTTATGTCCCCTTTTATGTCCCCTTTTTAATGTCCCATGAGCAATGAGTCTGATTAACCCCACTACCCCACATACAGGAATTTCCACACAGGGGCCATGCACGGACCCTTAGCATACATACATGTAAAGGCAAAGTGACCAAGGCTTTCAGATACTTTCTGAATAAATTTTAATGCAAATAAAAAACATTTAGGTAAGTGTTTTGTCGTTTGGTCCCTTCATAGCTGGAATAAGTGATTGTTTCAGATTTATGCACTATGTGTTGTTTTTCTTGGCAGTTTGAAGAGTGCCGTGGTCTCCAAAGGCTTGCAATTTTAGGGATACTTTCTGATATTTAAAGAGAGCATTTTGGCTGAAGTCCACAAACTGCCTATAGTCACAGATACTAAAACTTCTTTCCAGTGACTGCCACTAATCATGCAACACTCTTGTGCTTAACATCCTGCCCTCGAGTTGACCCAGGGACTAACGGATCCCCATTCCTGTGTGCTGAGGTTGTGGCTTCCCCAAAAAATAGTTCATGGATAAGTCCAGCAAGGTCAGTGCTGCCTGGGAAGCTTCTCCCTCTTACAGGTACGGGCTTGCAGGAGTTCCAAAAAAATTAACGAACCCAAAAAACCCCCAAAAGGCAAAACATAAGTAAACAGATATAGGTAGTTCAGTGAAAAAAGAGAAAAAAATATATGTGCTGGCTGTTCCTGGCATGTGTAAATGTTGACACACAGCAGAGGCACAAGTTAGTGAAGAGCCGGTACTGAGAAAATGAGATTTTTCTGAGTGTGAGACATGGAAATAATAGAGAAGGAAATTAAGGGAAGGGCAGGTGTTTTTTGATGTTGTTACCAAAAATGGCCTAAAGATTGCTTTTAAATTTTTAGTTAAATAAAAAAAGGTCTTGCACTTTGTATATCAAGTTCAGGCATCTGTATCTCAGTTGAAACCATCAAAGAGAAGGAGAAAACACGGATGCTGCTCCCACCTGTCCCCTGCCCTGGGGAAGTGGGGCCGTGCCATGCTGCTTCATATGCTCATTACCAATCCTGCTAATTTCATTTCTGATTATTTATGTTTTTTCATGAGCAGCCATTAAATGTTCATTTGTTAAAGGCTTAACACATTCCATTACACCACAAAATTTATATTTGTAACAAAATGATGTCTCAGAGTGATTCAGAATTAAATTAATGTGACATGGACTATTTATCAATATGGCAGGTTGGCTGCTCAGGAACAAGGGATGATTTAGTGGCTTGTATGTGTGCAAACGTATGGGCTCTGCCCTGGTATTTCTCTCATACTGCAGGGGAACTGATAAAATAATCCTCCAAAGTACCTCAACATATGGTTTAGATCATCAAAGAGAAAAATACTTGTAAAAGCACAAAGAAGGAAACCAATAAACATGTACATCTTACCAGTTAACTCCCTCTGTAGGAAATGTAAACCATGAAGGATGGTGGGTTTTGAGTCAAATTCTGTCATTTGTGTATTTTTTTTTATTACAGTAACATGCTGGCTTAAATTACGGTGTATCCATTCAAATAATGGCAGTGCAGGAAGCAGGCAGAAGCTGGTGAAGATCAGCAGTGCTATGCTGAATTTCACCAGCAACAGACTGAACCCGTTTCAGTTGCTGCCCCTCTGAACCTGTGTGGGTTTGTCGCTATATCAGGCCTTGCTGGGGTTTCTTTCTAAAAGAAGAATTTTATGGTACTGCAGCCTTTCTTATTTTTAAATAAACATGGCTTCTTTGTATATAAGATTTAATGGTTCTTTTTAGAGAGGAGCAAGGCTAAAATCAACATATTTTGGCATGTTCACATCAACTCTTATAATGAATTTTATCAATTTCACATTTCTTTAAGAAAGTCTCCATTGAAAATCTTCATATATTTGGGATTTGCTCTGTAATATACTGCAGTGATGCTGTACTTAGACTAAGCATACTGAGATTATTTTTTAAAAATACATCCAGTTTGGCTACAGAGCATTTATTCAGAAACCTATTTTCAAACATAAAATTAAGTAAAAATAAAACTCCTTGCATGTGATTTCATACACCATCATTAAAATAAAGCGGTAACTGTCTGAAGTGAAGCACTGCCAGATACCTGAGGTACTACTGTTAGTGCACCTGAGTTAATAATTTTCTGAATTTTCCAAAATAGATGGAATGTTTGTCAAATGTTTACCAAATTAAAGTGTCAGAAAATGCTCAAATTAACAGATTAGTTCAGGAAAGGATGAATCTTTCCTCTGGTGAAGTTCTCTTGATTTTCCAGTATCTGTTTAACCACATGGAAATTAATCTCACTTTTTGAATTTCCAGCAACAAACTGGAAGTTCTGCTCTGACATTGTGTTTCAAATACTTTCAAAATCTACTCTTTTGAAAGAGTATCTAATGTTCTTCATGGGTAAATCAGACATTTCCCAACAAATTTACCTGGATTCTTTTATATTTTGTTACATCAAACTTTGTGGTTGTAGGAGTGCAGGAGTTATTTATGGCTTCATTGAACATCTTCCATTTATTAAAAGACATTTTCTGTCACCTGCAGTAACTTCAGGAAATTTATGCAGTGCATCAATAGCTCCATTTGTGATGATGTCACTCTCTCTAAAGTGAATGACTCCTCCACTTATTGTCAATATTTCAAATTGAAAGTACCAAACTTAACCTTAAATGGATTCCACTTGGATTTCTTTCTCATCGTTCACATAGATAAGCTCCATTATTGTGTTATCACACAGTCTCATGCTTCAGAAATAATGAAATCAGCTTTCTTCCAGGTCCATTTTGCAGAGCTCACCCTTAGCTCAGCCAACAAGCCCCTCCTGCATACCTTTCCATTATACCCCAAAGCCCAGCAGATCCAGGACACAAGCCCAATCCTCCCACCGACCCCACAGCATCTTGTCTGCCCATTTTGCAACAGGTTTCATTGCATCTGGTGAGTAACCACAGTGTTTTTAGATTACCCTTGTCATTGGTTTTTAACATGAAAGCTGCTGGTATCTGAAGGAGATGGTAAATTCTTGGGCAATGAAAAGAAATAGAGCTGAAAAAAGATTTTTAGCAGCAATTTACATATTTGCCATCAAAACTACTGAAAACCACACAGCTGTCCTAGGTCAGCTTTTATTTACCCAGAATAACATTCACCAAAAGACCCCAAACTGAGACATATAAAGCTCTCAGAGTGTAGAAGCACAGTTTCTATGTTTACTGATTTCACACCAAAATGAGGAAAACACATTAGCAGCTGGAAATCCTCCTGACCCGGGAGTTTCACCTACAATTAAAGAAAACCGACAACTGTGTTAACCATCTGCTATTTCTTTTCTGAAGATGATCAAACAGTTGGGAAAAATGCTCCTTTGTAAAGTGTTGTCGGGGGAGCAAGTGCATGACGTGGGTCCATATTTATCTAGGAAAGCAAATAAACCACTTGTCTTGCAAAGGGAATTAAATGGAAACTCCGGAGGACACAGATCATGTGTGAAGTCAGCTGCAAGACCTGTTTCGGGATATTCATGGCCTCAGTGTGTTTCTGTTGTGTTTTTCTTCACCGCACACCTGACGTGACTAACATCATTCAAATGCTCTGCAGTTGCTTGCTCTCCAGCAGGCCACCATGTCAATATGTGCACCTTGAAGTCTTTAAATCCTCAGTCCCTCTTCATGTTTTAACTTTGGCTTTCTGCAATACTCTTGTGACAACTTTGCTTTGTAGCCTATCTTTCTGAACAAAATTCACGCTCTTCAGCGCCATTCGGTGACTGTTAATGCTTAACATTCACCCAATCAGCTGAAAGTCATGGTGCTGTGAGAAAACTGATGAACACTTGTAAGAAAAATAGTAGCATATATTTTTGCACCCAAACACCAGATCTTTCATAAATAGCTCTCCTTCCCCCTAGACCATGCCCAGTGCTTTGCCCTCTCCTTCCAGCTTTCCTCACTTAGCTGATGTTCCACACAAGCCCAGCTCCAAATGATGTAGTTGTGCTGCCTTTGCATTTTCAGTCTATTGTGGAGGAAGCCCATGTAAGGGTGTCTGAGGTCATTCTGGCTCATGCTTTCCATGAGATGAAGGATTTGGGCTAGGTTTTCTATCATTTCAACTCCCTTGATCTGCCAAGGAGCTGAGCACCTTCCCTGTGGTCAAGGATGGAGACTAGTTGCTCTGCCCTCAGATTTGTAAAAGGGCTGATTTCCTGCTAACATGAGCTTTTGGTGGTTTGCCTGGAAACCCTGCAGGCATCGCATACTTGCATACTGAACCACAAGCCAGGAGATCTTGCCGTGCAGGCTGGTGGTTTGCAGCTAGACTGTAGGTAGCAAGGGTAAGGGATCATCCTTCCAGCCATCTGAAGATTGTTGAACAGTGGGTACCTCTCTATCTACCAGCTGCTCAAACTCAGGCTGCCTTCATGGGACATTACATCTCCTCAGAGAAGGACTCCATAGCCCAAGCATGTCCCACCTTGGCTGTATGGACAAACACAAGAGGAGCTGGGGCGCAGCAGGTTGCTGGACTGGGGGATGCTATGGGCAGGTGGCCAAGGGGTACCCCTTTGTACCCGAGCTGCATCCACACCAGGTGGAGGAGAGGCTGGGTGTGTGTCTGGCCAAGCCAGAGGAGCACAGATGAAACCTCTTTCCAATACATAATAAAAGGAGAGTGAAGCCAGCTGGAATATCCTGTACATTAAGTGTGATGACTAACTATAGCAGATGTTGGTGCATTTGTTAAAGTTTCCACCAGAGAAGGAGGGACTGGAATATGAGCATTTGAAAATCAAAGGTAGCCCATGAGTTAGGGAGGAGAAACGGGAGATGAAAGAGAACAGAGCTGTGGGGAGGGAAGGAGACCGCTGGGTTGCTGAGAAGGATGATGGGGTAAATTGTGGTCTGGGTTAAGGCAAGAAGGGAAGTTTGCAAGGTCTGGGCAGGGGGTGTGCATAGGGCTACTTCATCAGGAGGGAAGGGCTCTGTAGCCTTCTGCAGCAAAATGGTAAATGGCTCCATTCCCAAGGGTGAAAGAGATGGAAAATCACACACATGGCTTTGGGCAGACATAGAAAACAGTGCTCAGGAGGCATGCACGCATCTCCCACCCAAGCACCAGCAGAGGAAATTCTGAGGTCCCTTATCATAGCTTAACCCCATCTGTGCTGCACTGGGACATTAGAAACCAAGAATCTCTCTGGCGATGCATCTCCTTTGCCTGTTGTGTAAATATTAGGCCTTCTCCCAAAAAAGGTATATTCATCTTGGTGTAGTTACGCTATACCCAAGTATGAGATCCAAAGTCACAACATCTTATGTACGGAAGAAAGGACAAATGCATTTAATTAATGTTATCAAGATGTAAAGGTAATTGATGGGCTTTTCGTCAGTACTTTTTTCTGAGGAGTGTTTATCTGGTAAGCTGAGCCAATTTCTCCAAAACATGACATGGGCTTTCCTGATCTCTCATTCTAACAAAAAAGAAAAAAAAAAACATCAGGTAGATTGTAGCATTGCTCAGAAAAATGTAATTTTAAAAAGAGTTAGAAAACATTTATTGTGGCTTGAAAGAAACCTACATTTGCACATTTTTATCTATTTTTGGTTTTTCTCCAACACTGTCAAGATTGTGTTTTGTTTATGGAAGAAAAATATATATTATAGAAGACATAGTTTCCAGAAAGCAAAATGAACCAAACAAAGAAAATCACAGTTTTATGGAGAGGTTAGCAAACTCCTTATTTCTTCAGGTTCTGTAAGTTGATGCCTTTTTAAAATGCAAACTGAAGAGCATAACCATCGCCTGACTTTTACCTTCTCTTTCAGCTATGCAAACATAAGTGTGTTGGCCAATATTTCAGCAAAATTCAAAGAGAGAAATCTTATCCCCTGAGAAAAGCCTAATGCAAAGGGAGTAAGAAGCACCCAAACCCAATTTGTTAATGTGGCTGCACACCTACCCAAATTGATTTTTCTCCCTTTAATGTTAAAATAATTGTAACAGGATGTACCAACTGCTGTATGAAGCAATTTCCCTCAAAATTTAGTAATTGACTGCTGCGGTTCTGATGTAACAGTTTCTCAGATTTATTTAGCCAAGGGCTCCTCTCTGCACAGGGCAATACAACTCAAGGTTTAAATTCCTTATACACAAATTATAAATGGTAACAGCTACAGAATACATGTAACTGATCTAAGTGTTCCTGAAAAAAATAGCTTCTAGTTATTCCACACAAAATAGTAATTTGTCTGTGTTACGTGACACTGCTGGTGCTTACATATGAGTAGTTTCAGCAATACCAAAAAACCCAAATGTCTCTTTTTTTTCTTTTTTCCTTTTTTTTTTTTTTTTATTTTAGAAACTAGATGGAGTCAGCAGTTTAAGTTTGTGACTTCGGTTTCTTTCATTGACGCTGTTATAAATTTAAAAGGCAAGGCAGATGATCAGCTCTAGTTAAGACAAGTTCTTCTGTTAGCCCAGTGGGCTACCCTAATAAAAGAATTTTCACTTTGGATGTGTAATGTGTAATATTGCCTTAGCCTTTCCTTGCCAAATGAGATGAACATCAGGGGAAAAAAATAAAAATATAGGCACCAAGATTCAGCTTGGAAAAATGGAAGTTCTGGAAGAAAGATTAAAATAAATGAAATATCACTGGCTTGGCTAGCAGCAACTGGGGGAGAATGAAACAAATATTGGAATGACATAAATCCTGAGGAATTACAGAGTTATAAGGAAGGGCTGAAAGTGAAGAAGGTAAAATTTTGGCTGTCTAGCCACAGAAGTTTCCTGGTGCAGTTATCCATTAGCGAAGTGGTCTTGTGAGGAAATGGTGAAGGATATATAACATATGACATTTATAACTAGACTAAACAAAAACTACACAGTCCTTCCTTCACAGACAAATGCCCCAAAAATCCACTCCTACATCCCATGCAATCCCATGCACTGTGTGAGCAGCCGCGTCCCGCAGGAGGCACAACCCCTTGGAGCAGTGACTTTTTTTCTTGAACCACAGCCCAGCCAAACCTGGGCTTTGAATAATGCTGAACTCCAACTGGAATGGCTTGAGCTAGAGCTTCAGTCACAACCAGCCCTGAAGCAAAATGTCCCCTGGCTCAACTCCCTGATACCAAGCCAGGCTTTGGCAAGAGTTAAAAACCTGCCAATAATGGAGCAAAGGGGATTACACCCTTCTTGGTACCTCTGCACCAAAGGTCTTTGATGACATTTTGGGATGACCTTGGATTTGTCCATGCTGGAATACCCTGAAAGTCCTGGGACCTGTTAATCGGTTTGCCTTTCACAATAGCGAACATGCCTTACATTTCCATACTTAACCACCTGCTTTCTCTCTCTTGCTAAGACGTAGGTTCTGCTTAGTTCAGGCACTCATTACACACCACCACTAGCAAACCTCAGCATGCTCACCAGTAACACGTCTTTTGTGTGACCTTCCTTCCTCCCTTCCTAGTGGGGTGAATAGATGGGCTCGCTGCTGTGATGCCATTTGCTCTGTGTGGGTGAAGGTGGAACCTTTCCCCTTCAGCAGAAGGTTAGAAATTTCCTTAATTCAGATTAATCTTTACTATTTTCCACTCTTCAAGGCCTGGAGAAGGATTTACCCAAGGTGACCAATAGAACTGTGATCTCCTCCTCACTGAATACTGTAAGTGGTGTAATGATGCAGAGATCAGCTGGAAGATGTTTCTGCAAAGATAAGCCCAGCTCTCAGTCCTACACAGCTGGTGCTGTTGGTCTCCTCCTTCAAGTCTGCTCCCTGTTAAATATACTGCAACAGCTTTTCTTGTACCTCAAGATTTAAGGTTTCTTTTTGTCCAGACTTTGGAAATAACCCTTTCCTCATTTTATCCTGCTTCTTGAAGGTGCTTTTGACATCAGAAACCAGAGGCAACGCTTTCTGAGGAGGATTAGGCTCTTTGGAGCTATTTTTCTCTGCAGGTTTTCTGGTCTGCATTAGGAAAACTTGGGAAAATACTGAAGGGCAACATGTATGGTATGGCCAGTTTAGAATGGGTTCCAAGTACTCACCCACCTGAAGTTGCTCATGTGAGACTGTACCTGAATGCCAGGACAGTTTCATCTTCCCAGTTGTTGTGCAAGGTCAGTGACCAAGACTGAAACAGTGGGAAGAAGAGACATGCAAAGTACTTCATTGGTCAGCTGTAGCTTCATTTCCTTCCTGCTTTGTCAGTGAGTTTTTCATGACAGATAGAGAAACTATGTCACTGATAACCAAAGCAGATAAGTACACATATCTCCATTAACCCAGCAGTAGAACAAGCTGGCCTTCACGAGTTTTGTTTGTTTGCGGCTGAAATGAGATTTCAGCTTCCAAAACTATCTTTGGTCACATAGCAGAGGAGAAAGCTCTCTGTGACACTGCCAGTTCAGTGTGCAGCAAGAAAAGCCTCACATATCTACCACACATGTCTCTTGAAAGCAAGGAGAGACAATGAGGCCCATCTATTGTCTTGCAGTTGCTCAGGATTTTTTTTCCAGCCAGAAAAGAATTGCATTTTGTATGGTGACTCCTCTGCATCCCAAGGGGCAGCAGTGGGAGAAATGTTCTCATTCCTTGAATAGTATTGTACTGAGGTTCCCTCTGTAGCATGTACTCATAAGCTGGTGGGACATCTCTCCATGATGCTGGCAATTACACCTAATTCAAGAATAGATGGAAAAAGATCTGTGCTACTCATCTCTGCAGGAGTACTGTTAAATAAGAGTTAAATACAGACCCAGGATTACTGGCATCTGGAGGAAACTCTGATGATAGCTTTCAGACGTCAGATGTGTTTCACATTCTCTCTGTGTGAGGGTTCCTCAAAAAACATCTCTTTAAACTGATAGGGACAGCTAAGTCCTGTTATTTGGTTGAACCCAGTTTCCTTCCTCAGGAAAGCTCCTTAAGAACTGACTATTACAAATCCAGTAAGTGTCCATGTAGAGAAAAGGTATTAAGGTAGGAGATGGCACAGGTAAAACACCAGTGGAAGTTCTCCTGCTCTCCCTTAATCAGTCATGCGAGTTGAAACTGGTGAGTTTGTCTTGCCTCGTTCCTACTCCAAAGTGTCCTTTGACATCTGTTGCCACCACTTCAGCAGTGGTCACCAGTACTGGGGCTGGTAGTACAAAACATAACCCCCACAGCTGAGCTGCTAGCCTCCTCTCCCAAAAGCCAGTCTACTAAAGACACTATGTGTGGTCACTGAGCCCCAGTCTTTCCAAGATGGAATGTTCTAGGAAGAAAACCATATGCCTCTGTGGACATTGCCCAAAAGAGATTTAATATGGGGCCATGATGTTCTTATAAACATGAAAAACAGCTCATTCTAAAATTTATGGCTATCTGACTATCTGAGTTGGCCTTTCGGAGACAAGTGGCCACCAGCCTAAAGGTAAATATTGGGATAAGAGTTAATGCCTGTCCTAGGCAGAAGCCCCGGCTGTCAGGGTTGCCAGGTGATTTGTTTAATGGGTAACCATTTTGTTTCTTAAAGCTTTCCTTCAGCATGACAAGGAATTGCAAAGAACTAATGCCAGTGTTTGTCATAGACGACTCAAAGCAAATTGTTATCATCTCCATTACCACTGTTGTTAGTGTTAGTATTATGGCATGATCCCAAAAGGCTGTACTGCTCATCTGGGTTGTCCAGGGCAGAATGGGTCCTACTGGCCAAATACTCCAAAACCACCTTATTAATACCAAGTCTTTCATCCATATCTACAAATCAGCCTGTGGCTGGTGCCACTAGTGCCCTCCACTGTAGGGAGAGGGCAGCATCCTGTGCAATGGCATTGGCTGTGGTGCAGGGGGTCAGGGCATTTAGCCGTTAGCATGGTTAGAGTGACAAGCCTTTCCCTGGTTTCATTAAGCATCCGAATTGCTGACATTCTTGTCAAATGCTAAGTGGGGACCTTTTCAAGAGTGGCAGCTGGGTCAAGATGTGCAGGCTTAATGAGTTAATGCAATTTGGTCCATGGCAAGGAAATTGCTTTTCAGCAGGGAGGTCTCCGGTGTGGGGAATGCTTTGGGTTGTTCCTTCAGCAAGGAGGGGACAGACCCGGGTGTGTGAGGCAAAGAAATGGAAAGAGTGCGAGGGAGTGGAAACGCAGTCTCTTATGGCCATAGTGGGTTACCTTCCTGAAAGGAGATGGCTGGGCATGGGGGAAAGAACCCCAAGAACTCTTTGATAGCAAACACTGCAGGTCTGCCTGGTCCTCAGGCAGTGGATGAATGGGAGTTTGATGAAAAACACAAGGATTTGAAACCAGCTGGGGAGGCAGTTCTCAGGTGGACTTTTGCAGCTAAAAAGCAGAGCTGTGGCTTGGACTCCTGTGCTACAGCAGAGCATCCTGAATCCCTTTGTTAACATTGCTTTCCTATAAAAAATATAGGAGAATAGCTCTGATGTTTCTGAAGCCTCAGCTAACTCTTGTGTCGACTGAGACATGGGTAAGGGTGAGGGGATTTGGTTTTTTTCCACCATCCTCTGGCTTGGGACCTGGAAGGGTAGAGCTTAACAGGAGGGTTTTAAAAGGCTCTAAACCCTAGGATTTATGCTGCAATAGCAATAAAATCCACTGGGGTGTATGTTATAGAGGCAGCTAATACACACCTCGGGTGGTGAGATGCATTAAGGCCATTGCTGTGCGGATTAATGTCCCCATAAAACACATCCCGTTGTGTGACATTGTTGTGAAGAGAATAAAGCAATAACTCTGGGATGCGCCAGGCGAGTGCCCGCCCCAGCTCTGTGCTTGCAGATGGATCCCCAGCTTGGGGCTGGAGGCTTTCAGAGCTAATACAAAACATTTGTCATAAAGCTGCCCCTCTTCTCCCATTCAATGTGGAACAGCACAGACCAGAACCCCTTCCCCACCAGCTCCTCCTTCTTCTTTGCCTGCCACACCACCGGCAGTTCCAGCTCCATAGTCCCCATCTGCGGCTCCATGCATGGCCAACTGGAGGCAATCCTTCAGCAGCTGGGTATGTCTCTGGGCAAGCCCAGGCGATGGCAAACAACAGGTTTGGCAGGACTGAGGGTGTAAATAAAAGAGCCTGACTCAGCCAGGGCTGCTGAGCGGATGCCACAGAGAGCCTTGAAAACTGGAAAGTATTATATCATTTATTAATAGGCATTTATGTTACACTCCCCACCAGAGTGTGCATGTCCCTGATGACAGAAGTGCTTACTAGTGTTAATGAGGCAGAACAGAGAGGAAAAAATGGCCCTGTGGGCTGGGGACTGGCTGGGGAACGGGAGATGTGAGCTCAGCTCCTGGCTCTGCTGCCGCCTCCACCACCAATTACACTGGCTGCTCAAGCCTCTGCTGGTACCTTGTGTCCCTCCCTGCCAGCTGTGGTGGATGGAGATACTCTGCTCTTACCTGAAGGTTTCACGCAGGTAACAACTCCACAATTAACAAGGGGGAGCAATTCCTGGGGATTTACCCACAAGCTATGTTTTCTTCCCCTCACTTCTGCAAGCATTTTCAGGACCAATGTCCTCTCCATCACCCTCTTTGTGCTTTGCACCAATACAGAAAGGGATTTTCTGTACCGGTGCAAATGCAAAATGTGAAATGCAAAATGCAAAGGGAAAATACTTGAACAGGGGTTGCGACAAGGCATACACTGTCCTTTGGCCATTCAGACACCTTCTCAGTGCTCCCAACTAACACATTTCAATGGCTAACCTGGGGAAGGATGTACCCCAGGGCCTTGCCTTTGCCTTCTGGGTTTAGCTTGACAGATGAGACACTGAAATATCAGCTAGAAATATCCATCACCACTTCAGGGCTACAAACCTGAACTGTGCCTAAGATGTATCTGAAGAATGCCAAGGAACACTGAGTCATGTACCCGGAAAGCCAGGAAGGAGCAATTGTTTTTTGGATGGGATCACAGATGCCTACAGGGTATTTGTGGGTGCTATTTTAAGGCCTAATCCTAAGGCAACTTTAGAGTCAACAGAGAGCCCATTAGCAGGCTGGGATGAGATGCGCACATTGTTTGGAAAAGCAGAGGGCTGGGCTGTGTTTATCTTTGAACTGCTGCTTGAACAGGCTCCAGCAGTGTGGGGGATGCACGCCGCCACAGAGAGGATGCTCCAGGGCACCCACTTCAGGGCTCCAAAAGGCTTTTTGCTCTCTATTGCTCTGTACCCAAGCTTCCTAGTTGTGGGTATCAAGTGTTTGGGGTTGGAACAGAGGACCTGGTGTGAGGTGATACTTTTTCTCCACAGACAAAATTCATGTGCAGTGCCCTGGGGAAGGTTGCAAACGTGTGCAGGCTCCTAAAGGACCGCAACATGGCTGATCTCTGTTGACCTACCTTGATCTTAGCATCAGAACCAAATGACAAGATGGGAAGGCATATGCTATAACCACTGGAGAGCTCCAGAAGGCAGGATGGCACAGGCATGCGTGAAAATCATGTGCTACATGCTGGGAATGACAAATAATGAGCAGACTGCAGTGAATTTTTACATCTTTCATTTTCCCCCCTTCCTCAGAGTGGCAATGTCTGCTCAGCACATCTTGTGAGCAAGAAGCAGCTGAACTAGAGCAAAAATAAACTGGATAGCTGAAACGGGAGAAGAGAGCACAGCTACAGCACAGCTTTGTGTAAAACCTCATTTCTTACTGGTAGTAAATAAAAATAGTATTTGTTGAGTTTTATTTTTTGTTTTGGTTTGGTTTTGTTTTTTCTCAGTGACTCACAGCACAGACATTGCATGGAAAGGGCACTAGAATCAACAGCCAGGGGAAAAAAAAATAGAGAAATGGAAAAAATTATCATCACAGTGCATTTTTCCCATTCCCCTTTCATCTCTTACACCTGTGTTTGACTTCAGCCAACCTTACATAAATCCTTTAAACATCTGTCTAAGTCACTTATGAAATAAGCTGAAATGGTCTCAGCCAGGCTAACAGTTCATCCTGCTGGATATCTGCGTGTTTAAACCCAAACAGGTCTGCAGAGCTTGCCAAGCCAGGCGGGCTGCAGGCTTCCCTTCCCATCAAGCCCCACTCATTCAAAATGTTAAAAACTGTTTGTGCCAGAACTTCTGCAGGCATCACCTTATGAAAGACTCTATTTATAGCTGTGAACTTAAGACAGAGGCAACAAAAGTTTGCTTGAGTGTGGTGGCTGACTCTTATAAAATCACATTCTTCAGAAGGCCATTTTGCAGTCTGAATGCACTTAGCTGGGGCTGAATGCCATGAGGTGGGAAAACAGGAATTTGGGGTAATCTTGGAAAGATGCAATCCTGCCTAAGGGGTATAGAGCATTAGTGTAGGTGGTCACGTCCTCCAAATGGCAAAGGGTGGGATGGATGTGGCCCTCACCTACGTGAGGTCAGGGCTCATGGCTGTGACATGGTGTTGACTCTGTGTTAACACAAGGCAGGGTTGCGTTGTTGCTTTTCCCCTGCTCTATTTTGTTGGTGATTATTTCAGGTGATTATATCTGAAAACCTCCATACAGCCACCAGCTCAGCTGCCCGATGAAATTCATTATTCCTGCAAAGACCATTCCCTTCCATTCCACCTTCCCTGAGCTCCACTGAGTGAGTCTCCACCAAGGAAGATAAGAAGTAACAGGAGGTTTGGGTTTGGGTTTTATGTCTTGACTGACCTTTTAGGCTCTTTGAATTGAGAGAACTGTTCTGAAATGGAGCTAGCTCTGCAACTGGTCTGGCTCTTGCCACCTCCATGCCAGGGTCTGAGAGTGTCATGGTTTACTGCGGGACTGATCTTGTATCAAAACACTTCAAAATCTGTTGCTGAGCAAGATTAGTTCTTGGCTTGTGGGTGATGGTGCTGCACTGCTGGACTCAGTGGGACCACAGGCAGTGATTACAGTGGGATGCGCTCAGTGCCATGGTGCACGTGCATCCTTCACGGGGAGAAAGGCTTATGCCACCAACTTTGAGGCCTCGCTAAGTGCCAGCCTGCTTCCTTAAAGGGTCCTTGGGTTGTATGGCCCATGTTCAGCACTGGTCCTGCTGCTTTGCACAAGCACAGCCCCCCAGAAAGCTTAGACCTCCTTTCAGCTTAGGAAAGAAAATGAAGACTAGTGACTGCCAAGCTAAGGTCTCTGTCTTTTCTTGATTTACTGGTGAGTTTAGAAGAAAATGTAAGATTTTTCTTTTAAAGGGAGAATATATTTTTCCCTTGACACAAATCAGAAATAGCAAAAGGGATTTGTTTAAACACATCTGATACAAGTCTTCCTTGGGTTGTGATCAAGGCAGGTCAACTTCTGCACTGGGTTTATCTTGGCTTGTGAATTTAGGCTGTCTGCTTGCCTATGAATTGGTTTCTGTTTCTGCAAAAGTACCTGCTGTTCACCAATATTTTTTGGGTATTTGTCATGTGGGTTTTGTTGACCTCTTTGCTTTATTGTGTATATTCACAGGAATGACTCTTCAAAATCTAAGGATGTTTCTCTTCCTTTGGGGCAAGATGCTTTCTTGACCCACAATCCTAACATGTCAGTTCTTCACACCCATTAACTATATCACAACAGCTCCATAAAATTTTAGGAAATCAGAGTTCAGAAATTAGAAATCAGACACTGAGAAGAATCGAAATCACTTCCTTGATGTCATGGAGGAAAAGCTTCTGGACAGCCACTGAAGGTCAATGTATTGCTCCAAAAGATCTTCAGCAAACAAGAACAAACGCAACAAGATCCACTGGTGGCTGAATATACTTTTCAGCGCATGTTAAAGTGCCATGCCCTAGCTCTTCCCACCATGACTAACTGGCAGATCGCCTGCTCTTCTGAGCAGTACTGTGTGAGATTGTTCCTCTGAGCAAACAGAACCAATAGCAATTGCTGTTGTGTTTGAAATTCATGTCCCATTGCTTCAGCCTACTTGGTATTTCATGAAGTTCAAACAAAAGGGATTTTTCTTTTGTGGAATGAAGGTGCTTCCCAGGGAACCTGCAGTATAAGGCACGTTCATAAATACTACGTGCATATCCATTGCTTTTGCAGGTGCGACATACTTGGTTGATTTGAGTGCGTAACTGCCATATTTACTGGGGAGGAAATATAAACACTTCTTTCATGTTGGACTTCTGTAGTGTCATTTCTTCCATGTCTCCACGTAGTCATACAGTATCTGCTCTTGTTTCAGACTTCACTGGCCTTTGGCATACTTTGCAGTGATATGGTATCACCTCCTGAAGGTTTGAGTGTTCTTACGTTCTTGAGTGTTCTCCTAAGTTTTGCATGTGAAATACCACAGCAGCAGGCAAGATGGCGATCAGAGTCTGCAGGCAGTGGGTCTGATTATTGGTCAACCTGAGCTCAGCCTTTGCTGATATACTTAATAAATCTTTTGTACTCCCTTCTTAAGTCAACAGCATCTGTTCTCTGTCTCCTTGTATAGGAGATGACTTAGCATTGTATGTTTTCTCTGGAGGGTGAAGGCTCCACTCAGGTCTCCTGTGCTCCCACACAAGTGGAGAGGATGGGTTACACCAACGATGGTGTAATCTGCCAGAGTTTTACTGGCTGGATGTTTCACTTTGCAGAAGTGGACATGTAAAGCACACCTTCCCTGGGTGGGCGCAGCAGTCAGAAATCTGACCATTATAAAACCACAGGTCTCAGTGTCCTGATTCCTTGCGCAGTGAATAACAAAAGCACTTTGGCCCAAAGCTACCTAAAATCACTTGAACTGAGATGCCTACATTAGTTGAATTAAGCTTTGTCTCTCATAAAACACAAGCAAGAGTGCTTTCTCCAAGGGCAGTCGAGTTCTCCATTCCTGGCAGGTTCTAGCGCCTGCTTTGAGGGAAGAGCATGCTTGAGGCAACTCAGCTATTGCTCCACATCTCAGTTCAGTGTCTAAATGGACAGAACCCAGGTCTCCCTGACTATGGCAAGGGGCTATGGGAATGTAAAGAATTGGAAATAAACCACAGTTTTGTATACTTCTTTTTCTTTATGACAGTCAGAGCAACCAGTCTGGTGTGTCTAAATTCCTATACTCACTGTCACTTAGTGGGCTTCAAAGAAGGATCAAAAATGTACCTAATGAAGTCAAACATCACCTGATCCTGCATACTACACAGATGAAAAGAAGGCAAGAAGCATCTATGATACTGCATTCAGGCACCTACACAACACTAAATGGGAGTTAGAACAACAAAAATACTAGACAGACTAGTTATGCCTCAAACGTTTTACCATGTTTTCCTTGTGAGCTCTATGATTACGAGTCATAAGTAGAGATGTGACACTGCAGGTGAAGGACTAGTGCACAGTCTCATGTGGCTGTTCCTGTAGGAGCATGCGGAGGTGAGTGGATGATCAGAAAGAGCACAGAGCTGAAAACCTGCAGTGTTGTATAAAAAGCTGCAGCAACAGGATAAAAACCGGGTCTGGGTTTGGGTTTTGTTTTTTGTTTTGTTTTGTTTTGTTTTTTTGATAAATCAGTAAATAGACCTAAGAGGAGAATAACACTGCTGTGAAACACAAAGCTGTTCTGGCTTTGCTGAGACCTCCCTGGTCTCCTTGTTCTCCCAAGCAGCATGTTCCTAGTGACTTATCCATATTGTGCTTCTAAGAAGGATGTTGCATTCCTGGGAGATAAAATCGCTTCAGGACTGATCTAAGGGAAAGGGCTTTGTAGATGAAGGATGCTGAAGTTCAGAGAAGTTTTGTTCTCAAACCATGGAGCAACCCAAGGTGAGTCACCATATCCTTCTGTATCTTGCCTTTCCTTGGTAGGGCAGAGATAGCCTTTCTTTGGTTTCTCTAAGGCTGTGTTTTTATTTTGTTGCATTTTGCGCAATGGAGAGCTTGATTATAGCTGGGAGCATGGTAAATACAAGTGAAACAAGGAGCTTGTAGGATAAAGAAAGAGAAATTTAGTGAGTATGACTTTGGGCACTTACAGTTAACAGACTGCACTAAAGATTTTCAAATTGGCATCACTATCAAAAGCAATAACAGTAGCAAAAGCTCAGATTTGTAATGAATTATTTTATTCTTGAATTAGCTAGGACTGCTGGAATATGACATAAAATGAGACAGGATAGAAACCTGCAGTGCCACCAAGTGTAAACTACAGTTTTGCACTGCACTGAACAGGTCAGTTTAACATGTCTGTGCTGATGTAGAACCACTTTTACTGTCAAAACATCTCATCATATGAGGTGACACTGTGGATAAAGCAGCAACCTGCTCTGTGCCAACTTCTCCTGGGGTGCGGGAGAGGGCTGGAGCATTTTGTGACAGCCACATGAGCTCTGCAGGCGACGTGAACATTAGGAGCTGGAAGGTAGACCTATTTGCTCCATGTGGTCAGCTGGGCCCCAGACAAGACGGCCCTCTGGAAAACCTCTGTGAATGAACATCCTATACGTCGGTTTAAAAATACGTTGCTCTTCTCAGCCCATCTATCTCACAAAATTGTTTTTCAGCCCATCAGTTTAATGATTAGGCATTGCTCCTGACACATAGTGCCTTGCCAAGAGCATGAACTATGCGCCGCGGTGTAGACAGACCTTTTCTGTATTCCACCACCCAACTTCGTTCTGCTCTGATGCTCTCTTGATTGAATTACTTTGCAGTTTCAGTCCTGCAGCTAGAAAAGGTGCAGCCTGCATTGCAGCATCAACGGGCATATGTCTGAATGGTGTGGTACAGCTGGGCAGGCTCTGGGGAGACCAAAACCATTCATCTCCCTGTGTGCTCAGGTGCCAGCCTCTGATCTTGCCAAAGTCAGTGGATGATCTCCCTTAGATATCAGCTGGGTACCAAGTTGCCTTAGCTGTGTCTTGCTGCACAGGCCAATGGCCCATACTGCTCACTTATCTTTGGTGTTGTTCTGGTTTTCAGGGGGGAAAGGTAATGGAGCAATGGGAGAACCAGATTGCCTGAAGGTGCTCCCTAAATGGGTTCAGCTGACAACTCAATATGCTCTATTCAGCATGGCTTCTCCTCATAAGAAAAGTTTTTTCCATGTTGTGAGGATACCTGTTTAGGTGCAAACAGTAATAACAAAGTGGCTATAGCTTACATCTACAGATCCTGGGGTTCACAGCACGAAGGACACTTTATTCCCCTTATGCTGATCTTTTCCATCTGCTTTTTATTGCCCCCAAGGTATTCCCATGTGAAAAGTAGCTTGAGCCTGCTGTTTCCAAACTTCATCCAAAAGTTATGTCAAGCATGAACATTTTATCATTAAGGGCACTAATACTTTGCTCATACACAAAATTTGTCTTCTGATTATCCCCAGCTTGTATTACAATGCATTTTGTAGGCATTTAGCCAAACATTTTACCTTTAGTCAGATACATAACCTGCTGTTTTGGAGAGATTGGAGGCTGGTCCAAAGCCTGTTGGATCAAGAGGAGCCTTTATGCTGGTTTAGCAGAATTTTGATTGGTCCCTAAAGGCATCACAGATGATCTTAATTATCAGAAGTGATCCTAGGCAATTGCAAGTAGGTAGAGGTCAGTCTGCAACTGCTGAGGTATCTGAAGAAGTTGGATCAAATTGTTTCAAATCATCTGATGGGGATTAGCTAAATCAAGTCACAAGGCAACTGGAAATTCAATCTAAACTAGTCAGAACAGCTTTATGGACTCGACAGGAAGCTAAATATACTAAAAGAAAGACAAACAAGCAAACAAAACAAAAAGAAAGAAGATCCATTGGCTGGAAAATAGAGCTAAACAAATTTTGACCAGAAACCAGGTGTGTGTTTTTTCCATTTGTCAAGAGTGAAATATTTTCAGCTGTGCAGATTCCTTAAATGAAATAAAGGAGATGCCCTACACCTCCATGCTGACCTTATGGCTTTATAACTTCTGCTTTGCAAAACCTTGTTTAGTTGATCATAGTTATTCCTTCTTAGTCTAAAATGATGAACTTGCAGAAGTCTGCAGACAGTGAGCTCATTTTTAAAAATAGGTAAAGCTCCTGCTTCTAATAGACCAGAGTTTTTCTGGTAGCTACCAAGTACATACAGAAGTCTCTACATGTACCTTGATATGGAACATGAGTGCTGTACATGGTACATATACTATAACATTGAGCAAATTACTTTGTCAGGTGAATGCATTGATGGGTCTCACTCCAGCTTCATCTTGTAAGAGCCCTCATCCACTTAACAGTTCTATTAGAATTTTAGCCAAGATAAAGTGAAGGTGATGGGGTAGATGAGTTCATCATACCCAAATCATCCTAACTCAGTATAATTTTCTTTTCATCCAAAGAACTGGGATTACTTTCATGTCTTTCAATATGCAAGTCAGTTACGCATCCTGCCTGCTCAGAGTTTGCTCTTTTTGTCACCAGACAGCTGTTGGAAAGGGGTGATTTGCCATGTATTCCTGCCTTTTTATATGGAATCTGAAACCCAATAAGCATTACAGCAAAGTCGTCTTTACCGTGAAGCAATATTTTAACGGTATCAGGTTTTAATTCCTTCATCTTCCCACCTTCCTCAGCCCTGAAAGCTAGATCCAAATTTCCTGTGTAATTTGTGGCCCATTGATTTATACTGCCGAACCACACATCTCTGCTATACCAGTTAAATCACGTCACCTCTTGCCAAGTTAAATATTATAGCTTTCCTATGCTTGGTAGTAAACTCCTGCAATTAGCACAAAGGCATGTGACATTTGACTGCTGGTAGATGCGTTGCTCATTGTCCCACTGTGGTGAAGCCCCGCGTCTATTTGAAAAGGTGCCTCTTGGTTATTATTCTTTATTGTTCTGGCCATGGGAAATTCAATACTTTACCACAAATCCTTCTCATCTGCATCCTCCCAAACCTTAGAGCCACCTACAGTGTTTGTGGTCTGAAATAAATACTCAGAAGCTTTCCCAGGCAACCAGTGGTTTCTTCACTTCAGTTGCATTCCCTTAAAATGGAGGCTGAGATGACCAAGGTAGAGCAAATCATAGAATCATAGAATAGTTAGGGTTGGAAAGGACCTTAAGATCATCTAGTTCCAACCCCCCTGCCGTGGGCAGGGACACCTCACACTAAACCATATCATCCAAGGCTTCATCCAACCTGTTTTGAACACTGCCAGGGATGGAACATTCACAACCTCCCTGGGCAGCCCATTCCAGTGCCTCACCACCCTAACAGGAAAGAATTTCCTCCTTATATCCAATCTAAACTTCCCCTGTTTAAGTTTTAACTCGTTACCCCTTGTCCTATCACTACAGTCCCTAACGAAGAGCTCCCTGGCATCCCTATAGGCCCCCTTCAGATACTGGAAGGCTGCTATGAGGTCTCCACACAGCCTTCTCTTCTCCAGGCTGAACAGGCCCAACTTCCTTTTTATGTTGAGGACACCAGAACTGCACACAATACTCCAGGTGAGGTCTCACAAGAGCAGAGTAGAGGGGCAGGATCACCTCCTTCGACCTGCTGGTCACGCTCCTTTTGATGCAGCCCAGGATACGGTTGGCTTTTGGGCTGCAAGCGCACACTGAAGCCGGCCCATGTTCATTTTCTCATCAACCAACACCCCCAAGTCCTTCTCCGTGGGGCTGCTCTGAATCTCTTCTCTGCCCAACCTGTAGCTGTGCCTGGGATTGCTCCCACCCAGGTCTAGGACCTTGCACTTGGCATGGTTAAACTTCATGAGGTTGGCATCAGCCCACCTCACAAGCGTGTCGAGGTCCCTCTGGATGGCATTCCTTCCCTCCAGGGTATCAACTGAACCACACAGCTTGGTGTCATCGGCAAACTTGCTGAGGGTGCACTCAATCCCACTGTCCATGTCAGCGACAAAGGTGTTGAACAAGACCGGTCCCAACACCGATCCCTGAGGGACACCACTCGTTACTGGTCTCCAGCCGGACATTCAGTCATTGACGACAACTCTTTGTGTGTGGCCATCCAGCCAGTTCTTTATCCACCGAGTGGTCCATCCCTCAAATTGATGTCTCTCCAATTCAGAGACAAGGATGTTGTGTGGGACAGTGTCGAACGCTTTACACAAGTCCAGGTAGATGACATCAGCTGCTCTACCCCTGTCCATCAGTTCTGTAGCCCCATCATAGAAGGCCATCAAATTGGTCAGGCAGGATTTCCCCTTAGTGAAGCCATGCTGGCTGTCACCAAGCACCTTGTTGATTTTCATGTGCCTCAGCATGCCTTCCAGGAGAATCTGCTCCAAGATTTTGCCAGGCACAGAGGTGAGACTGTCTGGTCTGTAATTCCCCGGATCATCCATTTTCCCCTTCTTGAAAATGGGGGTTATATTTCCCTTTTTCCAGTCAGGAACTTCACCTGACTGCCAGGATTTCTCAAATACGACAGGGAACAAGACTGCAAGAACAATCTAGTGGGTCAGACTCTAGATCTCACTTGTCCAATATCCTGTCTCTGGAAGACCAAAGCCTCAGCAGGCCTGAGGAAGAGTATGAAATTTATATGACCTCCCCTATGAACCTACTCAGTTCCCAATTATTTTCAGATCAGGGACTTTCTGAGCCAGACATGACTGCCTGTAGCTCCCCTTGATGGAGTTCTGCTCCATGAACATGCCTGTTTGATCCTCCAGTATCCCTTCTAAAATTCACCATCTGGTCTTGAGACATCAGTCCCACCTTGCATGTTGGTGATGCTGAAAGCTCTTTACCATTGCACACTCCATTTACAGATTGGCAGAAATTCATGCCCTCACCATCAATCCTCCTTTCTACAGCAAATTCATAATTGTCTAGTAAAGTTAAATCACATCCATTCTTCACCACCAGCCTTTGACATGCATTGGCATCCCCCCTGCTTTTCAGAAGAAGCTGCCATAAATGGACTTCCTTCCTTCACCCCTTTCTTCCCTTCAGCACTTCCCATCACTTGCAATAATGAGCCCTACAGCCATGGCCACGTATTCACCCCACGCCTGTGGGCTGTTTGCAGGAAATCTGAGCCCTCCCTTATTACACAAGGACTGAGGCACTTATCTCTCTCTTTGCTTTCTGACCATCTGTCTGCATCCAGCAGCAGAAGTGCCACGCACTCACTAGCTCTCCCACCAACTCAACCTAAGCCCCTACCATCTGGAGATGATCTGTTTGTCTTTTTAGACTCCAAGCTCTCCAGGGCAGGAACTGTCTCTAATTGCATGTTTGTATCGTACCTACAGCTGTGTTGGACTGAATACACCCACTGTCATCTTCTCTTGGAAAGTAAGTTCCTCCTGGGAGTGTCCAGCACTGAAAAAAGTAAGACCACTTGCAAATCCAAGTTGCTGGAGGCACATGCCAGAGCTCCTTGGTTGCTCTTATATTAGGCCACAGAAAATTCTTCCAGTGACTGCAATAATCATCCAGCCCAATTTTTACTGCCAAGCTGACAAGAGGGACTTAAAAGCAGTGAAACCATTGCATAGCATGGTGGAGCTCACATCTGGCTGCGGCTTTGAATGTGCCCAAGTAATACTGCATGCCAGTGGAGAAATGCCTGAGCATCCCAGATTTGTTAGTGCCTTCTTTGGTCACCTCTGGCTAATGCCACCAGGGAGCCAAGTGGAGAGGTCAGGAGTCTCCAAGCCAAATTTTTCAGGCTGAATTTCATCCTCAGTACAACACAGCAGGATAAATTTATGTGTATATACCTACTGTTCACAGCTAGCATATAGCTTGCCCTCCTATTTCAGGATGATGAAAACCATACGTGCTTTTGTTAAGAAGTTCAAAAATTTCTCCCTCTCCCCCCCATTTAACAGTTTTAATTAAAACGCTTCTGTAATTGTATTAAGGCCTCTTCTCTGAGCGATGGTCTTATCATACGACCCCTTGCTTAGAGTACATTTTTCAAGCTCTATATTTTCAGTGAAACAGGGCAGGTGGTAGAAAATGGAGGTGTAATCACAGAGATAACTTTAAAACAAAATTTTAAAAAAAGGATTAATAAAGTTTGTAATCTATTCCAGGAGAGAGCATGATTGTATTACCACCAAAAGTCTCCTTGAATTGGGTTAAAAGCATTCTGCTTCAATAATACAATAAAATAAGAAGTGCATCTATATATTTTCCCATTTGGTTAACTCTGGAACACCATTTCTGCTTGTTTTGGCTCATTTTTATTCCTGCTTTTGAGTGTAAAGAAATTGCAAGGAAGTTTATGAATGAGGTCCTGCTCGCATTCCAGACTCAGCTATGTACGCGGGCTGTTTTCTGCCGAGATCCTGGAATGAGGTCATTTCAAAACCACCTAGTTTGCCCAATGTGCTAACTCAAAAAAGATTGAAATGGACAGATTTGCAGTTACTGCAATGCAAACACGCACACAGTAGTTTTCCCGCATGCCAGCATCTGCCAAACTTCAGCCTAGAAGACTCATGGAAAGAAAATACAAATAAAAGCTCCAAATCTTTTTCCACAATGAAGGGCTGTTTATGAAATCAGCTTGATCAGCACAGGAATGAGCTGAGATAATGTTTATCCACACAAACACAGAAGATCGTGCAACTATCTTAACATACCAAGCTAAGATAACTACTCAGCTGAAGATAAAAAGGTTAGAACAACAGGAAATTACTCATATACTACCAGTTGCTCAGGTATTTTAAAGAGCTTACAGAACATTTGCTTTTGTGTACCTAAAAGAAAAAGCTTTCTGACTGTGGGGAAGGCCTGATGAGTAACATAAAAGTAACTTTCCTTGCTGAAAGAGTAAAGGCAGAAGAAGAGGTTTGTGACAAGAGGATGTAAAATGCCCTGTAATTCATCAGCAAGGAGAATCAAACTCCACCAGAGCAATCAGCATTCCTGGGGATTATGAAAAGGATTATGGTGAGTTGTTAGCAGGGTGAGGGAGCCACTGAAAGATGGGTTTTCCTACTGCCTTGAAATAAATGGGGCAATGAAGGCTTTGGGAAAGTTACTGAGAATTTTCTTGAATTTTCAGAGCAGCTGGCCAGCCCATGTGTAGGAAAAGCCATTTATTGAGGAGGAAAGAAAAATAGGTAGTGAAAATAAAAATGTTTGCTTTCTCTAAAAATATACTTCAGGCCTTGTGAGGAGGAAATCAATTATGCACAAGGCCATCCTGCTGTCGTGTAGAAAACTCTAAGGCATTTTCTAGCTCGGGCTGCCCTCTGTTCCACAGCAGTTAGCTGATCTCTCTTGTCAGATGGGTCTCATCACAGCGGCATTTGGTGCCTCCGAGTCTTTCATGTATTTAATCTCACAACCCACCTGTGAGAGAAGGAATTACAGTGAGGGAACTGTGGAAAAGGAACAGACGTTTAAAGGGATTTAGCTGCCCAATTACCTGGCTCAGGGTTAGACTGGAAATCCCCAGGAGAGAAAGGTGCTGCACCTGGGTCTGCCAAACCTTGGGTTAGTGTAGTTCTCAGTAGCAATGCCCATTTGGACCTAGGACAAGGAAGAGCTGGAAGTACCTATGAATGGGCTATTGTTTCTCCCTTGATTATTATTAAGAAATATGTTGAGCCTGAAGGAAAAATATTTAATAATCAGAGTCCGAATTCAGAGCATGAAGACCAGTTCTTTCTCCCAGAGCTTGGCAGGGTCTTGCAGCATTGGTACTTGTGTTTATTCCCAGGAAAACCATTTACAGATAACCTCCAAGTGCTATGAAGAAGGATTGTCTGAGTCACAATATTGCTGCCTCCCCATGCACCAGCACCACTCACTATTCACCTGCCCCAGACCTCTCGGGCGTGCTCTGAACTGGGTAGTGTCCTGCTAAAAGGGTCAGCACAGAAGATGTGCAGGGAAAGCAAACAGCCTATTTTATCTCTAATTAAGAGCAATTAGACATTTTCCCTGTGTGAGGCTTCCTCTCTTATTCCTCCTTGCTCTCCCTCATGCCTGTCTTTCTATGGGCACTCAGTTCAGGCTTGTCCCAGTGAAGACATGGCACCCTGGGCAGCTGGCTGAGTTTGGGCACAGTCCCTGCCATGACCTCTGAAGAGGTAGCTTAGGTGGGCTGTAGTCCTAATGTTGGAGGCTGTGAGTATAGCAAGCAATGCCACACCACCCCACCTCTGCAGTCCCACACACCATGTGTTGCAGAATGTGTTGGGGACATGTAGGAGTCTGTCCATGAAAACTAAAGCACTCATAGAGTGACATTTCCCAAGGAGGATCAACCCATTCTCCGTGGATGAGTCTCTGTTTGGCACATGGAAAGAGCCACCGAGCATGACCAGATCTGGCTTCAGGAGGGAATTACCAGCCATGTGGGTGCACCAGATCACACTGTATCTCTGCAGGTCTCTGAACCCACGCAGGAGACAGGACAGGTAACTACATCTTCTGTAATCCCTTCTTCAGTAGGCTGATTATGGCAAAAGGTATGTGTGACATGGTATGTATACCTGCTTCAGCATAAACATGTACTTTTATTTTTATTATAAGCCATCATTCATTTATCATACAGCCTCTGCATAATTTCTCTGTATAATTTTTTTCTCTGTCATATCTTGACCTAGGAAACATGTTTCACTCTAAAGGAATTCCAAGGCAAAATCACATATTTCTCAGGATCCTGATTTGTAAGTCAGTTTTCATTGTGAAGGGCTGCCATGGATGTTGTACTTTGATTTTTTGTCATTGCTTTACTATCGGCTTCCAGTAAACCACAAACAGCCTCCCAGTTCCCTCAATATGCAAAACTGCACGACAAAGTGTGATCAGTGTCTTATACATCCACACTGGTATCAAGGCAATTCCCTTCCCATGCACTGTTTCTTATTAAGTAGATATCTATCGACCAGTCACACATGCTGTGTTACATAGCTAGGTATCCAGGCAACTTACTCAAAACTTACTGAAGTCAATGGAAAGAGTCTGCTATCCCTACACCACCACTGGCTTTAAAATGAGATTGAACTCTTCATTAGAAACCAGCAGGCTTCCTTCTGGTATGTCAACTTCCTGCACATGGATGGAGCAGGGACAAAAGAGGAAAAGCATCAAGAAAGGGTAATGGTTTTAAACTGAAAGAGGTTAGATTCAGACTAAATATAAGGAAGAAATTGTTTACGGTGATTGTGGTGAAACACTGCCACAGGCAGTGAAACACTGCCACAGGCGACCCAGAGAGGTGTTAGGTGCCTTATCCCTGGAAACATTCAAGTTGGAAGGGGCTTTGAGCAACTTGGTCTAACTGGAGATGTCCCTGCTCATTGTGGAGGGTTGGAACTAGGTGAACTTTAAAATTATCTTCAAACCCAAACCATTCTTGATTGTAAAGTTGCACCAGGCCAAAGGAGTCAATACAAATGAATCCACATGGTTGCTGTTGTCAGTTGGATGTGTCCTGTTTTGTCCCATCATGAGCAGAATGGATCAGCAGCGTGGCTGAGCGCAGTGACATGCACGGCATCCATCAGCTCCCCAAGACAAGCTGTGCGGAGAGGTGGAGTTTTAGACAATCAGCACCCGCTTGCCAGCTGAAGCACAAAGCCTAATTGAAGAAAGCTGTTCTTTCATTCACACAAAGTATAAACAGCCAGTGTTATGGTGACAAACTTTCCAGCAGCTTCATAACTGCTACTCCAAGCGCTCGCATACATCAATGCTGAAAGCAGAAAAAAGAAGGCAACGTCCTTATTTTGCAGAACTTCTCCAGCTGATTCCAGAATGGTTTTGGAGCTCACATCCAAAATCTACACATCTGTGATGGTCCTGAATCATGTACCAGATAATTCTTGCTTGGGTCTCAACTGTGAAAAAAATTACTCTTCAAGAGCTTTTACATAAGCTCTTTATTTCCCCCACTTATTAGAGAAGGTTATTTTTTTCAGAATTTCTGCTGCTTTTTCCTCTTTACTGATGGCTCCATGGACACTGTCTGTGCTTTGGCCAAAACAATTCTCTGTTGTAGACCATCCCCTCAACAGGAGGGAGTTCCCCAAACACCACCAAGTTCTCACAAGGGGATGAACCCCCTTTGCCCATTGAATGGACCTGATCTGGTGAGGGTCTTCTTTGATGCTGGGATGCAGAAGTCATGTTGAAGGGCTTTATGGGATGTGTCTTGATCTAAGTCTCTATTTTTGGTTTTGGTGAATGCTGGAAGGAGTGGCAGAAGGTTAGCCTTTTCCCATCACCTTCCTGTCAGAGATACATACAGCCCCGACACTGGATGCTGTTGGCTACTCATCACAAGGCCCCCTGTCAAAACGAGGATGGCTGATGAGCTATGAACAAGCTCACAGTTAGATAATAGATGAAAGAGCTTCAAGATAAATTAGGTGCCTCCAGAAAACCTGGCCAAATGTGTTTAAAACAGGAGATCCAACACCATTAATTCTCATCAAGCAGCTTTAAAAAAGGCAACCTGGCACTTGACTTATGCTTAGAAAACGTTATCTTTCCTTTTAACAGGGGCTTTATAGTGTATTTTGAGAAGATGACAAACAATAGGGTTATTTTGAAGTCATGCCAAACACTACATTCGCTGGAGGAGGAGAACAATGTTACCTCCTATCTGTCAACTGACCCTGCAGCCATTAAGCCATTTCACCAACAAACAATATTAATAAAAAAAAGGGGAAAGTGCTGTTCTTATGTTCCTTACAGCCAGAGCTTGGGAATTGTCTTTGAATGAGATATTTGTTCCTTCAGGAAAGATCACTTTGTCAAAAGCGAAACTTTTTGCAACAAAGCGTTAGTTTCATCACTTCTCAGGTGAGAAACTAAATCAGAAAGAAGCATTTCAATAATTCCCAGGGTCCAGGCTGCAAAGGTGAAGGCTTCTTTTGGTTCTGTTTCCCAGCAATTTTCATTGTCAAACTATGCTCTATAAAATTGAAATGAAATGGAGAAGCTCTGAGCAACCATTCAGAGGATGGGAGTTGTGGTAGTTCAAAGCTTCTGGAGCAGGGACCATATTTTTTGCTTTGTGCCTATTCAGAGCCTCTAATTTGCTACTTTCACACAAATAAGTTTACCGCAAATAATAATAACAAATACAGAAATACAGAGCAATTTTTCACCGCTGGGAATCTTCCCCAGATTGACCCCAGCCACAAAGACAGTCAAAGATTTAAGGAGGACAGATGGGCACAGGTATTTTATTTGAACAGCTTTGTTAGCAAAATGGGCACCTGCTCACCAGTCACCTAACTAGCAGGATCAGTAGGTGTGTTATTGCTAAAAATGCTGTATCATCCCCTTCAAAAAATATGAACAAATTCATCTGAACAATTTCAAGGAGCAAATTCCTTGCTCTCTCTCGTAATTGGAATAAGCTTATTTTCATGTGACTCTTCGCCTCCATGTGTATTTGGGCTGCTTGCTTCAAAATAGCAAATAATATGATCTTCAAATAAAAGGTGCTGTTTGCACAAGGAAAGCTAGAGTAATCTACACCAGTGGGGTTATGAGCTAACAATATCCACCACTTACAAAAGCAGGCTGAATTGCACTTTCAATGCAAATATGAGTAATAATGATGTTATTTTCAGCTTTATTGGCACATAGAATCATAGAATCAGCTACATTGGAAAAGGCCTTTGAGACCATCAAGTTCAACCATTACCCCAGGACTGCCAAGACCGCATGTTACCCTGAGTGTTCAGATTGCAAATTCAAACACATGGTGAACATGGGACAAAACCAGTTTCTCCTGGCACTGATCCACCCAGCTGCCTTTGCTCCATACCAAGCCCTGTTAAATTCCCCATAGCTCTGGGCAGGTGCCGGGCTCGGCTGGGGAGAGCTCGGTGCAAGGGCTGGACTTTGCAACTTAAAATGCCGCAGGCAAAAGCCTCTTTCATGTGCTGCATGCTTAGGCAAGTTTACATCTTGCAGCTGACACAAAAAAATCCACTGTAAGAAAATAATTGGATGTTAATTTCCTCCAGCTTTCCCTTAATAAAGCACAATTTGAGAAAATAATACAACGGCAAGGGAAAACAGTTGTCTTTTAAAGGTGTACTTTCCTTAGGTACTTGCAGTGTTTGCTTTGATGAGAAAAGGCTCTGACTGAAGCAGAGAGGTCTCAACCAGTGGCCTGTATGCATGTATAATGCCTGCAGCTTGGTCCTGAAAACAGAGCCTGTGGGCCAGGCTGGCAGCACCAGAACTGCAACACCCCATGGGAGCAAGGATGCATGCCAGGTGCCCAAATCCATTGGCTGTTCAGAGAACCTGAGCAAGAGACATTGCAGCCCTCCAGACCTCCAGGGAGGTGCTTGCTGGGGGTCTGTCCTCACCTCCAAAGGCACCGTTTGAGCTGGAGTCCTGCAGTCCCCACTCTCATTTGGCACCCAGTGCCTCCTCTGCCTCAGGTGTCCCAGCTGGGAGAACCCCCACTGACAACTCCTGTGCTGCTCCTGCTTGGGCTGGGAGCGGATTACTTAACTAACAATCCAGGAGTGCCAGGTGAAAGCCTACTTATCCGGAGTGAACGCACCCCGGTTGCTAGGTGTGTACACATGTGGTATCATTTTTCCATTATTTGGAACATACAGGACTAAATTAATAACAGTTCTTACAAGGCCCTGGGGCTGTCTGTAGAAGAATTTTGATGTCCTTAGGAAAGGCTCACCATTTCTCATTGGAGAGATGCACTTGACTCCTGACCTCTTTTCAAAGGCACCTGTGTGAGCTTTTAAAATCCACTACCACCAATTATCCACTTTCAACCTGAAGTGTTTAAACCTCGGACCACATTAACTGGGCTTAGCACATAGCCATGTCATTGCTGACTTCCTGATGTGAGGAGATGCCTTGACACGGCTGAAAGAGAGTTTAGGGATGAGGTATGAGATTATCAGCTTCTCCTCCTGACAGCTTCAAACAAAGGAGCCTTTTAGCCACCTGGTTTGTGTCTCCCACACCTGCATTAAGATTGGGAGACAAACCTTTGTACTGATGCCTTGATCCTATTATTTGCATGTACCTGTCCACAGTCACCCTGCATCACTTAATAGCCTTCAGAGAGACCAAAGGGAAGAAGATGCACATCAACTATTTCTCTTTCAGTTTTAATACCTTTTCTTTTCTTTTTTTTTTTCTTCTCTCCAAGGCTGCAAGACTTTTAGGACACTATGGCATTAATTTAAACTCTAAGGAGATTTATTTGGCATGGGGGATGGAGGAGGGAAGATTGTGAGAAGGCTGAAGATGTGGATAAGGGATGAAAAGGGACAGGAGGCCATTTTAAGGGTTTCTGGCTTAGCTGCAGAGAGAAAAGTCCAGCGCTTGCTCCCAGCATTGGGCAGATGTTTGGCTGCTGACTCCTCTGCTCCCTGCTTAGGCCTGACCCTGAGACTGTGTCCATCCTCTGATCCCTGTGAAGAGACCCTGGCAGCACTCCCTGGCACTGCTTGCAAGCCCGGACAGAGAGGGGTGCCTGCACTAGAGGTGCTTGACCTGCACCCCAGGCACCTGCTCCCCTTCTCAGCCCCTGTGCCAGGTGCAGCCTCATTCCTCCCCAGGAAACAGCACTGCTCTCTTATACCCATGGGCTCAAACGCCCCAAGAAGTCAGCTCCAAGGGCAGATTTAGCCTGGATGCAGAGTTCAGGATGTGCCTCCCTTCCATCTCCCTCCACCCACCTGTGAAATTAGCTTCGTATTCTTTGTCCCAGAGCTGAAGGAATGTCTAGATTTTAAATTTAATTCATATTCTCTTTCCCATGCTCACAAAATTAGCCAAAAGGACAGAACATTATTAACCTTCTCAGTCCAGCTCTAGCTGACAAGGTATCTGTGCAAAAGGGGAGATTCCAGCTGTAGCCTGTGTATATACATTGCTGCATTTCAGCCTCTGCCAGCATCTTGACTCATCAATGTAACTGAGTAAGGTAGAAATATTAGAGTTGCATTAATATTCCAGGCCTGGTTTAAATCACTAGCACTGTGGAAAGCTCTGGATAGGTCCAGAAAAAGGAGGGAAGAAAAGAGTTTTCTGGTTCTAGTTTTTCACATTTTCTTTTCCCCTCTGAAAAGTGAAACCCTCCAGCTGCCCAGCATTGCACAATGGCCCAAATGCTGTGAGTTCCAGCCCTAATCCCAGCCCTCTTCGCACGCCAGCCCCAGCAGAGCTCGGCAACGTGCCTCACCGCTACCGCGCTCCCTGAAGCCTTCCCTACCAGCATCATCAGCTGCTCCTGGGAACAGCAGCAAGTGGCTTGTCCCCATCACTGGCTTGTGAAAGTTGTCTATCAGCTGCAAGAAACAGGAAGAGGGCAAAGAACAGAGTCAGCTCCTTTGGCCATCCTATGATTTGTTTGCTGCAAGAAGCAAAGTGAGTATAAATCTCCAGATTTCAGTCATGTGTTGTACATGCTTTCCATTATGCAGGTCAAAGGAGTGCTGCCAGGAATCTACCAGCATTCCAGGTGAGATGAAACCGAGCTCAACCACCTTCCCTCTGCTGTCCCTGCAGAGATGAGACTGCCATGGGTGGTGCTCTGCTCACCTTGCAGGTTCCCTTCAATCATGGCTGCAGTTACCAAACAGCCAAGGAAAGCCAGAGAGATCCAGGTCTGGTTTCATTGTTATTGATATTGTTATTATCAAACCAGTAGCAAAGCCTAAGAACTCCAACATCAGCATTGCCTACACACAAAGGCATAGAGCAAAGCTTCACCAGGGCTCTGAATCTCTCTGGGAGGGACTGAGGGGAAGAAGTAGGCATCATGCTGTACAAAGCGTCATCCCCTATTGAAGAGCAAAGTCTCAGTTGAAAGTCAGTAGCACCAGAGGGAAAGGATGGGCTGTGGTTAAAGATATGTGCTGAGCCTTCGAAGAGGGACAGATTTAATTCTTCTTTTTTGCTTAGTTTTCCTATGATCATGACGTCAAATAAACACTTCATGTTTTGCCACCTCAGATCCCCATCTGTTAAAGCATATTTATAGTATTTTTTCTCTTTTCTCTCACCCTTTGTTTTTTCTGTTCTGATTATGAAGTCTTCAGAGGAAGGTTGTCTCTTACTAAACAAGGTCTATCAGAAGAGGGCTCTACCTGAGTTCCTGCTGCTGGAATACAAATACTATCTATATAAAAATGCAGTTCCTACCATGTTTATGACGCTGGTTGAGAAATATGCATTACTATTTGTGAAAAATTTTGATTTGAATGAAAAAGTTGAGTGTTTTGGAAAAGGAGAACCCTGAGCACAATTTCCATTTTTTCCAGAAAAATCTCTGAAGGAAGTTTACAAAAGCCAGAAATTCTTATGAAATCAAAAAGCATTCAACAATCAGCCCTACACAGTAAAACAAAAGAGAATATCGTCTGTCCCAAGGGCAGATTTCCTTCCTCCCCACAATTCACTGGAAACCCTTTTCTGTCACCCAGTCTTGGTCAGGGCTCTTCTTCCAGAGGAATCGCTTCTGCGCTTGTGTGTCAAGAAAAAAATCTGTTTCCAATAGGCAGTAAAAGGTCTGCTCATGGTACTCCTGTTTCACACAAAGCACTCCCAGCTCCTCGTGGCGGCACACTGGCAGTGTCTCACAGGGCGTTCTGCATTTGTTCAACCATCTGCAGAGCTGTGCTGGGTCTGGGAGGCTCAGAGTAAGCCCAAGACTGGCTTGTGGAAAGGGTCTGTGCTTCAACGCTATGTACTGCTTCCCTCGACCCAGCTGGCCATGGCTCTACCCACAGCTTCCCTTCTGCTGCTGCTTCAGGGAGCTTCAAGGGATGAAGATGGACAAGACAAATTGCTTTCACCTTACTTTGTCTCTTCTTGGTTTGTTCGATGAGTTGAAGTTTCCCATCAGAGCAACCAGCAGCTCCTCAGGAAGGGCTGCCCGTGTACAGTTCTTTCTTCCTGTGTTTTTAAAACCAAAATTCAAAACAAAGCTACAGTGTGCTAATTAATAACTTGGTACCTGCGGGTGGCAAAACAGTTTAAGGAGCATTAGCCAATCTGTCTTAGATTTAGCTACAAGACAGGATTCCACCTTTCTCCAAGCAGAGGAAGTGGTTTTGTGTAGAAAACAACATATCCATAAGTTTTTCCCCATCACAGACAAGTCTTACCTGCAAACCAAGTTGCCCCCGAGTCAAGGAGCACACCAAGGACTTGTGCAGGAGATGATGTCCTGCTGTCACCAAGAGGTAGTTCTTTAGGAGTGATATGGAAGATCCAGAATGCTCTCTCTCCTCTTGCTTCCTGCCCTATTGCCCTCAGGGTGTGCTGCCCACACCATGAGCTTGTCCTCAACATACCTTCAGGAGGTCTGTCCACCAGGCCAGGCCCTGTTTACAGTCATTCAGGAGCTTGTTAATCACCCAGAGTCATAAAGTTCCTCAAGTGGAACTAAAGGTTGGGCAAGAAACATCTATTTGTTCCATCTCCCCAACCTCAGGAAGCCATAGCATCACCAAGGGAGGTCAGGGCAGATTCCCAGAAATGTGACCCATCCTTTCAGCAATGTGAATATAATTCAGAGCATGCCATGAGCTTGCTGACACCTCCAGAGTTTGCTGTCATGACTTCACAAAGTGTTGTACTCCCCCAGGAAGAGCAATCCAAAGAGGAGGAGTCCGGTGGTGCCTCCACTGCCCTCAGACAGCGGGGGCTCGTGGTTGTGTAATGTTTACATGACCACAGAGCTCTCCATGGCTACATAGGCCTCAGGAACAACAGCTCAAGCCCGTGTGCTTGGAGGAGAGCAGCCCTCTTCTCCTTGAGCCAGAGATTGCTTTTGCCTGGGCAACTAGCTGAGTGCTGCCTGTGTCACAGAGAGGGCCAGCAAAGTACTGCACGCCCTTGTGTTGGTATTCTCCATCTCAGAGCCACAATACACTTCCAAAGAGGTAATTTACACAACTGGGATTTCTGCAATGCCTTCATCCTTCCTACATTGCATGCCCTGTAGCCCCCAGATCCCTCACTCACACCTCAGATATGTTTTGGTAAGATGCTGGGGTGTGCACGCTCTCTGATCTGTCTGTTTCACAACATCACCAACAGTGAACAGAGGAGGAGGCATGGAACCTGCTGATCTATCTATCTGCAAATGGCAGGTGCAAAAGGTGAAAACACTACATA
Organism: Pezoporus occidentalis; assembly: GCF_034315485.1. Classification (NCBI taxonomy): domain Eukaryota; kingdom Metazoa; phylum Chordata; class Aves; order Psittaciformes; family Psittacidae; genus Pezoporus; species Pezoporus occidentalis. The sequence goes on along the minus strand of NW_026913857.1, from coordinate 1,914,890 downwards.
GCATTGCAGAGAAATAGTGAAATCATACAGTGTCAGGGTGGGTTCTGTTTGAAGGATGACTGTATTGGGTCCTTGCTCAGCTCCAGAGTCCAGCCTGACCACAGTTGCAACAGAGCACAGATCCATTAATGGCTTTCCCCCATCAACTTGTTGAGCTTCTCTTGCTCCCTCTCCATCTCCAAGTTCATCTTTTTGCAGTCAGTCTTGTCTGGTTTCTCTCACCAAGGTAGCACAGCATGATCTATGAATGCACCAGGATGCATCCTACCATCTGCTTACGGTCCACAGTGGACAATCTTTGTGACAGATCAGATGGACTCTGAGCTGAGGATTTGAATTGAAAACGAGGATAGATGCAGGCTTTGCAGAAGCTGAGCTGGAGGTGAAGCATTTATGGTGCAGAGGACTGGTGGAAGCCTGGAGAGGCTTGGTCTTTTGCAGAGTGGAGACCTAAATAACTTCTTAGGCCTGTTCTTGAATTTTTTGTACATTTCTTGATCACATCCTCATTGCCTGCCACCACATTCGTGATATTACAAAGTTATATTCCCACTGGAAATAGAGAGAATATGGCTGTATATGAATATGGTGGCATGTAGAAGTAGCTATTAGAAGTTATTTAACCTGCAAAATAGATGCCGAGGGCAAATTTCCTGATGCCTAAGCATACCAAACTGTACAGACTGCTGTGTTTGGGCCACTGCTCAAACAGCAGTCTGCTCTAGTGTCCAGCAAAGAGAGGACAGTCCTGTATCCACACTGCCCAGCCAGAGGATCACTGGTGTTCGTGCACACAAACTCCTGACTGATTCGGTTCCAATGGAGATTGTGGGCCTGATGCAGAACAACTTCTGATGCAAACATGGGGTTGGGATGTGTTGGCCAGCTGGAGGTCGTTTTCTTTGGTTCATTTGCTTTTAGGTTTTATAAAGATTTTTCCCAGAGTGTTTAGTGCTGGTACCTTTTTCAGCTCCAAATTTGGATGAATAAATGTCTTGGTGAACAAACCCAAAATCTTCCCCAAACCACATATTCTGGGAAAGAAGGGGGTTGGCCCCCGAGACAATCCCTGGGGACCCTTCTGGGGACAAGTTGTACATGCTACCATTCAGAGGCCTTTTGTTTAAATTTCCCTAAACTTAAAAACTCACAGAACCTTCCTCCGCGTCATGGGGCCTCTTTTTTACTATGCTGGGGGAGGATTTTTTTGTCTGAAGGCTGTTTTGTCCTTTCAGGATCTCCCAATCCCTCAGACTTGAAGGCCCATTGGTCTTACTGATGGACCGTGCTGCAGGTATCCTTGACAACCTTCTCCCTCACCCTCAGGGGGGCTCTTTCCTTGCCTTCTCTCAGGTGGTTTCCTAGCAGCAGGCTTTCATCTACTCCCACCACTTGGCAAACCTTCTATGGATCCTTATAGCAGAGGTGTGATGCACTAGTGCAGTTGGTTTTTGCAAAGCTCTGTAAGACCTGAAAGCCTATTCCAATCTTTGTGAGCCAAATCCTCTTCCAGTCTTTGTGAGTATCACCAAAGATGGTACTTAGCTGTGGTGCATGACCCAGCCCAGGCCCTGGTGATGTTGGAGATGTGTGGCCATTTCCCTTCTTACAGGTAAACCCATGCACTCGTTTGGAGAGAAAAGCAGAAGCACAATTGATTTGGAGGTATTTTCAATGACTGAAGACCCCACAAGTGAAGCTCTTCTCAGGGTAAATGCCAGAAGTGGTATTCAGGGAAAATAAAAGTTTGTCTACATTGCTTTGCCATGATCTGGGGATCACTCAGTACAGCTGTTTCTGTGACAGGGTTGAGAAGTTTGCTAGGTGAGACAGCTTAAAACAGTGCCTCCAGTGGAACAGGCTTTTCCTGGAAGAGGACTCCTTGGGATGACTCTGTTTGAAGGCTGTGCTTTTTTTTTTCTTCACACTTTAAAGGCCTAAACTAGGTTGATAAAAACTCACACACCAGGAGTCACAGTCATGGAGATCTCTGAGTACCAGCACACGAAGGCCCTTCCCGTTGGACAATTTGCCTGGCATTTAGGGCAGGAAAGCAACAAGGGAAACACATAGGAGGAAAAAAAAAAGGGAAAAAAAAGCCATGGGGACCACACACCACCCACATGGAGAGCTCCAGATGTTTCCATCACCAGCCCAGCAGCCACTAGGCTATTAGACACTCATTAGCAAGTGTAGACACTGGCAGCAGCAAATCTGGGGCCTACAGTCTGCAAAACTGCCCCTCTTTTCCCTCCCCAGCCCTTTCTTTGAAGATCCCCCAGCGTTCTGCTGACACACATCTTGTGGAGATGCCTCAAGTGAGAAGTTCCTCAGCACCACCCAGTGCAGTGAGGGTATAGCCTCTGAGGGTGGATGGTATCCAAATGTTTGGCAGAAATTCCAACTTTCCTTACTTTTAGGCGTATCTGTGGCTTTTTGATACTGTAAACAACTGACATAGGCATGGAAGAATAGTGTATCTGAAACAGTTTATACAAAAGAATTCCATCTGTCAGTCTGTTTACAGTTCACATGTGAAAAGGCAAAAATCTGTAAAAGGAAAACCTCAGGGGAAAAACATTTTTATATATATGTGTATATATACCCCATACATATATATGGTATATGCTACAAATAATTGCTGAAATGGAACAGTATCAGTGTAGACTTTATTTTCCTCTTGAATAGCAGTATTATTTTTTTGTCTCGGTGTAAATTACATTTTCCTAGTTTGCTTTCTAACTGATTCAAAACAGCACAAAGAAAGCAGACTGGAATTAACAGGGTGGTTTGGTGCATTTTTTCTTTTTTCTTTTTTTCAAAACACTTTCCAATTCTAAAGTTGTCCTAAAGCTTTGTGAAACTGTGCATTAGATCATGGTATTGCAGTGAAGAAGAAATACTGCTATTACACCCTTGAGAATACCCTTGAAACACAGCCGCTGTGTTATCTAGAGAGAGATTTTAGAAATTGCTGTGAGAGCTTTAACTTCTGCTTGGACAGCCACCAAGGAAAGCCAGAAATGATCCAGGTTTCATGTCTTTTCCCAGGGGAATTAAAAATCCTGTATAATTACCCACCTCGCTCCTGAACACCAAAAGGCACAACCCTGGAGACAAGCGCAGTAAAGACCTGATTTTGTAATGTTTGTGCTGAGGTTAAAGGTGCAAGCAGCCGGGGACGTTTTTAGCCTTGCTGTTCTGCAGTCTTGACCTAGCCTTGCGTGTACAAGCTGCATGTATGAGCATTAAACTCTATGGTGCTCAGCGGGGACGAAGTATTTGTCTGAGAGAACCCCTGTACTGCTAGCGGCTGATACATGTTGAGGTGATTGGTTCAAACGTGGTTCAGAGATCAGACGTGGGGTTTCCACTTCTGAAGCACAAGTTTTTATATGGACATGTGTCACGGTCCTGCCAGCCACGCACTCAGTGGGACCCCAGGCAAACTGGGGAGACTGGGAAGAGGGTCTTCTCACAGAGACACCACTGAGAGCAGGCGGGATCAGCACCACTCCATGAGCTTGTGTTTATCCAAAGACCAGCAAGTGTTCCATCTTAGGTTCTGCTTGCCTTCCTGGACCTGCTGGATTGGCTGCTGCTGAAGGCACCAAGGAAATTCAGACTGCAGCACATCTCAGGTCATATTCTATTGGCCAGGGTTGTATTTTGCTCTTTGTTTTTAAAAACCCCACAGATCAAGTGAGATGGCTAACGACACAAATATTTACATGTGGCAACTGTTTGTTTTAATTGCATGGGCTGAAATCAAGGTTTTCTGTTGCCCCCACAGCAAGGGGAGGAAGTGGGGAACTTTTTATGGGCATACCAGGGCCCAGCCAGCCTTGGGAGGCGGAAGACCAATGTTGCCCACCAACTTGACCAAACATGTGCTCCTCATATTCCTCCACCATGAAATAGCTCTTTTTTGTCATGTCTTGGCAGTTATGAGCCTGCAACCCTGGTATGATAACATCGCACTTCTGTGAAACCCCATAGGGCCAGATTCTGCCTGTAGGTCTCACGTGGAGCAGCAACAAGTGTGAAGCAGTAACACACCTGCTCCCACATCTACAGATACCGTGAGCTGTCGGAGACCCCCTTTCTACTCTGTATTTGCACAGTGCACAGCAAATGGCAGTCCAGAAGAACAGGATAAATAACAAAACCATCGAGCCTTCTAGTGGAAGATGGTTGCCATCATGTTGTAGCATCAGGGCACAGTTTGTTTGGGGCTGGTGTTGGCTGTAATTTTTCTCAAGTGAGTTACCTAAACTGAAAACACTGAGCAGGAAAAGGTTACCTTTTTTCGAATGTTACTTTTTCCAAATCACTTCCTATCATTTTACCCAAAGCTGTGTGCAACCAAAACTGTTCAGCTGCTAAGAGGCAATGAAAAAATAAGGAAAAGATGCTGATTTTTTTCTAATGTGTGTCCCCCTCCAAAAAAAAAGCCAGAAGCAAATATTTTTACAAAAGTGTTGGTAATAATCATGTTCCCATTGTTTGCCAGCCTCTGTCCTATATTACATCCTACTAAGATCTATGTTGAAACGACATTGCAGAATCTCTGAGATCAGGGATATTTCTCAAAGGAAAAAGGTACATCTCAGAAATACTGGTATTGTGTTATTGTCTATTTTTCTGTTTTGGAAGATGCTGTCACAGTCTTACACTATTTGGGACCAGCATTGCCATGATGGGAGCAGCCAAAGGTAGGAGCTGGAATTTAAACTCTTAAACCCATGTTTTCTGGAGCAGTGAGAAAGTTTCTACCTTCCTCAGTACAGATACTAGAACAAATTCAGCTTAATTTAGGGTGAGGAGAACCTAGTCTTGGAGTACCCTCTGCTGTCAGCTGTGGATCCCAAATAACCTCTCTGCTAAAAGGCCTCTCTCCAAGGACTGGCCTGTGCTACCACCATGTCTGGGCCTGTGCTATCACCCATGTGCTGGGTAGAATGGGTACCTTTATGATCAAAAGATCTTTCATTCATTGCTACACTGGACTTTCTCAAGCCAACTTGCCTTCAGTTAAGACCAGATGGGAGCCAGCTTTGCAGCTCATTAGAGAATAGCAATTTTAGCTGTCTTTTGATATATTTGGAACATGAAGGCTGAATTCCCTTTCTTTTGCCATGCATCCATTATTTGAGGGTGTCTTCTGACCTATTTTTTAGGATGGGGTTGGGAGCTGTTATTTATAGGTCCTTCATTTTTGCTTTTGTATGCCTTCTACCTTTAAGTATCCTCTATCTTGGCTGCATTGCTTTTCGTGCTTTGTTTGTGTAGACTGGAAGGAGGTAGCATGCTCCTGCCAAGGCCCATGGAGCTTGAGGCAATGCAGGAGGTGACCCAGGGACAAGGTAATTTCTAATTTCTCTTGCTACCAGCTTCTTCTGACACCAGAGCAAACCACCACAAACCTCTTTCCAGTCAGGAAATCTAGAAGAACCTTCTGAAATTGATATCATGACTATTCCTGAATCATGTTGCCATTTTCTCTCACCAGAACGTTTCCCTTGTTTAACTCAGCCTATGGTTGGATTTTTCGGATAGTAACTTTGGCTTGGTTTGGCCATTGTGTCTGCACCAACCTGTATTCCAGGCCAAATGACAGATCATGCACAAGTGGAGATGGGGGGCCAAAGTCCTAAATGCACCATCGCCTGCTTAGCTTCCCATGGACCTCAGAGCATGAGAAAAAAAAGCTCTGCTTGGGTTGTCTTCAGCAGGCAGAAGGAACGATGCATGTGGCATGATGGTCTGAAATAGTCACCTGTGCTGTGCTGGAAGGAAAAATTAATATGACCAATATTTCCCTAGGAAGGGAATAATTAATATGACCAACCTGGCTGTGGTGGTGCATCCCCCACCTTTCCATCAGTGAAGGAATAAACCTAGCCAGTAGACTTGATGCCATTAGTCCTCATGGTTTCCAAAGAGTGACACCATTTCTGGTTCCACTCCCTTCCAGGTTGTCCATTGCACTCCTGGTTGTAAGCCAGGTGACAGCAGTAGAAGGTTCATGAGTTCCACAACCCCAGCTGGGCAGTCCTTGGACATGGGACAGGTTGTACGCTGAGATGGCCCTACAAGGATGGAGACTGTGGAGGGCAAGGACCAAGTATATGCAGAATACAATCAAAAGCTCAGAGCCTTCAAATTTCCCTGCATCATCGGCTTCCCCTCCCTTCTCATTGCAGAGCAGCTTTGCTGTCCTGGCTTGGGCTGGCCGGACACACGCATGTCTTAGCAATCTCGACAAACACAGCCGGCCGGGGTGCATTACATCAGCACTGGGTGGGGTGGCCCAGCCGAAACAGCCTCCAGACAGTGCAGGATGTGAACCACTCCGCTGCTGCACTCCAGTCAGGGCTGTGCATCCAGAGATCTCACACAGACAGCCCTCATGCTGAAATACCCCTCCCTCTCTCTCCCGCTTTTCTTTTAACCTCTTGTTTCTAAAGTGGTTTCTAAAATAAGCCCAAGTTAGGAGCAGCTGCGAAAGCTGTTTGCTTCAGACAAACTGGATACTGCAGGCTCTTGTTTTGCTTTTTAAGCCTAAACATCTCCCCAGCTCCACTTCTGCAGTTCAACTCTTAGTTTTTAATAGTCCTTGTCATGATGGAAAGTGCCAGACTCCAGCTGTTCTTCCCAAACCTCTGGGAGAGGCCTGGTTACATCTAGCTCTCATAAATCTTGAATCCAGTTCTAGCAAGTCTTTAAGCCTGACCACTACGCTGCCTGGACAGTCCATGATTGAAAACAGGAGCAGAAGAAGAAAAGAGGAAAGGGGGAAGTAGAGAAAAGACTGTGCACGCTTGTAGACTGTTTCAGGAGCAGCCAAGAGGCACAGTGTCTAAGTCCCATCAAGATGACAGTGAGGGTGTTCTGTATAGCCCCTATCTCACCTTATAAACAGCTCATGGAAGAGGGTTGGTGGGGAGGGATTGCTTGGGAAAGCAAAGGCGGGATTCACCTGGCTTGCTCAAGAAAGGGCTGGGAAAATGTTCTTCTGCCAGGAACTTTGAGGACCTGCTTATCCAAGATATGGAGATCCTAGATCCCTCAAGGATCTTCAGCTGAGACAAACTGGTCTATGGTCCGCATGTCTGAGTTATGTCTGCTGTGGATTTGGCCTTCATGGTTGCAAAAGAGAAAAAGAGAAAAGAGGAAGAAAAGAAAAAATACACACTGTTCTAGGAGATACGTACCCATTAGTGCAAGTACATGTCTGTTCCAGTGCTTAGTAAGGAATGTGAGAGTGTTTAACCTCCACAGAGCATTAGCATAGCTGAACTGGTTTATGCCTTGAGAGACAGCCCTGAGTTGTCCAATACTGGGCTAGCCCATGGGGCCCAGGCACCTGTCATGCAGAGCGATGGGTTGATGTTACCAGCATGGGTAGGGACCTGCTGCACTCAACACTTCAAAGCCCATGATGTTGTGTAAGAGAACATCTACATAGCTACTAGCTACTCCTGGGGTCAGACTTTTTCGTAACTGACTGGCCATGAAGTCTGGGATGATATCAGAAACACTAGCGGTTCAATGGTGGGGAAAATGAAACGTTTCCATGTAGACGAGAAATCCATGTCTTGGCCCAGAAATCACAGCTGGCTTGGCCACAGAGTGCCTGGGTGTATCTTGAGGAGGACAGCTTCCAGGGTCAGGCAGAGGCTTAGGCTCACATGGGCACATGAGAAATGATGGATAGAGCTCTTCCACAGAAAATGGCTTTGGGTTATGGGTGTTAACCTTAGGCTTTTCGCAACAATAGTACCAGGAACGCCAAGGCCACCTTGAGTATCAAAGATCTTCTGTCCTCTGTAGGTAAATAGAGTCTTCAGAAGCTTGGTCCTTCCAGCAGCCTAATTCTCTCAAGAGACTGGGAACCCCCCCTCTCTCTTCCTGTAAAGGTACAACTCTGGAATTATTTTATTGTGGGTTATTAATGGCAAAAGGCTCCTCTTCAGTATGAAGAAGGAGCTTGTTAAATTTGTTGGTGGGATTATGTTTTATAATCACCATATGACACTCTGGTAAGCTATCCCCAGACCTCTGCAGTCCTTACTACAGATGTGTCAAGAGGCAAGAGAAAATAAAGATTTTGCTGTGTGTCCTACTCTCTCAGTGACTTGGAGTGGAAACAGGAGCTCTACATTTCTTACTTGGAAATAAGATAGAAAACAGAAAATGACTACTCCAGCAGATAAAATGTCCAGAGCAGCACTACGCTTCCTTTTACATAGTGGGAAGGTTTGAAACCTTGGCCAAATTCATCATCATCACTCATGCAAACTTTAATTGTTTGCATCCATGTAGGAGGCTTCTGGAACCAGCGCAGGGAAAGGAAAAGAAGAAAGAAATAATAAGCTGAACACCACCTCCACACACACCCTTCAACCTTCACTCAGTTACTAGACAAAAAACCCTTCCAGCAAGTAACAGAGAGATTAGCAGTAGCATTGAAACAGGCATGTGTCTGAAGCATAGAAACCAATAACTCAGAGGAAATGTGGAAGCCAAGGGCCATGGGATGGATGGATGGATGGATGGATGGATGGATGGATGGATGGATGGGCAATGGCTTTTTAAGTATATGCCTTTCAAGGGAGCATAAACATTTGTTTCTCCAAGTGCAGCTTAACTTAATCTTATTCTATGGGTGTCTTTTCGTTGATTTGGATGGGGCCTTTCAGAAGCACAAGTTTCCATGGGTAAGCCATGCACTTAAGCAGATACGTATTTAAATACTTTGATGAGCCTCCTTCCTGGATTTCCCAACATCTAAGCTTCCTTGCCTTGGAAGCCATCCCCCTCTTGGATCTGGACACTCGGTGTGCGGAAATGAACGAGAGCAGCTAAGGACAAAATTTTTGCTGTAAAGCAGTGCTCTCTGTAGTGATACAGAAGTGCTGCAGCTGGCAGGTGCTCTGCAAGAGCTGCAACCAGCCGGAGTTGCACTATTGCTCTTGCTGCATTAATTGAGACATCCCTCTGGAGAGCACAGAGAAAAGGACAACAGTAATGGTGGAAGCCCTCAGGATGACATACAATGCTCTTCTTTGCTTTTGTCAGTAGCCTGTCCCAGAACTGTCTCGCCCCCAGACCCTTTGTGGGAGAGCAGGATACCCAGTCAGGCCAGAACAGGCTGAGCAGCAAAGACAGTTTTTCTGTGTGTCTCATTTATTACCACAGACACATTTCCAGTGCTGTTATAAAGCTTATACCCTCCTGTTATTTCCCAATATGAAATCACAGTAAGAAAACAGATTTCCCTTTGCTTAACACAGGTAGTATTACGCTAGAGAGTGTTAATGGCTTAAGCAAAGATTTTTCCACCTACAGGCAAGTGACTGATAGTTTATCCATCTGCTGCATAAAACCAGTGTTTAAATCCCAGTTTTAATGGGTCATATCACCTGTGCTTTCAAAATAACTGAATTCTTCCCCCTGAAATACAATGCAAAGCAATGGAAATTAGTAGTTGGAAGTGGAACGTTTTTTTTTCAGATCAACAAACAACCAGGAGCCCATCACTTTTTCAAGTTAAATTGCCTTGAGTGATTTTGTTGTAGGTCAGGAGGAGGTCAGACAAGTTAGGCTTGGTCTTTTTCCTGCGTTGTCATCTCCCAGCAGGAGGAGGAAGTGTACCTCAGCAGGTGTTATAAACACCAATTTCCCAAAATTTCATAATAATTTAGGTCTAATTACAAGACACATGTGTTTTTTTACTTTCCCCACCAATACTTTGAGGAGCGTCTGCCACTAAACCAAATAAAAAGGAGTTTGCATTATTTTTCTGCATTGGGAAGGACAGTTTTTGTGTGCAGGTGCATTTTTTAATCCAGGAAATTCAGTTTAGTTCCAGAAATTTATTTTAACAGGCTATATTCTAAACTCTAGGTCAATTCACTTGCTGCAGCATCACAGAGACAGGCAGGGGAATGACTCATGCACTTTGCTTCAGTGTGTCCATCAGGAAAGGGGACACCAATAAACTCAGTTTGGGACACAGCAGCAATTTATCCTGCTGTTTCTGTCTCTGCCTCCTATGATTGTTAGAAATTACCTTCCTCAGTAACAGTATGACCCAAAGTGAAAAGACTGAGAGAAACCCCAAAAGTGCCAAATTTATGTTCTCAGTTATTTTTAAGAAGGTAAAGAATGTCACAAAGCAAAGAAAGCTGTTTGCTCTGGAGTTCAGCAAAAGCGGCATGATTGATGGTGGCATTTTTAGCAGCAGGTATCTCGTAGGAGACTCCTTGTGACCTTGCCTGAGTTGTTTATGGCTTTCAGGGGTGACTAAGATTAGGTCACTTTCTTTAAAAAAACATTTTAGGTTTTGACTGGCAGCGTGTGTCTCTTTGCACTCCACTCTGCAGAGCTGCAGCATGGTGCTGGTGACATCTCTCCCTCTGAAGGCCACGCTGAGGTGCTTGTCCCAGTGGACTGCATGGTCCCACTCTGTCCCTCAGTTTAAGGGGATGCTTGACTGCCTGCAGCCCTCAGCTGGGTATCTACACTTTTCTCACTAGTAAATAGCAATTTGCCATAATGGAGGGGCACAGGACAGGGACACCCGAGGTGAGGTTAACCATGATTTACTTCATCTCTGGCTGGCCCTTCAGAGGGAGCTAAGCCACCATAAAGAGGAAACATTGCTAATATGGATGCTACAGTTATCCTTATCTCAGCTTTCTGTCCTTGCTGGTGATTAAATTATCCCACAACCCTTTAAAGACAGTGCTGCTATATCCACAGCTCTATTAATAAACCTTCTGCAGCAGTAAATCCCCATGCTTGACTGCAGATTGTCAGTACCTCTTCTGATTTATTCTCCATTTACCCTCATTTGCTTCATGGATTAAATGAAGCAGCCACTAGTTTTACTGCCTTCAGGACACCTCAGTGATAGTGGTGACAGCTTCCAAGAGAAGGTGCTGAAGCCCCCTGCAGTTTGTGGTTGTGACTGTTTGCCAAAAAAAAAACCCTAAAAATCCTAATACAGAGATGCTCAAATGTGGGGTACCCCAGAGAAAAGCAAAATGAGGGATACAGGGTAATTGGCTCCTGTCAATGGGGTACTCCAGAAGGTCCACATGAAAATGTCCACCTCCTCTGATCTTAAAAAGGGCCACAGCTCTTTGTCCCATCCCACACTGTGTCCATCAGTTTCACAGCCATAGGAGCTAGAGACTGGCAGGGCTTAGGCTGAAAATGCTGGAGGAGCAGGCAGGGCTGGAGGCAGTGTGGTAGGTGAGGATCCACAGCTGATGGATTAAACCTACAAGCTGGGTGTCAGGGACCAGGACCAACATGTCAAGGAAAGCAGGCTTAGTTATCCTACCAAAGTCTCTTGGCTCGTAGGGCTCTACAGCAGATGGTGGAGGAGCAGCCACTGAGCATGAGAATCTGGATTCAGGATCTTGCTCCCCACAGTATCTGTGGGCCCAGACCCATATGGCAGCCTAGAATGGTGGAAGCAGCTCATTCCTGCTCCTTTTTAAAGGCTGCTGTTCACAAAACAATTTTGCCATAAACATGTCCAACACCACCATGAATGTGGGCAAGACTGATGCAAGCATGGCCAGTGCTGCTGCAAACATGGCCAGCATTGCCATGGTCATGGTCAACAGTGCCACACTCATGACCTCCCATGAGCAGGCGGGTGCCAGGACAACTGTTGGCCCCAGGCATCTGCAGCTGGCCCTCCAGGGCAACGCTGGAATAGGAGCCCATTAAGGGACTGTGGAGAGCTACAGAGAAGTTACAGGGTCCTGGCTGGGAGGTGACTCTAGCCCAAAGCACCACTCTTCAGAAGGGGAGCTGGATGAGCAGGAGGCTGCTGACATCTGCTTTGGGGTCCTGTCTGTATTAAGGCAGAATGGCCTCATTTTCTTCCGTTCACTGCTGACTTGTTCTGTGGTGGGGGAAAGTTTAATAGCCTGTCTTGGCCTGTACAACACTTAAACTCATTTTCTGGACTCCAGAGGGATTGTGGTTGGCCTGTATCATCCCCAAACACACTTTGATTCATTTTATTTTCCTGAATTCCTGGGGGATCCTTTTTTGGCCTGTTTTGGCCCTAAGCTCTCTTTGATTCACTTATTTCCTAGACTCCCAGGGGAGTGTGGTTGGCCTGCTTTGGCCCTGTCTTGCTGTCACTTTTCCATGCTGGTATGCAATGCATCTGCATGCTTTAGATTTCTTCACTGCTTTTGCTCTCACTGTAGGCTAAGCCTGGATGTATTTTGCAATGTTTCAGAAAAGATAAATACACTTGGTCTGTCTTCACTCATTCACCTTGCTAGGATTTTTCTGCAGCCTTTCACTCCCTTGTCTTTTCCAGCACTGCTGCATGAGAAGAAGTATGGACAGAGCTTTGCTATAGAGGGGAGGTTAACTGTGGGATCTGCAGCAGGCAGCACTCCAAGGAATGAAAGGACCTAAAGAGGGAGAAGGTGGGAAAGAGCTACCATACACTGCCCCTATCAAAACTGATTTCGTATTCTGGCACTCTGTGAGGTTCTGTTCCTTGCCACTGGGCCTGCCAGCCTACTCTGCCTCTGCAGAATCAGGGCACCAAGGCTTTAAGGAGATGGCCCTGGTCATGCCAATCCTGATGGTGGCTGGCTGATGCACTGGGCAAGGCCCAGGGTAGGCACGAGACTGGCTCTGCCAGTATCTCATGAGTGACCTGGTATTGCACAGCCTTCCCTCCAGACCCATGGCTTGAGGAGCTGACATGGCTGCTGGCTTCCACCCAGCACACATAGAAGCAAGAACATAAAGCCTTACACACCACTCATATGTTGGCACCACTGATGTTGCTGCCCTATGTCACCTTATACAACTCATATATGAATGACCATAGACATGTCCCTGCCTGGTCTCTGTCATAATGGAGTGGCAGCCCTTCCTCTTCACAAAAATACAACCCCAGTGTACTAGGCAGGAAGCTGATACACAGGTGACCTCCACTTCGTGAAGAAGCTGTGCAAGGAAAATCTCCCCAATGCTGTTTAAAAGAAAATGAATTAATCTGATGATGTCATCTTAACTTTACTGAACAAGCTCAGTGGTGACTTCCCAGTCTCAAACTAGCCTGTCACTGGAGAGAGGGTCAGAACAAGCTGAAGATGTGATGGCTATTGCTATCCTCCTATCCTTACTACCTCTTCATGGACAGCTGTTGGACTTCTTCAGCCACCTCTTGGTTGGTGTTTGCCACACTGAGCCTCAGCTTGTACCGTTTCCCTTGTCCTGGCAGAGCATGCTGCCGACACAGAGGGCTGTGAACACTGGGAGAAAAAACAGCTGGAGGTCTGGCTTGCTGTTAGAAATCCAGCCTCCCTTGGAGAGCCCATGATGGTGTCCAGTGCTGACATCTGTAATTCTGCAACTACGTTTTGCTCTTTGCTCCTAAAATCTGAAAGGAATTTGTCAGAATGTAGGTAGGCTTCTCCCCCAGTGAAGTCCTGAAGTGCAAAGCTACGTTGAGCCACATCCGTGCCCTCCAGAGCGTACATAAGAAAAAAGTCTTACTTTTAGTAATGAGAATACGCATGAGAGCTGCAACAACAGACCTGTTTCATTTCTTTTATAATTTACAAATATCACCACAGTGCAAACTCATTAGATATCCCAACAGAACTGCATTGCTTTCCATATAGATTGTCTGGAGAGATATGTTTCAGCACAAGATTTATTGTTTACAATAGATATTATTTACAATATAAATACAATTCATTTTCTGTGCAACTCCTTTTTATCAAGGTCTAATTTCAGAGCCTAAGCAAGAAAGAAACTCAATAAATTCAAGAGCCTGTTAATAGCATGAGGAGAAGGCAGCTCTTCACTGAGCAAGCAAGTTTCATTGTCCAATTGTCCTAGGAAATTTAAAGCAGAATGTGTTTTTGACAGCTTCGCTAATGTGACTTTTTTTCCCTTGCCAGAAATTCAAGCATAATTGAGACATAGTGTTGAACTTCAAATGTTTCCCTGAGACTTGAATAGAGAACTTGGTGAAGCATGTAATATGGCATAACCTCCCAATTATTCACACGTTTAGATAACTATAATCACACAACTCCTATCACAGCAAGAAGGTTATTCAAGGCAGATATTGGCAGGGGTTAATGGACAGCATATTGCTAGGGCAAGGAGGGTTTGGAAGGAAACATTAATCAGAATTTGGTAGAAAAGTCATCAATCATAACTTAACAAAGCTGTCACTCACTGCTGTAGTCCCAGGACCTCTACCAACTTAGAGTTCAACTCAGCAATCTCCAAGAACAGGGCATGGCAAAGAAGAAATGCATTGCTTTAGTGCGACTGTCCCCAGGACATCCAGCCTTTCACAGCATGGTTTCTCTAAAAAAAGAATTCATCATCAGAATTTGTAGTAATTGGGGCATGTATTTTTCAGTCAAATAACACCACTTTTCATTATTACTATTTGATTTTTTCTTGCCCTGGGTTTGAGAAACGTGACTGCATTCTGCTTCTGGAAATTATTCTAGCCTGGAGCTTTTCTAACTGCTTGCTGAGACACCCCTAGTAAATTGTGACCAGTAATGAGAGAAATGTACAACAGGAACACAGCAAACAGATAAAAGGTTGTGAATTATTCCCATTTAGTGGGCACTCATAAGACTTCAGCTGGGATGCAGCATCTAGGTCTAGGCTTGGATCCTCAGTACAAGTGAAATGATGACAAACTGGACTGAGTTTAGCAGATGGCCACCAAGATGGGCTGGAGCACATCCTATAGGGAGATTCAGAAGGATCAGGCCTTGTTAAGGCTGTGAAGAGATAGTTCATAAGGGGACTTAATTTCAACCAGGAATTTGGAGAGTGAAATCCTGGGGGGTTTCTGGATGTTTTCTGGAAAAGCTCTGAGCAAACTGACCTGACTTCAGTCCCTCCCAGCCTGAACAGTTCCGCAGTTCTGTGGGAGAAGGAAAAATATAACAAAGGCTGCTGCAAACATGTTCTTCATGATTTCAAGGGGTGGAACACAGGGTAGGCGTTCAAATGGCAGCAAGGAAGGCTGAAGTTTGGGATCAGGACACCCAGTGCCTTTACCTAAGAGATAGCTGGGAGCTTGCACCATGTCCCATGTTCATGGGCTCCAGAGCATCTGGTAGTGCAGTTGCCTTTGTCCAAGTAACTTTCTCAGTTTCTTCAGACAAGTCTCTCATCCTAGCTTAAAACCAGTGAGCTACTCCTGACTGGTTCAAACTAAAACAGGAGAAGTTCTTTACTGTTAGGGTGGTGAGGCACCGGAACAGGCTGCCCAAGGAAGTTGTGAATGCTCCATCCCTGTCAGTGTTCAAGGCCAGGTTGGACGGAGTCTTGGATGGCATGGTGTGTGGTATCCCTGCCCATGGCAAGGGTGTTGGAACTAGATGATCTTAAGGCCCTTTCCTATCCGAACTATTCTAACTATGCTATGACATTGCTCCTGGGCAAGGGCAGTTCTGAGAGATGTTCATGTTTCATCTTTTGATGCAAACATTTGTGCACAGTCCACACACCATCTTACCTAATCAGGCTCTCTAGTCATCTGCTCTTCTACTTAAAAATCCTACCTCTTGCACTATTTTACCTTAGTCAACTCTCTATTTTGTCATGCATGCCAAGTTTTGTACCAATCATCTTCTCAATTTCAGTTGTAAGAGGGTAACTTTGTCGAGGGTTTCACCCAGGGCACAGCTGGAAAGCAGTACAGGAATGGGGTTTTTCTTTCATCTCAGAGCTGGCTTGAATCTGCAGTGCTTCTGTGCATTAAAGGGCAGGAGATGAGAGGTCTCTGGGTGCCAAGGAACAAAAGAATTTCAAATGAGTTCCTGAAGACTCAAACTTTCTGTGTGCTCCTTGTGTAGTCCTGTGTTGGCTAAGACACAGTTTTTTGACAGCACTGGAGCACATGGAAACCTTGATCCACCCAACGTACTATGCTGAAAAACTTCATGCTTTGGGTGCATAAAGTTTTCCACATAAACAGGTGGGAGTCTGGCATGGCCAACATGATTTGAGGCCAGAGCATGGTGTTTTTTAACACTGCATGGAAAACTTTGGGTGCTAGCTGTCTTGTGAGGGGTCAAGTGAGTCATTATTTTCATTGGCTTTCCTCATTGGCCAGGGTATCCCTAAGAGGTTTGTACCTCCTGAGCCGCCTACCTCCCCCTCATTCCTCTGGCACAGCTGCAAGCCAGCAGAAGTCTCTCCTGATGTTGCTGTGCAAGATTGACTAGGGACAGTTCCTGTGGAAGGGATGACTCCAGCACTGCCAGTCTCTTCTGCACATTCTCTCAGGAGCAGAAAAATTGGCGTAAGAGTTGGTTTGCTCTGCTGTCAAATTGCCAAGGTTTGGTGCCTTTAATTTCTTAGAAACTGTGACCCTCAGTAGCATCTGAGTCATTCTAAAGAGAAAACCATGAGCATGGTGGGTCCATATCTGATCTGGGCTGCAGAGTGAATTTGCAGCAGGGTGACACTGCTGCTGACATATAGTGTGAAACGAAAGAGCCTCTGGGGTTTAGTCATACACTGCCCCAACCATATCGATCCTTCCAGGTCCCCGCCCCCCCACACTAAGAGAAAGCAAAAGAAAAATCTCCTGAGAGGAGACTTAACATGTGTCGTTTGCTTTCAGGATGGATTGGTGAATTCAGGGCTTTCTCCAGTTGCGCCTTTGATTTGCTTGTACCTGTCAGCCTGTGGCAATGGGAAAGCTACCTGAGGATCCCTGGAGACAGAGAGCCTTCAGTTGATGGTGTTGGCATGAGGAAGAATATTTTTTGGCTGAGGTTTTTGGTTTTGATAGAAGTGGGACCTTGCATCAGCTGGTTGCATTTGGACAGAGGCAAACTGCAGGCCAAATGAGCTCCAGTTTACAAAGAGAGTGCAGGGACTGTGACATCTTGACCATGCTCATCATTTGGAAGGCCCATGGTTGTGCTGGAACCAGCACGCCCTCTTTCCTGTCACCCCCCTATGGGGTGGAGGAGTGTAAAGATCAATACTGATGGGGCTGCAAGAACAGGAATCAATACGACACAAGCAGATGGCTCTGCCCATAATTTGCCACTGTACAAACACAAGGAACAATCACAGCCAAGCAAAGTCAGCAGTACCATGACACATAATTAGGAGTGAGGTCTGTAAGCCAGGCAGCTCCCATGGACTTTCCCCTGTGCTGCAGTACTCTCTGTGGTTTGGGTCCAGGAAAGATGGAGGCAGTCAGAGGTGCTTCAGATAGGAGCAACAATGGTATAGGACACATCACCCACAGGGAAAGGTGGAAGGATCTTGGGTCATTTGTGAGTCCAAGTGCCTAAATCTCTCTCTGGGGCTGCAGTAAGTGGTTTGAACATGGCCCAAAGCCTGCTCTGTGCTGCAGTTGGACAGGTGTTGGTGGGATGCTGGTTGGACATGGAGCTGCCCTGGTGGCGTGGAGTCAAGGAATACTCAGTGCCCAGAGAGGGATACCATGAAGGCTTCCCAGCCTGGGGCTTGCCAGCGTGCATGGCCAGCAGCACCCAAAGGAGGGACCTGGGTGTGATCCCATTTGGTCTCCTTGAACCTCCACAGGCCAATGGACCAGATACAGCTGACAGCCAGGTCAAGCAGGGACAGCTTTTACCACGAGCCAAAGCTCCTCCTTACACCTTCTTGAGTGGAAATGAGAAGCTTTGACTGCTCTCCCACCACACCCACAAGGGGAAGGGAGGGGACAGGGTGGGGAATCGTTATTTTAGTCATTAGCTGATGGGGAATTTACAAAGGAAGACTAAGCTCAAAACGCTACAGCTTTCTCGCTGTAGAAGTAGCCAGGGTGAGGAAAATGGCACATACTCCAGGACTATGACAGAGAGGAGAAAACCCTCTTGTTTGGTGATTCTTCCAGGATGAGCTCCCATGACCCATACACAGACTGCTTTCTCACTTCACGACACCTCTGACCTCCATGGACTTTTTTGGTGGGTTTTTTTTTCATCACCTACAGACCTTCTTACTACAGCTAATGGATGAAAACCAGCTCCCTCATGGAAAGAAACCAGACTTGGGCAGGAGGCTGCATGACAAGCTCAGCAGTGCCAAAGGAGACTGCTTGCAAAGGCATATGGGATGTTCCCCTCCATTCCCACAAATGAACGTTAGACCCTTTTGCCTAAATCCTATGCTTAGAAATCATGTTCACATGTATTTTTTCTTAGAAGTTACTTTGGGCCAAAAAAACCTTCCATCCCAAGCTTTTTTATTTTGTGCTTTGCAGGTGGTGGCTCTGGAAAGCTGTTTTGCTCATCTGGTGGCAGACTAAGAACATGTCCCAACCAACCCACAGCACGAACCACCAATGCTCATCGCTCCTTCTGTTTGTTGATATATCCCAGAGAAATCACGTGAATGATTCCTGCACTGTTATTGTTCCAGGGCTCATGATGGAGTATAACATTACATGAAACCTGGACTGTTTATTTAAACAGAGAGGGTCCCATCAGGGTCACAACTTGAAGTCTCATTTCCCACCCGCTTGACGGTGCTGTGGAGAGACCAGAGGCTTGTGTTTGAGATGCTTTCATATCAAACACAGTAGGCAGAGAGGGAAAGCTGATTTGGAGGAACTTACTTAGAAAGAACAAAGCCAAGCCATGCTTCTTGCACCAGGCCCATCTTGGGAAAATGTCTCCTGATGCTACAAGTTACAGATCAAGGCATTTAGAAGGAGAAAGTGAATGTGAAAAGCTTTTAAAACCCTTTCAAAAACTGTCATGAAAAGCCCTTGGCCAGCTTTCTAGCCAGTGTAGACTGATCTAGCGTCTTGGAGGTCATACACATAAGCTGACTTACCCCAAAGGAGGGTCTGCTCCATCTCTTGCCCCCAGCATTAAATGATGACTTTCCCTTTCCAAAGCACCCTCAGAGGTGGCCTCAAGCCATAGGAGACACAAAAAAAAATGGGGTTGGACATAGAATCAAAAATTGTTTAGGTTGGGAAAGACTTTTAAGATCATTGAGCCTAACTGCTAACCTTTCACTGCCCAGTTCACCAATAACCCATGGCCCTAACTATGTCTTGCTTGGCAAGCTGTGACCCCAAAGCAGAGGATTTGCCCTTGGAAACAGATGGGAAAGATTCATCAGGATGGTCCCCCTGTTGCAGTACAAGGCTCTGCACCCCAATAAGAGATGCTCCAGCTCCTGCTAGGTGACCCTACCACTGTGTCTGACCCATACCTGTGCCCTGCCATACTCCATGCACATGGAAGACCTCCCAGGAGAGAACACAACGGAGGGCATGGGGTGTCCAAAAGAATGAAATGCTCATCAGCAGGTGACCAGGGGTCGGGCATCAAGAGCTGGCCCCTATTTTGGGCTCTGTCCTGTATGTGCTTGGTGACTGTGAGTATAACTCTGGATCCCTGTCTCTCCCCTCACCCCTTGCCTTGCCTTGTATGTTTTTGGAGCAGCCTTCCTCTCACTGGGAATTTGTACAGTGACTTGTGTAACTTGATGATGATTTTTAGCTCCCAAGATAAAGTCTGTAGTAATCGAATGCAGCAAACAATGTGACAGAAACCAAACACGAGTGTAAAGAATAGAGAAGTCTGTTCAAGGAGGAAGGAAAAGCCTACTGATTTTTTTGTCATAATGAAGTTTATCCTGGATTTGTTTTACCGTAGAGGAAAGGCAGGGAACAGTGACCTGTTAGCAGAGGTTGTGTTACAGGTCCCTGTAATGAGGGGAGAGCGTGTTGCTTTGTGTGTGTCTGGGTTTAACAAGCAAAGAAGGCAAAGATTTCTTTAAGGATACCAAGCCCAAATACACCACAGCTGGGAAACACACATGAGCAATAGCTTTCACATGCTAACAAATAAAAGATCCTTGCAAAACAGATGCTGAGGTTTGTGGGGCTGGCACAGGCTCGCTGCTGGCAGGGAGTTAACTCACAGAAAACTGAAAGGTTCAGATATGGAAGAGTACTAGAGACCCTTTGTTCATAAACACAGCAACCTGCTTTAAACCCTGCCCAAGCTGCACTGCCGGAGTCATTCCTTGCAGGGTTTCTATAAGAGAGAAGGCAGATATGCAATTCTTCTGCAGCCCATGCTCTAGAGAAATAATTAAACAGTTTTTCTTAACCTCTTGAACTTTTCATTTATTATTGCCATCCATTATGTCTACCTTCTCAAATAGCAGGATGCTGAGAGCCAGCTCCAGAGGTCAAGGGTTTATTGTTTAATGGAGATAGAACATTCTGTAAATTGCACAAAGTCACAATGTTTAGAAGAGAAGCTTCTGGTGTACTGAATCTTTTCAATTTAACAAACAGTGAGCTTTGACATATGTTCTTCCTCCATAGCAGGAAATTTGGGATAAGTGCAGTACTGGCATGGACATGTTACCAAATCCTTCCTGTAAACCAAATGACATCTGCATTCAAATAAAAACATTCCTTGCACCAAATACCAGGAAATACTAAAAGTATCACTATTCTTCTAAGGTCATGCTAAAATGAAGTTTTTGGCTTTTAGAACACAAAATAAGTTTGTACAGGGCCAAGACGTTTTGTTCAACACACATTTGCTGTTACAAATCCCAAGAGATGTCCTTCTGGGTCAAATATGTGCATGTGTCTGTAGAATTTTGCAAGCATTTAATCTTCTTCATATGAAAAAAGAATAAATATTTTAGGAGTGTGGACTTACATTAACAAATATTGCTGTTGCCTTTGTTTTTACTAGTGCTCTGCTTTTCAAAGGCAGAAAAAGGATTTGCTTAAAACAAAGCAAACATCCTCAAAATGCACCGTGCCAAAATAATCAAGGGAATAAATACCTGGGATTTACAAAATATGAATATTCTTTGGTAAATAAACTGAAGCAAGAACAGGCAGGGAGATAACACTGCTGTAGTGATGGGGAGAGAGTGCAGAGTGTAAACACTTTCATCTCAGAGATGGCAAATCAAGAACATTTAAAGAAAATATATGTATGCAGAGCAGATTCTTCCTTCTCATATTACTTTCAGGGGATTTTACTGCTGATAGTTAACGCCACATAAAACCTTTTGAATATTATGCCAGCAGATGAAAAACTACAATGGCAGAAACAGCTTCCCATGGATAATTAGCATAAATATCTGCTTAAAGCTGAGTAATTTGTTCACTGTACAGGATGTACTTCAGCAGTTTTATGAGCTTAAAAACAGAGGGAATGTTTTGAATGACTTACATTTGAAATAGCACAGGCAGATACCAGGCTCTTTTCAGCGACTGCCATACAAAAAAGTCTGCTCTGAGTGAATGAGTGACCGTTCCCACCAAGCTCAGGGCCAGACGTCCCCAGGGGGGCTTCGCCCAGACACATCCCTGCAGCTTCCCACTCAAAGGAACATTTTCATTTACTGGGAGGACTGGAAGATCCAGACACTGAAATGGAAAAGAAAAGAGAAAATTAGGATAAAACATTAAACAGAGGAAAAGAAATATAAATCAGTGTTTTCCAATGTTGTTTGCAAAAAATTTAGTGTCTAAAATGGTGACCTTTTCCAAAACGTTGTTTGAAAAAAACATCATGTCTTTCAACAGAAACCGTATTTAACAAGCATGGCTTGTGAAGGCACCTGGGAGGATGGCATTGGCTCTGGGGCAGTGAGACTCCTGTGTGTATGTCACTCAAGTAGGCCTCCTTGGTCAATCCCTCTCCTCCAGGGCTAGAAACTGGGATTTGCTTGGTCTGTATTTTCAGAGCCATGGCATCTCCATAAGCCATGCCCAGCTCTTGCTAAGGCAAAGGGGTTGGGAGGAGCAAAAGGACCACATAGGAGAAACCTGAAGAGGGGATGGTGGATGATCCTGTAAACCTAGTGCGAATCCAAGAAGAGAGCCTGAAAAGGACCTGATGAAATTGTGGGTGGAAAATAACTCAGCCTTGTGGCCCACAGGAGGATAGTACAGCTGAAATCACACAGATATTAATGGAGACCTTAAACCACTAAGAAGGTTGCTCATTTCAGTCACCCAGCCTTGAACTTGTCTGTGATGCCTTCAGATTCAGCCATACGTCCTGTGAGTGATACCCCTGCCCTGGAGTGTCCTAGGCAGGACACAAGCAATTCAACAGCATCTAAGGAGGATTGAAGCAATCAGAAATGCATACACCTTGATCTTCTACAGCATGCATTGATTTACACTGGCTCCAAATACTGCTGAACTCATCAGGAACCTTCTATCATCTTGATACCTGTGCACATCTGGCCTTTAATCCCTATGGTCTCCATCCTGAACCTTACAACAGGACCTGAGGGGGGTGAATGGCATGTGCACAAATGAAAAAAAAAACCCTTCTGTTCTCAAGGTTATATTCTTCTTCTATTTTTAATTAATTTATTTTTAAAAACATGTTGCAATACAGGCAGTGGAAAGGGAAACTAGAAAGAGTCTCTATTACCTACTAGAAATTACTCATGTAGGCAGTATGACTGCTCTGTTCCACTGTGTGACTTGGAATTGCCTATCAATAGGCAGCTCCTAAGGATGCAGCAAGGCACTTCAGGGATGTGATCAAAATACAGCCAAGCAGGGAGTCCCTAAGGAGGGATCTGAAGTCAGCAGTGGCCTTTCACCTGCTTGCAAGTCTCCTTGGTGCCCCAATCTACCCAGACATGTCAAGGATCCCCAAAACCTTGCCGTTTTTGATCCATTTGTTATCACAACAAAAGTCTCCCACTAGCTTAGATACAGCAAAACATACCATTGCCATCCTGGGCTGGCCCCGCAGAGCTGCCCATGTACTTCAGCCTTGATGGCTCAGCTCAGGCAGTGGCAACTTGCAGGGAAACCCCCCATCCAGGTTGTAATCTTGAGGTACTGCTGGAGGCAATCATCTCCCTGCTGAGTTAAAACCCAGCACTGGGCTGCAGCTTTCTTTCCAAATGAGAGCATGGAGCTGTTATTCAGACCTTATATTTAGAAAAATGTGGGAAAAGAACTAGATCCATTTCAGGGTTTGTATTTTTGTTGGCAGGATATCTGATATCATTACGGAGAGCAAACCCAGGGTTTTTCTTTTTTCCTTTTTTCTTTTCTTTTTTCTTTACCCCTCCCCCCCCCCTTCAAGTATGCATTTTCTTGCCAGAAACATATAGAAGTGGGATCTGATGGGGGGAATTTGTGGGTGAGAAGCCTGAGGGGGCAGAAAAATGATTTCATCGTCACATCCTTGTTGTGCTCAGATGTGTGGGTCCCAGGGCTGGGAGGACTCCAGAGATCCCCTTGTCCATTCTCCTGCCCCATGGCAGAGCCAGCCTGACCTGGTGATAGAGACAGCACATTCCTCACAGATACTCCCATCCCGACTTCGCTCTCCTCTCTGTTAGAAAGTTCCCTGAGTTTGCTGTGAGATATATGCAGGATTGCCTTTCCTGCCAATGATAAATGTAGGGGACGGATTATTCCTTCCCTTTGCTTCCATATACAGCCCCAGGCAGCTAAATAGCATGACAGAGAACTCCCAAAGTATTTGCAAAGCAAGCCAGGTTTGCCTGGCCACTTTGAACACCAGCACATGGCAGTAAGGTGTGATTCATTTTGAGGGCTAGCTTTTGCAGCAATCTGGTATTTACTACATTTGCAGCAGACCAGGGGATGTCACCCAACAGCACATTTAAGGACAAAACCCTGGCAGGCGATTTGATATACGTACTCTGGCAAACGTACTTGTGTGTCATTATTTAAGACCCTGCAAGACATCTGCTCTGCCGGAAGTTGTGGCAAGGATCTTGCAGATGGGTCAGTGGACAGCAGGGATGGAAAAACACAACGATCATGAGAAAATAACACCCACCCTTTTCCACTCCTTAAGAGTTAGCAGAATGACCACCAAAATACTGGATCACAAGCTTAAAAAGCACACCGGGAACCTTTGGGAAAAGCCAGCTAGTCTCTGGCAACAGGTACTCATCATGTGCTGCCCACTAAGCTGTCAAGGACTTGTCCTGCTATCGCTCAGTCCTCAGAAGGTCAACAACTGGATTTGCTTATCGCCCAGAGGCACTTTGGTTAATTGGCACTGCTGGTGACAGGGTGGATTGATGGCCTCCCATCAGAGCTTTTCATGGCAACCCCAAGAAGGACACAAAGCTTGCCCTCACCCTCCCCTATCTGTCTTTTACAGAAATAGGAGACATAGGGAAGGACTCACTCATGGGGAACGGATGGGTGTAACATCATGAATGTCTAGGCAGCCTACAGTGAGAGAAGAGTGGGAGAGCAGCCTTGGACTTGCCTGTTCATGTGTCCATGCCTGGAGGACACTGTGCTGCCTGAAGATGGCACATGTTGCCCTGTACTGGCCCTGTAATGGTGTGACAGAGGTGAGGCAGCAGGAAGACAGTATTTATTCTCTTTAGATGGTGCTTTGTTTGCTTCAAGGCAGCTCAAGTGCCTCCATGTAGCACTTCCCTATGGAGCACAGGTGGGTTAAGGCGGCTTCTAAAGTGACTTGAGACCATTGGTCCAGACCTGGTACCTATCTCATGCAGCATGGAGAGATGCTGCAATTAGAAGAAGCTATCAAAGCAACATCTCCAAGCACGATTTTCACACTTGCAGCTCCTCTTGTGCTGAAGGATAGGCTCCTCTGGACACTTTGTTTCTCCAGAGAAAGACTCTATTGGTGATCACTGAAAAGGACCAGATGTTACCTTTTAGTTCCCTATTGGCTCTAATTTCCTTTATTATTTGATCCAACTCCATTTTAAAATCCCTGTATTTAACTCCTCTTGGGTGGTCCTCAGGGAAGGCTCTGCTATTTCTAACCTCTTCTTGCTTTTTCAGGGCTCGTGCCCGATGGCATATTCCTGCTCCCTTGCATGGTAGGAGGAAAAGAAGCCATGATCCCTCCCAGGGCTGGGAGGTGGTTTCTACAATGGGGATTTGGTAAGAACCTTGCTATATTGTGAGTCCATTGGGTTAGGCAATTCAAACATCCTAAAACATTCTTCTTTGCCCTCAAAGAGCCAAACTTCTTGTTTCTGCCTGAAGCTCTCCCTTGTTTTTACACACATCTTAACTTTTGCATTCTCAGAACCAGTTGTTTGTTGGATAGGGCTGATGGGGCTGTAACTTGTACCCACTTACTTGCCAAGAGCACCCCCCCTAGAAGTGGAGGGACTCATGGAGCAATCCCACGTGCATACACCTCTTGTGTGTTCATACTTGCTTGCACAGTCACCACTTCATGTATGAACCCTGATGGCCCAAGCTCACAGCATACACATGGTGTTAGTGACCAGGATCCACCATCTGCTTTGGCAAACTGCAGCAAATCCAAGACAAAGTCTTGCTTTAAGCAAATAGAAATGTTCAGGACATACCAGACTTCATGTTGGAAATCAGAGACATATTCTTCAGAACTCCAGCCCTTTGTTCAGACGCCCTTTGGAGACCTCCTGCAAATACCTCACTTGGACTTCCAGATGCTAGAAATTAATTCTATTTTTTAATTCTGTGCCACAAATTCTGAATTTTGGAATGTGAACTTTTCCTGTGCGGTCCCTGGCTCCAACAGACTACAAATACATGTGAAATTGCAACAGACATAGATAAAAGTTTGAGGGCAAACCAACAGCTTTTCAAAGCCTTCTCTAGATAATTTATCCTAGACTGGCGAATAGCCACAAACACAATGGTGGAGAAGGAGGCTGCTTTTGATTTAGCTGATGTTTAGGTGTGAATGAGAAGGAGAGATATGTGATTAATCATTGGAAGCAGGGAGATGGTATTATTTTGATTCATACTTGACAAGTTTTCTAGGAATGCTGAACTCGAGTAGAAATGTATGGTGGACCCAGCTGTTCAAACAGTGTGATTAATTAAACTGATTCCATGTGAAAAACAACACTGACTCTCACTCTCAAATTGCAAATCATTTTCAATATTTTGGGGAAGGGCCAGCCGAGTTTTATTAATTGCTTCGGAGGTGATGAATCAGGGCTGTCTACAGAGACCCACACAAGCGCACATTCCTGAGAACATACGTGATGATGGACTAGCTTCACGGCTGCTCGGATCGGCAAGGGTTGCTTTCCCAGAGCTGCTGCCATTTGCACACAAGGAGGAGATGAAACCCCAGCATACACACACACTCCGAGAAGCGCTCTCCTCCCAGCCCTGAGCTGAGATGCTTGAAAAATTGCAACACGCGCAGATGGAGCCGGCACTTGTATTTCAACCAGCACTAATAATAAAACCTCCTCTCCCCACATATGTATGCAGCTCATTCACCTGCCAAACCACGGCTCTCTCAAAATACCAGCAAACTGAGAGCGGGCCTTGCAGTGTATGATTTGCCCAAGACCACACAGGAAGCCTGTGGCCAAGCTGGAAACTGAGCCCAAGGTTCTGGGCTCCAGGATTGGGTCTTGGCCGTGGGCACTGGGCCATCCTGGGAACCTTCCCCATGCAGTACCAGGCCAAAGCAGGCAGGGAGACATAGGTTTGATAAAAGCACCTTGCTTGCACATATTTAAACCCATCCTGGTGGTGGGATGCCCTTGCAGCAGGTGCTCAGTGAATCTTGAACACCCCCAGGAAGGCGTGCTGGAGACTCAGCCCCATGAAAATGTCTGGCAAAATCCTGCCATTCAGTGGAGGCTTTTGATTTATATTTTCTCCACCAGCTTGCCTGTTTTATTCATGCTGCTGACAAGGAGAGGGATATTTGATACGTGCTGAGAGGCAGATGTTGAGCACCGCAGAGCAGCACTTGCAGGAGGCAAGGCTGCTTCTCAGGTGTAAACCGTCTGATGGTCATAAAATGGCTTACAAGGGGGTGGGAGGGAAAGAAATAGATTAATCTGCCTGGTGATCACAGATGTTGAAAAATACCCTTGAAACAGCTCAACTGGATGCTTGTCACCACAGCTGCCAGTGGAGGGAGAGTGACAGCCCAGCAGCAAGTGTGTAGACACCTTTCGACTCCACCAAATCCCGCAGGGCACCTCACAATACCAGCCAATGACCCTATGCTAACTGGTTTCAAATGTAACGTTTGAAATAGCTTGCAAAAATACATCTGGGCCAAGATTTCCACCCTGAGCCTAGTGGGGAGGATCTGAAAGCTTATTGCAAGCACCTGTCTGCTCTTCAGAAGCATTGATCTCCTACTGAGGTCAACAGGAAGAATTAGAGAGGCAAGTGGTGGCCGCTCTTTCTGCAAAACCATGATCGTGATCCCAAAATTTGCTACCCAAGGAGCCATGTTCTGACCTCTCCTGTTTGATCCCAGCAGGAGAAGTCATGTGCATTGAGATGTGTCCCAGACACCTCACATTGGTGGAGTTCATATGCCTCCAACCAGCCATTCTCAGGGCAAAGCAGCAGGCTGGCTCAGTGAAAATATTGCTTTGTCCACCCTCTTCAGGCCTTACAGGCTGCTGTTTCTCCAGAACAGCTGAGTGATAGCTAAAAAATATTTGCCCTCTTTCCTCTCTCTTTAAAAGGAAAAAGAGTCTCTACGGACCCATTTATATTGCTGGCTCAGCTGAAGTTAATAGGAATAGTCCCCTTCTTCTCCACAAGGGCCACATTTTTCCCTTGGGAGAGCTGTAGGGCTATTTAATAATTTCCCAGACATCTCAGCAATTCTCCCTCATCAACCTGAGCTTCTTAGAAATGGACAATGTGATCTCTACTCTTTCTCTGGGTGATGTGACGCCCTTGCATTCACGCTTGTGCTGCTCCAAACAACACATTTTCTGAGCACACTGTGTTTGTCTGAAAATACACCAGGAGGGCTGCCCAATTTGGAAATGACTTGAATTACAAAAAAAGCACAGCTGTCTTTAACAGCTCTCAAAGCTCATGCAACTAGTCTGCAATTTATTGACTAGGATTAGATGCTTATTGTCTATGACACTTTAAATACCATTACATTGAAGTTTATATAAGAAAGTCCAAGATTTCAAACTGGAATCTTAGTAATAACAGCTGGACGATTTGTTTATGTGATAGACAGAAAAGAATGACTTCTGTAATCTGTGTATTTGGCTTCAGGATTTTCTACAACATGGGGAGACAGAAACCTACCCCATCCATAATTGAGGATTGTTCGGCAGAGCTGAACACCACTGGCTAATTTGTCCCTGATGTTAAGACTGCAGCCAAAGCTGGGGTTGAGTCCTTCCCTCGTCCCCTCACACCTGACGGAGAAGCACTTGAAACCCTCTAGCCCACCTCTGACAGTCAGGGCTAAGTCTCCCGTCTCTCTCCCCCAGGCTGCTCACATTCCGCATTTTGTTTCTAGCATGAAAGACTTTGTTTTAAATCATAATAGTAACCAGGCTGTAATCACATTATAGCACACATGGAGAACTCGCAAAAAGTCATGTGCTTTGGATTTGACATTCTGATTTATGGTTGTGCGCTCCAGTTACACAGCTGCAATCTCATTTTTGACAAAGATGTTTTCTATTTTTCTATTACTTTGCTTCACCCTGTCTTTATGTCAAAGAAAATGAAAGACACCAGGTGAAGCTAGCACAAGAGGACAAATGTTTGCATGTTCTGGATCAAAACCATGATCAAATATTTTATGCTCTACTTTCATAAGCAGCTTGCTATGGGCACATGTGGAGGGGGTGTAGATTCTTCATTTTGAGCCATCTGAAGTTCAAAAAAAAATTCCAGATTTTTATTTATTCAGAAACTAGATCAGCCTATGAAATTCACATCCCAGCTACTTGATCGCAGTGACTGAAGAGGGAAGAGGTTTGCAGAATTACTCCTTAGACATTTGAACAGGCTCTCAGCTTGCTGGGACCCAAGGCTACTTGCTGTCTGCTCCATCGAGCAAATTTTACTCCTGAGCAAAGCCTGACGGAGGTGGCAAAGTCTTGCTTTGCACAGTTAAGAGCAGATTGCAGTCATTAGCCTTTCCCTCTGTCAGTAACCCGTCCATTTTGCATTCCTATGAAGAGTAGCAGCATTCCAGCTTAATTAAAAAAGTGAGCACTTTTGCAGTAAATTGCATTAATGTTGGAAAGGGGCCAGAGCTTATGTTTTACATGAACCTCTCTTGTCTGTAGTGTAGTAAAGAAAAGAAAATGTCATCAACATTCTTTTCACAATTTAAACACTGATGTTCTGTCGTTAGGGCTGGTGTTGGCTGCACATTGTATAGAGCACAAAACCACTGCTGCATCCCTTACCAGGGGTAAATTGCACATTACAGACTCATAAACCTTAAAGTGTGGCATAAAATTTTTACTAACTCCATCATTTTCAGTATGCGTTAGGAAGGGCCTAGATGGAAAATGTATATATAGTTGTTCTAGAGTGTACATTAAGGAGCTGAAAACACATGTGAATGGAGCCTGTGTGGGTCAGACCCTGACCCTGACCCTGAGTCCTCACTGTAGCAAGGCTTTCACTATAGACTTTGAAGTGTAAATAGTCCCTTTGTCTCAACAATGAGTTATTTTATCTCCTGTATAAATTCCCTAGGTTCCAAATGAGGGAAATGTCTATCTTCAGGACAGTGTTACTCCAAGTTCACAACTAAACGTACAGATGGGAGATTGGGTGTGGAAAATATCCCATGGTCTGGGCACCTCTGTGACAATGGCCCCATCTCTCTGTGTCATGAAGGAAAAACTCCAGAAATGCTGTCTGCATCAAGGGGACCAAAATAAATAAAAAAAAAATCCCATCTTTTTCCTATACCAGAGGTTCCCAACCTACAGGGACTCAATTTAACCGCGGCCTTCATCTGCTTTTACAAGGACATATAGTGGTGGGAACTGGGAGGAGACACTGCTCTGAGCCACTGTCTGAAAGGGTCCTCAGAGACAATTTCTGCTGCTCACAGGGGTAAGAGAAGCAGATTGGCAGCAACTTGTCTCTAGGTGTAATGAGGCTGTTGAACCTACTGGGTAGGAAGAAAATGACTGTATGAAAATCCTTGGATTTTTCTGGTGAAAATTGCAGAGTCGAAACCTTCCTTCTGCTCCATAAGACTTTGGGGAAAAATTACAAAATCTGAGAAAAGGAGGGTAATTGTTTTTTTCGTTGTTGGCTAAGTCCCAGTATTCTGGCTATGGTAATGACATTAATACTGGGTCTTCTGACCCTAAATCTCTCTCCTATACAGTGTCTGAAATGGGCAGATGCACACTAGCATGTAAGATTAGTTGCCCCTAAACCAAGCTGAGCAGGCAATCAGAAGGACTTATTTTTCCATTCCAGTATAGGTGGGGTAATTTCAGAGGATATCTGGGTTATTGTAAGGGTTGGTCTCTCAACAGAGTAAAGAGCAGGGCAGGTCACTAAGACGCCATAGCTCTTGTCTAAATCAAAAAAGGACATGCTCAGCTGTATGTGGCTCCACTTCTGGCCCATAGACCTCCAGATGAATAGAGTAAGACTGAGCAGAAGAACTCAGGCAGAAAAGCCATAACATTTATTTCTTCTGCAGTCACCCTTATTTCTGTCCCTATCAGAGACAGTCAAAATATTTTTGACCAAGAGGTTTTCCACTGGAAAATGCTATTCAAGCAGGAACTTGTTCAAATGTCAGTGATAATTTTTGGTCAGGAGAAAGTCAAAACACTGCATTATGATAGCGTAGTTTCAATTTGTGACATTTTGACTTTCATATCATAATACAATCGTGTTCTACTAGAGTAGATTATGTTTTTTTACATAATCAGTTATATATAAAAGTTGATATAAAGTAAAAATCAAAACAAATTATCTCCTGCAATACAGGAGGTTTGCAATCAAAACATCCCAGTATACCCTCTTTCAGTATTTTTATCCTATAAGCAACGGCTTACAGTTTTTAATTCTAAACAGAAAGATTCTTATTTTATAAAACACTGAAAACCCTGGCAGAATAGAAACTTCTGCTCCTGGACGGTCGTGAATATCTGCCTGCTGGTTGGTACCCCAGGACTGTCATTAAAACTCATTAACCTGTGGAAGCAATTAAGGTCGTCACAGCACACGCAGCCACATTTCCATCTGTCCTGGAAACGCTTGGTCAACTTGTTTTCTTCTATTACTGGTGTCAATAATATGGATGTCTTCACCTGAGCAATTCATCCCAGGATTTTCTCTGTATTGAATGGGGAAAAAATATCATATTTCACATATGACTTTCATGACTTTAGGTTAAGAAGGATGGCACCTGCATATCTTCCTCATGGCCATACATGTGGCCTATATCCCACATTGACTGGACCTCTGTTGCCTATAGGAGGATGTAAGGTGGGTAGCTCAGGTGTAGACCTCGTCACACTATCAGATGAAGTTTATCCTGGTGCCTTCAGTCAATACATGTCTTATTTTCTCTCCATGATATGTCTGGTTAGTGTGTCTAGGAATTTTCTCACCATGTTGTCCTTGGGACTGGTCTAACTTGGAGTATGTCAGAATATCAGTCATACATCTGCAGATTAATTGGAAAGGAAAATTTGGAAGCAATATCAGAACAATTCCTCTTCCATGTTTGCTGTTGGTTTTTGGGTTTGCTTTTGCAGTTTGTTTTTTTTTTGTTGTTTTGGCTTGGTTTTTTTTGTTGGTTGTTGGTTTTTTTTTGATTAAATTTCTTTTGAGAAATTCTATTAATTTTTTACAGTAAAACTCAGAGCACTAGTGAAGATCAAAGTCATCTGTGTCTGATGTGGTGCATGTAGATATGCCTTTACCAGAAAGGCCTCCTTTCTAAAACAAAGCTCCAGAGAAATTATTTCAGACATCACTAAAGTTCTACTATTTTTCCACAATCTATGCAAACAAAATCATGAGCTGAAATGATGTTTGCAATCCTTCATTTCACAGACAGCTGTTCAGCCATGCACTTGCTACAGACAGGATTCCAAGCACAAGATAATTTAAAGAATCAACAAACCATTCAAACAAACCTCTGTATATTATTTAGGGGGAAAATGTTTGGGGAAAAAAACAGCTAAAAATAATCACCAAAAAAATGGGCCCATCCAAGCCTTGCAAAGTGGAAGTATTTGGGGTATTTTGCACAACCTTCTTTCCACTTCCTTTGCCAAGGGTCGCATCAAGTGCAGAGGGATTTGCTGGGGAAGGGGTGACTCATGGTTCCCTTGGGAAAAAGAGAAGGTTCAGCCCTTTGCCCTGCAGGATGATGGAACATGAGCCCTTAAACCCATGAGCCCTTAAGCCCATGAGCCCATGCCAGGCAGCTCTGTTTGCCACTTGCCAGGGATGGGTGGCTTGAGCTCACTCAGGGAAGATAGATTTGCCACATGCACAATGTCATGGATAGCGTCAAGGTTTCCCTAAACATCTTTATCTGCTCTGATATACTTTGAAAAAGACTTTCCCATTAACTGGTGCAAACACTTGGAGAAAAGATGAGTCTACAAATATCATAGCAGTGCAAGACCAGGCTGGGAGCCAGAGATGATATTGCACAACTTGGACAAACATTTCTTCTGGAGGCTTCACGGAGGCTGTCTGCCATGGGCAAAGGGTTTGTAAAGCTGCTAAACTCCATACCTTGTAAAAAGACCCTGGAAGAGAGATTATGTTTTCACATTGTTTCCCAAATTACTTCAAATGTCAACTTAAAAGGCTTTTAAGGTTTTTATTTCAAACGGAAGTATTAACTGGAACTGCCAGGGGCAGTTAGCTTGAGAAAAGCAATACCATGCATCTTAAACAGGGTAGAAATTTTTATGACCCAAATTCTTCATTTATTATACACAGATGGTGGAAGAAGGCTGCTGTCCCCAGTACCCAGAGATGAAACAGGCCTGGCCACATTCTCCTGCAGATAAATGGTGCCTGTTCAGAACTTTCCAAATGTAAAATGGTGTTTCCCTCACCCCGTGTGTGTAGAGGGACATGAAGAATTTGGAAGGCTGAGCCTGGTTTGTAGGGCTGGTGAAACCTGTCATACTCTTGCTGTATTTTAGACTGAAGGAGTAGCAGGATGGGGCACAACACTTCTCCCTGCCAAGTGCAAGTGCTGGCTCTGGCTGATACATCCCTAGAGTGTGACCACATTCATTGGTGATGGTCACATTGCATGACCTGGCTTTCCAGGTACTCCTAAACAACTACATTTGCTGTGTATGAAAGCCATAAGTCTCCTTGCACGCATGCTAGCTCATGCTTCCATCATCTGCATCTATATATATTGTATTTGCCCCATTTACTGGCAACCAGTACTTTACATAGAAGATGCCAAATAGCTGTGCAGGCTGTGCTGCTGCTGAGAAACTGAATGCATGCTCTTGCAATAGCAAGCATAAAAAGAGTCTTGATCCCACAGCAAGCGGCAGGAGAGACAGCCCCCTGCATCAATCACTAAACCAGCCAATGTAAAAGTCCACACCTCACTCCTTATTCTGGCATTGACCCATTATGGAGCCTTTGACAAGTCTGTCCTCCACAGCCCTACGTTATCTCCCAAGCTTCTACAGGGTCCATCTCTCACCACATGCAACAGGGCATCAGCTGGAGCCATCAGCCCCAGTAGAAAAGGCAATAACATGAGAAGGAGGTAGCCATGGAGAGACTTTTTAAAAGAAACACTTTTATTCCTCTATCGTGGTATCCTGGGGAAGAATCTTTGCTTCTGATGAGGAGCCAAAGTGGAGAACAGTCAAGCCAGCTCCTTGGAGGGAGGAAGAGTGCGTTTATGGGCTCAGTCTTCTCTTTATGTTCTTACTGATGCCACCTCAAAAAAAAGAAAAAAGCATTGCATACGTATTGTTAGAGCTTTGTTTTATTCACAGTTGCTACAGTAAAACAGGTGAACAAACCCCACTATGTAACACAGCTGATGCGTTGATGCAGCAACTGCAGGAAGAATTGCCCAATTTAAGAGTAAAACCCATGGTTGGTCTATGGAGAGGTAAGCAATTCTTTATCAACAGTCAATAGTGTGATGCCACCCATGCTACTTCATTCCTGCCCAAGGGAAGGGGTAAAAACCTCACAGCTGAGCTCTCTAGACGGAAGTTCAAAAGCCTCAAAAACTATAGTGTGGCACAGAAAGAGGTCAAGAGAATTCAATCATGATTCTGGAGGCTTGGACCATGCAGTAAAATAAAGTACACCAGGTGAAAACAATACTTGGAAGTGGCCCATGACCCATCCCGTGTCAGGAGTCTCAACTGTAATTGCCTATTTAAGCTGAAAGTTGTTGCTTGAGCACAGATCTACTGATGCTTTTATGACAGGCAGTTATCAAGGCCTTATTGAAAAGCATCTTTATGTTGTGAACATCAGCTCAGGCTGGGACTACTCACCAAAGCTTTAAAAGAAGGCAAAAAAACAAATCCAGGAATGAGATTCCAGAAGGAGTGGGAGAGGAGCTATGGTGAGGAAATAATGCTCATCCCCTGCAAGAGTCATGAAGTTCAAAAGCCTGTGATTAATTTAATGTTCTGTAACTACTGTATGACAAACATGGGCATCAGCTGCTCTTCTAACCTCTCTTGGAAATTCCAGACAGTCTGACACCTAACACATCATCCCACAAGCTTTCATTTCTAATTCCAGTATTGTGCCTACTGATGCGACACAAGCAGCTCTGGGCTCTTTATGTGCTGAGTTTGGTGAGGAGTCCAGATTCCCATGTCTATAACGGTCAAATTTCTTCTGATTTCGAGCCTAAACATACTAGCTGTTTTCATGCTGATGGTCCATAGTCCACAATGAAGGAGTATATCCATCTCTCCCATCTTATACATTTCCAAACCACTGGTGTCCACTTCAGGGGATGGTTCTAGCTTTCACTTAACCTTGCATTTTATGGCCACTACACAGAATTACTTTGGTTACCTCTTTGATAGTGCTTAGAATTGGGAATATCACCCAATGTTTTATTACCTGCATTTTTTCACTAGAACCA
Source organism: Pezoporus occidentalis (assembly GCF_034315485.1). NCBI lineage: Eukaryota > Metazoa > Chordata > Aves > Psittaciformes > Psittacidae > Pezoporus > Pezoporus occidentalis. The sequence continues at coordinate 1,879,971 of NW_026913857.1, read as the reverse complement.
CATCTTCTTCAGGCATTATGTCCTATGGCCAGTCCCCCAGAAACAAAGGAAATTTTTCTTTGACCTGTCCATTGAAGGTACCAGGAGTTTTCCAGTGTAGCCCTGTAGCCAGACCTCCACTCTTTTTATATTCCGATACAATATTAAATAGCTTAGGGTCAGATTTGGACCATTAGTTCCACTTGTCCAACAAGTCAGTTAGTTTATTGAATATCTGTGTTTATATATTGCATTAGAGCAACACGATCTGTCCTTAACAAAACCACATGGGATTTTCTTCATCTCTCATGCTCCTGCATCAAACTCTGCTCTCAGACCCTCCATAAAAATGAGGTCAGCTAATGGGCATGTGGTAGCCATGAGCATCCTGCCCTCCTTACCTTACTTGTGTGAATTCAGGCACTAGTTTTCCCTTATCCAGTCCCAGGACAGTGGCCCCAAGTTGACAGATTCATTATTTTTCCTTGCTACTGGAGCTGCAGTTTCATGTTCTGGTGCTTTTAATACCTTCAGTGTTACCCATTCACTTAAACAACAGTTATTACTGGGTTCAGCGTGGGGGTAAGCAGACAAAATTCTCCAGCCTGCCTTATACAGGTCACAGTAGATGATCTAATGATCCCTTTGGCCTCAAGGACTACAAATGTTAAAAGCATTATATGGCACATCCTTTAAAAAGCTCAGTATTTTTGGCACTGTCCCCTTTCTCACTGTGATCTTATCAGCCCTCACAAGCTGAATGCTGTTGAAATTTATTGGTTACTTAACATGAATGGAGGCCATCAAGAAATGCTCTGGGGAGTGTTGTGGATGATTCATATGTGGGAAACCTTCCTCCCCAAACAGTACTGAACCATGTCTGCTCAGGATGTGGAAGAGGAGAAGTACCATGCAGAGACACCAGGAGCCAAGCTCAAAATAAACAAGAAGAGGTATTTCCCCCTTGGTGGGTAATGGACCAGTGCAAATCTTTGCCAAGGGGAATTAGGGGTGTGAAAAGTTTACCTGGGGTCCCGGGGAGATTGGACAAATACTTGGATGAGGATTCCAGTGGATTCATTAAACACATGAGTCACATCAGGCTAAGGAAAATTCCCAAAGTGGAGGTAGTGGGATTTTGGGAGAAACACCATATGCACTTCTGTTATGTCTTTTTCCTGTTGGAAACAGAACCTGGACTGGACGGACTCAGTTCAGAACTTATGTAGGCTGCTGCTTAAATGATGCCTTGCAACTGAGTTGGAAGCCAAAGGCCTCTTCAACTGCGTTCCCACTGAAGGTGCTACAGCCTTGTCCAGGAGATGACGGTCTGGTCATCTACCAGCAAATAAATGTGCAGGAATTCTAAAACTGTTGGACTTACCTTCCCAGGGAACCCTCTGCTGGGCACATGTTGCTTCATTGTTAAGACCAGTGCCAGAATATGGGGGGTATTTTCCATGGAGAAAGAAAATAAATTATTTTATAGCTATATTTTTATTTTGCAAAGTTTTGATTGGAGGAGGAGGGCAGAAAACAGCACAGTTTTCATCAGAAAAAAATATCAGAGAGCTGAGTCACCTCTTCTGTAGAGACAGGCTGAGAGAACTGGGCTTGTTCAGCCTGGAGAAGAGAAGGCTTGGAGGAGTCCATACAGCAGTTTCCAGTACCTAAAGGGGCCTGCAAGAAATCAGGAGAGAGGCTTTTTATGAGGATAGGGACAGGACAAGAGGGAATGGCTTTAAACTGGCAGAGGGGAGATTTAGATTAGATATTAGGAAGAAGTGCTTTACTTTGAGGGTGGTGAGGCACTGGCACAGGTTGTCCAAAGAAGCTGTGGTTGCCCCATCCCTGGCAGTGTTCAAGGCCAGGTTGGACAGAGCTTGGAGCAACCTGGTCTAGTGGAAGGTGTCCCTGCCTGTGGCAGGGGGGTTGGAAACAGGTGATCTTTAAGGTCCCTTTCAACTCAAACCATTCCATCATTCCATGATTCTATGAAAAGAGATCTTTCCCAGTGTTTAATGTTCATTTCAATTTAAACAGATTTTGAAAGCAGTTTTTGATTTAGGGAAGCAGAAAAGCAAAAAAAGAGTGTTGTTTTCTTTTTTTTTTTTTCACTAGCTCTACTGATCTAATTCCAGGATGGATAATTGTATTCTGACTGAGACTTGTCAGACTGGAGCTCCAGTCGGGTAGAACATTCTTTTTATTGGAAAGCTTTATGTGGTGCTGGTTTCGATTAAGAAGGCAACCCTGAGAAGACTACACAGCAGTTTCCACTTTTCTTGCCTTGCTTTGCAAGAGAAACGTTTTCCAAAAGCCACTGAAAGATCTACTGGAGAAGGCTACAATTTTGTTTACAAAATTGATCAGAAATTCTGAAAAAAAAAAAATACACATTTTTGTTTTACCTTGCATAGAGATATTCCTAAGGAAATTATCACTTCTTACCTGGGCAAAATTTTCACAGGCTTACTTAGTTCAAGTAACTTCTTTTTTCATTCTTTTCTTACAATAATTTCCATTTATGGAAAAACAAAGTGAAGATTCTCAGTGAAGGTTTATCTCTATAATTTTAAGAATATTGTAAATCAATAGCTATACAAACATATAAGCACGAGCTCTTTGTTAAAGGCATGATTATGAATTTTCTTTTAAGGTACTGTGGCCAAAAAGGATGACTATATTATGAAAAAGGTTGTAGGCTTTATTTTGTTTGTAGTTTTCCATATTGGAAAAGGAAAAAGAGAGGAAATAAATAAAACTGATTTTTTTTTTCTCAGAAAAACATGTTTAAAAGTTTACTTTTTTCCATAAAGAGCAAGTCATTTCAAGCAATTTTTCTTTTTTTTTTTTTTTTTGTATTGCAAAAAAGCTTTGTTTTTGTTAAAAAACCTTTCACATTAGGAAAATGTAACCAAGTTATTTCAAATCATAAGCAGAATACAGGTTGGAATACTCTGCCTTGTAGATTGATCTTAATGAGCAAATGATGGCCGTGAAGGACCGCATTAGCCACCAGGTGAGTAACCATTTGCAAAACTGCCTGTTAATTTTTATTAACCCTTTATAAACTTCAAATATGATGTGTGACCAGCATAATTTGGTTTTTCCTTTCATAAACTGCAGTGGCACTTTATGGTTGTGATTAGTGCCCTGAGGGAAGCCCAGTGATTCACCTTTTTCTACTGGGAATTGAAAACCCTGCAGACGAAAGGAACTTAATGGTAAATCAGATTATCTTCACGGCAGGTCTTCTAGAGCTATTTGAAGTCCAGAGACCTTAAAATCACCATAGATATCACATCTAGATTTAGGCTCTTGCTTCTTTCATGAAGCATGTATTGTTCTGCCATCAAAAATCAGCACAATCCCATTGCAACAAACCCCTTAAGTCTCAGTGAAGAAGCAAATGCATCATTGCATATTATCAGACAGCTGTGGGTATTGGGCTTAATGGGCTCAATACCTTAATACTCAGGACTTAAATGATGCTTCCAGCACTTAGCAGGTACACAATAAAATGGCTCCAGTCCTCCTCTGTCCCCCTGACCATATACAATAGGGGTTTCCCCATACATACATTCCCACGGTGCCCTTTTGGGTAAGGATGAAGGACCAGACTTGCCTCCAATACAAGAGCTGCCTCTCCAGTCAGCAGTTGACCTCCAAGGACAGATGGTTTGTTTAACACTCAGACTCATCAGGTTTGATGAGAAGGTGTTTTTCATTGGGACTGTCCAAAGGACTCCAGAGGTCCCCCCGGCAGAGACACAGAGAGCAGATCGGTACAGCAGTTTCCCCTGTGGTCTCCAAATCCCACAGGAGGTCTACTTCAAAGGACAATGTTATTTTCCTGTGCAAGTGTACACTTTTCCATATGCCAAACCCAGTGTCCAGATAAGAGGCAAATTAACACACAAATGTAGATGACCACATGCCTTCCATGTGTCATTTTCTTCCTCCCTTCCCTCCTCTTGTCCTACAGTCCCTCCTCTCACCCGCCCAACTGCTGCACCTCGAGCCACTCTCTGTGTCCAGATAAGAGGCAAATTAACACACAAATATAGATGACCACATGCCCTCCATGTGCCATTTTCCTCCTCCCTTCCCTTCTCTTGTCCTACAGTCCCTCCTCTCACCCGCCCAACTGCTGCACCTCAAGCCACTCTCTATGCCCAGCCAGGAGATGGCACCAGTTTAACGGTGTTCACACTGGCAGCAGGAGATTTCAGAGCAGCTTCCCTCCTGGACTCACTCTCCCAGCTCCAGTACATGTCTGCAATTGCCAGAGCATCCTGCATCCCCCATCAGAATCAGGGCCTCTTGGCACAAGGCACAGTGCAGAGGCATGCAAAGACATGGTTTCCTGCCTCGGAGAAATTCCCTCCCCAGAAAAAAGAGCCTGCAGAGCAAAACACAACTGCAAATGGCACTTGGAGCCTCAGGGGGCCAGGCTTTAAGAATAAGCAGGCACCTTGGGCTGGGAAGGTCCTAGTACATTTTTGCAGCTATGTAAACAACAGTAAAGTGCTCTTTTTGGCCAGGCTGGAGACTGATGGCATAACAGGAAATTCTGGTGAATGATTTTCTTTATTGGAAACCACATGAAAGTTAACCAAACTTTCCCAAAACAGATGAAAGATTCTGACCAGGAGCAATCAGAGGATAAAACAGAAGTTTTAAGGGTGGTTGTAATCTGGTCTAACCCCAGGCACGGCTGTGCCAGCAGGTTACTGCTGGGGGAAACAAGCTACTGCTCATCAGCTGCTCTGGGCAAACCAGCTCATGTCCCCATGGGATGACACAACCTGAAGTGGGATACCAGCAGGGAACGGTTGCCCTTAGGGTTAGAAGGGTGAATGAAGATGGCAGAGCGGAAGTGATTACCCTGGCCTGATTCTATTCAGCCCAGTGGTGTATTTCCAAGGAAGCTGTGGACCTGAGGAGCAGAGAAAGGGTGAGGATTCAGGGACCACATGTGGCTCTTCTTTTATAAGCCAGGGGCTTTTTTTATGAGGGCTCAAAACAGCCCCCAAAATAGCTCCCTTGGCAAGTCAAGGTGATTCAGTCATTAACTTCATCAATCTTCTCCCTGAGAAAAAGCCATCAATATCTGCTGAGCCCTGAGAACGCTGTTGAGTCTGCTGGTAGCTCCTGGGGTTCCTTTTCTGTTCTTGGAGAATCAGGGAGAAACAAACAAGCAACCAAAAAAAAAAAAAAAAGATGAAGAAAAGGTCTTTCTGCAAAGCTAGAGGTGCCTGGCCAAGAGGCTTCCACACGCAAGTGGCTTCCGAAACACAAACCAACCACAGAGGTCTCAGCTCTTCTCACAGTGCAAGTGCGTGGGCTCAGCTGGAAACCCTGCTCCAGCAGAGGCTCTGCCTGCTGAATACTGGCCAGCAAGTGGAAGAGCCCAGCACTAAGCTCTGAGAAGGAGGCACACCGGGTCTCCCAGGCCACTTCCCAGAGCCCCATGGCTTAGTATGGGGTCAGGGTGGGCAGGGAAATGGAAGGGCTGGGACGGGAACAGCCACCGCAGCTGTGAGCGAGGACATCCTCTTCAGCTGCAAAGACACTTGGACCCAGGAAGTTTCCATGGGTCAGGACTTTGCAGGCTGCTCTGCAGTATTTGTTTGGGTTGGCTTGCAAGCTTCCTGGTGCGTATGTTTACTGGGGCGGACACATCACTCCAGGGCTGGAGATGTGCCCTGGAGGTCTCTATCCCAGAGGTAGCTCTCCATTAGGAAGTAAGGGTCCCCACAATGTATTTGCATTTAATCAGTGTTGATCGCAGTCTTAAATGAATCCAGCCACAACCCTGGAAACTTTCTTTTGGGGAGCAGATACCATCTCCAAAGTGCAGCATTCAGCAAGCTGAAGCGAATGGTGTAGGCTGGGTTGTAAGACATGAGCTAACTGCCAGCTTCTATTTCCATCTGTGAATGCAACAGAGCCAAAATCAATAAATCATCATCACTGCCACCAAGAATTTGGTTTTATTGGATGATAATGTATTTCCTACTGGTGAGACCATGTACCAGCATCTAGAAGAGGAACAGATGACTATTTACATTGCAGAGCAGGGAAGACAGAGGAAAGAAATAAGTAAACATATCACATATGTTATACGGAGATTACTGTGAGGTTAGTCTCCATTATGACATCTATCTTGGAGGGGAGGGGAAGAGGAAGGTGACTCATAAATGTCCCAATGCTAAGCGAATTATTCCATCACTTCACTCCCCTGTATCTTCCGTGTACATGGATCCCTTCTCCCCTCCTATGAAAACACAGCAAACGGACCAAATGTGTAATGACAGCAGGAGCTTTGCTGAAGCACAGGGCTATTGCACGACACTTGAGACCCCCACGACAGTGGGGCTAAGGGCATTATATTCTCCCTTTGAGGAGCAATGTGTTGTTAAGTGGGAGGATCACAGCTCTTGTTTCCAGGAGTCTCTCATTCTCACCCCACAGAGATAGGCCACCCATGGCAGCATTGCAAACTGCATAAGGAAGAGGGGGTGTGTGGCAGGAGGGGTGTTATAGAAATGGCTTTAAAGTCACTGAGTCTTCAGGAGCACCTGTGCTCACCACATGCTCCAGGTTTCCAGACTGTTCCATCTCATCTGCCAGGCTGAGGTTCTTCTTGCTCATCCACTCTCTGCAGGATCCATGCTGCCTTCTTCCCCTAGGCAGGACATGTTGGGGGGCAGTCAGCAATGCCTCTTAAACAGAGCACGTTCCTGTTGGAATTGAAGATTTGCCTATACTGAAATGGAAGGTTTGCCTATATTGAAGCCTCCCCTGAACAATTTTTGCTTGTTAAAAAATGTCATTCCAATCAGGTCTTTTTTCGTTTTTGTTTGTTTGTTTATTATTTTTATTATTTTGTGGGTTTTTTTGTTTGTTTGCTTGCTATTTTGTTTTGTTTTGTTTCTTAGAAAGCCTAATATGAATATAATATAATATAATGTACAGCAAACACATTCTTTAATATAAAGGCCTTCCCAGGAGACAACCCCATTCTTCCTAAGTGTAGCCCCAAGCTCCCCCAGCCTCATCTCTCTCCTGTGCCCTGAGGAGGACCAAGACTGACACAGGAGCAGAGGTAGTGCTCGCCACTCAGTCCTTGCTGCATCAGGAGCCAGTTGCATTTCAGTTCTTGCTTCCCCTTCTCCTGACCATTCGGTCTTGGCCTCCTAAAAGGGCTTTCATCACCCAATTAGAAACAGAGCAACCTCCTGCTACTTAGTTGTATTTGGCAAGGCGAGCGCACACACAGAAATATCTATAGTGCTCTCCCTGGATCAGCACGTGCTTCGAAGGAAAGGCTTGGCAGCCCAGCCCTCCAGCCATGTCCCCCTCCTGCACTCAACCACCTCCACTGGTCACTGCCCATCAGCAGCTCACCGGCTCATTAAAAGCAGAAGCAAAGCTCACACTTGTTCTTACAGCATGGCAGTCTGTTGTTCCCACCTGTGCAGAGCTACAGGAGAGCTGATGTCACCCACATCCCCCTGTGCCATGGGAGAGATCGCCTCCTGTTTCCTCACCTGCTAAAAGAGGGGCTGGAAAATGGTGCACCTCCCACCACATGAGGTGCTGGGATGGGGATCTTCAAGGAAGAAAAGGAACAAAGGTGTTTGCTGATTGTCTGAGCTGGCCCCTCAGAAGACATTGCAAAGGTTGCTGTGGCAGCATTCGAACACCTCAGGTCTCTGCAGAGCTCCTCCAGCTGATGTTGCATGTCACCTACTTACAGCTTGATGGGGACCTGAGTGTCTGGACCTACCCAATTCACAGCCAGACTTGCCTTTTCACAGCTAAATCCAGGATGTGGTGGTGTCTGCCACTCTTTCCAGAGGTGACATGAGATTGCAGAGAGGAGACATGCATGTGGAGGGTCTGATGGGGCAGTCCTACTTTGCACTGTACTGTGGTTGTGAAGTATGTCTGGTTCTTTCTGCGGTGTGGTCAAATGGGTTGCTTCTCCCCAAAACCCTGGGTTTATGTGAGTTACTATGGTCAGGGATAAAGACCCAGGGAAACCAGTATGGATTGAGTAAAGCCAGCTGGGCTCTGCTGCTGCTTCCTCTAGCCTTTAGAATGAGTCAGGGCTGGCCACATCCATCCCCAAAGATGCAGACCCTGAGGGCCAGTAACCACTGGACACTGGATTGCTGCCAGCTGGCTGCATCTTGCATGCCCCAGGGCTGGAGAAAGGCTGCAGCCATGCAGTGACAAGGAGAGTGATGCCACTGGCAGCATGCTGCTCCAAGTCGTGCATTCCCAGAGTCGTCCCATGTCCCACAGCACGGCCCCATGCTCAGAGGCTCAGATGTTTGATTTTAAAATACCTTTTGAGGCCTGGTCCTCAGGGAAGAAAAGCCATTCCCTGGTTCAGAGAGGGGACACAAGCTGCACACATTTATAAGGTGACAAGCAAAATGTACTTGCCAGAGTGGGGCTGTCACAGGCTCAGCAAGAACAGCCTGCCAGGGAGTTACACAGAGGCCCTGTTTCTTTAATCTGTGAGGTTACAGCTACAACATGAACAATCTTTTCATTGAAGAGGCAAGGAGATCCCTGAAAGCTGCCTGCCACCAGGCTGGGTTTTCCCCCACTGTAATACCCACCTAATGGTTTAAATCTGAAATACAGTGCAAAGCAGAGTGGGTGGGCACAGGTTTCATCTTCATATCAGGTGCAAGGCTGAGCACACTGATTTGTATTGCGTTGCTCTGGTTATTGGGGAAAAAGAAAGTTCTGCAGCAGCAGCAATTATAAAATCTTCTAGAGAAGGAAAAACACAAGGCTCCAGGGACCCTTTCTGCCTGCAGAGATATAAGAAAGAAGGCAGTAAAAGAGCAAACCTGGGAATAACCCTTGGTGAGTTGAAGCAGGTCATGAGGAACAGACCAGCTGCAACACCCGATGGGCACACAAGCATTCAGCACCTTGGGAGCACCCAGGAGTGTCCAGGAGAGATTTTTAAAACTTGGGTACTAAACTGCCTAAAATTGACTTTAGGCACCTAAGTCCATCTCTGGGCCTCATTCTCCTAAATATCCAGAATTGATGTAGTTTTTGTGCACAGGTAAGTAAAACTCTCAAAAAGAATTTGGCTCCTGTATGTTTTATGGAAATGAATCTTATTTCTAGCCTGGGTGAGGGAAAGGCTCAGCCCTTAGGTGACACCAGGGAGTCCGAACTGCCACTGCTCAGGGGAGTTGGACCCTGCCAACTATTCTCCCTTCCAGACCCACCTGGTAGAGACAGCAGTGAGGCAGCAGGACAGGAGGACAAGGGGATGGTGGTGTTGCATGTTAATGAAGTTGGGTAATACTAATTGTTTTATTTATAAGCATCCCCCACCCCTGTTGAATCGCTCGGGGCACTGCAAAACAATCACCAAAACAATTGCTCATTAATTAAAACCACACCAGCCTCCCCAAGATTGCAAACAGATGGATAAACACATCATATGATACTGACATCTCAGGCACTGAGAATGGGAAGGGACCACCTGTACCAGCCAGCTCAGGCAAGCAGAGGTTTGTACCTCCCTGGAGCCCCTTCTGCACACCCCTCACCAGTACCCCAGCAAATGTCAGGACTTCTCTGCTATAGGCTATAACATGTCCCCAGGAAAAAAACAGGAGGACATTACTCATGTCCTAAAGCCCTGCAGTAGCCTGGAAATGCCCAACCGATCTTGGAGGTACAGTATCAGTGATCCCCATAAGTGCATGTTAAAAAGCGAACCCTAAACCTCTTCTTTCTGCTAATCCTTCCAGTCTGAGCTGCAGTGGAAGAAAAATGCCCCTGCTTCATGTTTTGGGAGCAAAACCACCCTCATTGTCAGTGCAGTCCATCAGCCTGGCACTGTCCACTCTATCCTGGAGTCTCTCTAGGGCTGCAGAGTTTCCTGTGCTCCAGGGGAAAAGCCAGATGAGGTCTACAGGTGTACTGTGCATCAGGGAATGTGCCTGGTCCTGTAAGTGCCTGCACCTTGGGACTTGTAGAGAGAAAATACAACACAACAAATGGACTTAACAAGCCCCTTTCCAGCCCTTCAGTACTGCATGTGTTTTTCATCTGAGCATCTCTAGCCATCTTAAGCACAATGGTTTACCTCTGTATCACCTCCACTAAATAAAGGAACGTGCTATTCAGTCCATCAACCCCAATAAACCTGGCAGCCATTGAGCCAGGCTCAGTTGTTCATGATTTAATCAACAAGGCAACGGTGCAAGAAAAGTGACTTTAACAAATCCATCGTCCCCAATACCCATGGGCTCAACCTCTCCCCTTTGAGCCTGATGCCCCGCGTCAGCTGGGACTGAGCTTTCCTCCTGCCTTTCTTCACTGCACCTTTTACACATTGCAGACCTTATTTGAGAAACTGTTCCTGTGGCCGTGTCCCGGGGACCCGTGAGTGGCTGCCAGTGGCTGCCAGTGCTTTCAGAAAGGTGAGGATGGGCCGAGCCGGTGCTCCTGACTCACGGAGGCAGCTGGTGGCTCTCCCCAGCCAGCTGGAGGGTGGGAACAGCTCGCTGAAGGACAGGGATGAAGGGTGTGGGCTGAGCATCGCCCAGGGAGGAGGCGGCAGGGGCTGCCAGCTCATGCATGCACGGTGTCCTCACAGCCTCAGGCGGGTGCTGACCACACGTCTCTGGGAAGGCACCTTTTTGGAAGAGGGTGTGGAAACCCCTCTGGCTTCACATCTGCCTTAGGGCTGAAACCGGGCTGGGGATTTAGGGGAGGACAGTTTGTCAGGTCCCTCCAGCCAAGCTTGGGAGGTTGCTTGGCCAGCTTTGAGATTTCTTCTCCCAAGGTGCCCAAGAAGCTCATAATGGGTAAGCCAAACAAGGACCCATCCTCACACAGATCACTGATGCAGCTCTTTGAACACAGACTGGAGACATTTTAGCCCTGATTTATGCTGCATAAATTTAAAACTTTGTTTCTCTACAGTACACTCAGCCCTTTCCACTCTTATGTTCATATATGTATTGCTGAGTAAATGAGCTTAAGGAGTTGTTGAGAGAAATGTGGAGTATGTCACCTTGGGCATCTGTGTGTCCACATCTTCAAAAAAAGAAAACCTGAGAGCACTAGGGGTTAGTTTGCAGAGGGAAGACTTTGCCTGTCTTCCCAGGATGGTTTGGTGATGGAAAGGACAGGTTTTGATGTCCTGCACCATTGCATGGGGCTACCTTATCCCCATCACTTGCCACTCAGGCTCTGCATGTCCCAACAGCCCCTAGACAAAGCTCACACCAATGGGACCATTTCAGGATGCTCCACACTGACCAGCACCTTTCACCCTGCAGCAGGAACATTGGGAAATTCTTCATCTGAAAAAGCTCCTGTTAATGTTATTGACCGTAGTTTCACCTGGATCTTTGTGGCAAGACACCGCACACTTCGTCTGTGACCAGGGATTTCTCTTCTATCAAGCATACGTGTATCTGCTCATGAATTCTGACCTATGCCACATTCTTATCAAATCTAAGTGGTCCCCATTCAACCAACACAGAGTATTGCATCCCTGGCTGGGTAGTCCTTTCTCCACATCTCTCTTTCAGATTTCATGAGGAAAAGTTCCCCATGCTTTGCAGAAGAGCACAGCCCTTGGCATTCAGCTTGCTTCCCAGAGCTACATCCTTCTGTCCATTGACCTCCCTTGGAGAAGCGATAGATGTCCCCAGTCCTAGCTAGAATCCATGGGAGACAAGGAGACCTGGACTGTGTGAGGGCTGAGACAAGTTACACAAGCCAATGTGCAGCCCAACAGAGAGGCCGGCGGAGCTGCCAGGGATATGTGCCTAAATAGGGGAGGTCAGAGTCTGGCCCAGTGTTGTTAGTTCTCATTTCAATGACATACACAGCACTGTGTGGCCACAGCACAGCTGGGGAACTGCTGTCTTATCAGCTCTCACTCCTGGAAGGCTTCTCCAGCTCTTCTCCTCAAAGGCTGACCTTCTGACCCAATGCAAAGCTCCATGCAACCGCTGAGGAGCCAGTGGCCTATCTCAGGGCTGGATTTGTCCCCTAAGGAAATTACTGTGGGCCCTGACCGATCTCCAGTGGGCCCATCCAAAAAAAGAATAATACAGCTTTTCTGCAGACGACTCTATCTTTGCTACATACCAATCCCATGACAAACCAGTTGGCACGCAAACGCAAGCACGAAAGCAATTTGGTTTCCCTCCTTCTAATGTTGACAGCTTTAAAGCCGCTCTCTTTAAACTCACCTCCCGTAGGTGGTTCGGCAGCAGAGCCAAAGGCTGTGATTACACTTCCAGAATGTTTGTTAGCTGCAGGTCCCCAGGCACTGAGTTCTGGAAAATATTTTTCAAGCAATGTCCTCAGGGTCAGAGGCAGGTTCTCTGGCTTGATCCTGGCTGACTTCACACTGGGGTATGCATGCTGCAGCCAATGTGGTTTTTAGGACTTATAGGCAGACAGACAGATCTGATAGTCTCTCTGGGAACCCATCCACTTAGATCCCATCCTGCACCTAGTCCTTTGCATGGTGGCATGGTGGGATTTGCTCCCCACATGGACATTTGAGAACAAAGCAACCAGTGAGGCTCTCTGGGCCGATCAGATAAGGTGGACACATCCTTCTGAACTTCATTACTAGGAAAGCACTGGTCTGACCCTGTTTGGCTGGTGATCACACTGAACAGAGCAGGAGCAGCTAAGTCACAGAGTCACAGCATTGCTAGCAAAGAGAAAAACATAGGGGAGTGAATAAAGGGCAACTTTAATGGCAACAAGTGAGAAACAGGATGGAACACACTTCTGGTAGCCCACCATCACTGAGCCAATGTAATTGGCCCACATCATCCATCTCCTCGCACAGGAAGTTCTCCACCAAAACAGCCTCCAGCTATGCCTCCCATGCTGCAGTGCACAAGTTTGCTCTAGTTAGATGCAAACCCCCATTAAAGCAATTATAACTTCAGTCTCATGCCATTTTAGGTCTAATCATCACCATGTGGCCCACGGCTTCCCCTGCAGGACACCTCTGCTCTTGGGTGAGACATGGGTTTGCAATGTGGGAACCCAGCTCAGGCTCAAAACAAGACTACCCCAGGTTGGCTCATCCCTTTGTCGAACCTGGAGTTTTGCATACATTTAGTGCACTCCTGTCAAGGGATGTTATATTCCTGTCAATATCAATCACTGAGGTTAAACCTGTGCTTTGGAGCTGAAACTTTGTATTCTCACTAAAAAAAGCCACCAACACCCCAAAGGGGATTTTTACCTTTAAAAGGAGGAAAAGATTTGAGGCTGTGTTGGAGTAGGAGGCAGCCATGCAGAGGCACAGGCCTGTGGCTGCTTTTCCTGCAGGGACAAGGGGTTGTTCCATGACACTTAAGGGCGGCTCTCTCAAAACCAAGAAGAAATACTTTTTCTACAAAGTGTGTGCAGCTAAACTATTGAATTCCCAGCACTGAAACTAAGCAGTGTCTCATTTCTCATACACCACCCAACAAGCTTTAGTGCGACCTCCCAAGTCTTAAGTCATATCACTGGTGATGCTGGAGAAGGGAATGAGAAAAAGGAAACAGGCTGACGTATCTGACCTGCTGAAATCACAGTCAAAGATGGCTCAACTAAGAAGTCAATTTAAAGAACTGCTCTGCACAAGCTGCACGTCGTTTTAGCTGTGCTCCAGAAGACCTCTGCATCTCAATTAAATGTGGCTAACAGAGGTCCACCTATTCCTTGCAATGGGTATAGGGCCCCACACCACCCAAAGGAGTATCCATGACATCTGAGCAATTTCAATTCAAAAATTAGTGCAAGGAGCCTAATGTAAAATGTACTATCCAGACAGATACAATGATAGTCACACAGTTATGGCTAATTTGGGACCAAGTCTTTTGGATTCTCCTTTGCAGCAATGAGGCCCAACCATGGAATAACCCAGGGTCCCATTTCTCTCCTCTTCCAGTTCCTACACAAACAAAATGTAGCCTTTTTTTTTTTGTGGGGGGGTTGTACTCTTCTACTCTGTCAATTCTGTTCACATTGTTATGCAAAGACGAGCAGAAACTTCTTAGCAAAAGCAGAATTTCCTTGGACCAGAATGGCATAATAAAGCATATATTCCACATTTTGCAGTCTGGTCTTACCAAAACCAGATTTCTGGCTGTATATATTAAAGTTCTGGCATTGCTTTCTCTACAGAATTAAGTCTGTGTAGAACCTGTGCACTGGTACGTCACACTTGGTGCTGGAACACAAGGGGAATAGTTGCAAGTGGAAAAGTTATTGACGCTATAATTAGAATGCCCAAAGCTAAAGGCAGAGGCAAACTATGCCAGGAAAGATAGCTTTCCTGCCCCAAAGGCACTCTGACCCTAACTCCACAAGTTACACACTACTGGTTCACTTCCTTCAGTTACCCAGTAATTGGGTGGGAGGGAGAAAGCAGGGGGATCTCCCAAGAGCCTTGGGCACGTGGGGCTCATTTCTGCATATGTATGCATGTCTCACCTGTGTGATTGACACATGCACACACACGCAAAAGACTTCTTATAGGCAACCTGTGGTCTTCCAAAGGTGCTAAGTTGCATCACTGTTCCCTCATTATTCCCTCCTCGCTTATTTTCCGCCTGTGTGTTTATTGAACAAAGCAGCTTGGGCTTCTCTCTTCTGTGTCAGGATCCAGCAATCTGATAGCTTGTAGCAGCCTGGAGTCTTCTGTCTCCATCCTTCAGTTCAGCAGTACATGAAAAATACATCCAGGCTCTCCAGGAGCCACGTGAGTGCTTCCTCATTACTGTAACTTGCATTCAGAAGATTTTTGTTCACAAACTTTCCTCTGGAGTCCTTTTCTTAAATACGAATTGCTTGTAATATTCTTAACATTTATTCATTGCATCTCTAATAACTATTAGTATTCAAGAGGTCACATTAAGAGCCTGGTGAGTTTCCAGCCGCAATTACCCTGCTTTGTTTTACTTACTTGTCAAAGAACTGGTCTAGGGGGTTATGTTTGTTCTGCTGAAAGAAAGCTTTATGGCATATTTCAGGCCTGACATTATGACACCAGTAGGCCAGACAATCTGTCGTTGGAAAGAATTTCTGCAAATCCCCAAAGTTTTTCTGCATTTCTATGCTGTCATCTAAAAAGCAGCATCTGCTCTGTAAGGCTGCCAGAAGAAGGTCATTATATTTATTTTTACCAATAAAAGGAAAGGATGAGCCTGCTGTTCAGGCACTGGACAAGACTTTGGGCGGCCCGGGGTTTGATTCCTGATTCAGATGCGATTTTGGACAGTGGGCCCAGCTGGGGATGGGTACCTTTCCCCATTCTGGGTGACATGGTTTAGTGTGAGGTGTCCCTGCCCATGGCAGGGGGCTTGGAACTAGATGATCTTAAGGTCCTTTCCAACCCTAACTATTCTATGATTCTATAATTCAGAAAGCCAGGAAGTGCTTTCCTTCCACCCTTGGGAGTAATGTCCTTTTCTATTATGACTTCTGGGCAGCAATCCTCTTACTCTATGTATGCATAGACAAAGAGGGTGAAAATGGTCCAGCATTGAAGACCACACCACTGGTCCCTGCATCTCCCATTTCGTCCCGCTCCCTCTGGCTCCTCTGTATCTACTATGTTACCTGTTAGTGAACTGCAGCATCTTTTCTTTCTTTTTTGCAATATATGCCTTCCTACTAAATGAGGTTTTCCTCTTCATTTAGCCTTGCCACAGCACTGAAAACAAACATCTCACACTAAAAATGTTTCTAAGGGAGGGTTATTTTCATGCCATCTTTGTTAATGGCATCTCTGTTGGAAACTGTCAGTTGAATGCTGTTTGACACATCCCTGGCTGTCACACACGGTGGAGAGCCAGAAAATGGGAACCTTCTTTCCAAAGGAGATGAGATTTCAATGGAAGTGTCAGTTTTTAACTTAAGTCTTCTCAAATATTACATTCACAAAAAAGAATTCACCAACAGCTGCACTTCTAAGAGACCAAGGGACTGATTACATCTGTCATGCAGATAATATATTGCTCTTTGAATGATAGGTGTGTACCTGAACTTGCAGCACATCTATGACCAATGAAGTGACTTCAAAGGTGGTGGTGGGTGGCAGTGGTGGTGGTGGGCTGGGCTGGAGGCAGGGGAGAGGCTGGGGTTACCTCAGGTGTTTCCAATAAATCTTGTGTACTTCACACAAAGATGCTTTAAAGCCCTTTGACAGACTCAGCATTTTAACACCTATTTTCGATTATGCAATTGCCACTATTTGCAAACAGGCTAAGAAAATGGTATAAGTGAGTTGCATTCATATTTTAAACACAAAGTGCAGCACTTCAAATGCAAATAGGAGACATCCTGTCTACAAGGACGTTTAGCCAATTGCTTGATGCATGTGGTTTCAAAGATGGTTGACTTCTATCCAAAAGACACAGATGGGATGACTTAGACACAAACAGCTTTTAATTTACCACTTATGTTGCGTCTTTACTTTACCTGCTGCTATTAGAGCAATAAGGGTGCAAATACAGACCTAGAAAGAGCATTTCTGGTTAGAGCCCCTGGTTAGACACGTGAAGAAACTGTCCTTGAAATGGCCCTTTTGCACTGAAATGCCACAGTCTCCAGAGTCAAAAAAAAACCCCACAGAAATCAGAGCAGAGCAGGTCCCAGGTGCAATGGGCGTCTAATTTAAAACATAGTTCAAAGGTTCGGTATTTTAGCATCTAGGGACAGAGCTGTAGCTGAAATACTCTGCAGTATTCAGTGAGATATCCTTCTGGTTTACTCCTTCTAAACAGTGGCACAGCTCTTTTGCAAAATGTATTAAGAAATACAGGGAAGTTTCACACCATTTAAGTATTAAGGCAGATGGGTTATTCATGCTCAAGATATTCAGATTCTTTGAGGGGTTATCCAAAGTCTGTTCAGCTCCATAGAAAGAAGACTCACAGAAACCTCCATGAGCTCTGGATTAAACCCAGGAGGCATCTACCAGAAAGGGTAAAGAAAAAGCCAGTTTATTCAGTTGCACTAAACCAGGCAAAATAGATAAAAATAAAACATATGAGCAACCAGTCCACGTGTCTACAAGGGGCATAAGTTTCCATCGACCTCTGTGCCTCAGGGACATGAAATAATTGTGATTCTTACATGCCAAAAAAGCCCTGTGTAAATATTGCTCATTGCTAAACAAAACAAAAGGTTGGTTGACCAAATCAGATGTGACAAAACAAAAAGAACACCACAAGGAAGTAAACATGTGAAGTCCATATTTTCTGAGGGACTCTGAATAATGCTCTAAATGAATGTTTTGGAGCTAGCTTTTGTGCAGGTGCTAGGAAGTTTTATACTCAGAATGCCTGGAATATTTTCTCCACTACAGGGAAATTAATAAATACTAGTACGCTTGAGTCTTCTGTGCCAATACTAACCATTAACTTCTGGCTTCAAGCCACAACTGTCTACTTTGCAGTGGATTCTGCCACCAAGGGAAAGGTCATTACAGGCCTGTACTTTCTTCTTGTTAGTGAGTTCCAAAATAATTAACAGAAGTTGTTCAGCAGATGGTTCCCTTTTTGTCAGCAAGTGCCTGCAGTTTAATGGGTTATGTTGGATTCCTCACCGTAAGTGGGTGAGGTTGGAAGGAAAATTAAAATGTATGATCTTTGATCCACCCACTTGTAATTAGTTCTTAGGGTTTTACATAATAGAAAATATAAAGGAGGTAGGAGAGGGGAAATGAAATCATTACAAACCAAGAGATCAGCAGCAGCCATGTAAATCTGTGATTACATTATCCAACGACATCTCATCGCTGCACAGGCATGCAGTTGTAATTGTTTCAGCTGAGGATTTGAAAATTTACTAATTGTATGTTTTGTAGTGTCCTAGTCTGGAGATTCAGCAGGAAACCACAAAAAATAGGAGATACCTGTGTTTGTGTACTGAAAATGATGACCCCTTCATGCCCTTGCAGCAGCCAGTGGCCCAAGAAAGAGAGGATGAGCAAGCAGCCAAGCTCTTTGCTGCAATCAGAGAGAAAAAGTACCCTTGCCCCAGGAATTTACATTGTCAGCAAACAAAAACTGGTCAGGAATTGGGATTGCTAACTTCATTTACAAAAGCAAAACCAAAACTCCAATGAAGAATTTGAGGGCTGCCTCTTCAAAAAGCCTGAAACTGTTTCAATTCCATTAAAAGCACTGGAGTTTAGGCACCTGCAAACTTTCACCTCCTTCTGGCCCCCAGGGATTGATCTCACCTGAGCTCAGCTGTGTGGTCCAGACCCCCTCTGCTTCCACGAGAAGAGGGTCTGAGTCACCTCGCAGAGACTGTGCCTCTCTACCTATCTCCTCCGGCTGCAGGAGGAAGCCTCTGTACAAGACATCACACTGACAGAAACACTCCCATTTCCATGGAAAAATAATAAAAATTAGCCCATCCTAATTATTATGTTGGCATCTCTTCTATTCTTAGCTCCACTGTCACAGGGCATAGGAGCATTCAATGTGAGAGGCCATCACCCAACTCCTGTGCATTTTTTCCTAATGCTGTCGCAAAAGAGTCTTTAGAGGAGGTTGGTCAGGCTGTCTGTGAGGTACCTATGCGTAAGGATTTTGGCTGCTTCCTCCAAGAATGGAAGAGAGCACAAAATCCAGCACACATGGAACGAGGGGAACATCAGAGTCTTGTGCATAGCTTCTTGATATGGAATGGGAAGTGACAAATGGCATGAGAATAGACGAAGGGTCAAAAAGGACTAATACAAGTGAGATGGGGAACCATCTAGGAAGTACATTGGTGGCATGACATGGTAAAAGCCACATGCTGGGGCAGTTACCTTCGCAGAAGCTTTCTAGGTGTATGGCAGTGGTTGCAACAGGCAGAGAGGAGATTGCCGTAACATTATGGTGGGAAGAGTTTGAGCAAAGTTGTAGCTCCATTGATGGACATAAGCAAACACATCTTGAAGGTGCGCTGCAGAAATAATCAGTAAGTGTTAACTGTAGGTATGAGAAGAGCTTGTAGATGCATGTGCTCCAGACCCACAATGTTAGGAGCAAGGCCTCATGAGGTGAAGAAATCAGGTAAGAGGCACTATTCTAATGAAAGGAGTGAGGCAGAGCCAGGAGAAGACAGGGTCACAAGACACCACTGTGAGCCATGTTGCAAGAGGAGGATTTGTGAACTATGCTGATGGTGGTCGTGGAGTAGGGTTTCTAGGGGATTTGACAAGCCCAATCCAAGCCTCAGGGTTGGCTCTCAGTGATGGCCAGTGAACGAGACTAACAGCAAGCCATGCTAAAAATGATATATTCTTAAAGAAGGTGCAAGTCTGTTCTGAACATGCAAAGAATTCATAGATGCCCAAATGACAGGAATGGGACTGGGGATTGCAGAGAACCAAGGAAATCTAGAGCAACATTTGGGACCTTTTCACTGAGGACCTAGTTAGCTAATGAGCACGTCTTTGACATTGTCCTCTATAACTACAATTTGATGACAATTGTCTTCTTTTGTTTCTAAAAATAAAAAACAAAAATCCTTTTGGGAGCTGTGGTATTGGTAAAAAAAAAAGTACTAATAATAAAAAGGCTTTTTACTGAAAAAGTAAAACTAATTTAGCTCTTGTGTTCATGCATTCACAAAAGAGGATATTGGGAATGAAGCTAGGGGTGCTGAGCTTACTGAAGTTGCAGAAATGACCCCAGGACTTCATTCAGTATGGAAGGAAATAGCAGTCACACGTCTATAGTTTCACGGACCTAAGAAATGGGAGCCCTGAACAAAATCATCAGCATAGAGAAGACAAGACAGGGTAATTGTAGCAGCATCGGTTACAGAGCTCTGAAAAATCTGAAGAAAAGCCTTTTTTTGGACAGTGTTGTTCAAGAGGCACTACAAGCAAGAGGCTGTCATCCTGTGTCCTGGGCTCTCCACACTTGCAAGCAGTTCTTGCCTTCATTGCTTTCTCCTCCTAATGCACGAGATGTTTCTTCTCAAAATCAGATCACTATTCAGGCAAAAGGTTCTAATTGCATGGCAGGTCTTCCAGCATTGCCCCTTGGTCGCGCGGGAGCCCAGGCACTGATTCTCAGGCCGCAAACCACTGTGGCTGGAGATGAAGGAAAGAGCCATTAGCTTCTGTATGGAGTCAAAGCCACTAGAGGGAGTCGATGTGTTTTCATGGCTCACACACCCATTCATCTCTTTTTCTCACTCTCCCCCTTGAAGAGAACAGGAACAGAAAGGGAAGAAAGCACACAGGGAAATTGCTCAGGGCACTGCTCAGCTCCTACTGATGTACACTGCAGTAACTTCACTGACTTCAGTGTTTTCAGTGAATGGGATTGCTCCGGGTTCCCAGCAGTGTAACTCAGCAGAAAATGGTCTGTTGGAGCCCCTAGGAACATTTATGTGTGTCTCAAGGTGCCCCAAGGAGAAGCAAGGGAAAAAAGAGAGTTCAAAAAAGTTGGATGGTGGAGGTGATGGAAGGAGTATCATAACCTAAGGGGAAAGGCTAGAGGAATCATATTGGTTTGGTTTAGAGGGGAGAAGGCTGCAGTAGGGGACAGGGCAATGGACTTGTAAAGAAAAGGCTGATTTAAAAGCATCGGACCTGGCACTGTCAGTCAGGAGGATGGGCTGATGGTTCACACCCTCCATCTCAGGGTCCAGAAAGACTTACCCTCGTGTCACTGTAAACTGACCTTCTGAGATCCCCCAGCCCTGTATTTCCATGAGTTGATGCGCTGTGCACCACAACCCAAAGGCAAGGAAGTGTGTACCAAAGGTGGGGGCATGGAGTTGACTGTGATTGTCCATACAGCCAGCCCCTTGGTATTCCCTTTTGGAATGAGCACTGTGATTAGCAAAGAGGCAAGAATGTCCTTTGACACATGTTGTTCATTGAAAGCCACAGGGCCAGTTAATCATTCTTTTCTCCATGCTTCATGACAGCTCAGCCGCATGCTGCCCAGTGTTCGTTGCATACTTAGCCAAACACAGGCCTCTCCCAATGGGGAGCATGCAGTACCTCATCCCACATTGCTGCCCAAAACAACACTGAAACCTTCACAGCAGGGAGGAGTTGCTCTGCCTCTTCATTGCCACAGTGGTTGGGATGTCCTTTGGGATGGACATGTCCTCTAGAACAGAAACTTGACTGCTAGCCTCTGAACTAAGTAGCCATGACTCTGTAAATGTGTTTTAAGATGCTTAAGTTATGCAGGCCCAAGCATGACTAGTGAGAGTCTGAGACAGCAGAGCCCTTCTTATAGTCCAGTCTGGATTATCAGCACATCCAGTGTCCTCTGCAGATTGTCTGCAACAGAGGGTGACAAAAAGTGGTGGCTTGAGGTCACATCTGTGAGCACCCAAAAATGGGTCTGGAAGCAGGACTGCACCTTTCCTTACTATAAATTTTAAGTTATCTAATTGCTCTGTTTTTACGAAGGGAATTCAAACCATTCAGGGAAGAGATGTCAGGAATGCCAAGCCTCTTTTTAGGCACGAAATAATTAAGATGACCAAAATACAGAGAGTAAAAATGGAGTTAGTAGAAAAATAGGAATTGTAATTGCAATAAAATTCTTTTTAATTATTTTTTTCCTTCATATTAAATATTCTGTCAAAATTAATTGTCACAAACACTTCAACACTAAGTACACAAATCTGTTTTTTCCCACCAGAGGCCTTGTTCTGTAAGCATGATGTAGTTGGACTAACATTCTTGAAGTGATACAGGACCTACCACACAGAGTTCTTCACCCATGAATGGTCATTGAAGTTTTAACAAAATAAGAAAAACTGAAATACAAATTCACCAGTCTTCCTCAGTGGAATCTGTGCATCCAGTTTGTTTAAGGAGATTTGCTTTTGAGAGACCTTTCTACAGCTTTATCTTTCTATCTGAAAGCTTCCATGTTTGCTTGGATGCTGGCACGACAGACTGACTGCGCTCAAGTTCCCCAAATAAAGTACTGACAAATTTATTGTCTGCAATAATATTTTCCTACCTCTGTGAGGTGGGTTGAACCTATTCCACTTTCCCCTTAGTAAAAAACAACACTGATGACAGTAATTTACTTTTTGGTCAGGGCTAAGAGGACTAATTAGAGCATATTAAGCTGAACTGTGCAGGCAGTTCTTGCTCTTCTGCTTGATGGAGATCCCATACACCATACGCATTCTCCTGCTGGTGTTCATGAATGGCTGTTCAAGGGCTGGAAAGAGCATTTTTTTAACAGATATTTGTGCAATTCTTTAGTAGAAACTTCCACTGTTTCCGGGATTCCTTAATCATTTCCCTAACAACCATGGATAACAAACGTGACCTTCTCATGAAAAATGAGGCTAGGTCTATAAACATGTTATTAAGAATAAATGAAGCTTTTAGTAGAAGGGGTTAGTTGGGGGTCTTTGCTAGGCAGTTAGCCCTTGGAAACTTGAATGTAAATAGAAAACAATTAAAACTGGAGCCCCAAAGGATACTGCACTCAGCTGGGGAGGCTGTAATTAGGTTGCTGCTGCTGTTAATCGCTTCTAAAGTAAGTGATTATAAATTACAAACATGTTCAGAATCCTCCAAGAGCACAGCCAGAAGAGAAAATGAGAGGAGAGGAGAGGAGAGGGAAGAGGGGAGAGGAGAGGAGAGGAGAGGAGAGGAGAGAGAGAGAGGAGAGGAGAGGAGAGGAGAGGAGAGGAGAGGAGAGGAGAGGAGAGGAGAGGAGAGGAGAGGAGAGGAGAGGAGAGGAGAGGAGAGGAGAGGAGAGGAGAGGAGAGGAGAGGAGAGGAGAGGAGAGGAAGAAGAGGAGAGAAGAGGAGAGAAAGAAGAGGAGAGAAGAGGAGAGAAAGAAGAGGAGAGAAGAGGAGAGAAGAGGAGAGAAGAGGAGAGAAGAGGAGAAGAGAAATGCTCTCCTTCCTTCTCTTTCCTGCTCTTCTACATTTCTCCATCAGGCTTCTAAATTAATGTTGGAATGGAAGGCTTAGGCTAGACCAAATCCCAGTGTTGCTTCTTTTTCTTTAAATACACACGCAGATGCACGCACACATGCATGCATAGTTAGTTAAATGAAGAAAACGTATCTCCAAACATCATATTTAATTTCATTTGCTACTGTTGCTTTCTTGGAATCCGCTTATAGCACATGTAGATAAACATTCTCGGAGTGATAAGGGTGTGTTTATAAACTTTGTTTGGGATGAAAGAAGCTCTAGCTGATGTGTTTTTATAGTAGGGCTAATGGTGCTTTACTAATCCTTTGCCTGTGACCAAGAAACACAGACATCTTGACTTTCTTGTGCATTTTTCTTCTTCCCTGGCCCTCAGCGTGTAGCTGGAAGACAATGCACCACCCCCAGGCTCTGCAAGCAGCATCACATTCCTGGGACTTCACCACTGGACACTTAATGTTCCCGGATAGCAGAATTAATTCAACACATTGTCATTTTACAGTTTGGCTTTGGTTTGGGGGGCCTTTATTTTTTTCCCCAACAAAACTGCCACAACAAATGCTCTGCAGCCTCCTAACTCTCACACAGGTACTGCCTAAGCACTCAGCATGTTCAGCCCAGACCCCTAGTGTAGTGTCTTTTGGAGGATTTCAGCCAAACGTGAGACCCATTGGATAGTGAAGGCTCCAGCCTTATTTTTATTGAATCACCTACATCCCTCTCCCTGGTTCCCTGCCATGCACACAAGTCATCACCCATGGTCATGCTGCCCTCAGCTTCCTTAGCCACATCCTTTTGGCTGCTCTGTTTCAGCTCCTTGCTGGTAAACTGAATTGGAGGCTTCCCCCCACCCCCCTGCCAGCCCCTCCACATGCTGTAAAACCCAATCTTCCCAAAAGGTCAGAGCTGTCTGTTTTTCCAACCTTCTGTTTCAAATCTAAGAGACAATGGCTCACAGGGAGCTGAGCAGGGGTAATACGCCACAGTGCTGAGTCACAAGAGTCCAAACTGAATTTTCTGTTAATGCTGAAACACAGCCCTCATTATGATATTACACAGAATTATTCTCTGACCAAACATTGCTAACAATGCTGGGAGAAATGGAGTGCTCTTGCCCTTGCACATCCACCACCAGACTGCCTAAATGTTGTTGGTTAAGAAAGATTCCAAACATCTGCTTCCACAAGTAACATACTGGTGATAGTGCTTTTCATAACAGTTGATGTTACATGTCTCTACAACACCTACCAGCAGTGCTTTCAGCCCCCGTTGCTCCTCATGCATGTGGGGACTCTCCTACATCCCCTACCTGGCTTGAAGACATAGTTACTCCGGTTGGGCTGATAGCAGGACTGGCCCATATTGGCCCCTCGCTGGGTCCTTGTCTCTTCTACCAGCTCTCAAGCTGAACATAATGTTTGAGTTCAGAAATTTTGTTTCAGGAGAAAGCTAAGGAAAGAGCCAAGGTTTCAGGTGGATGCCAGAAAGGAGAATAATAAAGATAAAAAGCAATCCAAAGGCCGAGCTTTGGGGTATTAATGTATCTCATGAACATGATAGGAGGACATTTCTGCAGGTATAGGTTAGCCTAGATTTGCCCCATGCGAGTTATGCTGCTTCCTCTTCAAGCTGCTCTCAGCATCAGAATCCTGTGAAAACAAATAGCTGTTGGAGCCCACAGTTCTTACTTGACACTCCCTACTACAAAAAAGAGTAGCCCAGACTGCCCTCCTTTATAAAACAACCCCCAGTCTAGCTCTAGGCTGCAGTGGAGCAACCATCACTCTTTGCAGTATCCTCCTCCACCAGACTTGTCTCAGCACACAGCTGTTTCTCAGATCAGTGATGAATGGTTGGATATAATGGGAAGTGCAATTCTCTCTCCATGATCTGTCAAAAGCTACTACTGAAATATGTCTGATGGGAAACATTCAGCAAAGAAGGCAAATAAACATGAGCTGAAAAAAAGTAATGGGCCATCCTTTACCTTCATCAGACCTAGCTCCAGCTATCCTTTTTTCAGCCAGCATCCATACCTGCAACATGAACATGCTCTCTCTGGGTAAGTATTAAGCAGGACTGTTTTGGTACAATGACATTTCTCAGTGGGGTTGTCTCAGTTCACCTCAGTTTCTAAAGCTTAAGCAATGGCTGCCTGACTCTATGCTGCTTTGATTTGCTTTCCAACACTCAACTCACTGTACTCATTTCTCCAGGCTCATTAAGAATTATGCTGTAATGACAGAGCATCACGTTTCTAGCAGGGTGCCGTAACATTGCCAGCAGCAATCTCCAGATGAAGACAGAGGTCCACCTAGTCATAGGAAAGAGCAACCACAGGCATCTCCAGCAAATCCAAGTACTTTGCAGAAATGAAAAAGCTTTCAGCCATGTTACTTTATTTTAATGACTTTCCTGAGAAAGGTTTGAAGCACAGCATGGGATACTGCCCATGGCATCATTTCATAACGAATGTCAGCACAGACTTTTTAATGTACCACTTGTTGCTGGGCAGTCAGGGTCTCTTTCTCTCCAGAGGCCTCATCCTGTCTGTGAAACATAGCTTCTCTCACCAGCTGGAGGCAATGCATGTTCATATCACCATAGGACCCACAGCATCTAAACCTTTTGCTTTGGAGCGATGTTCTTCAGGAACACAGCCAGCCCAGAGGAGACTGTGAGAAATTCTGTCCTCTGGAGAGTCCTGTTTATTTTAAGCAAAGCAGCTAGTTTACATGTTGGCCTTTTAAGCAAAATACTCTGGTTCATTCTGCCCTGGATTTAGTTATGTAACCAAATCGCTATGTTTTTTAAATAATCTAAATGGAATTTGTAATGTCGCCTCCCAGGGGAAGGGGCCCGATTCTGGTTTTACAGTTAATGCCTTCACACAGGTGAGACCTTACCAACTTCAGCACATTTCAGCACTATTTATCTTTGCCTTGCACCCAGGGCAGCTAAAGCTCAGAGAAATCAAAGTGAATAGATGAGATACTGAACAAAAGAACATCAGAGCCAGGACCTGCTGCAACACTCCTGAGCTTTGGGCTGTCTGCTTGCTGGCATCAACTCCTGCCTTGGCAAGGCATTGGGAACAATCCAAGGTGACTTGAACACTGCCAGCATGTGACAGTGTGATATTCCCAGGAGATGGTAGACTCAGCCTTTGACTGACCCAAGTTGCCCTGAGTCCTGATTTATGTCTTCTGGTCTTGCACATTAGTGCCAAGCCCTGTCCCCAGGCTGTGCCTCCTGGTAGAAGCTGGCCTAGAAATGTGCCTTGTGTGGTTTAAACCCCCAGTTATCAAAGGTGTGTATCTTGGGACTGAGACACCCTCTGTACTGGGGAGTTGGACATTGGTGTCAGGAGAAGTACCATGAAACCCAACAGTTGTGGTCAAAAGTTGCACAATGCGATATGGTGAGGTACACGTGTCTGACTTTGCCCTTTCAAGTTTTCTTTCAAGCTGCACCACACATTTCTCTGTGCTTCATGTCAGTTACCACAATGCTAGCCAGTCTTGCCATGCAGGAATGAGTTTCTTCACAGCTTTCCCACATGGTGCTCTGTGTCTACCATCTTCCCACAGGTCTGATCTTCCCCCTGGAGGGCATTGATTTGAACAGGACAAACCAACCTTTTTCTCATAGCCAAAGTCAAGTGTTTGGAAGATTGAAGTGTATTTTTGGTAACCTATTCTACAGGAACATGGGTCGTGGGCATATGTACTATAACCTTCTTCACTGGTGTTAATTCACGACTGGTACTTCAGTATGGGTGAACTGCACCTATGTACCTATCTGGGGGCCTGTGTCCTTGGCTCCTGCCTTGGGGCTGAGTCCCCTTCAGGTACTATCTACTGAAGTCACTCTTTTAATCAAAGGTCATTATTTTTGCTTACTACAGGACACCAATATCATATTTGTCTGCCTCTGTACTTTTTGCCAGCCCAGACCAAGGTCTGGTGTCACCTGCAATTGCCACTGTCTGGGTAAAACAGAACACGGAATTTCTGAAAAACTTGCTTTTGTGAGATTTCCAACCCAAATTAATGAGTTGTGGAGAAACACAGCCTTTGATGTATGTACAAATGGCAACAAACTCTCAGCTATCTTGAACTCAAAGAACTCCTAGTCCTCAACCCCTTCCCTGCAATTAGAGCAAGGGCAGTTGGTGCTCTCCACACACCATATGGCCAGTAATACCATGTTTTGGCTTGGAAGCATCTATGCTAGCAAGGAGCTGCTGTGTAAGTTAGAAGTCCAGCCTAAGCCATGTGTGGTTAGCAGCAGTTCTGAGTTTTTGCAGTGCCTATTTATACAAATTGGATTGACCTTGAATTCTACAGCTTAATTTCTTTTCTGTCACAGTACCATGCAAAGGAGTGAAGCCCCAATCTTGTAATTGATCCTTACACTGTCAGTGCAAGATCCAAGGCTAAATTTCTTATAGATATGTATGAATCCTGACATGGCAGATGGCTCTATCCTGTGTTGAATTATGGAGCATATTGTAACATGCATAGTTGCTTGATAGGCCTTAATTATACCACAGGAGGGAGCCTGGATGGTTTAGCCTGAAAATATGCGCCTAACCAGCTTACAGTATTCAAAATTTATCAAACATCTATTAATATCACCATAGAAGCTGACAATTTTAGGTGACTTGCATAAAAAGAGGAAGCAAATACAAAATCTTGGGGTGGAAAAATCACCAAGCTTGTTTTGAAGCCCTGCATTCTTCTTCAATCTGTACTTCTTTATTTATAATAACGTTGTACATGAATGCAACGGTTCAATTCCTTTTGGATGACATGGTGGGGTTCTTCGCTTCTTCCCCTAGAAGCCTAGATGGCACTGAACTCAGCAAGATGAACTGCTGCAAACCTTCTCTCCCCTCCATCTGCTCCCTCTCAGCCCTCTCTCTTCATCCTACCTCTCAGGTAGGGTCACAAGATGGTTGGCAGATAAAAGTGGGGTGCCCTTTACATCCAACACCACTGGTACCTTGGTCTTTCTCTTTCCAGGACCTGTGTACAAGCCTGAAGCATTCCTAAAGCAACACAGTGCTTCTGTCCTTGCTCCCAACCACCACCACTATGGCCAAGGACTTGGGGAAGGGAGGACTGGGGTGGCCCTTACAAAGCCTGACCCTGTAACAGACCTGGCATCTCCCGTTCTCCTCATGGGTAAGCTCACCACCCAGGCCCGTGCTTCCCTTGCCTTGCTTGGCCATGTTCCTCGAGGCCAGTGTGCTTTGGCTGCTGCTCTCTGAGCATTCTGGTTCTCAACCCTGGAGTTATTTCAGGCAGCGCTGCATGGTTTCCCTTCCAAGGGCTTATGAAACGCTCTTCTGGGACTCTTCACCTGACTCATTGTTTCCTCTGCCACCCCACGCTGGGAAGCACGTCCTTGCTGATGACTTCTTTGGGAAGCTCCTGAGGAGAAGAGAGCAAGAGTAGCCAGGCAGAGCCTTTAACCCATGGGTTTATCTCCATAGGCTCACAAGAGTGGGTTTTTTTGTTTTTCCTTTTCAGAAGTCCCTCTGCTTTAGCTTCTTTTTGCTTTGAAGAGATTTGCTTTCACTTAGCTGACAGCCCAACTCACACTTTGGATGTCTTGTCTCGCAGGCCAGACTAAAGTGCTACAATACAGACCACTCCATACTTAGCAGGGCACGCTAAAATTGCTAAATGCCGTATAACCACACCCATCATCAAAGGCCCATACACTCCCATTTCATCCGCTCAATTACAAACCACAGAATGACTTTGTTTTAGTCAATAGCAAACAGTCTGACATGAAAGCCACCCACCTTCAAAGCACTTTTGTTTGTTTGTTTGTTTGCCATCTTACTCAGTCTGGCTTTTCCCACCACCTTCTTGCTCCTTGTGTCACACAGCCACTTATATATGTGGATACACTTTTTATTTTATGTATTTTTCCTGAAGTTGCAATTTTTGTCTCATGGGTTTCAGCTGGAAGTGAAGAAATGGCCGGTTTGGTCCAGAGGAATTAACTCTTTTTATTCCTCACTGCTGGTCTGTACTTCTGTCTCTTCCCACTGTTTTTAAGAAACATGATTTCCCTGGAACTCTCAAACAAATTATTTCTTTGCTTTAATCACTCTTTGCCACTGATTTGAGAGTATGAACAAGTCTGTTCCAAATCTACAAACTCTTTCCTGTCTAACATATTCTTCTTCCTTCTCAGTTGCACCTCCTCTTATGAATCGCAGTACCTCTGACAAAGAGAAGAACAAATTTTTCTGCTAAGAGGCAGACAGGGACCCATCTATATATGAATTAGCACAGGCTTCACATAGAAGTCTTGTGATCTCCATCTACACTCTTTTAGCCCAGTTTCTTACAGAAACAAGGCCCTGTTTGATCACATTTTATGTCCATCTGCCCATCAGTCGTCACCAATTACGGTGGAATTCCTTGGCTGGTTTTGATTGGGTTTGATGAGGCCTTCAAGATGTTAAGTTCCTACAAGGTCAGAAAAAAAAAAAAAAAAAGGTGGTCAGAGAAAGAAAAGTTAAAGCAGGCGATCAACTCTTATGAAATATCATCAAATCCACATGGCACTCACATTCAAATCACAAACCCATAGGAAACCGAGACTTATTAATCCCATCGCTGGTGGAACAGCTCAGACTTTCTTTCCATTCATGTTTTTGTTTGTTTGCTTGCTTGTTTGTACTTTTGTTAGAACAAATAACTCTCTCTGATGGAGCACTACAAACTTCACAGATCCAGCCCAAACACAGTTCTGTCTACAAACTCTCAGGAATTTGGGAGTCTTCCATCGAAACCACATTTGAACTGTCTCAGCTGAGACCCAAAAGGAGCAACATGTGCAAGGAACAGCTTGTCTGAGTGCTCTGACTTTTGGTATCCCCCCTCTGTGGAGAGCCCAGATACACACCTGCTTTTCTGGTAGTTCCCACAGACACAGTGGGACAGCACAGATGAGGCCATACCTGGAGCATCATGAACAGTTTTGGGCATCACCTCAGATCATGAAGGATATGAGATATTCATGAGAAACTAGGAGAGCTTCCAACATGGCTTTGCCAGGGTCTCTTCTCAGTGAAGGCAGACACTATAACAAGGTCTTGAAGCTTGAGGAATCAGAATCAACATTGAAAGAAATGCCTTCATTAGGAGGTGGTGCAGGACTGGGACAGGCCACTCAGAAGGCAGTGGCAATCTCCATCCTTGGGAGGTTTCAAGGCTCAGCTAAAGTCATCGCCAATCGGATCCCATTCCAAGCAGAATATACAGACCTCCGGAGATCTCTTCCCACTGATATTTCTGTGATTCTGGAAGCATAGTTAATTTGGGTTTGGTTGGTTGGTTGGTTTTTGGTTTTGGTTTTTTTTTCTGGTTGGTTTTGGTTTTTTTTTTAATCTCATCTTGTTTTCGAAGACAGAAAAAAAGTTCAGCTGAATTAGCTCAGCAAAACCCCCTCCTCTAACTGCAAATGCTGTTATTCTGTGACAGGATTTTTCAGGTTATAAAATACCTGTTCCTTGGATAAAGATGATACCAGAGATTAACCTTCTGCATTATTTTTCTTGGCCAAATAGCAAAGAATATCACTGGGATTTTTATGTTCTTCATCCCATCCTCCTTGTGTGTTTTCACAGCTTCATTTATAAGTGTGCGCTTAAGAGTTCACAGCATCCCAGCTTGCAGCAATCAAGAGCAGTGTATCAGCCATACTAACTGTCTATATTTATGAATTTGAAAGAAAGGACAAGACTGATGGGGCTCCTGCTACTTGCCCTGTCACAGGCTGGTCCTTAGCATGGAATTTAAAGTAGAGGGAAAGAGTCAAAACCATCTGTCAGCTCAGCAGAGCATTTTCAGCTCATTAATCTAACCTTTCACAAACTATCTCCTGTCCCATCTCTGAGGCATGAGACCATGTGTAACAAAAATATTCATGCATATTACCAATAAACGTTGAAAAGCAGTCATAGGCAAAATACCCCAAAATGCCCATGAAGACTGAGGGTTTTTTTAGTACAACACTGGGAGCATGAAAACTGTGGGTACCCCACTGAGCACATCTGTGTCCATCAGTACCCAGTCTTGGACAGCCTGTCCCTAATTCCATTTTGTTCGCTACATGGACACAGAGGCCTTAAGTTCTGATAAGTAAGCACCGTATTTTTCTCTTTTACCTAACAAAATAAACAAATAATTCAACTACAGGCACTTACTCTACACTTACTTCTGATTTGTGAGGCAGACAAAGAATTTAGTTAGAAAGGACTAAATATTCTCAGATCCAGAATATAAATTTCATTTAAAGTCAGTTTATGATTGCTAAAGACTCGTATGAATTAACTAGCTTGTCTGAATATTGCCATGAAAATCTAAGCTTTATTGAGTGCTAAAAGCCTTAAAAAATATGTAAACATATGAAAATAAAAGGATAAATTCCCTGCCACCACTACCACCATCACTCCAAGTGCAAAATAGAACCAAACCATAACAATGGGCTCATTAAGAATGCTCCATCATTCTGCAATAACCAAGCACTTAAAATGTTCTTGGTAGCTGCTGAGGATGCCATTTTTTTTCATTATGTGTTGTACTTAGTACATAATTTATAGCTGGCAGGACAGGGATAATCCTGCAGTGTGAATGTGCTGTGAGACTGCTGTAATTACACCAGTGCTGTGGTTATGGGCCTTGTGGAACTGATACTTCTTTTTAACTGCGGAGATGATAAGATCAAATCCAACACCGTGTATCTCAGTGGAAGGTTTGTGACTGTATTGCTGCCAGCTGCCTTCTCAGTCTTCTGCTCTTACTCCAGGAGTCTGTGGACAACAGGACATTTGCAGAAATAAGGGCTGCTGGCTCAAAGCCTACCTGTTAGGGCAGTTTGCTGGAAATGCAGACAGCCATAGGACATGTCTCTCACAAGCAAGATGATTTCAGAAGCTACTATGCAAGATAATTAATTTTGTAGGGCAAACAGGCTTCTCACCTGTGGATGCAATGATTCACCCCCTCTGTAGTACCCACCAAGTCCGTCTACCTCCACCTACCACATCCCATGTTCATAGTCACAGAACGTCTCCTAGGGCACAGCGACTCACCACAAATACACTTTTTCACCAGTCTTGCATCCCCAAAACCATCAACCAGTTAGAGGTTGGCCTCACTGGAAACAGTAATACAGCACGAACAATTTAAATATAAAACCAAGCAAAACATCCAGATGTTTCTTTTCCGTCACATTTGGTTTGTGCGCCACTTTCTCCAGTAAGTCACTAAAATACTTTGATGTGAGAATTTTATATTGGTGATGGCTTTGTATCAGCCAAGTCACCAGACAATGGTCCCTTGATGTTGATGTTAACTGGCTTTGTCATCTTTGTAGGACAAAGGAAAAAAAAAAACAAAACTAAACCAGATCTCTACCAAAAATAACTTCAGAAAATAATATTTTGGCCCCATCTTGCAAAAAGTCAGTGTGACATTTAGAGGGAGCTAAGAAAAGGAGTCTTTCCTGCCTTAGGAAGAAAATTCACTTAACTTGGGTCCTGTTAACTTCGTCATACTATTACTTGGACACTGGTTAGTATTAGTCACTTAGCTGCTGCCTCTCAGCTTTATCCAATTTAATTTCAAATATAGTACAAACAGATGCCTTTATGTTTCATTTTTAAATCATTTATTGTTCTACATGTAGCAAAGAAGCTTAAAAAAGAATGTGAAAGAATTGCCAGAAAGGTTTTTGGTTTTTTTTACAGATATATATATATAATTGCAGCTGTGGTTACTGTGGTTTCTTTTGGGTGGATCAGAAAAAAAAATCAAGTCTTCCTTCCTCGGGGATATAAGAGGAAAAAAAAAAAAGGATGGAGAGGAAAACTCATTCCCATGTCTAGTGCTTTTTATCAGTAATGGAATGAAGCAATCAGGTTTAAGGACTTGTCTAGACGGAGGACTCTGGCACTGATGTAGCTCCCGCAGTGTAGTGAAGTCTGTGCAAGTCCCAAATGCTGCTCACAACAGCAAAAGAAGCTGCGGGGATGCAAACCCACCATGCAAAGTCAGGGGGCTCCATGCCCTGCAAAATCCCAGCTTAGGCAAAGCAATGCTTCTTGTTTATACAGGGAACAGCTAAAGAAAATTTGAGAAATT
Source organism: Pezoporus occidentalis (assembly GCF_034315485.1). Classification (NCBI taxonomy): domain Eukaryota; kingdom Metazoa; phylum Chordata; class Aves; order Psittaciformes; family Psittacidae; genus Pezoporus; species Pezoporus occidentalis. The sequence goes on along the minus strand of NW_026913857.1, from coordinate 1,846,846 downwards.
GCTTCTTTTTATGTATCAAAGCACCCCAAATAGCATTACCAGCACAACAGAGCTTTTGATCAATTAAGGTATTTTAACAACTGCCTCTTTTGGAGGGGATAGGGTTGTAAATGAAAAAGCATGAAAAATTGACTGAGCCCAGTCAATACGTAGAGTTTTGAAAGGAGGTGTATTATAATGAAAAACATAACAGGAAAACAGATGAGCAAAATATTCTTTGAAATTTTTTTCTCACTGAGATACATAATCATAGAGTGATACCTTGGTTTTACACCACTCTGCTTGTCAACAGAACTTACGGCACAGGGCAAGCCGCTGGGTGTCATTATCCCCATTTTATTTGTCAGGAACACTGTGTGACTTCTCAAAGTCCTCATGACAGTTCATGGCAGCATAAGCAAGAGGGAGAACATCTTTTGAACTCGATCCCATGTTCAGCCCATTCGGCAGTGCAACCTGCCATTTGCATGTCAGTGGCAGGTTAAGCTTGGCTGGGTTAATTTAGCCATCCATTTTCCAGAAATAGATGGAGGCTTCATTCATGTATCTCCAGCGTGATGTCCCCTTTCATGGCTGTGATGGGACAGCTGGGAACACTGGCAAGTCCTGGAGAGCCCTAAATCTTATCCTGTATACATAAATAATCTAGAAGATAGGCAGAGCCAGGTTTATCCATTGACTTGAAAGACGAAGGGCTAAATCCTGCTCTCAACATCACTTGGATGGCTTTGACAGATCTTCCTAGACAGCAAGCAACTAAGACTGAAGCAAGCTACATGCTGGGGCAAAGTAGGGACGCCGGAACAACCCAGATGACTTGGTTCCTGGGTCCTTCACCAGGTTAGCAGATCTACCATGAGCCTCCAGCCCTCTCCTGCGAGGCTTCAGGGTTCTTCTTCTCGGTGGGATTGTGATTTCGAGTGCGTTCACACCGTATGAGCAACCCATGTTTCCATGATGGGGCACATGGGAAAGAGCTGCATTATGCCAAGACCTTCCCAATGTCCCATATGGGACGTCCTAGCAGGTTATTAAATTAGAACAGGTAAAGTCCGGTAGCCCCAGAATGAAATAAACAATCCAGTTTATCATCCATGTGGAAGTCAGGGGAGAAACCAAACACAGCTCAGATCAGCCCTCCATTTTTCTAACTATAATAGGGGAAAGAATGTCCCTTTAAAAAAAAACACAACACATAAACCCCCTCGCAGTCAGAGGTGACATCACACAAGTACAGAGAGCAAAATAAAAGACCATAGGAAAGAGTTGGCCAACAAGCACTATCCTGGAAAGGCTAATATTTGTGTAATACTAAAAAGCATTTTGCCTTTCGGATCCTTCCCTGAGAAAAGGCTGAAATATTTGGTGCACACGTTTTTCAAAACGAGAACATACCATACATAGTTAAAGTAATGACTGGCGCTCTTAATCCCAGACACAAACTTTTCACTGAAGCTTTTTTGGGCTGGGTCATGTGATTTATTCAGTTTTCAGTATCTATATATAAAACTCTTTTTCCCTTCCTGGTTCATCCTTATCCATATTCCAAAACCTGTACACTTCATAAGCTATTTTGGTTTACCGCATGGCTTGGCAGTTGGTATTTTTCCTGTGATGTGAAAACAAATCTTCAACCTGGCTGTTGATGGCCATTATCTGGGATGCAAATCTTCTCGCTTGATTACCAAGGCTCTAACGAGCAGCTTATTACCCTTTCTAGTGGTCAGATGGCCCTACTAATCAGAGACCTTAAATAGGGGTATCCCAAACCTCCAAGTGGGAGTTGTTAGTCCCTGGGGACCTCCAGGTCCCACATGGACAGTCTTTGGTTTTTGGTGCCAAAAGCCTGTGTTTGGGCAAAAAGCCTCGAGGCCATCTACAGCAGAGCAGGCCTGAGTCCTGTTGGCTTTTGTCCTGCTCTACAGAGCTGCCCATCTCCTGGCCCCGGTGCTTTCATTTGCTGTGACTAAGTTAATATTAAATACATCCTCAAGCCTCACTTGGCCAGCAGAAAACTACTCTGCTCAGCCACACGCTTGACATCATCATCAGTTTTAGTTGCAGGAAAATAAAACCAGGATTACCTTCACCAGGAAGAAAAAAAAGGGGAAAAAAAAAAGAAAAAAGATGAGGCCTCCTTTGGGGCTTGGTTGTTGGGTTTGGCTTTTTTTTTTTCCTTAACTCTGACCTTCCTTCATGTTTGCTTACAATTAGAGACACCACTCGAGGTGAGGGGAGACTCTGAATGGAGAACAAAAAGACCTTTCAGATGGGAGTGCATTAACTGGGGGGGTCTCTGAGCTGTCTCTGACAGATCACGTGTGGTTTTCTCCTGTGCACAGACATACACGCAGAACTTGGCAAAACCTTTGCCTGGCCTCCTCTGCCTATGTTCAGAGTTGGGCTTAGCCCCAAGAGCCTGCCCGGGATTGCTCCCTGTGGGGTCTTGCCTTTGCTTTCCCTCCTGCTGTATCAGAGGCCCCTCAGAAGCATTCCCCAATGTCCCCCAGCTCCTCACAAAGGGGTGAGGATGCATTGGCTGGGACATAAGCTGATGCCCTTTGGACAGCACTTTCTGCTTGGAGAAAATAGACCCAGTATCTGCCTAGCTCAACCCAAGTGCAGTTTTTCAGGCTCCAGAAAGGCACATGCACCCGGCCGCCAGCTCCCAGAGCTCCCATGTATTTCCCTGAGCTCAGTGCCTGCTGCCAGCCCCATTGTTCTGCCCCCTGCCAAGTCCCTATTGTTCATGTATCTTGCTGGTGGCATCACATCTGGCTCAGCCAAACTCCTCGTGAGTAGGGGCCCAGTCTGCAGTGTTTGGTGTGTGGTTTATTTCCAGGAATGATTCTGAATGATCATTTTTAGGGGACCAATTAAGGGCACCACAGATGGAGCTGATCTGCAAAAAGAGGGTGTTGGGGTGGAGGGTCAGTAAACCAGGCCCTTTGGAGACACGGCAAAATTGGAGCTCAAAGACCAAGAATCCAAATTGACACATCAGCTTTGAAAACTTGCAGACAAAAACCTTTTTCTTTCTAGCAGGTGCTTGTCCGCTGGTCACAAGGAGGGAGAAGTAGTAAAGAGAAAGGGGAGCCATATGTGATGGACAGACACACTGCTGCTCAGCTCTGGGATTAGCAAGACCAAAACTTCTCCTTAGGGGCTAAGATGCACTGGGCAATTGCTCATTTTAGAGCAATGCAATTCCCAGGGAAGAGGTAAATGAGCTGTCAATCAGGTCTACTGTCCTGCTGACAAGTATGGCTTGCAGTGTGTCAGAACAGCATGGGAGCACACTCGTTTCCATCAGGAACTGCACTGGATCAGGGCTCAGCATCCTGTTTATGTTAAAACATTGCAATCCTTTTTTTATAGGGAAGCTGGGAGAACTGTGCAGCTGGGAGTTCTATGAAATGCCACCAATTAACTCACTTTTCAGAAGATGATCAATGCTTCAACAGACCTGGAGGTTCCCAAGAGAAGTATCTCCAGCTTCCAAGCTGATCTTCTGGCTAGCAGATGCTGGCCAAAGCAGATGCTAGCCAAAGCACAGCACCTCTTCAACCGTTCTGAGATACTTGCCTTCTGCTCACATTCCTTTCCCATGTCCTCACTGGCATGGCCAAGAAATACCATGTATTTCCTACCTCCCCAGTGTGTTTTAGGGAGAAAAGGACAAGGCAAGTCACAGACTGTTATAATTACAGCAGCACCACTTGGACCCCATGGTGACATGACTGTTTGTTTCCCTACTGCACAGATGAGAAGGGCAGGATCCTGACCCTACAAAGCTCTCAGGGAGTTGTGTTGCTCAGGCCATGGGATAGGAAAGGATCATATGATGGGGGCTTGGCTGTAGGCCTGGAGGAGAGGTTTAGTAGCCCCACATGCAGGGTCAAATGGCATAGCCAGTTCCGGGACCACTCCAGCACACACAGGCAGAGTCTGTGGGACAGCCTTCCGCTACTGATTCCCCTTGAGGAGTGGATTCTGCAGCCATGCAGAGCTGATGTCACTATCTCCAGCCCTGACCCCTGCAGAAGCAGCTCTCCAGGGCTGTGTCAGGAGCACTGTGCCCACTGCAGGCAGATGAAAGCAAAGTGATTTGGCACTTACCATCAATATCAGCCCGAGGAGTGCTTTGTTGACTGGAGGATTCCCCTGCCTCATCTGGAAACACAACACAAAGGAGCAGAGTGGCATTACACTCAGCCCCCAAGATATGGTTCTAAACTTTGCTATGAGGAAAATACAAAGAGCCACAGTGCTTTATCACTGCAATGGAAGACCAAGATCAGCTCCATTCACAGGGGATGGTGGGGTCAGATTGGTCCCTTAGATCTGGAGGTCTGAATAAGAAGAGAGCGGGTCCGTTTTTTAGGGCCACCTTTCAGAAAAGCACGAATTCTCCCATGGCTGGCAAGACATCTTTGAATAACAGCCTTCCTGAATGCTGCAGGCCCATCCTAGCAGAGAAAACGCTTTACCTTTACCTAATGTTTTCCTATAGCTACAAAGCTCCAAAACCCCAGCCAGCTCAATAATACTGGCTTGGCTCAATCAATTGTACATAAACCATATAAATACATAACAAATAAATAGACACATTTTGTGTTCCTCCAGCAGGGTTTAGCACCTTTACAAAGGGATTTCTTTGATACTTTAGCAATAATAGACTGGCTTTCGTTTCACTAAGACCTTACTTATATCAACATATCTGTTCAAGTACTACACTTCCTTTTATGAAACACTGGAATTCTTTCATGTTGAAAACACTTTTACAGCCAAGTCCTCAGTTGTGCTGGCATCTCTCGTGTCTTGAACTCCAAACTGGCTAACCACAGTCTCAGAATTCCCAAAGGAAATAATGAAAATTCCTAAAATCCTTGGCAATGAAACAGTTGAAATTTTAAATTGAGTTAATCGTTTTAGCAAAAATGCTTGTAATAAAATAAATATGGGGAGCTGGGGTGAGGAGGGGGAAAAGTCTGCTTCAGAAATGAGCGTCAAAGGAGAAAGAGAAAGGGAAAGAAGATCTTCAAAGCCTAAGCCTTCTTTGCTCCCTTACAGTATTTTGAGCTCGGGATGGTTGCAAACTGCTGCAGAAGCGAGGGCTTTGTTGGTTCTCCTGGTGCTGTGGTGAAAGCAATGGGCTTGAGAGCCTACTTCGTGCTTCTAGATCACACTGGTCCTAAAGATTTGGCATGAATGATGCCAGGTGTCTTCAGTGGCTGCTAATAGGTTTCTGAGGGCAGAAACCTGGTCTCTGAGATGGCACTTCGGTGACACCAGGGTGATTTAATTAATCTTCTAACCCAACTAAGCAGTATAGGTCCTTGACAGGCTTTTTTCTTTCCGTTTTAAATTAAAGCTTAAGGGCTCTAATTACAGTTGTTCAAATACACAGAAGAACCAAAAACACCAGGATTTTTGCCTCTTCCTTTCTTTTTAACGAATGCAATAAATGGCTACAAGAACACTCAGTTACCAGATCTCAGCAAATAATTTCCAGCTGACAGGTTTTTTGTGGAGACCCTTCACCATATCTTTTTTGCCTAGACTTTTTAGCCAGCCCAGTGCAAACATGAAGGAACAGCAGCAACAGCAACATCCAGGCAATACACCACCAAGAGAAGGACATCATGACAGAGCTCTTCCGCTCTGCACCCTAAGTAGTTTCACAGCTTCCACCAGGCATGAGCTGAAAGCTTTGCAAGACACTGCTTGATTGTTTAGTCTTTTGTAGCCACCAGTTATCTGACCAACCCAGGATAAATGGGAAAAGTCTTTATTTGTGGGTGCATCATTTGCTCCTTCCCCAAGTCCAGACACCCATTTCCTGGGAAATCTCCTCTGGCATCCAGATATTCCAGCTTTTGTGACATGTACTGCAGTTTTTCTCATTGTCACTTGTGGCCTGGAAAAATATAATGGCAGGGTTCAGAGCAGCACACAAATGTCCACAATCTCCAAAGGTCTTGTCAGTATTCACCGCACACCTATCACCATCTCTTTGCAATGAGATCTGGGAGGTCAGCAAATTACAGGATAGTCATGTCCAACTAGAAATGACACCTGAGGGGCAAGTTAGAGCCCCTTCCCACTTGTGCAGTGCTGTCCTGTCCTGCAGGAGAGAGACTAAAAGACATGCCACAGAAATACAATATTGACAGCACTTGGTTGAGCCAAAGGCTCATTTGCACTGCAACTGTGATTCCAGCTGTGACCAGTACTAAAGATGGGATATAACAGAGGACTGCAATAATTATATGTGGAAATAGCAACAGAGAAACTTTCTGGAGATTTGCTCTATAATGAATCTTAACATCTTCTAGAGAAACATTCCCTTTCTGTTCCACTGAGGCTGCAAAATGTGTTGGTATCAATTGAATTTTTTTTGTCTCCAAACCATTGTGAGCTATTGGCATCACAGAAGCCTCTGAGCATCCCTCATGGTGGTAACTGCACACAACTGGCATTGGCACAGACCTTACTGCCCTGGGGGACTGATATTACGTATGCAATAGCTGGTGTGATATTGCAGATACCAGGTGCCTACCGCAGCCATTTGTTTGCTCTTCCCCATCTTGCATAAGAGAAGAAAGCCTTTCTCTACCTGCCCATGCCATGTTCCTGTCAGCCCTTAGTACAATGAGCAAATACCTTAACTTCCCTCAGGCCTCCGTCATCAGAGATCAGACTCTTGAAACAAATTTTATCTCTGCTTTTTGGTCAAAATACATGTTTCTAGGGTTTTATGACTCCAGAACACAAGAGGTTCAAGGTGTTTTTCAAGGAGATCCTGCCCAGCACAAGCAGACCCTACAGAAATCAAACGGCTGCTAACCGAAAGATGCATGTCTCAAATGGCATCATTAAGGATGCTTTGCCTGGTGATACAAAGTTTCTGTTTCCCAGCAGAAACAGGGAAAGAAAGGGACAGTAGAAATTATGTGTTCTTCACTGGCCCATCTATTTATCTCCAGTGGAAACCAATGTACCTTCCACTGAGATCCTGAAAGCACATTCCCAGACTTTCCAGGCCTCACCTCACTGGCCTAAAGAGCTGGGGATTCACAGTGTCCCCAGGGCAGCATGTCCAAGGCTGACATCTTGCTGTGGAGGTGTTGGCTCTCAGCTGCAGAGAGACTTGTTTGTACTGAGATCTCTTAACCTGGCTATGCCGGTTTGGTGCCAACTCAGCTGGTGACACTGGTCTCAAACCACAGACTTCTTTCCACTAAAGTGATATTTTACTTGGCCCAGGTGCTGCAGCAGGTAAACTTGCCTTCTTCTGTAAGGTCTGTCATGCATTTTTCAAGAGTTATGGAGCACCTGAGAGGCTGTTGTACTGCACTGATCATGGGACCCCAGAATTATTTATTTAGGAAAATACCCTTATTTCCCTCAGAGAGAAGTTCACCAATTATTCATAGGAAAGAAATAATAGCTGGAGAAAGAGTATGGATTTTTCAACAATAAACTGCCACTTGAAATTTACCAAAAAAAAAAAAAAGAAGAAGAAAGAGAACAGAAAGAAATGTCTCTCAAACATACGATGCTAAGGGAAGGTCAGGAAAACCGAACCAGCAGGGGTAACAAGTAAGATAAGATTATGCCATCAGTGAAAGCACTTGCAAAAGGCAATGGATAGTGTTCTAAACCTCAATTAATTTAGTCTAGTGCATGACTGAAAACAAATTATGATCTCAGATAAAACAAAACTTTGGTGAAACAAAGAACAAAGCTATTGAAGTCATGATTTACAGTTCAAAGGTATTTTATTTCCTCTTCATCAAAGATCTTCGTTTCCCCTAGAGAACATATGAATAATTAAAGGTGGTTTCTTATGATGTGTTTGCTATTGCTCAGTGTTGCCAACCTGAGGACTGATATGAGAACAATGGAGAGCTATTAGACTTGCTGGTTGAATGTTGTCTTCTGTAAATAAACCAAAAGAATAAATCACTTCCCTGCAGTAATAGCAATCACACTGCTTTGTTTAAGTCAGGAGTCTAAATAAAGGGCATATGAAGAATTGTGTGGTTTGTAAAGTTGGGCTGTGCTTGAGAAACAAGTGATGAGGGCCAAGCTGTCAAAGCAGCTGTGATTCTGAGGAAACACCTGCAAGGTTGGAGGGAGCCGATCCCCTCCCACCAGTAAGGTCCAGCTAAGCTCTGTAGGCAAAGCTTATACAAGGGCAGTATAACAGAGCTGTCCTGCCCCAAAGATGAGTGTAACTCAGTGGTTCTACATGAGGCCAAACGTACAAGCAGCACAGAGATCATGCAAGCCTAGCTCCCTCATCCATGCCACCTGGACCTAACCGCAAGCATGGTCTTTGCAAGCCACACAACCATCTTTTGTGAGCAGTGGAAAGGGAAGGAGGACATCCGAGAAGCTGAATAAAAATGCATTTAAGACTGAAATAAATTGGATTTCAGAGGTGCCAATCACTCCCCTCTACTCTAAAGGAAGGATTGTTCTTTTAGGCTTGATAACTGCCTTGTGGTATTCAGAGGAGATAGATGAGTCCAGCTGAGGTCAGGGAACTCTTGGCAGTGTGGACTGCAAGCACTGTCAAGCCACATTTAAGATTTTGGAATCCCTTTGACATGCAGACTATAGAGCCAGGAGATACCTGGCCAAAAAACCACCATCCTGGAGGTGACCTGCTCTGCATGGCTTGGGTAAGGGCAGCTGAAATTCATTTATTTCTTAACAAGTGTGGACAGAGGAAACAATAGAAATCCCCAATTTCAAGTAATCTCCCTGTGCAAAACAGGCTGCCCTTATGAACAGTTTAACCATGGGAATGAAGGAAAGCAAGAATATTGCCTCTTTATCTGTGAATGGAGACAAAATGTGGTATCCAAGGAGGCAAAATGTACTGCAGAGGAGCACTGGCTGATGCTGGGTGCTGGCAGAGGCTCTGTGTCAGGCTGACTGCACACAAGGACTGAAGTAAGCACATAGCAGAGATGATCCAGAAGCAGCATCCCCAGGGACCAGGGAAGGAAAGTGCCTTTGTTGTACCATTCCTAAGACATGCTGGGCACCTCACAAAACATGTGGTCAACATCCTAAATGCAGCAGATCCCAAGCGCCGGTGGGGTCCAGCTGAGAAGCACGTGGACTGCTGCTGACAGGACAGGACATTGCTGGGGGCCAGAAAAGGACAATGGTAGGACACCGAGTGTCTCAGGGGTTGCCAGCCCACAGGGGGAGGGCCTGCCTTTGGGTTATTGGTTTGCAGTATGCCTGGCGTAAGAGGGTTTGGGCCCTGCTCCTTGAATGGGGTCCCCAAGGAACAACCACAATTGAAGGGAGAATAATGAAAGCTCTGGTCTTAATGAAGTCACCCACTCTCCCAACAGGGCTCTGCTCCAGGACCTCTGCTTTAACCCAAATTGACACCAACTTGGCGAAAGTCTCCAGCTGCACATTCCTTCCATACAGTTTTACAAGCTGCAAATGTAAAACCACAAACCAAACTGGGGGGGGGCGGTAATATATTGGAACCTGAACCGTGCAGGGTCTCCCCACCTTCCCTCCTGCCTCAGTTTCTGATAATCATACCACTGTTGCTTACGCCTTTTCCTCAGTAGCTTCTTATCTTTTAAAACCCTCAATCTCTAAGTAGCATTGACTTAGCTCCTTGGTGAGTATTAATACATCCCATCTCTGCAAAAAGGGCAGAAATTAACTCCAGATCATTCCATTTTCCTGGGACAGACTGTAGGTGAGGAGCTGAGACACTTCTGAGCCTCCTGGCAACAGCCATAACTGCTTAAAAAATCCCCCAAACTACTGATGAATCTCAGCAACAAAGGCAAAAATCTTCTTGGACAAGGAAAACACTTGCCAGTTGGTCAGGGCTGTTGAAAATCTATCTGTGGGATTATGTGATCATGAAACTGAAGGCTCTATTCCTGAGTGAAATGGCTCACCCAGCTTTGTGAGCAGAAGGAACAGGGATGAACTGCCTTCCCAGGCAAGCCAAGCACCATCCGGATGTTAAGCATGTTGATTCTCACCCTGGAGGTTCCTATACTGATGAAATTACTACAAATGACTGTTCCTTTACAGGCTGTGAGATGCGCTTTAGCCTTTGCTAGAATCAACAGATGTTGTGTCACCAGTCTTTGCAGTGGCTATGGGGAGACCTTATCGCTCTCAATAACTATTTGAAAGGAGATGGGGATTAGTCTCTTCTCCCAGAAAGTGACAGGACAAGATGAAAAGGCCTCAAGTTGCTCCAGGGGAGGTTTAGATTGGATATTATGAAAAATATCCTCACCAAAAGGGTTGTCAAGTGTTGGAACAGGCTGCCCAGGGAAGTTTTGGAGTCACCATCCCTGGAGGTGTTTAAAAGATGTGTAGATGTGGCACTTAGTGACATGGTTTAGTGGTGGGCATGACAGTGCTATTGACTCAATGATCATAAAGGTCTTTCCAACCTAAACGATTTTATAATTCTATGAACACTTTCCAAGACCAGTGCCGTTTTTGCTCCAAGAGGCAACTCTCGTGTCATCTTGTTCAAGCACACATTGGAAATGGGATATTGAATTTCATACAGTTCCTCTGCCCTGATCTGAATGAGCAACAACCTTCATTAATCCTCTTCTCTCCCACTTCTTCATCCAGACTTGACCTCCATGGTAAGATCTTCAGGGCTGTTTCCAACTGGGCTGTTTTTCAGCTGGGAGCTGGCTGGAGAGATGCCCACATTTACCAATATCTGCCAGTCATTGTGAGGTCTGTGTCACAACAGAGTAAGCCATACAAACAGGTATGTGCACATCTGTGGCTCCTGAACTGATCTGAGTCACTCTGTCACATTCCCACTTGACATCCGCTGCTCTGACTCCAAATTTAGCCCTAGGGATGGAAGTGATTCCTTCTCTCACTTTTTAGGTGAAATTCACAAGAGCAGCCAAGAAATCACAGGGAAGAGGGAATCAGCACTGGTGTCAAGGGCTGACAGCAAGTTGTTTTGATTTGGTTTTATTTTCCATCTTCTCATTCTGCTTCCAAAGTGGCTTATTTTTGATGTCTTCTGCTGCCAGCATTATTTGGATACTGCCCCATCATACACCATACTCTGTAAATATCTGAGGACACTGGTACATTCAGTAGTAGATAATAGAGAGTAGAAGGTTAACACTGTAGAAGAACTGGGATAAACCTAGCAAAGGAAAGTGGTCCAGTTTATCAATACCAGAGAGCTCAGAAAGGGTAGCGCACCTACTGGGTCTTCTCATGCTACTTATTGAAGGATTAAAGTGCACTAGGACAACATCTGCTCTCTGAAGATGCATTTGCATGCCAGCAGTGGTAATGAAGAGAATAAACTGGATTTTTCCAATTGCTAATGATTTTAATCTTTTCCGTCTGCTTCTGAAGTCAAGAGGCCAACAGAAAACAGAGTTGGCTCATGGTGTTTCCTTCCCCTGTTCAATGCATTTTATGTAATGTTAATCACACGCAAACTAGATCACCTTCCACCTAAGGGTGGCCATGGAGTTATTACACTTCCATGGATGTTGCTTCCCACAGGCTGTGACCCATTGCCACACAATGGGTCTCAGCACCTTGCTCTACAGTTTTCCTGCATGCATCACACCATCCCTTGGCATTTGTTTACTTCACCAGCTTTTGCCTGGGAGCAGTTCAAACAGCTGCAGTACAAACCTTGCTCTCCAAATCAGCTGCTCTGCAAAGGCCAAGCTGTGGAGCTGTCTGCATGCCCTTTAGTAGAGCCAACCTTGAAAGCCCCAGGACAGCCTTCCATAATTATCAGCAGCTGGAGTTCATCTCCTCCTAAAGGCCAAACCTAAAGACTTCACAACTGAGGCAAAGTACTTACATGATATATAGTATTTTCATTACAGAGACCTCCTGCCAAGTTGGCTGGATGTCTCTTACTGATCTGAATAGTCCTGGAACAAGGGCCCTTCTACTTTTCAAGGGGTTCTATTTCAGCCTGAATTTTGCAAATAGGATACAGGATTTTCTCTGTCTTCACCACACAAGTGACAAACCTGGTCACTTTCACACCATGACAGTGAGGGAACAGAAGCCAGGATGCACAATAAGGATCTCCAAGGACTGATATAGCTCAACCAGTCACCCAGGACACCAGCAACAAGATCATGGGCTCATCCTTCTGAATTAAGAGCTTCATTTTTCCCATCTCAGCTCCTAGGGAGCCTGTGCACATGCATGCAATTGAAGAGCCTTGTCAAGGGTGGATTCTTGGGGGTAATGAAACAAAAGATGTGCAGGACCCTTCCTCTTAGCTTTGCTTATTGCAGCAGGTAGCCCCCAATCTTTTCTCACATCCTGGACATATCTGGGCCTGGCTGTAGGCCCAGCAACAAGTGTACACTGAGTTTACATGTGCTCAACAGAAGTGACTGAACTCAAAAGTCTATAGTTCAACCCACTCTTCTTTCTCCTCTTTCCTGCTCCCACCCCCAGTCAGTACTCAGAGCACAAGCAGGTCTTTTTTTTTCTTCAAAGAGAAAAATTCTGTATCTTATTTATTTTGAAAACAATTTATAAGGGCAATAATAACATCCTTTGGCTTCTTGCCTCCATAGCCCCAGGCGTTATATATGCCTCATTATGAGAACAGTACACACCCTGCCATGTACTACTTACACAGGCAACTCACTATGCGCTCATTAAAATTCTGTAAGTATTGGCTGATATAAAACAAGTGGAAAGTGCACAGTACTAGCAAGTCTTTGTATTATGGCTGAGCATAGAAAATGACTGCATAATAGGTCATGTGGTTCAGCAAAGCGCCTCAGTATCCTGGACATCTGAAAACCTTTTGTGGTTCCGGCATCCCACGCAACCGCATGTCGTTTCTGGATGCAGGAGGTGGCAATATGACCAGTTACACAAGGAGGCAGTCGCTTTACATGGATCCATACTAGAAGCGGTGCAAAAGAAAAATGCTTGCCTTTTGTGGAAGGAGGTAAATAACACAAAAATCAAAGCGGTTGTGACAGAAAACTTTGGAGAAAAATGATGAGTCTTGTAAACCCAAGGCTCTCACCAGAAGAGTAATGCACCTCAAAATGGCCAAGAAGAAATATGTGCAGAATGTCCTTGCATTGTGTGAAGAGTAATTGCACTGGAAAGGAGTTATAAAGTAAGCAAACATGACTTCCAATTTGATCCATATTAAGATTTATTGACCCTGAAAGTCAATATTTTCTGCATCAGGGCCAAGGTTAATATTGACTTTGAGGCCAATGGGAAAGCTGTAATGAAGGGCTGGTTAAGAGGCCCTTATAAAACTCTGGTTTTGCAGAAGGGATTGGAAGTCTCTACACATGATCAGCCACATCTTCCTCTACATTTCAGAAGCAACCCAGTGTGCTAGGATTTCTGCGAAAACCCAGCCACATTAATACTGCCAAACTAATAAACCCTTTGAATAATTTTTCTAGCAGAGTATACACCACCTGTGTGCTGCAATCACCCTGATGCTCTGACTGTGGTCAGGACCTGTTCATCTCAATCCAGTACAAACACAGATGAATGGAATATTTTTCCTCAGTTGATGACAAGCTAAGAACACATTTGACTGCTGTGGAAAAAGGCAATATTTGTGAGCTTCTGTCCTTTGAAACTCTTTAGGGAAGAGCAAGCATACACCATCAAAAAAGAGATCTCCAAATAGAAAGTACTTCTTTGGAGTCAATACAGATGTGAAAGCTCACTTACAGGGAAAGAATCCATTCTGACCCTGCCATTGCAAGTTTACAATTTCCTTTGAAATTCACTGTGAAATGTTAGATGGACAGAGAACAGACAATTGCCGTAGATTAAGAATAAAGTTGGCTAAAGTCTGCTTTGAGGCATAACACTATACTTTGCCTGCAAAGACCCAGATTTCCAAGGTTGATTTGTGTGCTTGCCTAAAACCTTGCTGCACTTGCAGAAAGGCTTATGTCCCAAACATGATCTGGTTTTTCCTGGTTTTACCAATCAGGCCAGTAGATGATGCCACCTCTTCCAGAGAATCTTGACTTCCTGCATATTGATCTGGCAAACCTTCACTAGCAAGATGTGGAGGACAGAGATGGAGAGAAGACCGTGGTTGGTTGTTATGCTCCTGGTGATAATACAATCCAGCACAGCTCACCATGAACTGTATGAATGTTTTTGAAGACCGTATGAGACCACAGCACTGACAGGGAACATGGATTGCTTCAAAGCACGGACAGAAAGCAGCATGGCACTTACTTCAGCCCAATTCCAGAGGCACAACTTACTTTTGAAACTATTTTGAATAAAGTTGCAATGATTTCCCCAGGACTCTGTTGGTTTTGTACATTTTTATGTCTTTTTCCAGCTGCTTGCTTTCTCCTTGTGTTCATTAAGACATTTGGTTTTGTTACAAGGTCTGGGTAAAAGAAAAATTGCTGTATGTATATATAAACAGACTATTAAAATAAAGAGCACCATGTACTGGCACAGAAAAAATCCTAGTGTTATTCGTATGTTTCTAGGTTCAATGAGGCCGTTGTTAGGCACAGCAAACAGCTTCTCAAGTCCAGCTCTCACCAGGGTTCTCATCACAGCCTTGTTCATCTATACTTCGTTTGTCCTTTGCCAAGAAGCACCCACTTCGGGTCAGATCCTGCAAAACACAATTGTCTTCTCTAGGAAGGAGGTTCACTCAGCTCCCATGGGTCTTGAGAAAACCAGTTCCTGATGACCACTCTGTCATGGGCTGACTGTTAAACACCTCCCTCTGACCTTCTGCAGTTGTGATTTGCTCTGTGGCAGCATCTTCTTTAATTATCTAAAATAAGAACCCCAACAGGGTCTATGGGCTGCATCATTATAGACATAAAACTAGAGAGAAAGACAGACCTATTGGCGTCATGTAGCCAAATAGGAGCCTAACCCTTTTCCAGTAGCACAAGGGTGAAGACCACCAGGCAAGCAAGGTCTCAGAGAAAGAAGACAATTTACTGCCCACACTTCAACAACAGCTACAAATACATCCCAAACCCTATGTTGCAGGCCTTCCTCGAAACACAATCAGTAAAAAGTCAGCTCTCAACATAAACCTTTATTTAGCTGTGTTTTACAATTACCGCATAACTTGGCATTGTGGGCATGGCCCTACATGGACTAGAAAAGCACGCAGCGAGCAAGGAGGCGAGCTGGCAGTGCAATTTTCCCACACTTTCTTAGAGAATCAATTTGATTCTCCCAGACGGCAAACAGTAAAGAGAAGAAGGAAAAGAGGAAAGCTGTTCCCATTCACTAGCTCCAGGAGCGTATTAAAGATGACATGGCCACAGCAACTTTGTTCTGGCAATGCAAGATACAGCCTTTTGCATTTCCGCACAAAAATGTATTTTGCCCTAACAGATGTCACGGTTAATTTTGTGCAAAATGCTCACATGCTCCCACCCATGCCTTTCACTAGCACTTGGGTATTTGAACCACCAACAGTGCAAAGAAAAGATCAGTGCAAACAGAAAACATTTTAAGGTCCATCATAATATCACCACCTTTAGAGCAAGGAAATGGCACATGCAGCAGCAGTGAGGCTCGAGGTGAGGCTCCAGCTTTCCACACAGAGGGTTTATACCTTAAGAGGCACAAAATAAAAAAGAAACCCAATTTGTGAGATGAATCACTCTAAAATGTGCCCGTTTTTCTCCTCACAGGCCTGAGCAGCCTCACACAATGCCCCCAGGGCACAGGATCCTCATTTGGCAGGGCTCAGCACAGAAGCTGGCTGGGGAATACCTTTATGCTGGAGAATTTGGCTTGTAACAAGGCTTTTCAGGAACATGGCAATTGCCCACGTGAACGCATGGCTTCCTGCATTAATATGCTAAAGAGACAAGACAAGCATCTTTAGCTACAGCTGAGGACTAATTAAGACTGCTCTTTTACAAATATTGCATGGTTCATTCCATTCTTCCCTGATTAAGAACAAAAGAAGAAAGAAGTCATTTATTGTCATGAGTCACTTCAGATACAATGGAAGGAATTCCAACAGATGACTGAGACAAAACAAAAGCTGACATTATGAAAGCCATGTCTAAACACTAATTTAAACTGTCAACTTGCTAGTGAAGAAGGTTCATGACAGAGGGAGAATTAAAACTTAAAAGAGCACATAAATCATTGAAGAGATTAGCAGCATGTGATGGGGCCAAAGTATGCCGAGCTGGAAACGGGTTGAATGGTAGCAAGCTCCCTTGCAATTTGGGGGTGAATGCCGTATTTTGCCAACAGTCGTATACTGAGTAATTTGGGCTGTGTTCCCAGAAGCAGGAGCTGTGTGAGTCAGTGGCATTACTCCCATTTCCAGCAGGTAAGGATCAGACCCTTCGTGTCCTCTGCAGCATCTGAGCATTAGATAAAATCTAGCTTGAGTTTCCACCAATGTATCAGAAGTTCTTAATTTCAGAGAGGAGCCAAAAATGTCTGGGTCACATCCAGAGCTGCTGTAAATGGTCATGACTGACTCCCACGATCTGGCTACATCACTCAGGGAACCAACCCTTCCCTTTCAATAGCACCACAGTATCTCCCTCTCTTCTGATTTACAGGGGACATATCTTGGGGTACTGCCCCTTAATTCTCTGCAGACCTGCTTTCCACCAACAGAAAACTACCTAATCTCCATTGTAATAAAGAAACATAGCATGGAAAAATGCACTGTGTGCTACAGGTTTTCACCTTTGGATTTTTTTCCTACACATTAGAACAATTTCTTATAAAGAAAGATTTTCAAGCAAGCATGTACTTCTCAGCCCAGCTGGCTTTTTAAACTGCTACACAGCCTCCACCTATTACACGTCAACTCTACAGGACATCTTACTTTGTGTACGTCTTACAGGGGCTGTGAGCCACAGCTCAGCAAAGTAAATAAATATTGGGACTCTAGATCATCTGAAACCTGTGTCTTTATCTGCTTGTTCCCACCATCACTAACAGTCCCAAAACAGAGAAACCATTATAGATTACCAAGATAGAACCATTTGTACTTATGGATTTATGAAGATGCTCAGAGGGCTGGACCGCCTCTCCTATGGAGACAGGCTGACAGAGTTGGCATTGTTCAGCCTGGAGAAGAGAAGGCTCTGGGGAGACCTTAGAGCAGGTTCCAGTGCCTCAAGAAGCCTGCAAGAAATCTGGAGAGGGACTTTTGACAAAGGTATGTAGGGATAAGACAAGGGGAAATGGCTTTAAACTGAAAGAGGGTAGAATTATATTAGATACTGTGAAGATGTCCTTTACTGTGAGGGGGGTGAGGCACTGGCACAGGTTTCCCAGAGAAGCTGTGGCTGCCCCATCCCTGGCAGTGTTCAAGGCCGGGTTGGAAGTGGCTTGGAGCAACCTGGTCGAGTGGAAGGTGTTCCTGCCTGTGGCAGGGGGGGGGTTGGAACTGGGTGAGCTTTAACGTCTTTTCCATCCCAAACTATTCTATGATTTCATGATTTAATACCTATCTTAACAATTTTAATATCCAGATGACTGTGAAATCCACACAAGCAACAACTCCATCTATTCTTCAACTCTACTTAAAGACTGCTCCTCTGCTTCTCTCCCAGACCAGAAAGCTAGCAGTGAAATATCCAGTCACAACCCCTAGCTTACTTGCAAAAGGCCAAGAAAGTATTTATTAGTAGCTGAATAAGAAGACTTTAAAAAATGCAGTTATTTACCCACCTGAGGGCAAACATCTTACCCATTGCTATGAGCACTAGTGGTCAATAATACTTGGATACCAGCAATGAAGTCTTCCCTTTGCCATTACCACTCTCCCAAGGATGAGAACATTAGTCTGGGTAGATCACAGTCTTTAACTGCCTGAACATCATATCTAAAGTTGACAAGAAGACTCTGCCCTAGGGAGGTCCAGGCCTTCACATCCTAGAAGTGTTGCCTAGAATTAGATCACTCTCAGCTTTGGCTCCAATTCAGGCAGAAGTTCAAAAAGTCAATTATAAAATAAATAAAAAGAGGGAAAATAGATGAGATGCAGAGCCCTTTAACTTAGAGGGATGAAATCACTGTGAAAGCTGGGGAGAGATTTGCTGTGAGTTTAGAAGCAATCAGGATCCTTTCCAGCATCCTTGCATTTCACTAAGCTTGTTGCAGACCAACAGGTGTTATTCTTCCCATCCTTGGCACAGAAATCTATACAGGTTTTATGATATTACTGTTCCCTACTTGTGTTATGATAGTCATAAGGCCTGTTGTGTTAGGCATTGTAGAAAGGCTGAACAAGAGGACTGACCTTGTTCAGTCAGGAGACAACAGAAGAAGACAGGTAACCTATAGGGCAATACCGGCCACAACCATAAAAGGTCAGGTTTAAAGAGAATAAGAAAATAATTTTTTAAGCTATGGAGAGCTCTTCACAAGTGTGAAAAATAAGAGTGATCAGGCTGCATCAGGAGGCTCATCTCTGCAACTGACCTCCAGTACTGAAAAAGGATTAGACTAGTGTTAGTTCCTGGTCTTGGCTGCTTTTTTTTTGCTGGGATGAAGAAAGAGAAGCTATTGGAAAGCTGCTAAGAGTGCGGTCATAGTCAAGACAGGGTTAAGCAAAGGGCTTGGGAGAATTACTTCTACAGCAGTGTACCAGATGATTTCACTGAAGCAAGGCTGCATGTGAAGACCAGAGAAAAGGGTTATTACAGAAACCAAGACAAGGAATGAGATCCTGGATGACAAATTTAGGTGTGTAAATGCGGGAATCCCCCTATATCTCTCAGAGATACTCTGCAGAAAGTCTACATGAATTGAAAATGTCCCTGATGAGAGCGCACATTAATGAGCAGGTTAAAGATAACACACATTATGGACAAGAGTGGAGGCAGTAATTCCTATGTTGTCCTTGGCATTCCACAAGGAAAGTAGCAGAGAAAAATGGCAAGAAAGCTGAAGACATGTTGTTTTAGCCATGTTGGTTAGCCAAGAAGTTGAGATCTCTGAGCCATTCTTGGAGTAGAGAACAAGGCCAGAAAGTCAGCAGCAGAGAGATGCCAGATGAATTTTTGTGGAGTGGTAGAATTAAGGGGAAAAGGAGGAGGTCCCACGTGAAAGTTGGAGTCAAACAAACTGAGGGTAAGCTTGCAGGATTAAGAGAAGAACTAGGGGCAGAGAGAAACATGAAATCTCAAGGAAGATAAGATTTCATGAAGAATAACATCACTTTCTCTCAAAAAGGTGCCAGTCTGGTCAAGGTAGAAGAGAATGGGAGCACTGGGCTTGCTCTAAAAATGCCCCTTGCACCTAGATATGAAAATCACCTTCAGGTCCACCAAGTACTGAGTCTCATTAGTGCTTTTGAGCAATGGACTGCTCTGCGTGTCCAGACACAAGCAGAGGTAGACAACTCAACAACATGGTCATGCTTTGCGCACTTTGATTACCACTCCTCAGAGCCCCCAGCAGAAAAGACGAAGCTTGATGTGAGTCCACTGGTATCAGTGGAGTCACAAACTGGGCTGGTGTCTCATGCTGAACGAAGCTTTAACATTGCTGCAGTTTTCCTAGAAGTCTCAGCATAGAATTGCTGCAATGAAGAGGTGAATCACACTGACATTAGTTAAGTTACACATAGAGTAAAATTAGTCCCAGGACAGTTGTTCTGACACTTTCACAATAGCATTTTGGGGGATTTTGGCTTTGCTTCACTTTCTTGCCCCTCTCCCCTTCCTTTATTTTAGTCCTTTATTTTAGTGATTCTCCACTCAATCCACTTCTACAGGGTGCAGAGGAAGGGAGATGTCCCTGGCTACTTCATGTGAGAGGATCATGAGGCAAGAATTGATGTAACCATGCTGACAAACAGATTACGCTTTGGAGACCCAAGTCTGAGCGTTACCTTATGTTTTAACAGCTTGACTGGCTCCCACGCCTGGGACTGTTCAAATTTCCCACCAGCTCAGCGCAGCTCTTTTCCACACATTTTAGGTGTTGAATTAATTGTGAGCTCAAGGAAACATTTCCAGGCTCTTGATGAAGACCACATCTATCAATGGAGAGCAAAAAAAGGTTGCCAAGCTTTTCAAAGGTTGTTTGTCTGCATGTGAAGTGGGTAAGCAACTCAGCCCTGTGGGACTATCTAAGGACCTGCTGATACACACCATGATGTGAAGTCAACACACACACACACGCACACACGTGTGTGTGTGTTGATCGAATGGAAGTCCATAAATACGTGTGCAGTTGGCTCCATCTTTTGCTCAGCTCCCATTTGTGTTTGTAAACACTGCAGAAAGAGACCCAAATCTGTGTCCAACACCAAGCAGTTACAGAACATACTGTAATTCTGTAATGTGAAACAGAGTGGCTTGCTAACTGTGCAGATCTGGAGAGAATTCCTGACATGATCCTTTTACGTATTTTATGTTAATCACTTCCATCTCAGGAACACACACAAACAATACCCTATTAGACATTCCCTTTGGCACTTGGACAACAGCACAAGCTGCTGCATGTACCAGATCAGTGGACGGAGCAGCTGTGTAGGGATGGGAGGCCATCAGTGGATGCTGCAGATGGGAAGCAACCAAAGGGCAACATGCAAAGAGCAGAGCTGCAACTGCTAACTCCTAATTTAGGTTCCTTCATTGGCTTTGCTGGTTTCCCTCCAGGCTTTTCCAGGAGAAAAGTCTCCAGCTGCTTGTCCAAGAGGGCTTAGGGATATCATAGTATTGCCTTGATTCCAGAGACCCTATAGCTCTTCCGCCTGGGGCTAGGAAGGAAATTTTGTCAGCACAGAGCTCCACATCACTGTTCTTTGAGCAGGTCTCCCCTTAGGTAGCACAGAAACTATACAGCGTATAGGGATAAATTGGTACTTGCCTAGTCATATTTCTCTGTTCCTTATCCTTGCTTGCTTGCAGAGTCATACTATGGGCAGATTCTGTTCTTTATGTGAAGATGTCACTCTTCAAATAAACCTTGAGACAGCCTGGAAAATATTTTCCCACTGGAGGGAAAGACTTTGGATTAACCAAGAGCAGCGATGTGCACAGAACTACAGAAGGGCTTTGCTGCAGCCTCTGACACAAATGTCACACAGAGGAGGTGGGACAAATCTGATCATTAAGGGTACAAACCCTGCTTTTGTGGGAAATAGGCAGGAGTACATGGGGACTGGTCTGTAAATTCCCTGGGGAGCAGGTGGAGGGAAAGAAAGAAGAAGCATCTACCACATTTGCAGAATCAGCCACTGGAAGAGGACATGTGGAACAAGCCCTCTGCTGTGACAAGGGTGATTCCTTGTAGTTAATAAAATAACTCCATGGTGAAGGCAGATGGCTTTGTGTGTCAGGAAGTCAGCTCACCACAGGGGCAGGCATGGCAGGCATAGTGCCCCATTGCCAGTGGGGTGGGATCCGCAGGGAGGCCTCCATCCTCAAGTGTACCCAGCATGCTTCAGCAGAGGAGCATCAGCCAGCATCACTCCACACCAAGTCAGTGGGCAAACCCTAGGAAAAGCAGAAAAGAGATCTCTTCAAATACACAGTGGTTACACAAGATTTTGAAAGGATCTGAGTCCTCAATACTAGATTTTCCTCTACAGCAGATTTTTTTATTACTAAAATAAAAATTTCAGAGGCTTACATCAGGCAGCCCTTTGGTCACAGTAAAGGAAGACATTAGTGGCACTAGTGCCACTGAGAAGCAGCACCAAGGTTATAATCATAGAATCGTAGGTTCCACAGGTTGAGACATTTCTGCTTAGGATGTACTTTTAAAGTAATTAACAAGCAGCGCTGACTTTCAACAGCAGTGCTGAAGCAGAATTCACTCCAACATTCACTAGCCCAAATGTTTTCTCTGAAATCATGCTGTTTCTCTATTGTTATTTAACAATAAATCCTGCCCCTGGGGAAATGCATATAAATATGAATTTAAGAGTTCCCAGATACAATGAATCTCCCTTTTTTACCCTCCTAAGAGATAAATAGCTTAGAAATCTTCCTACAGATATGTGCTTTTCTTGATGCTTTTCTCCTTAATGATGTAAAATGTTTCTGTATGAGAGGGAGAGCATCCAGACACTACAAGAACATGATGAAGAAAAAAATCTTAATAAGTAAGTTAAATTAATTCCTTTATTCTTGAGGGATTAAACACCTCCACATGTACGTGCTTTTGCTGCTCTGGAGTCCAGCAGAGTTGTTTTGTGCTAGAGGTGATTGGAAAGGGTAATGTGGATTGTCCAGCTAACTTCTTCCTTTCTCAATTTTCTGGAGTCCAAAAGGCAGTTTGGGAGCTGCCTGCAGGGCTCCTGCTGGCTTCTCCATCCAGGGATGTGCTATGCAGAGATGCTTTTTTTAGAAGTTTCATTTTACAGCCAATGGGAGGGAAATGCCAAACCTCAATTCCTTGTCCTTCATGGTCCCACGGATCTTGAAGTGATAGCAGCCTGTGGTCTGCAGGTCGTGGAGATCAATAGACTGGAGCAGCAGATAGAGGAACAACTCAAACCCACTGAATTAGGTCCCGGCTCTGCATTACAACCAGGGAGACTCCTCAGACCCTGCTGAGTGCAGAGAGATACATGGAGAGCAACCTCCTGTGGTTCAAAAAAAATTGTGAATAGCTTCACAGTCCTCCTGTGACTACATAGCAGCCAGGTCTTATGATCTAGCCCATTCATATTTGTGACCTGAATAGACTAGGCTAGGCTAGAGTAGACTAGACTAGACTAGACAGGACCAGAACAAGACTAGACCAGACCAGACTAGAATAGAATAGCAATAGTTGCTCAAGTATACATGATATCCACAACCAGGTACACATAGAAATGTTGCAGAGGATAGAGCAGACTCACCTAGCATGGGAGAGTGCAGATTTTTTTTCCTTACTTTTTTTTTTTTTTTTTTGTTTAAGACTTCATCACTAGTTGATTGATTGATGGCTTGGCTTCGGTCTTCCATCTAAGAGAATGACACTCTAACCAAACCTACGACCTGAGGATTTTGCTGTCATCCCTAATGATGTCTACTAAAAGAACCCCTAAAGGTGATTTATCCAGAGCGGAGTGTGAAGCAGCACTTGGCTGGTCAGCAAATAGAAAGATACGTGTGAACATCGGCAAGGTGCAACATGTGCAGTGAGATGGATGCTGAGCACAGCCAGAGCACCCAACCTCCCCATCTGCTGGCAGGAAGACAGCTCACATTTTCCATGAAGGCTGGACACAGTCCCTGGGAGTAACTTGGTAATATCCCAGGCACTCAGAGAAATGTTGAAAGTAATCCAGCTAAAGCTCCACCTGGAAAGCAGTGAGTGGGAAATTAAAGAGCTCAGTGACTGCCATGCCAAAAAAGGCAGAGGTGAGATAGCTGAAAGGGAAGGATCCCATAGGAGCTGGTGCTGTACCCTTCTGATACAGAAGAAAGAACCTGGTTTTTCACCACCTTATTTCTCTCTCTTTGTCTATCCTGAGTTTTAATCACTCTTCTGTGATAACAACCTAATGAAGAACTTCTCCCTTGCACAATATCAAAGGATAATAATTTATCCTGAATCCTTCCATCAACGTGGCTTTCACTCATCAATGCCTTGAACTTCTGGGGGAGAACAGCTCAGCTTCTGTGATATTTTTCAAGGTGCTGGTAGTACCAAAGGAGAGCTAGCCATCTTTGTGATTTGTGCTGTGATACACTCACTGTGGTCCCCTCTCTTCTCCATAAAAAGACAGAAATGCCACTTAAATCACTATTGTTCCCTATGATTTAATTTCACACCACTGCTCAACAGTTACAGCTATTTACAGCCATCCCCTGTTAAGTGATCATGGCTTACTCAGGATATTTAGGAATTTTTAACAGGACAAGCTCATCCCCAAATTCAGCATCTCTCCTTGCAGCTGGGGTGTAGATAGGACATGTTTACTTAATGTGCTGGTAGCTCAAATATTTAGCTTGTGGTTTCAATGATGAACAGTCTGTACTGTTCTTGAGAGCTACATACACATCTTGGAAACTGCAGAGGGAGAACAGGTCTGCAAATGAAGGTGCAAATGTGTTTGTCAATATGCCGGAGCCCCCTGCCACCACTTCTCTCACCCCCCATAACACAATGTTTAAGAGGGCATGAATTAATATCAACAGCCTGCTGATGTCCGTTTGACAGAATATGTAGGAAATTGAGTTTACCTTGAATTTATGAACTGGGAAGGCTATTTCTCATCCTGATTAAGGGTGAGTCACAGAGCAAACTCAAGGCCATTCACAAACCCGTGCACTATACGTCAGGTGTCATGGGAGTGAGAACAGTGGGAGAGCAAAGAAAGGTCTCATGGCAGTCTGTTAACTAATTTTCATGTGCCAAGTGAAGACATGTCGTGGAATTTTGGAAAACTATATTTAGCAATGCTGAACGTCTCCAAAGAGAACTTTGTAAGATGCTGGAACAGGAAGCAAAATACACGTAGGTATAAAAGCACTCTAAGAAAGCAATAACTTACACAACTTTAGAGTGATATCTGACAATACATTTACTGCCAGCTGGGGACTGAGACGAATATCCAGAAGGCTGATGAACATCAGGCTGCCCAGTGCTGCGCTTCTGCTTGAATACAAGTGTGATAACAGCTCTTGCATGGCCTTTTTCTCCATGGATTTCCAGGGGGTTTACCCCTGGGAGCTGGTATTTCTCTGAGACATTCCAACATGGCAGATCTCCTCCCAGCACTGCCTTATTCCCATGCTGAGAAAGGTGGTCTGTATACATTTTGGCATACTGATTTGTGGTGATGGTAGCACCAATGTTGGAGAAAGAAGGCAAATCCTTGAATCCTCAGCCACGTATAGAGGAGAGCAGGGAAAGGCACCAGTATGTTGCCTAATGGGGCAGCAAGCTGACCCAAGACACAGGCGAGCTTGGGATGAAGCTTTACTTGCTGCCTAAACCAGCCCTTTAAGTGCAGCTGTTGGTAACTTAAGGCCCAGGCAGGGTAGCCCACAGTTATCACAGGGGACAAAGCCTCAAGCTGCAAAAAGCACTGCTGAAGGCTGTATGCACAAAGGAATATGGTGTTTCATCTAAAGGGACTTACTTTCCCTGTCAGCATAAGCTTTTTTAGTAGAGGACTTGTGTATGAGCTATCTCTAATGCCACAGGCCTCCTGCCCCTTAGGAGCTCAACACAGGCTGCAAATTTAATATTCAATAGTATGGCAATATAGGACCTATATTATTTCACCCCATGGTCACCCATGGCTTGGTCGTATAGTTGAGTAGCATGGGGAAGATTTTCTGCATCTTTATGGTGCATTTTGCTATCCCATTTATGTCCATCTGGACACCACAAAAAAGAAAGGGGAATTTCACCCGAAATGACCCTTCAAAAATACTCTCTGGTTGAACCGTGGTATAATAAAACCCACCATTGACAGGGAGCATTATTATCAAATATCTGCAGGAAAACCAGCCAGGATTTAACCTGCTGCAATACACACAGGTTTCCTTCATGAAGGAGGAAAAAAAAAGGAGAAAGGGAGAAAAAGGAAAAATTAAGAATAATGCTACAAGGTCTTCCCCAACAGCATGTAGGGCACAATCTAGTACTGTGTACACAGCCACACAGTGGAGGCCCAGAGGACATGTTGTCCCAGCATAAGGGCTGCCAGCATCCTGACAGAATTAGGAAGTCCTCCCTCACAGTTGCCCTGTAGACATGAAGTTACACAAAGAAAGACTTCATTAGGATCCTGAACTAAATATAGTCAAGTGGGGAGAGTGGAACATTCAACTTTCACTCTTGGCAAGCAGCATGGCTTTGCAACCTTTAGGATATTGTTTTAACTAAGCTGGAATTCTGTACAACTGTGATTCTGACAGCTCAGCACCTACCAAGAAAAAGAAATATGAAAATAAAACCTTTACCTGAGAAAACCCTGAAAAATGTATGTGCCCTTATGGCAAAGTTCTTTCCCAGACAAAACAGCTGCTGCCTTTGGGAAAGAAGAGCTGGAAAACTACTGTTGTCAATGAGAGTTCTGTATGAGCTTTGATCGTGGCACCAGAGCCAAACAGATTGTTTACACCTCCAGAAGTCTTAGAAAACTGTGGATAAGATAGAAAAATCAGCACTGAGCCTGTAACAAGCCTTTCTGAATGGTCAAGGTCCACTGGGGGCTCATCCCTGGATTGAGAGCCCTGTCCTGCCCAATGTGCAGTGTCTCAGCATCCCTAGTCCCTCGTCAGCCAAGGAGTCAGAATTACCTCCCAGCTGAGGCCTTTAAATGCAATCCCAGTAGTGTCAGGAGCTCCACAAAAATATAGACACATGAGGACCAGGATCTCTTTTGCAAAACAGCACTGGCACTTAGATGCTCCTGAGGGAACTAAGACCACCAAGTGCTCAAGGTGACATCACTTCAGGGCTTTGTCTTCATGGGAGAGAGCAACGGCATTAGATGAGACACAGTTTGATGACAAGACACCTACTTGTCTCAGGTGACCCAGTCTCCCGGACCCTTGTCCCAGCTGGAATTAGCGCACCAAGCATCAAGCTCTGCAATCCAGCCTTGTGCGTATTTTTGGGGTGCCAGAAACAGGACCCAGAGTTGGGTCCTGGCTTTCCTCACTGCTCAGGTGTTTTATTAAAAGTCCTGGTGGTTTCAGATGTACGCCAGCCCCTGGAGCAGAGGCAGACCTGGGTCTACCCAGTTCATCTACTGTTCATGGTCAGCTTCAAGCTTCATACCCCTCTCACAAGAAAAATCCTGCTGTTCCCCAGTACCTGTAGTCAAAGCATCATGGGCAATTAGAGAGAGAAGGATAGGGGAGGGAAGGGAGGGGAAGGGAAGGGAAGGGAAGGGGAGGGAGGGAAGGGAAGGGAAGGGAAGGGAAGGGAAGGGAAGGGAAGGGAAGGGAAGGGAAGGGAAGGGAAGGGAAGGGAAGGGAAGGGAAGGGAAGGGAAGGGAAGGGAAGGGAAGGGAAGGGAAGGGAAGGGAAGGGAAGGGAAGGGAAGGGAAGGGAAGGGAAGGGAAGGGAAGGGAAGGGAAGGGAAGGGAAGGGAAGGGAAGGAAACTGGTGGGTCAGGGGAAGACAAGCAGAGCTTAAAACGAATCCCAGGGATTTAGAACAGCATTTGCCAAAGTTAATTCAGAGGCCTTTCCCTAGGTCTTGCACAAATTCAGAGCTCATGCTGCCAGTAACCAGTCCTGTAATCGGGACATCATTTTGGGGTTGTCACACTCAGTCTTTATACAGGGGAACAGCACAAACAAACACCTATGAGACAGCAGAGGATCAGTCTTCCTTGTAAGAAAGTCAAAAGCATTTCAAGCACATAAGCTTTCAACAATGTGCATGGTGTTAGGGGTTAGGCACATAGAGGCTTTTATGAACCTAGCCTTTGGAATAGTTCTTGTTTGTCCTTGATCCCTAATAATATCAAGAGCTCCTAATAAAGGGTCAGAAATCCCACACTCATCTGTCATCCTAACAGCATCTGTTACAGCAAACAAAACACTCATGTATCCAGCTCATGATGCTTTAAGAGGGGCCAGGAAATCTCACAAACAAAAAGCACACTTTTTGTTAAGAGATGGAGTAGGACACAGAAGAAAAACATCCAACCTGAAAATGATACCTTCTATTTCCCCAAGCTACACCAGTAAGGGCAAGCCCTTTGATGAAATAACTCCTCTGTGAGAACACAGCGCAACGCGAAACGATCACAGGGACATCCCTACTCACATGCTGTACATCTTGCCTGTCATGGAAAACCTGAAATAGCTTTTTGAAGACATCTCCCATTAACTCTGCTGCTGCCAACAGATGGTCAGGCGATGGGTGGAAAGACTAAGCACAGCTGAACGGGGGCAGTTTCCAACCCAATGGGAATACCTACAGATAGGAGAGGAAAAGGTGTGTGACCCTGGGAGAGTGTTCACAGAGGGTCAGTTCAACAAGCCAGGTGGAATAAAGGTAGGTCAGTTTATGCCAATTAACTTTTAGCCTCAGGCATGTTTCTGCATTACCCCAAACTTACAGAGCCCCCGCCAAAACCTGGAGCACGAGCATGGCACTGAGCCACCCTTCCCCTCTCCTGGCTCCGGCTGTGCTGCTGGACCCCAGCTGCGGGATCGAAGGCTTCCCAGACAGCAGCTGGCAGGCATGACCAGCGAGGGCTGCAGCTTTTGAGAGATGCTGCACAAACATCGCTGTTTTAGGAAGAACACCAGCAAAGAGCGGTCACATGCTGCACTCCAGGAGCCGAAGGCGTGAGAAGGGCTTTAAAAAAAGAAGAATCTATTCATTGAGGAAAAGCAATCCAGAAAAGCGACCAAAAAAGGAAGCAGCCTGAAGCAGATTCCCCCAGAGAGCTGCGGGGCATCCTGAATAGAAGAGCAGTTTTGGACAACAGCACCAGCCTGTGCCAAGCTGTCCTGGACCTCCAAGAACCAGTGCCCACCTCTCTGGATGGGTGCAAGGGGCTGACAGATCCGTTAAACCAGGGGCTCACAGGAGAGCTTTGCTGCACCTGTTCTTGGATCCCTTCTGGAGCTGTGCCCCATGCTGCCAGCTCAAGTAGCCCCACGGAGGAGCTCCTGCCTTCCAGCTGTTACCAATGCAGTTATTTCCTAAGATGCCACCAGCTTTCCTGCTGCCAAAATGGAGAAGACTTGGGGCACATACCATCCCTTTCATCGTAATGTTAAGGCAGTTCCTTGTCCTATTTAGTCTCCTGCATTTTTATTTTTCTGCCTTAAAATTGACCCTAGCTTATCCTAGCCATGTGCAGGTGTGGCTCTGCATTTTACACCATGGGTTCATACTCAGAGTAAATCCAAGGACATGCAAACATTGGTGTCTGGGACCAGGGATACCCAGCTCCAGAGTAAAGGCAGCATCATACAGCCACATCCCCAGCCAGCCATGGCATTTGCCCCCTGGTACCTGGCAGGCTGGCATAGCCTGTGGCAGAGCAGGGAGCTTCCAGGCCACCTCCATTCCCACCTTTTGCTGCTCTGTGGCTCCCATCAGAGAAAGATGGGTGGCAGCAGGACCCTCTGACAGCTCTGTGCTGTAAACATGGTACCAGAAGGGGCAAAACAACACCTAGCTTCTACATCTTGCATCCATGCCAATTATCCAAGCCCAGCATTTATCACACTATTTAAATGCACATCTCACCAAGCCTTTCCCCTTCCCCCAGGTCAGCTTCTCACCAGCAGAAGCCCAGGCCAAGGGCTTTACCAGCAAAGTTCTCTGAAACTAAGAAGCAGAAAAGTCCAAAAGAAACACCAGATGTACTGAGCAGTGAAAATGAACTCTGCCACTGTGCAAGAAGGCACAGGCGTGTATAATATAATATATACTGTACATACCGAGTGAAAGAATATACTTTTCACTGTTAAGCGTTTTATATGCTAACCATCAGGCATACACCAAGTCAATGGATGCTGGCACTTTACATAAAGATATGATGATGCAGTGCTATATGTAATAAAAATCTGGAGCACAAAATATGGAAGCAATTCAAGAAAACAGATCTCACATTTTTGCCTTTGTTACAGTTAGATTCTGACATGCTCTGATTAAAATTCAACATCTGCATGCATTTAAAATTAAAATATATAGGTATTCATGTTTTCCTCCTTCCACAATGTTTTACTGCTGCCTTTTTCTTCTTAAATATTAAAAACATTACATTATTTTATTTCAGATGTCTCAATATATTACACATCACCCTTTCACCTCAGAGCTTTGGTTCAAATCCAGCTCTTCACTGAGGAAATAGAAAACATCTGAAAATATTTAGTAGTCTCATCTCAGTGTCTAATCAGTCTGCTGTGTCATGACAAAACACAACAAACAAACTGGCTTGCCACAGATGAAAAATGTTTATACAAAAATACTCAGGAGTGTAAGAATGAATAAAGGCATCTCTAACTGCATTAAAGTCCATGTTGTTAAGTAATAAAATAGTTTGCAGATAATCTGGGCTGCACCTGTGCCTGTGGAAAAAAATAACCCAACAAAACAGGTGATTTAAAGTCTTCACAGCCTAGCAGGTCCCTGCTGCATGTTTTTCTATTATTCTACAGCAGAAAGATGTGTCAGGCTATAGTACAAATATTGTCCATGGGCATCATGGTCTGGAGAGCCTAAATAATTCATGATTTAGTAACCTCAGAAGAAAACTTTATTGCCAGTAAATCCTCCAGGACTAAAATGTATGTACTTTAACAGGGATGAGCATAAATAAGTCTTTGTCTTTGCAAGGGAATTCAGACATTTGGTGGGTGGCTTGGAGAGCAGCTCTCCCGGTAGACTTCATATTGGGCGTTGGTATGGTGCTCAGCACAATTCCTCCTCCAAAGCTGTGACGATTTTAACAGGCAAGAGAAAGTGTAGGAGGAAATTAGGTGAAGGATCTTGCCTAAAGCCAGGGGCAGAGTCAGCTGCGATAGTCCCAGGCCTGCACCCCAATTCATTTTGCTTTAAGTTTCCAGTTTTCCTTGGCCCACAGACATCAAGCATGAGCAAGTAAAAGGTGTGGGCAGCACCATCCTTTGATCTTCAGCAGGCTCAGCTTGACTTCCTACTTTCCTTTTGGCAGAAGCAAGACTGGAGGGCACTGCAATGGGTGCAGGACTCATGGGTTCGGTTAGGGTCATCATAGACTTGCTACTCCCTTATGCACCTTGGGTTCAATTCAACATCAATTGAAGCTTATGCAGGAGACCACACCGTGGCAAGACATGTTCTACCTGACTCTGGACAGCTGCCATTTAAAGCCATGTCTCTACCCCTGTGGTTTTAGCAAGTCCCCATCAGCTTGGCTAACAAATGGCAGGAACGTATAAGGTTCCTGCGTGGCTAATTCATCCCCAGGCTGGGCACCAGAATCAGGCAAATTATACCTTACATTAAGGGTTATCAGATCTCCAACATAAGAATAAAAAAACAAGCATAAAGATGGAGCAGTGCTTCCTCTGTATTTCTGTCCTTCATCTACAGACAGCTCCCACCTATCCTGCCTGCACCATTTACCTCTTTCTTAGACCTGACCACACATTGGCTGCTATCGAGTTATGCTCCACTTTGGGGGAAGTGGCTCCATAAAATATTTCTAAGCCAAAGTTTTCCAATCTGCAGAATTTGACAGGGACCTACATAGGAAAAAGATTAAAACCTCTTGCCCAGTCCATAACTGTCTTACAATACCTATTTTCAGGAAGATATTATAGTATTTCCTGCTGCAACAGCAAAATTAAATATGAATATATGAACACACTGACATGTCACCATATCCTCTTTAATGCAAAATAATACATATCCCTTAATTCAATGAATTAGAAAGTGTGTTTTTTTAAGGAAAAAAATAACAGTGTAGCTAAGTCTTTGCAGATCTTGGCATGTCTACAATACGTAAAGCCCAGGCCAAGGAGACACCCAAAGGATGACCATGCTACCTCCAGAAGTCAGGGCTCAGCTAATAAACCTTACTGGGAGGAGGGCTCACTCAGCCTGGGCACAGCTGTGAGTGAGGGCAGGCACAGGGCTTCTGGCCACCATGGCTCTGCCCTGCTGAGTCCAGTCTTAACCTGCTCCTGCTGGTCCATGGAGCTTGTTCCCACTGCACACACTAGAACTGGGTTTCTTGCCTGGATAATCATTTTCTTTTCATGTGACTTAGACAATACCCAGAGAATTTTCTGTTATGCCTGTCTCCAGAGCATCCCTTGGTCTGGGTTTACATTTTATTGCCTATGCTTTCTTTCTGCTGTTGTGTTTTTCTGGAGCCCCGTGACAAAATCTCTCTCTACACTATGGTATATTTAAATTCAGCCATGACACGCAAGCTTGCTCACACAGCCTTTACATCTTTGCATTTCTCTGCCCCAATTACAAATCTCCAAATTATTTCCCATTTCAAGATGTGAACATCATTCCAGTCAGCCATGTTGGCCTGCTCAGCAGTATATTAGTAAATTATTTCTCCAGGCTCTTGATTGACATTGTTGAAAAGATACTTTTCATGCGTGTCAGTCTTTGTGGGGTGAAAATGCCTTTAACATGCTTCTAGGATTTACATGGGCTTCCCTGGTCTGCTGCTGCCAAGTTCAGATGCGGTTGGAGCATGTGACATTCTTTGTCCTACTCTTATTACATTTTCCTTTTTATACAACCCTGCTACGTATTTCATATTTTTCATATTTCTGCTCTGTGATGTAAAGAACAGCCAGTTGCTAAATGCGCCCTTGTCATGACTGCCCACTCCTGACTCCAGCATAAACCTCTCAGATTCTGCTGCAATCACTTTGCTTTCTTCTTCCTTTCTTTTTCTTTTTCTTTTTCTTTTTTTTTTTAAATTATTTATCCCTTTTTCTAACATTTTGGGAATCAGACCTTCAAACAGCTAAGCATGATGCCGTGTGTATGCTGAGCCATGGTAAGAGGCCACACACATGCTCATCAACAGGGACAAACCCAAAGCACTCTGTTTGCTTCCATCTCAGCAAGCAGAGATCAGTTCCCATTTCTGACTCTGCATGAAGCAGTCCAGCCCCAGAGCCAGAGGTGGACTGTTTCTAGGTTGTTTTCCCTCCTTTGCAGACACAGCTTTTGCTGCTCAAGCTCTTACAAAACTCCACATCACCCAAATCACCACCATACCACCCATACCCATACCACCAGAGTGCCATCTCTGCAACCTCGTTAAAGAAGCCTGCAGAAGTGTGGCTGAGGACTGGGAACCTCAAACCCAAGCATGGGTGTAGGAGCAGATAAGGAAAACATAACTTCATTTGTAAAATGAGTGCATTTAGAAGAAAAATACCAGGAAAAAAAAAACTTTGTTTCTCAGAAAAGTTATTGTATGCCCAAATGTTGGTTTTACAAGCCCAAGCCTTATTGGAATTCAGCAAATACTGACTGGTTCCCCAAGAGCCTCATCCAGGAATGGCGCTTTATGGATTGAATGTATTATGCAGCATTTGCTGACAGTTCATCTACTTCACTTGAGAAATCTCTTCTTAAATGAAAACGTAATCTTCACCCTGGATAAATGTCTGTCTTTAAACCACAGCAATGTTGCTTCATTCCTAAGACAGGTTTGATCAACAGTGCAGCACCTCAACATCCATGCTCAACACTTTCCCCAGTGACTGGTCTGCATGGTCTCACCCATTTTCCTGGAGCATACCAGGAAGCTACAGGTATTAAACCATGGTCTCTCTGTACAGAGACCGTGGTTTAAGGCTCACAACGGTTAAAAATAATCAACGAATCATAGGCCAGGAAGGAAAGTCATATTAACAGAAGTATTAAGACACAAGCCTTTGAGCTGCAGCTGATAATCATCATAGCTCGCCAATATAAAAATACATAAATAAACAAATACATAAATAAATCACCTGTTTCTTTGGCACACTGAGAATGGAGATCTTGCTTAAATTTGTAGCACTAGAGTCCCCACTCAGATTGTTCTGCTGATGGAAATCCAGCAATCTCCTCCATCACTATTGTGGGTAGAGGACAAGCCACCAATGGGAATAGTTTCACAATTCTTATATTGGAAGCATCTGTAGAAACCATAAAACAAAAGCTACATCAACAGCAACACAAAACCATGTTTTCTCACTTCTTTCCGAGCAAGGAGGATGCCAGAGCTATTCCCCACCCTACCCCCCCCACCACATAGTGGTTTCCTTTGTTCACATTTCACTGCCTGAATCCAGCAGAGAGATTTATGGGCTGGTGCTGAGCTTGGGATGTGCACAGGGCTGGTCTCCCAGGGCCTGGGCTTGACCATGAAGAATGGGGGTGCAGAAAGGCTCCCGCAGCTTCAGGGAGGAAGAAATTGGAGGGAGGAAGGTTATTCCGGGCCAGACTCCAGTGCCTTCCATTGAGTAGCAGCTCACCAAAAAATGAGCCCTGGTAGCTGATGAGACTCTTCATGGAGAAATGTTGTCACTCCATGCCTGCAGGGTATCACACCCGAGGACACAATGCCTGGATCTGGACCGATATCCCCTACACTCCCTTCTGATCTTGGTCACCATCCCAGTAATGAGGAATCCATTTATTTCAATGTCAGATGACTTCCCTATGACAAAGGGTGCCAAGAGCACTTGCCAGCCTGGCCAAGAGGAGCATTTAGTACCTCGAGCTCTGCTGGGACCTGAAGTGGGATTAGGCAGAGTGGAGCCCTATGGGAAGAAGGCTTAACATGTGAGAGGGGTGGTTGTGCAAAAGCCTGCACGCAAGATCCGAGGTGCACGTATGGGCTTAGACACGCTTTCCCAATATGACTTTTAGTAACTGAGTACATCCGTCCTGAGTCACCTTACCAGAGCATTGTGTTTCCTGACTCTTCAGAGTCTTGTAAGGAAGAAAGTCTGCTGATTTGGGAAGGAAGAAGGAGACCAAGAAAACAAAGAAGAGAAGACCACAAGACAGGAGTAGAGCCATGTTGCTTGGCAAAAGCAGCAATGTTGTGAGCACATGAGGTTGTGCACATGAATATCCAGGGTCTGTCCAACACCCATCTTTGACCAAGCCATCAGTGATGGCCAAAAGTATACAGAGGCAGAGCTCCAACACTTCCACACAATGCTAAAACTGGGTCCTGTGTGTGGAAAACAAGTGATTCTTATTTTTTGTCCAGCCCTGTGCATGTGTGTGTTTTTGTGGTGCATGTGCTTATGATAAGCCAATAAAGCAAACCCAAGTGAAATACAGACTGGGAAAAATGTAACCTATTAAAACCGCACAGAAACTTTTTTTTTTCTGTATTCTTGCTCTTTTTCTGTTTGTCTAAATATACCTCCAGGGTTTTTTCTCTTGGTTTAAGTGTGCTCTTTCATGGATAGTTTTCAATGTATGTTAAAGTCACTGGCTGTTGCCAGCTCGGATTTTTGCACTGTGCGTCTCAGCTTTCTCTTCTATTAAGACAAAGTGCTGGCACTGCTCTTTGACCAAGTACATTGTTCATGGTACTGAGCAGCAATTTTCCATCTCTGACTGTCTTTGGGTTCACCCCAGGAGGAAGGGTGAGCCTGGTTTATTAAGCTCTTGTTTCTCAGAGAGCAGCAACATCTGGAGCACAGGGTGGGCTCCTGGCACGCCTCAGTGGAAAGGAATTCAGCATGGGGTGAGGTCTGCCCAGCTACAGAGGTGTCACTGCAATCGGTTCTGGTGACAGAGAAATAACAAAGCTCCACATAAAACAGCATGAGGAGTACATTTATATCTATGCTGGGCTGCTTGGGGATTTCGTTTCTTCTGACAGGGAGTCAGGAAGCCCAGGAACCACATTGGTCTTTGTCTTCATCATCCAAAGCTACATTTTCCTCCCCTGCTATGCAAGATTTTTCCACCTGGTGAAAGCTGGTGTTTCCCTTGGTGCTTAACTCAATTGGTTAGCAAAAATCAAGGCAAGTATAGAGGATGAACTCTAGCACATGATTTCAGTGCCACATTTATAGCTCACTCTGAGGCACTCCTGAAAAACCATTCCAAATGCAGTTGCTCCCTGCACATCATGGTACAGAAATCAACTTTGGCTGAAGGCGGGTAGCATGCACCATGGCCAGAAATGTGGGTCTATTGCTTTGGGACACACATCCCCAAGATCTATACATGAGACTCCTGTATGTCACTCCTCTGCAGCTTCTCCACAAGTATCTTCCTTTTGCTCATGCTTTTACACACCTGAGCTCTCAAACTTTCCTCAAGCTGAAACCTTTCCCTTTTCAATATTACTGTAGAGTCATGTGTAAAAGAAACTTCACTGGATGGGGCATTCCAATGAAATGGAGATGGTGACTGAACACCACCCCACTAATATGTTTATGTCTTTGGTCTCCATGTGCCTTTGTAATTGTACTTGCTGGAAAGCCAGCCCACCACCACAGTGGAGATAAAAGCTATCCAGTGCAACTCCTAGAAATTTGTTTTGGCTGCCAAGCCAAATGTGGAGATAGTCTTTAATTAGAAGAGTTGCCTCTCCAACAGCGCAGAGCAGTAACAACAGCAGAATTCATCTGAAGTACACGCTCCCTTCACATGGCTATGGTGAATTAAACAAAAATGTCAAACTCAGTCTGCAACCA
The DNA here is from genome assembly GCF_034315485.1 of Pezoporus occidentalis. Classification (NCBI taxonomy): domain Eukaryota; kingdom Metazoa; phylum Chordata; class Aves; order Psittaciformes; family Psittacidae; genus Pezoporus; species Pezoporus occidentalis. The sequence continues at coordinate 1,810,734 of NW_026913857.1, read as the reverse complement.
GCAGACATGTTCCATCACATTAAATGTTTACGCCATACGGTAGTCTGACTACAGAGTGTTGGTGAGAGCACGCTTCTTGACAAGTGTTGGTGATGTTCATACTAATTTGGGTTTAGACTCGGAAAACCCTGAGATGTTCCCTTCTCCATCTGTTCAGATTACTGTGATGATGATTAAAGAAAGATAGCTTGTAATTACTGTCTGCCATTGCTTGGTTTTGGGAAGATCTGTAACACATTTCATCCGTTGAACCCCAACTGCTGGAGTACATCCAGTCGGGGTATTCCTTGTTTGCTTGCAACATTTATTTATGTCGAGCTGACTTCTGCAGATAAGTTTATACTTACAGAAATACTTACAAACCTCTGCATATCAATGGAAAAGCTTTCTGCTAAAATAATGCTTCTGCCAGATTTTATTTTTAAAGTTTTAGGCCTTCCTGTAGTGTTAAAGAAATGGTACTTACCTACAATGACCAGGAGTTACAAAAGAACACATAATTAAATGCACATTAGCACATTGCACCATCGCAAATATGCTACATATTATACACGGATGCAAGCTTCACCTAAAAAGCCTTCTTTCCCACTTGCTTTTTGTTGGGGTTTTTGTTTGTTTTTTTTTTGTAGCAGAAGCCTAGCATATCCCTGGTTAAAAAAAAGAAATTAACTAAAACCTTCCAGGAACTCTGAAAACCAACCTTTTCTTACATGATGACAATGTGACTTTAAAGTAAAATGTTCTCAGGAACTACCAAGCCTAGAAATAAAATTCCTCCATCAAATGCAGGTCTCTGTTTTGAAACCTGGGGAGCCAGACCTGCTCTCAAGAAGTGTAAACCTGTTGGTTTCCTCCTTTCTGCCAGACGCTGTCAGTACCTCCAGCCCGGTGCCAGAGCACATTGCTACACACCAGGCAGAAAACCATGAAAACAAAATGGTCAACACCCTTCAGGCCCTTGTCTGGAGCTCCACAGGATCTACAGAGGCCAAGACACAACTGTGAGATTCATTTCTTTCCACATGCAAGAATTAGTCTAATTATTTAAAACAGACCGTAGAAACCTTCCATGTGTACTTACAGAAACATGTCCATACCTTTTTAAAAACTAAAGCAAGCCTGGTGCCCCACAGGTGAGCACATCCAATTGCAAAGTGAGTTTATCTCAAATTAGTAACATCTATGGAAATGTTGAAGCACAGTGTCTTCTCCAGGAAATGCTCCCATGGTAGTTTGCTCTTAGCATACCTGAGTTAAAAGCTGTGCCTGAAACACCTGACTGTGAACAATTCTTCCCAGCAAAATCCTGTGCAAGCAGAACAAACAATTTTCTTCCTAATAAAAGCAAGACCTTCAAGACTGACAGAGCCAACGAGTTAACCAAGTTTCCTACTAAACAGGAAGTTGTGTGTCTGCAGCAGGAGGAGAAAACTGTGTTTTGGCTAGAGAAAGAGCAGAGAAGAATAATACAAATTAACCACTGGGTTTTTTGTTGTTTTGGTTTTTGTTTATTTTACAGGAAAATACCCTGCAAATGTACCAGTTTGGGCAGTACCCAGTTTGATAAGACAGGCAATAAATTAAAGCAAGCTGCAAGAATTTCAGAAAAGGGAAGGGCAAAGCCACTACATGCATGAAGACCATCGTAATTAAACCAGAGTCTCACTATCAATATTTCTTAAAATTGCTACCACAATAGTTGTTATTACTACTAATTACAACTGCAGCAATAATTGCACTGCAGCAGTGTTTGGCTTTTCTGCCCTGGAGCAGGATCCCACTGTGTTGCTCAAATGTGGAACAAAATAAACAGCCCCAGCCCCAAAAGAGGGTTTACAATATAGCATGTTCTTTTGCAGGAGCTTACAAAGGAGAATAAACTCACTGCTTGTTCCATTCTCATATGTATAAGCCAGCTCACACTTTCAAGGACTTGCACATTTTCCTGTCATTTGATGGGCAATTAGTCCAGTGCATCTCACAATGGTGGTGATAGACCAAATCAAGAAAAGTGAAAAAGTACAGACAAAAATGCAATCATGTTATTACTGCAGAACATATGACCACATTTTGCTTCTAGCCACCAAGCAGTATTATGGGATGTGTGTATTCATGTGAAAATAATCCCAACCAGTCATTGAGATGTATACAAAATGGATGATTCGTGATAATTGTTACACTGGAATTGCTAGACAAAGAGACAGAAGAAAGCTGTTGATTACCAGGCACCTCAAGAAAGACCACAGATACAGTGAAATTTAGTGCTATGGTCACTGTGGACGTGCGACTTTTCATCTGCAGACTAACAAACCGGCAGGCCTGTGAAAAGTAATAAAGAAAAGCATACTCATTAGATTCAAAATAACTGGAAAAACTTGGGCATCCACCAATTCAAAAAGGGTGGAAGTCACTGAGTCACACCAGCTGAGACATTGAATAGGTCAATAACCAGCACTCAAAGGTCCTAGTGGGCATTACACTCTTTATAACCTTAACCCTTTGAAATAATGAAGTCCAAAGGCAGAAAAGGCCATAGAGAAAACACATAGATCATATGCTAGTTATGGTCTTTTGGTTCTTTGTGACTTGGCTTTAGTTAAAAAAGCAGTCTTATTGAACCCTCAGTACACTGGACAACTTGAAAGTGTTTGTTGGATCAAAGTATGCATTACTTCAAAAGCATAAAATGCCTAGATATTGAAGGCGATAAATCTTTCTCTGTAAAATACGTGCATATATATTTTATAAGATAAGCTTAATACTGAGATTTTTAGCTTGGCTTCCAAAAGACATGAGATGTAGGTAATTATGTTCCCTAAGAGTAAGTCTGTCTGTCCCCTCTCAGTCCCAAAGAAAATAATTTTTGAGCCCATTAGCCAATTTCAACCAATTTTGGCAGAGAGATAGAGCTCTTAAGGGTATTAAGTTCCTATATGCTTTGTGACAGTAGGTGGCCAGGTAGGAAGGGCAGACTCATTAGTGCATGCCTTGAAGGAATGGCATCAATACAGACACAACCCTTTCTTGGACCTCAGAGAATCCAGAAAGACCTCATGAATGCCCAAAGAGCAACACCTTCAGATTAAATTCATGTCTCAATAGACATCAGCAAATCAAAGGGCAAGGCTTACAGATCTCCTTCTCACGAAACCACTTTTCTCGTTCTTTTTTGGTCCTGATGGTACCTTCACATCACAGTTTTGCATTTACTGCTGTTTTTTCTTTCCATTTAATGGGAGCCTCATTGCATTTTTATGCCTTAACTCTCTGCTCATAACTGTCAGGCTATCTCCTAACATATGGAAACAATTCATTTTCTTTGTCATCGTTTGGATCTGAAAGTAGGGTACTCTGAAATGTAACTATACATGAATTTCCCTGAACTAATTACATAATATTTATCCTATTTTCTTTAAAGTAATACTCACTAGCTAAGAAATGAAGAACTGCATTGCTTATAATAAACTCTGCATGCTACATTGTAATCTAAACTGTACAGTTATATATGGTGAAGAACTAAAAGGTTTGAGTTATTCCCCTTGGCAAACATTTTTTTAAGGATTGCTTAAATAAGCAATACAGAAACCAGATGTCATTTAGTAAGAGTATCTGAATGACCAAAAATTTGCTGTCTGGGTATTTTTTTTACTTTATAAAAACACGAGAAATTCTTTGGATTTATATCATATTTAGCAGCTGTGAAACAGTGCAAACATCTGTTTGTACCTATAGGGAGCTGACCTACAGGGTCCTCATCTCTTAATCACCAAGCAACAAGCTAGTCTCATATACATAGTTTATTGTTTTCTTTTCAGCTGCCTCCTGCACTTCAAAGTTTTTATACTCTCATGCTCTATTATCACGGTGAGAGGGACACTCCATTCATTATAAGCCCAGATCAGTGCAACAACTGATCAAAATTGCCATAAAGCATCGTAGACGCAGAAGTGCCCTCAAACACAGCCATAAGCAACTTTCAGTACATTAGAAATAATTGTTGCTTCCTTTTTTTTCCCCAGTGCTATTGGTTGTTGGTTTGCTGTTATGAGGGTTTGGGTTTGTTTTGTTTTTTTTTACTTAAAAGCTGGGAGAACAGGAGGTGAAAAGGAGCAGAAGTCTCTTTTTATAGTCAATCCTACTGGGAAGAGGGGTTGACAAGACAGCTCCATGAGGTCCCATCTACCCTATTCTTCTAAGTTTCTGCAACTGTCATTTATTATAGGAAAAGACAGCTATCTTCTACATACATACAGCATTCAAATGACTAGAAAAGAAGGAAAATAGAGTAACCTTAGTGGATATTTCTTTCCAAAGAGGTTCTCCTGCTGTACCTATGTACAACATGAAGCCTAAATAAGATCCCATCCTCCATCAGGAGTTCTAAAATAATGCAGGGCATGGAGGGGAAAATAAATTTACTGAAGAAATATTTTGCTCTGCTCTTTACCACATTACTTACAGGCACACACATGCACCCCATTCTTTAGTGATTTAGCCAGCAGCAAAATTTTTCAGCCTCTGTGATAATCTCTCCCCTTTTTTCCCTCATGTAATATTGACCTTGGGACCTCAATTTTTATGCAGTGAGAGAAAGGTGCAAACAGTGTGAAAGAAAAGATTTGCGGGCCTTGGACATGAGAGTGGAATCAGCACTCCCAGATATATTATGAGAGCTTAAACTATACTCTGAACTAAGTCTGAAAACAAATGGGAAACACTGTATGATTCCATCCCATTACAGTACAAATAAATCATTTCTGGAAATCTAAAACAAATGGCCCGAGCTCAGTTCTATGGATGATCCAAATGCAAAAAAGCTGCTAATTCTAAAAGGCAGATGCAAGTAACCAATTAAGAATGCAGCAAAAAAAAATAAGGAGTGTAACTTGTTTAGCAGGAAGATGTTAAGGCCACAGAAGTGGGTCTTCCAATCACCTTTTTTGGTATTCCTAAGCAAACATTCTTTTTTGCTTACGTTAATATGGAATGTATTATGACAAAGTTCTTATGGATATCCATGCCTTTTGTCTATCAGTACTTGCAGATACATTCAAAACAGCTGCAAATATTTTTTAAATTATGTAAAAGTCCCAAACACTTTGAAAAGAATATTAATATCCCTTTAAAACAGCAGTGTATTATATTAAATTAAGACGAGGAATTTAGAGAACAAAAAAATACTTTGTTAGCATTAACGTTTTCACTGCTTTCAAATGCAGTCATATTAGATAAGGCTTAGAATTATTTTGGTTAAATTTAAAAACGTTATGATGTTTGCAGCATGTTTGGAAGGCAAAGTAGATAATCACTCATACAGATCACAAAGAAAGGTTTGTCTTCACAAAGCTCAGCTGTTTTTTTTTCCAACTACTTGATAATACATTTATTTATAGATATGTATCACCTCTTCCTACAGCACTTACCTCTTTTCTGTCTCCAGGTCATCGTGGCTACAATACTATTCCTAGTGCAGATGGAGATGCTATTTCTTAGTGCTGCTTCCTAAGTCAATGTCTGTGCTGCCATAAAAAAATCTTGGAGAGATTTTCAGAAGTGATCTGTCAAGGGCAGGTACCAGTTCTTGTGATGAACCTCTCAACCTCTGCTTCCTTATCACTTAACAAGGAGGCTGACAGCAGGCAGGAAAGCAACTATGCGGCATGAGCAGATTTATCTGTCTCCTCTATCAGACTCTTGAAGGAAGGAAAAGTATTAATTGGTGCTTTTCCCTGGCACATGAAAGCAATGTCATAGCAACAGGAGCATTGACATGACCAAAGTATCACTGCAAATATCACAAGGAAGTGCTGAAGATCAATGAATGGGTCTCCAAGTCTGGGCACAATTTCTTGCAGGTCCTGGCCAAGGAGCAGAATGGGAAACTTCTGCAGTCATCACACCCTTCCACAGAAGTTTTGATGAACATCTGCTCTGCAAAGGCAGAACTAGTGTCCTGATACAGAGCCCAGCCAAAAAAAGAAGAGGGCAGTGAGAAAGAATCCAGGAAAGCTGAAACACCACACTCTGAAATGGTTGTACAAAAATACGCATATGCAAAAGTGATTGCAACTGGGAAATGCGTTTCCTGGCTCTCAGGTCAACCATTGGTTTTGGTTTTAAGAGACACCCAAGTTGGATATAGCATTAGGATCTTTCAGTTAGTCCTTTCCTCCATTTCTTCTGGCTGTTTCTTTCATTGTGGAATGTGATGTCATGTCTTTTGGTCAGGTGTATGCAGCTCCACTTTCTCCCTCCTAGCACAGACTTAACATGACAAATAACAGGGAGGATGGGCAAAAAAGTAAAAGAATAAAGCTGATTCCATGTGCTAACTCCATTTCTGGGAACTTATGGGCTGGGCAGAGTGGAGCCCTATGGGAAGAAGGCTTAGCATGTGAGAGAGGTGGTTGTGCAAGAGCAGGACGTAAGATCCGAGGTGCACATATGGGCTTAGACATGCTTTCCCAGTATGTCTTTCAGTAACTGACTACATCAGCCATTTTTTGCTAGGATTAAACAGCTAGTAAACGCAGATTTCATGTCCCATAAAAAATACTGTGTTTGCCAGCTCACTCAAAACATGATCAATAGTGCATGAGACTTTTCAGTACAACAAAATAAGCTCTGTGTTTACTTTTAGAGATACCTGTGAATTCTCCATTTCATTTTGTCCCTACCCAAAATACCAGTTATGCTCCCCCAAAACCCAATCAGTGACTTACTTGCAGGCATCTGGGTGCCTTCAAAATACTGGAAAACAAGACCTATACCTAATAATTCAGCCATCTGCAGAGGTTCCTTTACTGCTTGGGTCAGTCAGGATACAAGCCCCAGTTAGAAATCGCCTGCAGTCCTTGGCTGTCTCCTAGTGCTAAGTCCTTGCTAGGACTTCATCTTGTTGAAGCAGCTGTCGGATGTGACTGTCCTGGTGCTGTCAGCCCCTCTTGATGTGGGCATCACTTCTCTGTCAGGACCATGGTCATAAACACTGAAGGTCTGGAACTATTTAGGTTAGATATAAGGAAGAAGTTCTTTACTGTGAGGGTGGTGAGGCACTGGAATGGATTGCCCGGGGAAGCTGTGAATGCTCCACCCCTGGCAGTGTCCAAGGCCAGGCTGGATGGAGTCTTGGGTGACATGGTTTAGTGCGAGGCATCCCTGCCCATGGCAGGGGTGCTGGAACTGCATGATCTTAAGGTCCTTTCCAACCCTAACAATTCTGCGATTCTATGAGCTGCAAAATATATAGCCCAATGTCCATGTAAAGGATAAAGCACTGTATCAGCCTTCACTGAGTCCCAGTTTGTTGTAGTCATCCTTCTTAAAAACACATGAGCTTTTCAGTTTACCCATGTTGCAGTATCAGCCTCTGAAATTAACCTCTTCTTTATCTGAGTTTTCATAAATATTAACCTGCAACAAATCTCTTTTCACAATTACCAGTCTACCAGATATTTATTCAGCTATCACAGTGACCAAATGTCAATGCATATGGGCATTATGCCATGAAAAATGCTGAGAGGGTTTATTATTGCCCAGTATCTCACTCTGAGAGCACAGACCCTCTTGGTTATTGTTCAACTGTCTCAGATCTACCTCCCATTTCTGAACATCCTGTTTCTGAGTGACCCAGAGTGTCTCTGTGCACCACATGCTTTTCAGCATGCCTCTCCTCATCAACCACAAGATGAGCTGCCTATCTAATGCCATAAGGCCTTTTTTTTGTCTTAAATCTCTCTCCTGTGGACCCACCAATCAATTTGCCTCATCTGCTTCTCATTGGTGCTCAGAAGGTGATCTGCAGACAATGGTCTGCAGAGCTCAGTTTCCAGTCCTCACAGTGGCATCTTCACCAGCAGGCAAGAATTTTCTTATTCAGCCCTACAAACCAGCCAAGAAAAATCTATTTTTGTCTGTAACTTTTTAACTACTCAAGTGTTTTGCTACTTCTGCTTTGCTTGTTTGGACAGAGACAAAGCAACATATTCAATGTGTTGGGTTTTTGCTTTTCACCTTTACCTTCCACCTCATGGGTGGCGCTTGTCAAATCTGCTTTTGCACCTGTACATAATTTAAAGCTTATAGTCCATTCATTAATCCTGCTAACACCATCCAAAAGGCAGAGTAGCAATATTAATTTAGTGGTACCTGGAACTCTGCCCTAAAACTTCAATTAAAACAAACAAACTTTTAAACAGCACAGCTCATTATATATCTCAGCACAGGAGCACTGGTTTTGATTCAACAAACTCCTGTAATGGGTTTCCCTTGAGGCACCCTCCTTTGTGTATGCAAAACCACTCTGCAATTCAGTATTAGGATGCATTTTGTGTAGCTTTCCCAGAAACCCCAATAGTCACCACCCTGGTTTTCCTCACTCAACTGAATTATTTGATCTTCTCTGGGCATATAGTGTAGGGTTTCTCCCCTCTCTTCTCCACACCAGCCCTTTGCTCTGCTCTCTCCACCCTTTCCATGCTGCCAAGACACTTTCCTATGGCAGAGGGAAAGATCAACTCACTCCAAGCTTCCCCCTTCCTAGGCTCTTGAGGAGCAGCAGAAAGCTCTGCACAGGAGGCACCTAGATCCATCCCAAATTCCCCCTGATTTTAGCAGAGGCTCTGCTGCCTCTCAGCTTGGTGCACATCTCCTGTGCCCACTGTGCAATGCTGAGCTGCTCTCCACCTCTCACCCACTGCAACAGCCCACAGGATCTCACACCCCACAAGAAATGGCACAGAGGAAACCACCACCTACACCAAACACACGACCCACCAGAGCAAGGAGCAAGTCTCACAGGAGGAGCTGAAATCTGCTGTCTGCATGTGGAAGCAGCTCTGCTACCTGCTCATGTGGTTACCTGGCAATTCCAATGGACACTTTTTGAATTATAATTCCATGACCTGCTCAGCTACCAATTCTTGCAACCTGCCCCTGCCAAGAAAACTCCAAGAGAAATAAAATTCCCTGAAACCTGTGCTCACCATGCTCCAGCTTAGACCTTGGCAGCTTCCTTCCAAAATTAAGTGGTTAAAGCAGTGCTAATGAGACATTCAGCACCTGCACCTTTTCCCTGAAAATAAGTATGTAGGGCTCTGCATTACAGTTTCATGCACACTAGCTTAAATAGACATATTTGAAAAACAGGGAGGAAAAAAAGGAAAAAAAGAAAAAAAAAAGGACACTGGCAAAAAAGTCCCCAAAATATTTGAAAATAAAAGTGAATAAATACCTCTTTTTTTTTGGACTGAAATCTGCAGACCTTAGCAGACATGTCCAAGCTAAACCAAATATCCAGGGAACTGGATCTCCTTTCTGATGACAAATAACGAAAAGCACTGCACTGGTGTGCTCAGACAGCCTGGAGGAACCTACTGGTCTTTCCAGGTCTGATTTCCGTGGTAGCTCAGTTATCCTTTGGCACTGGCTTGATCCATCAATGAAGTTAGTTATTTTGTTAGTTAGTGACCTCAGGCCCCGGGGCTGCCAACCTTACATCCATATAGAACTGGAAGCATGCAAACGTTCACCAAGTGAATAGGATTATTGGGTACTTACAGTCAAGCTCCGGCCTGTGCCTTTACTAGAGTGGAAGCACTGTAAAGAAGACTGGGGGAGGGGGAGAGCTAAAAATCCACTTAGGAAGAGATGGTTTTGGAAAAATATGGGGTCATTTTTTAAACTTTTTTTCTCATTTTTAAAAAATGCCACCATGGAGGTGTCAGCTTAAGTTACTAGGGAAAATACTAAGGCCAATAAAGAAATCACATTTCACAGACCTGCATGGAGGCGTAAAGGGGATATTTTCACTGGGCCTTTTTTTCAGGCCATGCTATAACAGTACCTGCCATTGTATTTGCTGGGCAGGGTGCAAAATCTGCTTATGGGATTTTTAGCTTCACTGCTATACTTTGCAACCCTTTCTGTTGCTGGGCTCTGCTCCTTCAAAGGTGAAGCCCATGGCAAACCCTTTTCCTCAACAGCAATGGAAGCAGGAGCAGGCCCTGAGTTCGTAAATATTAACTTATTTCAAACGTCAGATTATTTACTCTCCGCTCTTATAACCACCTAGGCCAAATGGACGGGGTCCAAGTTTGTTAACAATAGCTCTTGGCTGGGACAAGCTGTGGCAAAGGTTAAATCCTGTTTGTCTTACTCAAGCGTGGAACCCCATTGACTCAAACAGCACTGGTGGCTTTGGGAGGGCAACAGGCTCTGACACCAAGTTTTGCAGGATGCAGAGAGCTCCAAGCTACACACAGGCACCATGCGTGGTGCCTCTGGGCACAGCAGCAAGACCCACCGCAATCAGGGGCTGAATCCCTGCCATCCTGGGGTGGTCACCACTGAAGACATCCTTGTGCAGGTAGCAGGTCATGGTTTGTCCTTTGGTATGCAGAACCTGTGGCTGATTGCATGAGGTCAACACAGCTACCCACCTGTCACATCACCTGAACACATTCATCTGAGGCTTAGCTGTGGGGCTGCATCTCACCTGCTGGGAGCAGCTGTGGCCACAGTGGGGATCCCAGCAGTGGAGGCAGAGATGTTTTTCTTCGTGTGCACATGGATGGGAAATGCAATGGAGGTGATAAAGGGCATTATCCTTTGTAATAAGACCCTTCATGCTTACAATAGTGCAAGTAGTTTTAGTTGTCATGTGCTTGAAAACTGAAAAAGTGTCCAGTGCTTTGTACAGGACCTCTCTGCATTATGTCCCCTTTTGCTCTCTGCCTAGGTTGTCACACGCCTGTCTCTGCAGGCTGGAGACAGCCCACAGCACCTCCACAGAGGGTACTCACACAAATCCAGAAGGACCCTGTCACAAATTTAAGGATAAATAAAACATACACATATATATGTTTTATTTTTTATATTTCAGTTTTATCTACATAAATATATGTATGTAATATATATTACACACACACACATGGAATTTTGTTCTGTCCTGCTGTTGCATGGCTCCTGCATTTTTCCACATTGTCTCCCCACTCCATGCTACCTCCATTGCATTATACTGCTGCTGCATGGCCCTTTGAAGACAGAAAGCCAAAGAAAGGTTTTCAGGGACCCATAAAGCTCTGGGAGGGATGGACCCCACTGCCTTCAAGGTATTAGACACTCCTATTTGTGAGGTTTGATCTCCTCTCCTTATTGATCAATCATCAAACAGCAAGCAGACAAGAGCAGCTGCCATTTAACCACAAATCTCCAAACTCACACCAAGAAACAAGCACTGGGTGGCAAGGATGTAGTGGGCCATACGAAAATCCCTTGGTAGGGAAGGGGTAGTTGCCTGTGCCGAGAGAAGAGGCACATATCCATGCAGCAAGGTAGGAACAGCAGTGGTACTGAGCCACCCTTCAGGCCTTCCTCAGTCTGCGCATCATCCTGCTCCTCCTCCCCGCTGGTGCTGCTGCAACAAAACATGCTGATCCATCAGGGCACGTGGTGTGCTTCGCCCAGCATGACCTGCACAGATGACTTGCAAAGGAAGCACTCACAGAGGAAAGCCAAGTGGCCCACGGTGCAGCTCAGCCAGGAATGCTCGCATCCCGAGACATTCCTGCTTTGATTAGGAAGGTTGAGTGGGAGCCAGGGGTGGGTCAGCGATCTTCCTGCGGCTGCAGCCATTCCCACCACAACTTGAATCGCACCTCTCAGAGACACTCTGGGGTCGGGCACAGGAAGTTCACGGCTGCAAATGTGCTGGCAGGCAAGGGGGAAGAGTGTGGGGATGGAAGGGAAGTTCACTTGGGTTCAGCCAGACCTGGATCCGGAAGAACACGGGGCTGATAAAAAGGGGAGAGGAATTGCAATGCGCGTGACCCCCGGGGACTCACTGTCTCTTGTCCCGCCGGTGGAAGGTGCTGGGCACACTGAGAATGAAAAGACGAGCTCCAACAAACTCACAGCTTACAGTGGCTTGGAGAGAGCAAGTTACAGACCTACTATTACACCTCACCTCGATGAAAAGCAAAATCTCCAGGTCACAGCATGATATTTCTCATCTTTTTTGCAAACTATCCCACTGAACTTGGACAGGTTTGCTGTGTTGCACACACTGCGCACTCTGCAATACTGGAAAGACTAAACAAACCTCTCCAGGCACCCAGACTCAAGTCATACCATTTTTATCCCCAAAGTCAATAAGGAGAAATTTGCAGTTCTTAGAAGGGACAAAAAACAAGGTAGCAGAAAAAAAAAAACAAGGGAAGCATTTGTCAAATTATCTTCACGAGTGGAGGGATCAGTGTCCAGAGAACAAAGAGCTCAGATGACCAGATGGGAGAGATCAAGTTGGTCACAAAGACTCTGTCCAACATTTTTTGGCAACTGCCAGAGTCATATGTTCATGAGAATTGTGGAATAACTGGGAAGTCTGGGGACTCAGAGAGAGCCCTGCTGTACTCAGAGCTGTGTGGCTGCAGGATGTGAGACAGGGGACCTTTGGTGTGCAACCCAGACCACAGCTCTGCACCCTGTGAAGGGAAAGAAGCTGGTAGATCACTTAGCTTACCTCGCTGGCAGGCTCCAACCATCCCTTCTCCTGCTTTTCTTGGTGTTCGGTCCATCACTAACGAGCCATGTTCTGAGGGGAATTCTTAGGTCATTTATTTTGCATCACGTCTGCTAGGAGAAGTAGCAGGACTACGGCTAATTAGGAAAGCAGACAGATAGCACCAAACAAAGCCAAGGACAGAAGGACCATGTCTGTATGCACAAAGCATAGGAGCAGCCCTTTCTGCCAGCTGCCCCATGAGCGTTCATGAAGGGCAGAAGCAACACATCCCAAATGGCTCTTCATGCCCTTTGTGCAGCGTTCCTATTAAAAAAAACACTGTCCTCATTTATTTTGTCAGCTGCTCTTTTGATTATTTAGCACATTCCAGGGAGTGTGAAGAAACACGGTGGATGACGTTCTGCAAAAGTGAAGGTGACAGCTTTCAGGAGTGACGAGCAATGGCGAGGGATGTGCAGGGACACTCAGCCCTGCCCAGGAAACATGCCATTTGTCACCTACTAATGATTTGTCCCTTTGGGGTGCCCACTAAGAGTGGCAAATTCAAGACCTTCCTTGACAGGACATGGGATAAACCAGCCACAGCTACCAGCAGTAGTTTTCAACCCTTAAAAATGGAACGGAGAGAATTAACCCCCATAATATTGTTTCATTTTTTCTGTGACATGAGGGACCATTTTATGCTGCAAGTTTCCAAACTGGCCCCCGGCTTTGACAGGGCCCTAGAATCCTTCTGCAACCGGAATAACACATGTTTAGAAGAGAATAGCTCCTTCCCATGTAGGTTTGCTTTCTCTTAGTCTCTCACACACATGCTTGGGGAATGTGATGAAAAAACTGTTTTCCTTAAGGAGACAGGCTAAAAAGCTATTGAAGGTAACTGCCGTAATTTTAACAACTGTGACCAGAAACAAAAGAGTCACTCAAGGAAGCCAGGACCAAAGGAGGGATTACAAACCCATATTCCCCCTGTGGCAGGGAGAAAATAGGGACAGCAAGTCAACTACATGAGTGCAACCTCCAAGGCAAAAACACTACACCAGCAGCAGCCAGGATTATAGTCTCACTGCCCCCACACATCTTTTCCCCATGAAAAACTGTTGACATCCTCAAAGAGAAGTTCTCCTACAGGGTTGGCATTACCCACAGCACTGCCTGGTCTGGGCACACACCACAGCAGGACCTCTGCATCCAGTCGAGCACCACACTCATGGTAACTCCATGATGTGTCCACTGACACCATGATGGGCCAGATCGTGCCAATATTGTTGTCTGGAAGCCAACTGCCTGTTTTAAACCCTCCTTTCATCCTTGACCGCAGGGTGCAGGTCCCTCCTCTAATGCTGGATTACTAAACACATCACCAGTGCATGGGGAAAGGCAGATAAGGCTTCTGACAAGCAACCATGAACAGAACTGCTCACACTCTTGGCCAGCACAGAGGTAGGAAGCTGCACAAGTGAAGCACAAGATCTAAATTATCATCCACTTTCTCCTGGTAGAGTTTGCTCACCTGAGTTCTTACCTATAATTTCTTCCAGCAAAAGAAGGGATACCAAGAAGTACTAATCATGGGCAGAGGCATGCTCCTGTCTGCCTCCCAAGCGCTCAGTGAACATCCTGAAGCTGCACTACAGCAGCCTCCAAGACTTTTCTCACACCTCTTCCCCCACCCTCTTGAAGCCCCACATAAATCCCACACCATTCCCCGACTTCCTGCATGACCCATGTTTCTGTTTCACCTCCATCAGCAGATCCAGCTTGTGCATTGCATCTTGCTGTAACTCCCCAAAAGTCACCCAGAGAGGAAAACACTGCAGCTGATTTCTTACCCTAAGGGTGTGCTGGTTTTGTGGGGTAGTGCTTCCTGAATTTATATCCCACAGGCTGCTATTAGCCTTTGGTGGCCAAAGAGTTCTGGAAATGCACATTGCCCAAGCTCCTGGTGATGAGCAGCCTCCTGCTACTACAGTCACTCAAGCCTCTTGTACATGGTGCATAAGAAAACCCTGTTCCCTGTGAACAGGATTATTCGTGTCATGACTCCACCATCCAAATGTTCTGAAGGACTTGGACAGCAAAACAACCAAAAACCCAAGAGGGAGTTTCCCATCACCGTGGTGGAAGCATTCCCTTTTGCCGGTGCAGCTCATCTGCTCCATGCAGTGGCCATCACACCAAAACAGCCTCACGTAAGGAACCCATCCCTCCTCTCCTTCTGGTAGAACTGGGAAGCGGCTGTCTGCCCTTCGTTGCTCACTGGAGACAGTGATAATTCCTGGGCAGATGGAACCAGCAACCAGGTTAGCAATCGCCATGCGAGTGAGCTCCCCTCCGGCTAATGTAAACAGGGCTGTCGGGAGCAGTGAGTGCTGCCAGGCTTTGATCAAAGCCAGCTGCATGGCCAGCCTCACTGCACGGCCATTGTCCCATTCCCCCTGCCCCGGCCCAGCATGGGGGCCCAAAGCAGGCTTGTCCTTCTGCTGGGAGGGGAAGGAAGCTCCCATAGCTTTGCGTCTCGTACCAGCGAGTTTTGGGACATGGAAGATAACTTTTGGGTTACATCAGCAGCTGCCTAGCAGTACCCTGGGAAAAATTGCTCCCTGCTTTTGTTCGTGAAACAGCTCCCAAGGTAAAAGAGATGTGTTTGGTTTAGGAACTTCCCGGGGGAGTTGAATGCAAATGTAGCGCATTGATGGGTTTTCTCCACCAGCAAAGCTAGGGAGCTGGTGGTAGGATGTTCCCATCTGCCAAGCTGCTCACAGATGACCCCATTCCCCCTGTGAAATGATCCAGGTAAACAAAATAGTAACTGGGGGAGTGAAGAGCTTTTTACAGGTCTGGATCAGCCCAGGGATGCGGTTCACAAACCAGCCCACAGACAGTTTCGTTGCCTAGTGAGGGTCAGAGGGGGACATCGCATCTCACCTGACATCACACCCAGCTGCTTCTTGCTGCAAGCTCAGCCACCGTCGGGACCATGCTGCTCAGCTGCCCCTTGGGATCTGCATGGGTGAGACTAATCCTGGCACAGCACCCAGCTCCTGGGGTATGAGTACTGCAGCAGGGAAGGGGTGCACTTACAGCTGTAGGGACATCCCCTGACTATATCTTAACCAAATAGTCATTTTTCACATCACGTTTTCCAGGATTTTGATCTCTTCCTCCCTACTACCTTATTCAAACCTTTTCACTCCAATATTTTTTCTATTTATTACTTAAACTATTTGTCTTTCACCTGTTACAAGGCAATAGTAGCCTTAGGAAAGACAGAGCGAATAACCTGGGGGGGTTGGGGGGGGGTACAGATTTTACCTACACTGTGTGATTCCTGTGTGCTGGTAGGGAAAAAAAGTGTCTGAGGCTGGAAAACACTAGCATTTTCTGCAGCAGCTTTCTGAAAGTAGCAATAACTCAGTGAAGTGGTTAGGAGTTTACAAGGGCTTGGAAAAAGTTACCTCTTTTTAGTAAGTGTTAATTATATGACTAATTAAATAGAGAGGAGGTTGAAACTCTCCTAGTCATAACCTGTGTGCTCCCAGCCTGGTCCTTGCGTGACAGAGAAAAAAGGGAATGAATACTGTTTGGCCTTCATGGCAGGAAGTGGCTACTAAACCAGCTCTAACTTCTAATTTATTTATCTGGGAAGCTGTAAGGAACTGTTTTAAAACTGACCAATGTTTCTGCTACTTAAAAAAAAAAAAATCCCAACCAAAAAACCCCCACCAGCTATTCAGTGAAAACACCTTTGGAACAGCCTGAGTTTGAAGAAAGAGATATAAAAGGCTGCTTTGTTTATGTTTTTCAGCAATGGTATGTTGGCTTCTTTTTTTCTAAATGATGGTGAAGGAAAAAACCATTATGTTAAATCTCTTATCTTCACGCAAAGTGGCTGCAGCTATCATAAAACACACACATTGTGTCATTCCAAAACACAAACGGGCTCGTGGTCAAACATTCTCCAGATTACCTCCTCTTTTTTTTTTCTTCTTTCTTTTTTTTTTTTTTCCTTTATAACTTTGTAGACATTAATAAAGTTTAGCATATTCAAGTGAGGTGCTTTGTTCCTCCAGTCAGGGCCTAATCACATCCTTCTGGAGGAGCACAAAGAAACCACAGGACTGAGACTGGGCTGCAATGCCTGCAGAGCCCTCTCTGATGCTCAGTGCTGCAGCACCAACAGGTCATTGCAACCATGGGCTTTTTCCAGGGCAAAAACAGTGCCTGAAAGTCATGGGAATGGGCTGTCAGACAGAAATCTGGGATCAGCAGCAAGATGCCTGTTCCAGAACCTCTTTCAGGCTGTGGGCAGGTCATTCAACCTCCCTGCCAGTAAAATAAGCTAAGTTTCCTTCCATGGGAGATCGACACCCAGCAGGACTACACCTCTAACAATTCAGGACCAGACCTTCAGGGGGATACCAGTTTTTCTACAGTACCAGGATGATCTGAGCTCACCAGGCTGCTGCAGGGAAGCTGGCATGAAGGAAAGTCACTTTCATCTACTGCCTTCTCCCTCCCCACTGCCAAAATCCAGGCTCACCCAGCTGGTCAGCTTCCATTCACCTGGGCAGGACCTGCCTTTCGAATGCAGGGTGTAAAACCCTCAGCCAACTCCAACTAGAGAATGTTAGCCAGCCCTGACACTGTGGGAGCCCAGCCAAAAATAAGCTCTAAATATAATAAAAACATGGTAGGTAGAAAGCAAACAGTGACTGAAGGTGTGCTGCACTTCGATAGGTTACTTGGTAGAGGTGACAGCACACCTGCAGGCTGCCATGATCCATTGCATATGCTGCAAGTCAAGAATAAAGCACTGCCAAAAGGATGTTTTGGCAAAGCTCAGCACTTCTGATGCTGGTGGGCAGTCGGATACCTGCTGCCCACATGAGCAAAGGAAGGGGTGCCCCATTTTCTTGGAGCATCCATCACCCCTCCAGCACCTTTCCCTTGGGGAGGTTACTCACCCTGGTGTCTTCCTCTGTCCCAAACTCATTCCAGCACTGCCAGAGACCTGTTTGAGTCAGAGGTTTCCGTGGCCTCTGGTGGTTTTATTTCCCACATCCTGCCCCATTGCAGGATGACTAAAACGGTGATGTCTGAGTCATGTTTGAAGATGTTCAACCCAAAGGATGATGCCATGATAGCCAAAAATTACAGGTGGATTTCCCAGTCTTCACTTGTGGAGATTTCCACCTCCTCCCCTTTCACTTTCCTTTTTGTTACTTTTAAAGGCTTAGTGATTGCAGACAGCCAACGTGACAGTGGGAGGGCACATGTCAGAGGGAAAGGTGCAGTGAGAACTGACAAAGCCCTGTCACTCTCCCTGGACAAATGCAAGCCTTTTTTATGTGCCTGGGTGAAGCAGCCATAAGGTGCTTGAGCCTGTGAGAAGGCAAGGGACAGCCTTCCTCTCCCATACAGCCACTCCTGCAGCTTTTTCACTCCACATTGACTCTTCAGCATCTATCATTTACAAACAGTGCACTTAAAAATGCTTCCAAATAAGAAACTAACCAGGGAACAAGACTGGCAGAAATATGGACATGGAGGAGGTACAAGATTTGTGAAAAGGAGGAGCTGGAGGAATAGAGATGGTTGGAGTATGTCCTGACCAGTGGTGCACGGTTAGCATGCACGGCCAGCCAAGACACCACCACATGCAGAGCCAGTCACCAGTACCCCTACAGTCTCTGCTACCTTGAAACCCCACTGGAGCACCATGGCAGAAACAGCCTCCTGCAGTTGTGATCTTGGGCATCGAGGATTCAAATCCACCAGAAAGTGAGATCTGCTTTTACAGCGGGTTTCAAACACACCAGTCCCCTGCATCTTCAGGTTGTGCTTTGCTTTGATAGCTGTGGTGAGCTTGGAGATCTGTTACCACCTCAGGGACACCTTAGAATCAAATGGAGACTATCAAGTCACAGTTTTCTCAGGGAGAGGTTTCCTCTTCCTGCAGTGATGGGAACTTAGAGAAGATGAACCCCACAGGTCTCTCACCACTGGCAGCCATTTGGGATGCTGCCAGACCCCACCAGCAGGAGCCAGGAAGGGAGGTACCCAAGGCTGGAGAGTAGTTGTCCACACCTGGCAGTTCACATGCACCCGCCCTAAATCCACAGTGATACGAATGCAGGACATAGCAACACCCAGGAGACACACAATGAAGCCACCATCACTTTGCAAAAGCCATACCCCTTGCCTCTACCTCTCCACTGTGCAGCACAACCCCCATCTTGCCACAAACTCCGTAAGCCACTTGCCCAGTGCCAATTACCCCAGAGAGGCAGCCAGGGGTTGAAGGAGCTGCTTGAACATTCAAAACATAAAAGGTTAAAAGTAGCAGACATTCTAAAAACAAGCGTTCTAACTTCAAAACAACCTGAACACACAATTTCAGGAAAATTTATGAAAGCATTTATTACCAGTAGTGCTGTGAAAGCAATGGATTTAATGAGCTTGTACAACCGACGTGCGGAAAACGGTCTTTGCCAGAGCAAGCTGGCCGTGAGTCACCCGCTCCGAGTGGGCACCAGCCCACAGCCGCCAGCAAACAAACACCCAAAGCACAACACAAACACTGATAACACTTGCGCAAGGCAAGAACCGAAGGAGCTTTCAGCAGCTAGAACTAATCTATTTCCACTGCTACGCTGCATTACTTCAGAGACAAAGTGGGGATTTTTTTTCCTGGTAATTAACATTTGTTCACGCACAAAATGCAGAAGCTGGTGCCAACCGGACATACCTAGATAGAGCCTAATATTAGATTTCACAAAAGCGTTCATCCTGTCTAAACAAACATCCTCCATACAATATTAACCTTAAAATCTTTGTCCAAACAGATGTTCGCACTGTGGGCACAGCTTGGCATCATTTCCCAGGATGAAGAGAATGCTCCACATCCATGACTGTCCCTACACTCCAATTAACCCACAGGAAAACACGCTGTTATTTTAGGAAGCTTTGCAGAAAACTTGGTTTCAAATTTAAAACCGTATCAGTCAGTATTTGTCTCTAGCAGAAGCTTTATTTCAGGTTTCTTCCTCCAGCTTTAGTGCAGTGCAGTTACCCACTTCTTGTTGGAGCCAGAGACAAAGTCCTGCTTTTAACTGTGAAAATTTGCTGGAAAATGATATACGATGTTGATGAGCCAATAGCATGTTTCAGGTCTGGTCAAACAGGCAAGCAGCTGAAATGGGAAAGCAAGTATTTTAACAATTTGTTATACACGGTAGCAAGAAAAACAGGAAGTAGGTGTTTATTAGCAGTTTCCAAATATACCAGCCAAAATAAAACTCCCCATGCAGTCTGAGGTATTCAAAATACAGCAACGACCAGAATTCCTCAGATTATAAAAGGGTAATTAATCACAAACAGTGTTCACAGACCAGTGATTTGGAAACTCCCTTTTTATTGAAGATCTGGATCAAGAACAAACTTCAAAGCAAAACTAATTGATCTGAGATTCATTGCGTCTGGTCGATAAAGCAAAAAAATAAAATATCATTCTGATGAAGCCAGGTCTACGGTTTACATTCATTATGTCCTGACAGCCCATAAAGCACATTAAAAAGCCATTTTTCAATGAATGCTATAGCACTGACCTATTTCAACATAAAAGCTATTCATACACGGCAGACTGTTGCTTCCTCATAATCAGTGTATTGCACCCAAAAGCCAGCCGTGTTATTCCAGGCTTGTTTCTCAGGAATGTTAGCATATCTTGGAGACTGATTCATAAAAGGAAGAGAGCAGCACACTTCTGGGCCAGGCTCACATGCTTTATTTAAAAGTGAAATTTCCAAATTTTGTGTGAATTCAGCCAACATCTTAATTCTGCTAGAGCAGGCGAGCAACTTGCAAAGAGCAGTTCAAGCAATAAATGACCTCTTTTTTTTCTCCTTATCTTTTCCTGAAATTGCCTTAAAATAGTGGCTTTTACCGGTTCTTTTTTGTAAAAGATATATGTGAATCCTAGCCATGGGACTGCCATTTACTGTCAGCTTGCAATTTAACCTATGTAATTTATCACCTACATCATCTGGCTTTTCTTTCTTGTCCTCCACTGGAGGATTCAATGTGCCCCTATGATATTCATGAAAACACAGTTCACAACCCCACTCTGAATTCACAAGCCCTTTGCTTTCAAAGATAGTTCCCCCTCATATCCTCTCCTAGCACGTCCCATGGATGCTCCTCAGCACTGGGTGGGATCATCCTCTGGTCAGTCCCACATAGGATCCTGCTAACTGATTTCAGGGCTGATACCCGAGGTGGCTGAGGGGTAGGAGGCACAGCTATGCATCAAGGAAAGCAGCTGGCTTCTTGCAGTTAATTTTCATTGCAGATTGGAAGCCCATGGATGGATATGGAGTTTGGAAGAAGCAGAGAATGATCTTCTTTTGTGACTGTCTCAGATTCCCAGGTTGAATGAAAAATGGTCACTCACACTAAGCAGAGCTTTTCTACCTGTGCCTCTGTTTTTTCTCTGTAGCCTGAGGATCCACTCACAAAAAGGTACTGAAGTGACACCCCTCCAGTCCAAGACCCTGCTGGAGAGTTTTGCATCACAAGATGTGCAAACTGCCAATTGCTCAGGAAAGAAATTCTCTTTTCAGCTGCCCCTGTACATGAGGTGAGCCCTGGCTTTCACTCATGGGAGAGCTCTTGAGGGGTGAAGTCTGGGGAAAGGTTTCCACCCTCCTACAAAGACAGAAGTCCCAGCTGGACAGTGGGGTGGGAGCACTTGGATCACACACCAAACCCTTCCAAAGCCAAGACTTCCCACTTCAAACCCTGTCAAAACACAGACTGTGCAAAGGCATCCAATTTATTCTCAATAGGTTTTGCAGACTTTCATTTTGCTGTGCTGCTTTCCTGGAATCAAAGGCAGAAGTGTCTAAGCTGCCAGATTGCTGAAACCCCTGATAAAGGTTTGATCCTAAATGTAGGCTGTGACTATTTGATTATTGTCCGCTGATGCCTTCACCTGTGTCATCTTCTCTCAGCCAGGCAGCCCATTGCTGTGAACAGAAAAGATCACCACAAACAAAACCTTTTACAAGGGATTAAATTTCATCTAAAAGCATGTAATTCTGCATAGCCAGAAGCAGTTTCTAATCTTCATATATAGCAACTTACAAGGCAAGGAATTCAAAGTCACCAGATTAAATGAAAAA
This sequence comes from Pezoporus occidentalis, assembly GCF_034315485.1. NCBI lineage: Eukaryota > Metazoa > Chordata > Aves > Psittaciformes > Psittacidae > Pezoporus > Pezoporus occidentalis. Next base: position 1,789,026 of record NW_026913857.1, on the reverse strand, counting down.
TGTGAATGAAAAGCTACATGCTGATACTCAGCTGACCTAGGCAAGTTACTGTACATTTTTCAAAGTTTTAAATTACCACTAATGGAAAACGTGGGCAGTAAGTCTGAAGTGTCTCTCTGCATCATTACTTTAAAAAAAGAAGTCCAAAACAATGAATGAATATTTGCAGAGAAGCCATCAATGTTTTCCAACACAGTTTGCCTCACTTTGCTCTTACTGTATAGATCAGCAGGTATCATCAGATTAGATTAAGACCAGCTGTTCATTTCTAGTAAAGGAATTTCCCAAAAAGGTAAAATATAATTCAAGCGTAGCAACCTAGATACTTTGGATGAATAAAACCTCTGCTTGTGACTGTAAAAAGCAGAGAAAAAGACATTATAAAGCATTTAAGAGCTTTGGTTTCAATTATTTTGTATTAAAGGATAGGTAAACTTAAATTGCTCAGACTCTTTAAAAAAATAAAAGGGATTGTAAATAAAATTGGAAACAGATATACAACAACTGAGTTCCCACAGGTGTGTTTTCTTCCTGTGGAAATACCCGTGTGAATTTCCAGTTTCCCATCATGTAAGGGGAGACAATAAATTCTGAAGTTACCCCGTTTGCCTTTGGACTTCACCACAGAAGAAGTAACCTCTTGTCTGTTTAGACTGAGTATCCCAGTGTCCCTCTGCAAAAACCAGCAAAGGTTTGTGCTGCCCGCCGGGGCTCACTGCGAGATCAAAGCTTTGGGCCACTCACAATAAAACAAGAGGGTAAAGCCCAAAGAATCAAAGAAACAAAGGAAAGGTTTAAGAGATAAGGATCAGCTTCAGATATGATATTTCATCCAGATCAGATCCGGTGCAGAAGTTCAATTCAAAGTTCATAAGACAAAATTACAAAGAGATCAGCTTTAAGGTTTTGTTGCTCTACATCTCTCCATGCTCTCACCGATATTCCCATCTTCCAGGCAACAAAGATTTTGCCTGCATTATGCAAAACCATACAACTTATCTCATCTCCTCCCCCAGGCTATGCACCTACTCGAAAATATGTGTTTCAAGCATTTCTAATATCCTCACCCAGCCCTAAACCAAACGCCTCCAGTCACATCTTGCAAACAAGGTGTGAAGCCTTGGGGCAACCAGCAAAACCAGAAATCCACTCCCTTCCTTGGAGAAAGGCACTTCTCCTTTCACTGAAGCTCATTATGAACACAGAGTAAGGACAAAACCCAAGCCAACATGCTGAAATTTCTGTAGTTTAATCCTTTAAAGACCAGGAAAAAAAAAAGAGAAAGGAGAAAAATCCTGCACCTCTAGATTTCTCAGTGGTGCCAAAATTCTGTTTGCCAAACCTCTAAATACCAACAAATAAATCATATTTACGGATATAATTAGCTTACAGGGGAGTGCTTGGGAATTACTGGTTTGAAAAGTCCATTTATCAAGAATTTGGGAATTGGAGGTTGGTGGCTGAGGAAGTCTGTGGGAGCTTGAAGGCAGAGAAGTCTGTTTGGAACTGAGATGTCATTGCCCTCTGGCAAGGTGCACACTTGGCACTGCCCCCTGGGAGCAGCTCATCTAAATAGTGTGAAAATATCACTGGTTCTTGGTTGGGAGCAAGCAAGACTACAGACAGTGCAAAGTGCTGTGCTCCAAAAAATCCTAGAGCGCTTCCTCACATTTATAAAAACACATCAACCATAGCATACTCCTCACAGTGTTACAGACCCTTATCTTTTTTCAGCTTCACTTCTGCTTCATCCAGGTCCTTATTACAGTGTGAAATTCACAAACCACAGCCAGAATCACCCAACATCTCATGGATGGATGGATGGATGGATGAATGAATGAATGAATGAATGAATGAATGAATGAATGAATGAATGAATGAATGAATGAATGGATATTTCAGGGGTGCAAATCCCACCAGCATGTCCCCTGGGCAGATGCAGCTGCTGCCAGACCAACACAAACCCTTTGGGGCAAGCAGGTCAAAATGCACCTGCCAAAGCTGAGCAGTGGCCATCCGCAACCACACAGGAGTACAGCAGTGAGCGACGGAGGGATGCCTTGTGCCTGCAAACAGAGAGCTCTTACAGATGTAGTCTTTGGAAAGGGGTTAGTGTGAGTATTTACCATGGGGTTTTGAAAACAGCTACTGCCTGAACACCTATGTGAATATATAACCTGCCAGTTTCATGCAAGGTTCTCCAGACACACAGATTATCTCAGACAGGGGTGATCAGGGCCTAACAGGAAATGAGGTTTTCTACCTGAACTCACGTCTAGAACAGCCTGTTCTTTGCAGCTTCACATCCTTTTGCTCACTTTCCTCACTCCCTGCTCAGAGACACCCTCTGTTTCACAAATATTTACTAGAATACCTACAAGCTGTTGTTTTTGCCTCATTGCAAAAGAGAAAACTCTTGAACCTTATACAGAATTGAAGACAGCAGTCAGATGTAGTAGATGAGGAGACAGAAGAACCTAGAAAGGTTTGCAGGGAGCGATGCACAGCATGGAGTGGATGGTGCTGCTCCTGTTGGCTTGTAGGCAGAGCTGCACCATGCTATGGGGAAGAAAAGTTTGAAAAAAGTGTTTAGAATAATGCAAAAGCAAAAATAATTAGAAGATAAAATTCTTAAATCTGGGCTTGTAATCAGGTCAAGCCAGTTAAACATGCTGCATTTGGAGCAAATGGGTCAGGGCACGAAACAGCATCCATTCCCTTACAGGGATGTTTTGGGCATTAAAATGTTAAAGTGCATTGTCAGACCTTGATGGGGGGGGAAGGTAAACACATCCAATGATGATGCGATTGCAGTTCAGCTATGGGATTCACACAAAGAAGGCTGCAGCCTTGCAGCAAAGTCACCCTGGGGGCACCGCAGCAAAGACACGTTTTCCAAATCAGCTGTATCCCATGATGCTTTCCCAGGCACCAGTGTGGCTCTGCATTATCCCACTGCATTTCCATTGAGGAGGAATCTGGAATTCAGATGCCATTCCCTCCCAAAGGAGCCAGGCTGTACTCAAGGGGAGAACATGTTGCATGAAGAAAACCAAGCGGCTGTTTCGATAACTTCTGCTTTGAAAGGTTTGTGGGTAACTCATACACAGTCCCCTGGCATGCAAAAGCCCTGGAGAATTAGAGGCAGCCTAAAGCATGAAGATTAACGCTACTGCGGTTTATCTGATGCAGCATGTCAGCTCCAGAGATTTTATTTTGGCCATGGGGGATGATGGGTCCCTGTCAACACCACATACAAGTCGACCTACTGCAGGGTGTGGGGTTTTTTTCATTTTGCCCTCAGAGATCACACACCTTCTGAAGTTTCCTTACATGTTGTCTCATCAGGTGCTTTCACAACATCCATGCCGCAGATACATTAGCCAGCAACAGCCGAGCATAATTCCAGTCTCAGAAATCTTCCGGCAATTACAAGGCCTCAATCTACCTCCCTGTGAGATAAAACAACCGCTGCATCCTGGTGTCATGATGGGATTTTTTTCTTTTTCCTTTTTCTTTTTCTTTCCAACAAACCAAGCCTGTGAAATGACAACTGCGATGAGCTGGTCAACGGTGCTTCTCCTACTAAGCTGTGCCCAGGGGCACTCCAGGATTTTAGTCCTTTTTAGTGACAAGATGGTCCTCAAACACTAAATGGGGAGATTCTGGGGCTGGCATGCAGGGAGGGGCAGTACCTGCACTTATACAACAGATTTTCTCATCTTCTTTTTTTTCTAACTCATCTGTTTTTACCTGGAATTCTTGTCGTGGTTTACCACACTTGCTGGGCTTTTAAAAAGGCTCAAAGCATCAGGTGGGGTTGAACAGAAGTCAGAATTTCAGTCCACTGGAGAATTCCAATATCATGCCACCTGCTTGGATATTTGTTAAAAAATGTAAAAAATTAAAATATCACAAAAAAATGTAGAACTAAAATATTGTGAAAATTTCTATATGAGAATTCCCACTTTTAAATTGAACTAAAACTTTTAATTTTGCATTGTAACAACTAGAGCTTTCTGGAATTTCAGAAGAGAAAGCAATATTAAATTTTTTACACATTTTCTTTGACCAAATCCCATTTTTTGCTGGAGAAAATGCCAGTTACAAAAACTGCAAGTGAATCTGTTGAACTGATTTCAGTCCCACATGAGCAAAGGTGAAACAATATCCTTGTCCACAATCCCATGGAGCTCACAGCAATTACACGCAACTGAAGGAGCATTTGTAGTTACATGCTTTTAGATCCTAAAGGATTTCATCCTTCCCAGCCCCAGGATACTGAACCAACCCTCCTATTCCTTATTTCCTAACACAAATCACAGAATCATAGAATGGTTTGAGTTGGAAGGAACTTTCAATTTTCATCTAGTCCAAGCCCCCTGCAAATGAGCAAGGATATCTTCAACTACAGGTCCAATCTGTCCTTGAATGTTTCCAGGGATGGAGAATCTACTACATCTCTGGGCAACCTGTGCCAGTGTTTCACTACCTTCACTGTAAAAAATTTCCTCCTTATATCTAGTCTGAATCTACCTTCTTTTAGTTTAAAACAATTACCCCTTGTCCTACCAAGCAGCACTACTTGTGATCTACCAGGGAGAGATGGGGGACTCCATTTATTCCTGAGAAAGGGAAGAAATCCCATACATCAAGAGCTCAGCCCCATAACACTGCTGGGTGGCAGCCAGGTAAGTTCAGCCACATGGCAGGCTCTTGACAAGCCATCTTACTGCAAGTGCACCTTGGCTCATGACAGATCGCCACTGCTGGTCACCCCATAGCTAGGGAATGCAAGAGAGAGCCAAATTACCGGATTTCACTGCCTGATGCATGCTTCCCTTACCAAGTGCTATAGGAATGAAGTCATGGGTACCCTGCACTCACTGCACAAAGCTCTCAGACTTTCCTCTTTCCCCATCAGCAAAGAAAAGTTGTTTGGCTTAGATGGGCAAACAGCTTCCCTTTGAAAGCTCTTCCTTCTCCAAACACATTACTGCGCTACTGGAAAGCATTCAATTTAGCTAAGTCATTGAGTTAAGTCATCTGAGCACATTTTTTCAGAAAGAGGAGGCTATGCGGTGGGCTGGTTTGGGAGAACAGCTGGATGTAAACCTCCCCAGAAAGAACAGATGCTGATGACATGTAGCTATCTACTATCTACATGTAGCTATCTAGTTGGTTTTCATGCAGCACCATCCACTCCAGATCCCATGTTTTACTACAGCCATTTCACACGAGTGAAACACAGCCAATAGGGTGGTATAAAGCCATCTCTACATCTGCCCTCTGCCAAGGGTCATCCCAGAGCCCACCATGGGGGCCTCTCTCCTACCTGACCCAAAGAAGAGTAGCTTTGGGGTTTCTCTATGTTACACCAGAGCAATGTGATTATTATCAGTACCGTTCAGCTCAGCTGAGACATCTTCCTAACCAGATGTTTGCAGGATGTGTTTGTGCTCACTTCACTGATGCATGCAAAGAGTCACAAGACAAGATGCTCAGCACAGCCAGTATGCCACAGCCTAAATAAGCAGCCTTTATTTCCACCTCACCTGTCCTCAAAACAAGATTTTTTCTGTGATTTCCTGTGTGTGTAACACAGCGGTGATTGTTGAATAAACAAACAGGAAACCCTTAGGTCTGATGATGTTGCTCAAGAAATGTAAGCAGCGAGGAGAAGCAGACAGGCCAACCCAATATGGGTGATAAGCAACTTCTACTTTATTTGTGACGCAGTTCACACATATATAGGAGTGGTATTCAGCCACTCCTTCTTGGCATAACAGTATTGGTTAGCCCCCCACAGCTTCCTCCACATTCTCCTCCCAGGTCCGGTCTCCGGCCACCTGTGGGGGCCACCCCCTGCCTTGCTTGCACAGTCCTCCAGAACTCTATGGTTCTGCTCTTAGAGTCATTCTGCAACAAAGAAAGGCACAAAAGCAAAAATTCCACTTATCTGAGCATCCTTCCCAAATTTGCTTCCCACACAACCTTTTGGGAGATCAGCTTCTTCAATTACCACTTCTATCACTGCTTTGATTCTTCAAATGACCTCCCAAGGGTACCTCAAAGATGATCTAGGGGTGGGAGGAAAGGGGGTGTAGTGACTTAGCTCTTGTTTTCCTGAGCTCACCGGAGGCCAAAAGCTGTGATTTTTCAGCTCATGATTTAGTTGGGTTTCCTGTAAAGATAATTCCTCAGATTTTCATCCTACACCTTCCTCCCAGCCGTGCTAGCACTGGCAACAACCCACTGCACAGCAAAACCATGTGCTTGCTGCACATGCATCCTGGGGATGCCATCCCCCTCTCTGGCTGGAAGGGTTTCCCCTGCCCATCTCATGGGCTCCCAAGCCCCAGGGCTTGATGCACTGATGAAGGTGGCTGAGATGGGCAGGGTCAGAGCATAGAGGAGCTGAGACTGAATTATAGAATTTTAGAATGGTTTGGGTTAGAAGACACCTTAAAGACCTATGGCAGTTCCACCCCCCCTGCCATGGGCAGGGACACCTTCCACTCAGGCAGGTTACTCAAAGCCCCATCCAGCCTGGCCTTGAACACTGCCAGGGATGGGGCAGCCACAGCTTCTGTGCAACCTGTGCCAGGGCCTCACCACCCTCACAGAGAAGAGCTTCTTCCTAATATCTAATCTAAATCTCCCCTCTGTCAGTTTAAAGCCATGCCCCTTGTCCTGTCCCAATCCTTGTAAAAAGTCCCTCTCCAGCTTTCTTTCAGGCCCCTTTAGGGACGGGAAGGTCATTCTCTTCTCCAGAGAGCCTTCTCTTCTCCAGGTTGAACAACCGCAGCTCTCTCAGCCTGTCTCCATAGCAAAGGTGCTCCAGCCCTCTGAGAACCTTTGTGGTCTCCTCTGGACTCACTAGAGCAGGTCCACATCCTTCTTGTGTTGGGGGCCCCAGAGATGAACGCAGTAATGGAGACTGAGCAGAGACCTGATGCATAAAAAGGGACATGCACTCATGAAAAGGGAGTAAGAAATCCAAAATCCTTGAGCGTGCTATGCAGCCAAAGGAAATCAGAGCATGGGGTTGAAAGACCACTTGGAAAACATTAACAGCTCATTACTGATCATCTGTTTAAAAACCCTCATTATATACATATATCCCTGGACAGCACGTTTACCCCCAGCTAATGGTACTGAGTGGAAGCTGGAACAATCACTGCGTAATGACTTCAGCAAGCTCCCAGCCCTCCCTCATTTACAGTTTTCCTGTACAGGCTCCTTCTGACCTCTTCAAATCCCATCCCAATTACAGCCTCCCACTTACCCTTCAATGTAAATAAATCCTGCATGGTGCGGATTGCTGCTACCAGCACAGATAAAAGCCGTGATGTTGATGGAGGAAAAGCGCAACCTGCAGCCAGTTCTTAAGAAGGGCAAGAAAACAAAGCACAGGCAGGCTGGTGGGGCTGACTGAGGAGCAGGATGGGACGTGACACCTGCAGGCATGCTCAAATCTTGGGCATGACTCAGTCCTCTGGGGGGGGTCATGGAATCATTTAGGTTGGGAAAGATCCTGAAGATCATTGAGTCCAACCATTAACCCAGCACTGCCAAGCCCAGCTCTAAACCGTGTCCCTAAGTGCTACATCTACTCATATTTTGAATATCTCCAGGGATGGTGACTCCACCACTTCCCTGAGCAGCCTGTACCAATACTTGGCAATCCTTTTAATGAAGGCATTTTTCCTAATATCCAACCTAAACCCCCACTGGTGCAACTTGAGGCTTGTTTCTCTCATCTCATCACGTTACTCAAGAGAAGAAACCAAGCCCCATCTCGTTACAACCTCCTTTCAGGTAGCTGTAGGAAGCGATAAGGTCTCCCCTGACCCTCCTTTTCTCCAAGCTAAACAACCCAAGTTCCCTCAGCCTCTCCTAACAAGACTTGTGCTCCAGACCCTTCATCAGCTCCATTGCCCTTCTTTGGACATGCTACAGAACCTGTCTTTCTTGGAGTGAGGGGTCCAAAACTGAACACCAACCTTGCAAGGAGAAGCTCCAAAGTAGCATAAAGCCATCTGTGTCAAAGAGATAGATAGCCATGAAATCCCTGCAGGACATCCATGCAGCTGGGACTTCTCCTTTCTTGTATGCATAGGACATTTGCTTTGGAAACTGCCTGATTTTTCGGCTAAGATGCAAAGGGGCTGAGATGTCCTCATCCACAGCACACTGGAGGAAGGAAATTCCAGGAGGATCTGCATGAGATACAAGTTGTTGATTCAAAGGAAGGATTTTGAACTATTTCCTCAGCAGATGCAGATCCCTGTAGTGGAAGTGGCTTCAGTGGTGTTATGCTGGTTTTACACCACTGAAGCACTGGATCTTTTCCCTTGGGAAAAAATGTTATCTCCTCAAATGTATTCAAGAGGGCTCAGAGACAAAAGGCTGGATCTCTATTAGCTTCCCAGAGCATCTCTAGGCTGCTGCTACACTAACAATATTTTCTCTGTATTTTTGAACACTTAAGAGCATTTTTGGACAGAGGGTGCGGATAAATGCCAGGTGAATATTCCTCCCAGCACAAGGCAAAAAGAATGAGCCACCCAAACCCATCCAGGCTCTTCACTCCTCCAAAATATCATCTCTAAATGCATTTTCCTCAACTTGCACCAGCCTCATCACAGGCTGGGTAACCTTGGCTGCACACTTGTCCTGAGTTGGGATGCTGGTACCTCACACTGCAGTTTCCCCACCAGTCATCACTGCCATTGCAAATTCAAGTGCAATATCAGTGAAGCAGGTCTTGGGTTTTAAGTTGCTGGAGATTGGGGGTAGAAGGGAAGGGTATTGTGCATTGTTTTTTGCATTTTTTTCCTTACTTGTTGGCTTAATGCGGGGCTTGTCTACTGATCATGGAACAATTACCCTGTGGTCTGAAATTGTTTCTAGTGAGAAAGGACTAAACGATCTTAAAACGTTCTGGAACTGCCAACATAATATATGGGGCTGCATTCAGCATAAATTATAGGCAGTTTCCATGCCACAAAAGCCGCACAAGTTCATGGATCCAGTCAAAATATTCAGCAGAAAGGTCTGCCAGCCCGCAGGGCCTGTTTTGCCAAGACATGCAGGTGTACACCATGGAGAGCAGCCCACCGCCAACTGGGACAACTCCACTTCTCCTCCCACCCAGCCACCCTCTCCTTGGATCACCTGAGCCAAAGCGATCCCAGAAGACACAGAGGGGACTTCTGAAGCTGTTCCAGCTCTGAGATGACATGTATTCTCATCTGCAGGTAGAGGACCTCTTGAATGCAAATGGGGCACCTTGGCTTGGTGCCTTGGACATCACTGCAGCTTTGTGAGACTGCAATGGCATTTCTTTCTTTCTTATGAAGCAACATCTCCCTTTTCTGGAGTCAGGTAATTTGGAGACTGAAATATCAGGGGACACATTTCACAGCAGTCACAGGAAGACAGGATGCCTAGATCATGCACATAGACACAAGACATCTGACTTGGAGAGTTCCTTAACAAAGACTGAGGCCACTGCTCTGCCATCATAGGTCACAGATTTGGGGTATCTGCAATTGAAGTTCCTCCTTCAGAGGGGATATGTGAAGACCAGGATGGCAGTGCCTGCTAAGCAGGCATTCCACAGCAATAAGCCACCTTTGAGAAAGCAGCTAAGCCATCTGCTGTCAGAACACTGAGGCTTTGCATGAGCCCAGTGCAAGGGAAATTTTTTTCATGTGAGTCTGGGTTGTATTGTCATGTTTTCCCAATGTTTCAGGAGAGCATGGGAAATACTGGGAAGCACACCAGGCACAAATCTGTCACATTCACTCCATGGAATGGTGCTTCAAGCTCCACCTGTAATCCCCAAAACACCACCACAGGCAGAGAAAACCCCATCTGTGTTCTAACCACCAAGAGCTCAGGAGTTGCAAAGAGCTTGCTTTGTTCCTCACTGAGATGGGAAGACATCCCCAGGCTTTCTAGAGTTTAAGAGTCATTTGGACAATGTCCTCAATAACATTCTTTAACTTTTGTCAGCCCTGAAGTAGTCAGGCAGTTGGGCCAGACAATAGATGGAGGTCCCTTCTAATTGAAATTCACTTCTACTCCAAAGGACACCCAGAGCAGCAATGGGGAACCACCAGTAGGTAATGCTGCCCCACCTCAGCATAAATGTTGACTTCATACCAGCTTGGAGAAATACTGATCAAATAATCATTACTTTGATTGCACAAAGGGCACTTGGTTCTCTGCTCAGCCCAGGCCTACAGGCACAGGGTATAGACCAGCTGAATGCTGCTGGGAGCCAGCATCTTCCCTGAAGTCCTTCTCTGTAGGACATCTTCTCCTTGACCTCCCTCTTCTGTGCATGCCACAGGGATGGGGGACTCCAAAGCTAGGCAGAAACCCCAACATTTGGAAATGCTTCTTACCATGACTCCCCAGCAGTTGGGATAGCGGTTCTGCCACCACCCAGCCTCAGGGAACATGGGCATGATGGAGTCGCACCAGCATTTCATGGCCAATTTGTCCACAAAGTGGTGACTCCTCCAGATGGGGATGAAAGACTTGGGAGCATTTTTGTGGCAGATTCCTGCACTGCTTTGCCTGGCCGTGCCTTTTCCAGGGAGCAAAGGGAAAAGTCCTGTGTCATCATGCAAGAGCAAGGTCAGGAAATACTTAACTCCATCCCTGCTCCTGGTTTTGCTGAGTTTAAAATGCGTTATTCAGAACAAGATAAGAAACCAACAGCAGCGGATGTGGGCTGGAAGGCCATGGGCTCCATGAAAACATCCTGTTGGCCTCTGCACTGTAAAGCAACAGGGACGAGCACAGCTCATCAGAGCTGACACTGGGCAAACTGCCCCATCTCTGCATCCATTGCATCAGGGACCTCTTTTACAATGTAAAAACTCCCTATCTGCAATCTCATTTGAGTAGCCTTAATTGCTGGGTGGGCTAAGCGTGGTATCAAGGGCCCTTTGGAAAATTTAACTCTGCAGTAGAGACAGCCCTCCTGAGGAGCCAGTCCCAAAGCACAGGTAACGCAGTTAGCTCTTCTAGATGTCACACTCCACTCCACAAATGACACTTTGCTAAGGAAAACACTTCCCAGCCCTTCTCTTCAGCACTGCTAATCATCACTCTCTCAGCCTCTGGATCAGGCCCAAACCAATCACATCTGCGCCCAAAAAAAGAAAATGTCTGCTTGTGTTTCACTTACTTTTATGGGAGCGTTAACACATTTCAGTCACATAAAACCTTCACCTTCAAAAGGGAAAGGGGAAAGACAGAAAGGAAAGCCTGCCACATAAAGGAAGCAGCTTAGCCCCAATTACATGCTGAACAACACCAGCCTGAGAGGAGCTGACCTGGTGCAGGAGGGTTTCTCTGCACATGTCTTTGGATCCAGCAGGAGTCTGGGAATGCCAAGTGGCAAACAAGGGGATGCAGAAACAAAGCCAGGACCATTGCAGCCCAGTTGCAACCAGGATGTGGGCTATTGCCCCATTCCCAGCTGTCATGGCCATCCTGCAGCTTCAGACAGCTATCACCACCCCATCTGTGGGGTCTTACGTTGGTGGTTTGGGATTTTCTTTCCAGAAGATGCTCCTAACCAAAACCAGATTTGATTCCTAAATAGTCCCAATCTCCTTTAAAGCTTACAAATCTTCCACACCTGTGTTTGCTCATTCTTGCTGCTCAGCCCTGCCTTGGGAAGGACAATGTTTATTCCACTCCTCCACAGTTATTTACAATAGGGTTTTTGGATGGAGATGGAGTACATATTTGTCTAATGGCAACAGGGCAGTGAATTTAATTCCCCTTGTTAGCAGTCATCAGCTTGATTGGAAGCAATAAAAGATTTTTAAGTAGCAGTTGCCTGTGAGATATTGTATATCACCATTACTGTCAGCAGGATGGGTGCATTCCTGGCCTGTAAAGGGGGAAACTGAGGCATGAGGACATTTACTGACCCACACTGGACCACACAGATGGAGGTGGAAGAAAACCCAGCCCTCCTCTCTTTCGTCCAGCAGCCATGCTGCCTCAAGGCAACACAAGCCATATTGTTATTGTAAGCAATTATTCAACCCCCAGCATAAGCAATTTGTGAAGTATGCCATATAATGCTATTTCCACTACCCAAGGGAATTGGAGCAGGGCACCCCAACATCTTTCTGCGTCCATAAACCACCTCCAAAATCTCTTTGTCTGGCTGGGGGGAGCAACTGCCCCTTCTCGTGTCCCTCCCTACTTCCCATCAGTCCAGGAAAGGGCATTTTCTACCCCCATTCTGCCAATGAGAAATAATTTTGGCTCAGGTCGCTCCTCCTTTCCTACTGTGGCAGCAGGAGCATGGCCACTATTCTCTTGACCACAGCTGGTGACATCCATGGTGACACTCGGGGTTGTAGGTCCTCCCTTAGTGACTTTGACTTCCTGGGCCCAAAGCTGCAGGGACCCACCAGGAGAGGAGAGCTGCTCTCTGCTGTCCTGAGGACCGCATTTTGCTTTCCCATTGGTAAAGAGGAGTCACCTCCAAACAAGGACAGATCTTCATCCTTGGTAGTCCTGTTGAAATAGCCCATCTGGGATCTTACATCTGATAGCTGGAATTTTTTTCCCAGTTCCCCAGATGTCCTTACTCAGAGACAAGCAGCCCTTCCCTCTTGTTGGGATTTACCCCACAACACACACAGTTCCCTTCCAGTCACAAATTTTCCTGGCAGAACAAGACCAGGCTCTTCTCTAAGGATCATTTCATCTTCACAGCAGTCCAGTAAGGTCTGAAACATTACCATGAACACAGGGATCAGAAACACACTCAGTATTTTAGCCCCGTCTTTGCCAGCTTTACTGGAAAGTCCTCACTTCATACATTCCAGGTTCTGCCCCTTGATCTCTCTTGAGTTGTTTTCTGATCAGCAAAGACCCCAGGTCTTTGTTTTCAGCCATGTCCAAGACAAAAGCTGCTCAGATCAGTGTGCAGCCCTTCTCACTGCGCTTTGTTGCTTGTACCATCAAATTTTGCTCCCAAATTCCATCTTGCTACTGAGGCACATGTAGGTCCCTCTCAGGGCTAACATTGGTTAATCAAATTAAAAACATTCTTTCCGATCAATCCCAAGGGACTTCTCCTTACTGGGAAACTCTCCAACTCCACAAACTGTCTTTCAAGGAAGACTGCATTGATTATTTTTAATACTTTTAAACACCAAAATAAATAGCAACTATTCAAGCTGCATATGTTAAATCTCCCCAAATGACATCTGGAAATACCTGTTTCTGATGCCCCAAGTCCAGAAACATGAAAGATAAGCATGTTTCACAGAATGTCTTGTGCAGTGCCTCTTCCAGACCCGTTCATGACCCAAAGACCCTTGAGTAAGAATTTCTGTGATGAGAAACAGAAGCACCATGCCTTACCACGTTGGAGCTCTTTTACTCAGATGCCCAAGCAGGAACCCGTCCCCATCTCACCACTGCATCTCACCAGTGCAGGCAAGTGGCTCCCAGGTTGGCTATTGGGCTCATGAGAATTGAATCATGAATAAGGGCATGTCCTAGAGCCATGATTTTCCTTTTCAATGTAAACCAACAGCAAGGAACTCTCCTCCAGGACCAAGCCAGCAGGATGGGTTTCCCCCGTAGCAGATCCAAGGCACAGACCCCAGAGCCCAACCACAAGAGCAGCCAGTGCAGCATTGATGGGGCTGTGATGCTTCCACCAGCCCTACATTCAACGCACAGCTTCAGCTATTCACTCCCTACTTCACAAAGAGTTTTTGCCAGCCCTAAGAGGCATTTTACTTTTGCTTAGGCCTTACCCCATCATGACGGCTGCAGACTCTTTTCACAGGTCCTTCAGACTTCAAGAAACAGGTACAGCAGTGTGGTCAAGCCCAAAGCTGCAGCAGGCAACGGCGTTGTGGCTGGTGCATCCTGCATGGTTGCCTTGGGTATGTGTGCAGAACTCAGCAGTTGCAAGGACACCCCCAGCAAAGGGACAAGCTTCTACACAGCTCCAGCTCTGTCACCTGACTGACCAGCAGGAAGAGCTATCTGCATCACACAGAAGCACTTGACAATGGAGCAGCATATTATAAGCACATACACCATTGCAACCACATGCTGCTACAGCATGTCGACTGCACCACACAGCTTGGTGCCATTGGCAAACTTGCTGAAGCTGCACTCAATCCACTGTCCATGTTGCCAACAAAGGTGTTTGTTAAACAGTGTCAGTCACAATGCCAATCCCTGAGGAACACCACTCATCACCTGTCTTCACTTGGACATCAAGACATTGACCATCTTTGAGTGTGATCACCCAGTCAATTCCTTATCTACTGTGCAGTCCACCCATCAAATCCCTTTCTCTCCACTTTAAAGACAAAGATGTTTTAGCTAATCTTGGCATAAAGGATTTACTTGACTTCAGCACTAAACAGCAGGTGTGCATTACAGCACAGACATAACGAGCAAAGCCCATAAAAGCAATGCAAAATGCCTACCACCAGATAATCATAATCTCCATTTAATATGTAAAACAATGCAGCCTGTTTCAGGCAATTACTTCATAGCAAATAATCTCCTATTACTGGAGGAAGAGGTGAGGAACAGGTGGATTACTTGGAAAAGCACTTGTTCTTTGCCTGTGGGACTCCAGGCCAAGCCTCCATTCAAGTGTGAGGGGAGTAATTCATGTTACCTGACCACATTCACATGATCTGATCAGGAAAGGGCAGAGCTAAAACAGGAGCAGGAGCTCAGGAGGGTTTTAAATCTGTGCCATAAATGCAACACAAAGGCAATAATCTGAGGGTGGTGTGGAAAGTCCTGCTCCAGCCAGAACACACCCAGCAGCATCACCTCCACGAGCAACCAGCCCAGACATGAAGACTGGCTGGAGAGGAGACTGCAAGGGTCCCTGCCCAGCCCCAGACTGGCTGGGGACAGAGCTGGGAGGCAGCTGCCACCCTGCTCAGCAGCCTGGAGGAGCAGAGGTCCAAGCAACACCTTCACCTGCAAAGTGGTGCAAATCTCTCTGCAGTGCTGCAGAGGAACTCCAAGCTATATGTGCACACTGTTGTATGCAATGGAACCTCCATCAGTCAACCAGGCCCTTCCAAATTTTAAGATATAGAATGATGCAATATTTTTTTTTTGTAGGACCAGATGCCTGCTTTACAAATGTATTTTTATGATTTCACCAGATTTATTAACTTGATAAGGGACCTTACTTGTCTCCATCCTCCACCACCATTGCCCAAACTGCCAGAAATGGCACTGCTGGAATAGCTCTGAAAAGGGTGAGCATGAGCAAGGACCAACTTCCACCAAAGCAAAGACCTCAAAGCGATGCTGTAAGCTTTGACTTAGGGGTGAATTTTCAACTGGGAGAAGAAAGTCCTTCCAGAAAACTCTTGGGATCCTATAAGCCAAGAGGGGAGGGGCTGGGGATGGGATCAGGGTAACCACAGGTCTCTGGGGGGAGCTCCTGATACATGGCAGAGCCTGGGACCCCTTTTCCAGCACACCTTACCCCATGCCTTCACAAGTGCTCAATAATGTTATAGCATAACGTCTAGTGGCCCTCATGAACAGCCTCTGCAAACATGAGCCAGAGGAAGTAAGTAAACCTCGCTGAGATATCCGCCTCATTTCCTACATCCATAAAGCCACACAGACTTCAGCACAACAGTACTTCTAGGTATCAAAAGTCACAGCCTTCCTGCCTTAGGCACAAAGCATTGGTGAGCTGCAGAGCATCTACATCCAGCTCACACTTCTTTGGGTGCTGCACTGGGCCATAGCTTGCAGGAGGACACTCAGATGGGGGGAAGCAGCTTCAACCTGTTCCACTTTCATCCACAGCTAGGACCGAGTAAGAGGGGGTTAAACTGATATGTCTTATCTCAGACCTTCTGGGGATTTCTGTATCAGCCACCACAAACAAAGCACTCAACTCTGAAATAAGTAACATTTGCAAATAATACATTCCAAGGTCAGAGGAATTATTGAACTTATAAAGCAGATATATTCATCAGACTTTTAAGCAAAGCTAAACACTGGCTGAGACTAACCCTCCACTCCAGCTCTTCTGTGCTGCATGAACAAGGTAGTTTCTAGCACAAATAAGCCAGCAAGAAACCAAATCAGTATGTCTATGGCAAGCAGTACTCAGCAAACAGGACCAGTCACCACACTAATTCCAGAGTGTGGGATTAAACTGCACGACTGCTGAAACAAATGCACAAAACAACGGCCAGAAACTCTGGATGAAATTCCTGTGTCTCTCCACAGCAGCACTTAACTTGCACCTTTCCAAAGCAACCCCTCTCCCCCTTGCTGGGGTGGTGAAGAGAGCTCTGATCATCACCAGCAAAACCTAAAGTGGTGGGAAAAACACCGCTGGCTATGAGCTGGAAACTAGGAAGGGACCTGGACCTGCTTTCCCTGACAATTCTATTGGATTTTCCTATTTTTAAACAATTCGGTGGATGAAGAATTTTGCCAAATGCCACGAGGCCATAGAGAGCCTGCCACCAGTGTGGCACAGAGAGCTGTACACACATGGGAAGGGGGGAACCCTCAGCCCCTGCACTTTGTGTTAGGTGCAAAAGTTTAGACACACTCCACTGAGTAAATTGCTTAATGCATCCATGACTATTCTGTAACACATCATACTTTTACTGTCAGCTGGTTTATATCCACAGTTTAGATTCTTCTAAAATTTACCAAACTGAAATACTTTTTGTTTTTATAAAAACAGTTGGGATTTTTCCTATGTTTTCCAAGCAGAACACCCCATGTAGGATCTCACCAACTCACAACCCAACACCAGGGCAGGAAGCCCAAAGCAAAGGAAAATATCCCAAAGGCCACGCACACATCAGGACTACCTCTCCCCTCGCAGCACCTGTAGAAAAGCAAATCCCTCCATTGGGCTGGGGCTTCCATTTCATCATTAAGATGCAATGTGAAAATAAGTACCAAAATGAACAGATCCATTAAGCAGCAGAAACACAGCAAAGTGGTTGGCGACTTCTGCAGTGAGAGCGATCTACACCCGAGAGGCGCCTGTGTGCACACCACTTAGCTTTGTAACACCCTCATGGCCTTCAGCCTCTGGGACAGCCTGGGATGCACTGATGGACAGAGAAGCAAACCTGGGGGAAGCCTCTTTCTTGATTCTTTCCTTTTGGAAGGAGCACGGTGATAGTTTTGTTTTCCAGGCACCCACAGCCCCTAATCCTGGGCTGCGGAGGGGCCCGGGGACCCCTTTTCCCGCGCAGCAGCCGGGGTTATCGGCAGCAGGGCAGGTCTGTGGAGCTGTAATTGCCCTGTCAGGCAGCTGAAAGGCGCTCACCTTTAGCTGATGCCACTTCAAAATGAAATTCTTTCTTTGGCATGGCTATGTCTGATATGCAGGCATCAAAGGGGAGGCAGCAGGTCGCCGATGCCCCGGGCCACACATTTCCTTTCTAAAGGCAGGAATGAGAGTGTCAGCTCCGGGCCGAGGGGGCCCCCAGAGCCCCAGCAGCAATAACCCCGGCTCCCTACACAGCTCCCCAGCCATGGGGTGATCGCTTCATCCACCACAGCCCTGTGAGTGCTGTTGCATCCCTGTGAGCACCCACAGAGCCCTGCCACACCAGGGACTGAGTCAGTCCCTGTAGCAAGCACCCATTACAGCCTTGTGGGTGCCAGCAGTCTGTTGGGGACCACACAGCACCCAGCTGGGGAGGCACAGAGCCACCCTAAGGCTCTGTAGCAGTGGAGGGAACTCTGTGGTCTGCTCCTGTGCACCCGGTGAGATTAGGGGTGGAAACACCTCACTGGCACAGCAGAGGCTGAGGGCTGTTTTTCTGTTTTGCAGGGCCATGCTTGCCTCCCCCTGCAGCTCCCATCTCCTCTCTCCACCTGCACTCTTCAGGGAGCCAAGGCTTTTGGCAAGCTTTCCACTCCAGTTTTTATTGGTTTCAACTAAGCTGCCCCTTTCAAGGGTTGGAAAGCTCCAATCATTAAAGAAATAATGAAGAAAAAAAAGCAACATGCACCCTTACCCTCCTGCCCTCCCTCCCAGCTCCCCCAATGGCCAAGGGCACAAGCCCGATGCACATATCCTGCTGTGCCACCCAGCCCAGGGCACAGCTCCCTATCTCCCAAGCCAAAGACAGTCAAATGCATTTGAGCCAGAGCTTTCAGGCCCTAGGTACCTCCAAACATACCTGCTCAGGTCTGATCACCTTCCTGCTCGGAAGCAATTTGGAAAGGACACAGCACAGGTAGCTATTAGCAAACACATATTTAACTGCTGAAGGTATCTTTTTTTCCTCTCTCTCTTTTTTGGCATTGTAATGGGGCGATTTGATCTTCAAAGGACCCGTGCAAACCTTTGATGCTTCCCAAAGAAGTCAATCTCCAGTGGGAAGGAGAAAGGGGGGGGGAAATGTGAGTAGTTTTAAAACCTGGGGAATCCTGAAGACAGAGGAAGGGTATAAAACCCAGTGGGTTTAGCATAAAGCCCTCAGGTAAATCTTCACCTTCTTTTCAAATGCATGTTTGGTGGGTTGCTTTGCAAAGGCTTGGGCCAGGTTAGCAAGGTCGGCTCTATCACCAGCAGCTGGGAGAAGCAGCTCTTAATCTCCAGGGACCCTCATCTCCCACGTGGCGCAGCCCCAGCACAGGGGGATCCGCGGTACCTCGGCAAGAAATAGAAAGACTGAAATTTGCAAAGCCTTTAAGGAGAAAAGGGATGAGGAGGGGAGAGCATGGGGGAGGGAAAGGGGGAAGAAGATGAAGAGAAGATATTGTTCCCTGCTGCACTCCCAGCCAGCACAGCCTCAGCAGCACCCTGAGAGGAGAGACACAAAATGCATTTACCTTTAAAATAATGACTCATTTTATTTTTTCTTTTAATATGTAGTTATAAATATATTTTGTCAAAATATATGATCATTATTGTCAAAAACATTTGCACATAAAGTCATAAATAAGGTCAAGGTGAACATTTAGTTTAGAGAAGAGTCCAGCTATAGCAAGCAGTTCTGGGGTGGGATGAGAGGGTGAGAGAAGGGGAGAGGGTGGCAGGGAAGGGGGTCAGCGGCACCCGCACCCCTCCACCACCATCTCCTGGTAGTTTTTCAGGACCACCTTGTCATACTCATCCAAGTAGAGCATGGAGATGGCGCTCAGCTCCGTGGGCACGCAGCAGGCCTTGGGGATGCTGGAGTTCACGGAGTTCACCAGCGTCTGCACGATGGCATGGTTCGTGGAGTTGAGGTGGTCGGCCAGAGGGAAGGGGCAGTCCCCGTGGCAGTAAAATGCCTGGTAGCCCGGGGGTGCCACGATCCAGTCGTTCCAGCCCACGTCGCTGAAATCCACATAGAGGGCATGGCGGCGGCAGTTTTTTTTGTTCTTGCGGGAACGCTGGTGCTTGGGGCTCCGGCGGGCTCTGCGGGTCAGTGCGTGGCCTCGCCCGTCGTGCCCAAAAGTGACCAGGAGCGGCCGGAGCTGAGCCCAGTCCCCGTGCCCTTGAGGTAAAGATCGGCTAATCCTGACGTGTTTGCCCTGGTGAGTCTGTGCGTGGTGGAGGTGCGTCACCTCGATCACCAGTCCGTGGTTCGGCTGCTTGTCCTTGGTCCACCGGATCACAGCCGGGCTCACATCAAAGGTCTCCCAGCGCGTCACGTTGTGGTGCACCAGACGTGTGTCCAACAGGCGCGTAATGGCCTGAGCACGCTCCGACAGCGGCTTCATCACTTCGTAAATGTTTATCCGGTGGAAGCCCCTCTCCCACGCCGCGCTCGGCTCCTCCACCTGCTCCCGGTACAGCCGCAGCTCCGCCGACGAGATCACCTCGTTTTCCGGCACACTGCTGAGGTTGAAGACGAACCGGATCCTGGGTGCCTCGCTGGGACCCGGCACGGTCTCCAGGTGCTCTGGAGGGGAGAAGCGGTACAAAAAACAAACAAGAGCACATCAGCCTCGGGGCATTCAGCCACAGCCGCCGGCGCAACCACAGCTCGCACCCTCGCTTCACCGGCTCCTTTCTGCTCCCCAGAGCATCCCTTCCTGCCAGATCCGGAGCAGATCCTGCCCCAGCACCTCTCGCTCAGCCCCCGCATGCCTGCGCCTGCACCGGGTCACCCCTTTCAGTCTCACTTCCCCTTTCGGGGAGGCTTTTCCCCTTCTCCCCCCAGTCTCCCTAAAATCACCTCCCCGGCAAGGTGCAGTGCCACGGAGCACAGAGGTGCCTTGTTACGGGGCGCAGGGGGAGAAGGAGAAGCAAATTCCAACGCAGTAATGATGCGGCTGGATTAATAATTCAGATTTACTTTGGAAAAGAAACATCCGCTAGGAAACATTTGGATCAGATTACAAGGGCCTATTGAATAAACCTTATAAACACACAGCTGTAAGTATTAAATTCGAGTACGTTTTTTTTTATTATTATTATCCCCCCCCCCCCTTAAGAGCAAACCCAGGCAGCAACCGCTTTGATAGTTCAAAAGAAACACACCAGGGGCGAGATCCCGCCCTCGTTTTACTCCTGCATCCGATCCAGAGCCATTAAATCCACGCGAGCCCAGGGAGTGACCCCGCGGCAGAGGCACTGCAGGAAACTCGCTGTTGTCAACAGAAGTGAAAGCACCTCAAAATACGGTCAAGCTCGACTTAAGCACAGGATGCTGGAAAACACAGGGAGCAGCGCGCCTGTCACCCGCACACGGCAGCGGGGGGGGGGGGGGGGGGGAGTCCTCCCGTAAATTTAGGACTGGGGTCGTCCTGCTGCTAAAAGCATTTGTGAGCTTCCAAACGCAAGGCAATCCCGATCGCTAACGGGGCTGGGAATTTACCTCCTCCCATCACTGACCTTCATGGTGGAAACTCCTCACGGTGTTTGCCCGGCTGGTCGATCGCTCAGGGTACTGCAGGCTAATTTCCTGGAGACTTTCCTCCTCTTCTCCAGACTGGAGTCGATAGAGATCCAGCATGTAACTAGGAATGACGGCTGACTTGCTGGGCTGAGGCCGCCTTCGCAGCCCAAACATCTGCAGCAGAGTTGTTTCGAAACCCCGCAAGAGTTCATGGCTTTGGGCAGAGCGGCGTCCGGATCCGGCTTGTCCCTGAAGTTCTGCGACTTTCTTCCTGCCGGTCTCCGGTATCAGGCTAGCATGGTTCGTACCTCCTAGCAGGACTTGGCATAGTAGGATGACCATCAGCATTCGGTTACCAGGAATCATGGTGTCTCTGGGGGGTAAAAAACGCAACAACAAACAACAAGTAAAGTCAGCATGAGAAGCAACCCCCCTTCCTCCTCCTCCTCTTCCGAATAAACTTAAGGGGCAAAACGACACTAGAAGCAGCCCCGGAGCAGCAGTGCGCCGCCCGGAGCACCCGAGGGCCGACGAGTCTGCGGCGCATCCCGATCCCGATCCCGACCCCGCCGGGTGCGGACGAAGCTGCGGCAGGGCCCCGGCTCCCGACGGGGAAGGGGCGCCCGGCTCAGCACTCAGGGCGCCCACAGGTTCGCGTCCCGCCGCCGGACCCCGAGAGCGGGGACCGCGACGAAACAAAGTTTTAAAAATCCCTCAAACCAAGAACCGCGCTGAAAACCAACAGCGAGGAGCGGAGCCGAGGAAGAAGAGGGCTGTACTCACTGACAGCAAGCAAGGCATATCAGCACAGTCCATGATTCTGGAGAGCCAGCCCAGACCCAGCGCGCCGAAAGCCTCGGGGCAGCGGCTGCCGAGCGCCTCCCGCGATCGCCGCCCGGACGCAGTGCGGCCGCCGCCGCCGCCGGCCCCGGTTTTCTGCCGGCCCCGCAGTCACGTGGAGCCCCGCTCCCCGCCGCCCGGCCCGGCCCGGCCCGGCCCGCCCCTGCCCCCGCCCGGCCCGGCCCCGCGGGGGAAGGCCCGGCCCGCCCCGCCGCCCGCGCCAGGCTCCGGGCCCTCGGCGCCCGCCGCCCCGGGGAGGGGAGAGGCGGGGAGGGCCGGGGGCGGCCGGCAGGGCAGGGGGCTGGTCCCGGGGTCGGGACCCGCCGGTGCTGGGGGCCGAGCTGCGGCGGGTGTGGGACCCGGCAGCGCGGTCCCCGGGGGTGGGGAGGGGGAAGAGAGACCTCCTCTCCGCTCAGGTGCATCCCCCGGGACCGGCGCAACCCGCGGCCCCTCCTGCCCCTCGGTCTCTCCGCACACCGCGAGCACAGTCGGTGTGGAGGCCCCTGGCGGGACCCGCGGAGGAGCCGGGTCGGGAGGGGAAACTCGGGCAAGAGAAACTGGGGCAGCGCCTCTCCCCCGAGGAGAAAGGGGGTAGCGCCTGGGAATAAGAAGCAGCTGCACGGAGGAAGGGACGGCGGGGGGCTCAGCTGCCAGGCCCGTGGATTATGCCTGCTCCTTGCCTGGGTTCCCACTCGCCCTCTGGGTTTTCCCACCCTCCTCCTCCCCTTTCCCTCCCTGGATGCCGGAATAACTGTCCCCGCTTCCTGCCCGCCAGGTTCCCAGACCCCCACCTGGATGAGAAGCAGGCGCCTTGCCAAGCCAGCACGGGCTGTGTGCGGCCACGACTTCGCTGCTCCACAGGGGCACGAACAGGGATCTCTCGGAGGAGGGATGCTCCACAGTTCAACCCAGCGTTGCCCTGGGCCAGCTTTGGGATTGAGACCAACAGCCAGGCTGCCCCGGGCTGGAGGCTGCTCACAGGTTGGGTTTGGACGGGCTGGTCTGCCGCTTGCACACATCAAGTGGGCGCACTGGAAGTGATGTATGAACAAGACATGGAGAAGGCAGGTCCTGGACCAGAGGAGGCAATGAAGATGCTCAGAGGCATGGCGCACCTCTCCTACAGAGATAGGCAAAGAGAGCTGGACTTGTTCATCCTGGAGAAGGCTCTGGGGAGACCTTAGAGCACCTTCCAGTGCCTAAAGGAGCTGACAAGAAAGCTGGAGAGGGGCTTTGACGAGTGCCTATAAGGATAGGACAAGGGGAAAGGCTTTAAACTGACAGAGGGGAGATTTAGATTAGGTATAGGCACTGGCACAAGTTGCCAAGAGAAGCTGTGGCTGCCCCATCCCTGGCAGTGTTCAAAGCCAGGTTGGACGGGTCTTTGAGCAACCTGGTCTAGTGGAAGGTGTCCCTGCCTATAGCAGGGGGTTGGGACTGGATGAGCTTTAAGGTCTCTTCCAGACTAAACTGATCTGTGATTCTATGATTCTATGAAAGACCCTCTAATGAAGAGCACACACTTTGGAGAGACAGAGTGGATTGAATGACCCACAATAAATAAAGCTAACTTCACCGGACTATTAAAATATTGTCTTTCTGCCCCTTTGTGTTGGGCAAACTGTCATCCACAGAGAGAAAAGTTAATTAATTTATGAGACCGAAAGATATGATCGTGGAGTGGCCACAGGAACTCCTAAGTTCATCAGTTAACCACAACCAAAAGCCAGCTCAGAAACAATGACCATGAACCAGCCGGTTCCCACAAACCACCAGGCCACTGTGCCCAAGGGCACGGAAGCTCACAGCACTCCCTCACAACATTGCCCCAGAACTCACACACAATCAGATATGACTTCTTTTAATATTTCCCTTTACTTTGAGCTCCGACCTGACCCATGCATTAGAAAAGCTCAGGGATGTCACTGAAAGGACACGCACAGATAAAAGGCAGTGCTGACACTGTAATATCTCTGAGTTATTCCTATACCACTCGGAGTTTAAAAGAAACATCTGTTAGCAAGGTATTTGGACTATGAATCCATCAGAATTTGTGAAATATTGCTATCGCCATTTCAAATGTATCACACTGTGTGTTATTTTTAACAAGGAAAAACAATTTTTGGAGTAGCTGCTGTGCAAATTTTTAAAGTTAAATAACATTTTCATTGAAAATACTCCAGTCTATAAACAAAGTTTACGCAAGGGCCTGTATAGCACTGCTCTTAAAACAGACCTCTGGATCTGGAAAAGCAACTCGCTCCCTCTTTGTGGGAGCAGCAGCAATATGTTACATTCTTTGTCTAAAGACCTTGGTCAGACGTTGTTAGGATCAGAGAGGGGTCGTGTTTGAAACGTTTGTCACTGAGGAATTCAGTCCCATGGCATCCCGCGCTTGCTCTCCTAAGCCATGCCTTTAAACCCGGATCCAAAAAGTCACTGAAGTAATGCTGGTTAACCTCTGTGCAAGGAGGTGGCCAGCTGGGGACAGAAAGCCAGAGGAAAGCAGTGTGGTTTAGGCTCTTGTAGGAGGCAATAGTGTATTTGAGTAGTTTATTGGTTACTAAGAAGTGTTAGTCATGGGGAAAGCTGTAGTATTTATTCCGTAAAATGTAAATACATAACCCAAACCACAAAGGAATAACCGTGGATGGAAATAGTGTAGCATTTACGGAGGGAACTGAAATGAATTCCTACAGAAGCTGTATTTCCTCAGCCCCATAGAGAGTAATTCACCTTGAATGTTGCTTCTACTCAAGCCCGTGGAGTTACACATAGGCTGAATTCGGTCCAGGCACACTAAACAACCAAGTGTGTTATATATTCCAACCCAAAAACTGAATGCCAAAATAGAGCTAAAAATACAAATGTGGAAGGTTTGCAAAGCAAACACTGCTTAATTCAGATCCAACATTGTGCATTTTAAAGATCCAGCACATCAAAAATAGAGAACGTTATGTCTATGCCCAATGCAAGACATACCACCCCCCTGCACCACATCTGGCGTGGAGGACAAGGAGGACTGGTGTGGTTCTTGCCTGTGGTACAGTCCCAGCCATATTTAGGGTTCTGCTGACAGGTTTTTCCTTCTCTGACTTTTGTGAAGTCTTCTGAGAATCTCTGCACCTGGACAGCAAAACCATTGGCCTCCTCTGGAAGCTAAGCACCAGGTCACTGGGGTTGCCAGCCTCCAAAGAATGGCCAGAGAGGTGCTTCAGGTATGTACAGAGCTTGACTGTGACAGAAGACTTGCTTTGTAGGTGGCAGCAAGAAGCCCAGGAGTTGGCAGGTCTCCTGGAGTCCAAGTACCCCACTCTGCTTGAAGAGGCCACTAGCTGAGGGGCAACTGTTTGTTCTCTTTTGTTTTGGCCCAGTAACCATGGATTAGCACAGACATGTTCCTGATAAAATCCCATCCACTAACATTTGACCACATGTTTCCAGGTTTCATGTGCTCAGGACCCATCAGCAAACACTGCAGGTCGATGTTCAGCACCTGTAGAAATCAGGCCAGCTCTGTTTACAAGGCAAATTTTTCTCCTAATGGCAGCATTTCAGGAGATGCCTCTGGACTAGGGCAGAGAGAGACCTTCCCAAACCAGTTCTTGCATCCTATGTTATTTTTAGAGCAGCTGCACCTTTTGGCTCCAAAGTTTGCAAACAGCCCACCTTGGGAAAAAAACTTGTCTCACCAGATTTGTGCTTGAGCAGAAACAAGCCTAAAACCATAAATAAATAAATAAAGTCATATGTCAAAGATGTTTTAATGACATGAATTACAGGAGGAGATGCCAATAAGTGTGCTAAGATCAATTCCCTCCTACCTTTCCTTTCAACTGCCTAAGCTTGTCAATTAAAACAAAGGGAACTGAACAAACAATTCCAAGGGATTACATTTTCCAAAGTAGCTCTTCACTAAAGAGCTGGACTACAACAGGTGAAAACAAGTGCAGCTGCTTGAATGGCGAAAGGAAGGGGTTTTCACAATCCCTCCATGATTGCTCTGAACACTTCAGAGCTGTTCTGTTCTACCAGAATTTTCTGCCTTCGCTTGAATAAAGAAAATCGTACTTCTCCTGAAATACAGGACTGGGCCCAGCTTGGGCTTTATTTCTCCTTTACATTAAAGTGTCTCTGCTGAGGTGTCAGGACCATGTCTAGAACCACTCCTGAGCTAAGAAGAGAATCAGGTTCAGGATTGCTGTTTTATTCCAAACAATTGTTTGGATTTTGTTACAAATACATACAAAACCTCTGTGTGGGAACATTAAAACAAAAAATGAGTCCTTGAAAATGAGCTATAAAAAACGAGTCCTTGATAATCAGATAGATACACAGCAGCCAAAACAGTAGGATTGTCTGCTCTTTTCTGGTTTAAAGTTTTTAAGGATTATTTTTATTGTTTTTCAAATGCCATTAAAATGTTGCCTGTCCATGCAGAGAGAATCTTTAGTTGCTTTTACTTGACTCCTTCACTTTTTGTCACTTTTCAAAGAGCCCCAAGACTGAGCAAGCCTAGAGATGTCACCCTTCGCTTTTCATACATATGTTTCTGTCTTCTATGGGAATATAAGGTCTCTGCTGCTAAACATTGTTCCTTAAGAGACACTTGGGCAGTGCATCAAAACTAGGAGGCCTGGGTCTTAGGGAAGTGCTTCAGCAACATGTAAAATCAAGGTAGAGCCACTTTAATGGTCTGTTATTAAAATTCTCCTGAACTGTGTAGGGAACACCTCTGTAAGCCATCTGTTATAAAATCATCTACGCATCGATTGGTTTCCTTGATCAATGTTACAAGAAGAATGTGTAGTGGTCTCACACAGTTTATAGAATCATAGAATCATAGAATAGTTAGGGTTGGAAAGGACCTTAAGATCATCTAGTTCTAACCCCCTGCCACAGGCAGGGACACCTGGCACTAAACCATGCCACCCAAGGCTCCATCCAGCCTGGCCTTGAACACTGCCAGAGATGGAGCATTCACAATTTCCTTGGGCAACCCATTCCAGTGCCTCACCACCCGCACAGTGAAGAATTTCGTCCTTCTAGCTAATTTCTGGAAAGAAATGTTGCCTTTAGAACACATTTGCTTCTGCACTGTATTGCTCCCTGCTCAATCAAAGCCCCCAGAAGCAAGAAGGGCCTCCAGAAGATGAAGAACGCATTCCTCCTGCTCTGAAATTATAGCAGGTACTAATAAAGACCATCATACTTCTAACTTACACCATACAGCCATATGGCTATCGTTTTGGATCTGCTGAGTCGTTAATGCCACAATGAGAATACCACAAGCGTTGGCAGCTCCCTTACCATACATACCACTTCAGTGTGTCTCTAGCACTGATTGTGCCTTTGTCTGAGTTCAGCTGTGATTCTGATATTTCAAATGCTTTGCTGTTTTTCACTGGCAAGACTGCCAAAATCTCCACACAACCATGTAGCATCTCCAGGGTGCCAACATTTGTCTTTGTACTTTAATCGTATCTTGAGATCTGCTATCATCAGAAGCTTTAATGATTTCCAAGAATAGTATAAGGCATAAATAAGCAGAGCAGGACAACTGCTACCAAAATAATTCACACCAGCTCTGTGTGATTTTCAGCAAAGGACTTCTTCGTCTTGGATGGGGCTTTGAGCAACTTGTCTAGTAGAAGGTGTCCCTGCCCATAGCAGGGAGCTTGGAATTAGATGATCTTGAAGGTCCCTTCCAACCCAAACCATTCTGTGATTTTATTTTGACTATGTAGGTATCACAGGTGCTGGGAAATGTCAACACATCAAAGAATTTTGAGTTGGTTAATTTGAACATCCTACACTGACTAGGGATTCCCTATAGGGAAATACAGACATGCCCTGTGGTCTCCATCTCCAGTAATAATAAACTGGTGGGACTTGTTGGTAGCCACTGACAAAGTGCATGTTCACAAATAATCATCAGACCAAGGATCATTCTTAGAAAGTATTCACAGAATAATTTTACACAATGAATGTGTATGAATAGAGCATGAGCCTCCACAGACATGTGAGTTTCTGAGGGAAAAGCTCCTTCTCCACACACACACATATGAGGTGGAAGGTTGCATGGGTTTTATAGGTATTCCTTGTCAAGCCACTGTCCTACTTCTCACTCATATGTACTTTTATAAATGTATGTGCATTTAAATAAGTGTACACACAAAACCACACAGATACACATGTATCCACCACATTCAGCTAAAACATACTCAGAGCAGCAGGATCCTAACCAAGGTGGGACCTTGATGGGTTATTCTAGTATGAAACAAACCATGTTAGTGCAGCAGCTTTGTCAGAACAACTCAGTTCACTGCGAATATCCTACAGGTTTAATCCTTATGAAAGGGGTTAGGCCTTGTGCAGCAAGGACGGAGCTACAAGAACCTGCAGTCCTTCCTGACAAACCCTTTACTAGGACCTACTTCACTACAGTGCGGCGAGGCTCTCTGTTTTATTATTGATAAAGCAAGCTAACAAGTGAGGTGTTAGCTGGGTTTATTTTCAAGGTAGAGACATTCTTAGTTACTGTTACCTGCTCTGCTCTGTTCTGGGGCAGCAAAACCACTTGTAAGCAGAATCAAAACCCACCTCCTCTCCCAAAAAACTACTGCCCAAAAGCACCTGAGTGGGGGCACAGTTTGTGTCAACAGCAGTGAAACCTTCTTTTTTTGGCTCTTTTCTATATAAGCAGTTACCTATTTTCCCCTTCACTGCTTCCATCATGCATAGACACTGACTCAGCAGCCCAAAGGAGGCCTTTAGCTACTTGGGAAGTTCAAAGGCAATGGATTTGATGCAGTGCTGCAAGTACTGGGATGCCTAAAGCAAGACTGGCCTAATGATGGAGTTGATTTGGACTTCAGAAGGTCTAGGTTCAGCTTTGTGCTTCTGTGACACTGGCTGAATCACTGGGAACCTATTTTATCCAACTGACTAAGCATATGCTTTACAGTGAAGAGGAATTTAAAGAAATGGGGAAAGGAGGCGGTTAGAATTAAAGGCATGTCAGTGCCTCCATTCCAGAAGAACAAGAGCATTTTGCACCATTCTTAGAAATAAAGCAAAAATAAACATTAGTTCTAAACAGATCCTCAAATTCCAACCCAGCAAATAAAGGCTTTCAAACCATTTCAGTGGGGCTCCTACATTATTGGGAAGAGTAAAGTGACAGATGCTGTATGATCTCTTATTTACAGCATATGAAATGAAAGTTGTACTGCCCCATACATTGTGGAGATACATGCAGCAATTCACATCTCATCTACAGCAGAAAGACCTGGGCTGACTCTCTCCTGTCATACTCACTTGAGAAGGAGAACTGAAGGGAATCATTGCTGTGGGACATTCCAAAAACTCCTCCATAAGGAAGAAGCAAATGAATATGCCTGAAAACTGGGAATTAAACACATTGTAGTCAGAGGTGAGTTTCCAGCGATTTCCAGAAATAGTCATCAGGGCTTTAGATTACTGGCTGGCTGCCACATGGCCCCTGAACTGAAAAGAGGCCAATTTCTTGACCTGCAGGCTTCAATGCAAAGACAGTCTGTACTCTCTGATACCTTATCCAAACGATGTGGGCAAACCAGCGTTGTACGGGTGTACCGTGCTTGTCTAATCCCAAGGCAAACTGGGCTTTCTCTAAAGGCCTTTTGAAGGATCTACTTATTTTATTTTTTAAAATGCCGGTCACCAAATAGCTAATGGAGGAATAAAACTGAGGAAGAGGCACATGGAAAAGGGAGAAAGAGAGCTTTTAGGAGAGGAATATCTAAAAATCTGGTTTAAGAGGAAAAAAATGAAATGGCAGAAAGGGAGGGAATCTGAAGAAATCCCCTATATCCCTCTTATGTTTGAATGGAATTTGGAAGTGAGGGGTTGCTCAGCCACACAGGGGTCAACCTGGGCAGAAGAGTTTACAGAGCCAGACCCCAAAGGATAAGCAGAAAGACTGAAAAGGAGAGAAAAATGATACGGGAAAGAAGTGAAAATCAAGAAGGCAAATTCAGTCTGGGCAAAGGGCCAAAGCAAGGCCAAGTGCAATTCTAGAAAACAGGACTGAAGCCAAAGGCACCAAGGTGTCGTGGTAGGCTGGCACTGGCCTGCAAAAACAACCCAGAATGACGCAACTGGCAGGTGCACAGCATCACCTGGACATGAAAAGAAATAGGCTTAAAACTAGACTTTTGGACAAAAGGCTCAGGATGAAGGGCCTGAACCAGCAGTTTCTACTTGTACAGGATCTAGGGTTAGCATTGCACTGGTATCTCCCCTGGGCACACATTTGTTACACTTTGAGTCACAGAAAGCAGAACTGAGTTGCAGCAATGTCCCAGAGAACCTCTTTGCTCCCCTGGTTGCACCCTGCATTCCTGCATGTCCCATCTCTGTCCTGCTGACTCTGCTGCCTTTTCCCACCCTCTGTACACATACCTGATAAGACAACAAGACTCCAAACCAGATACTGTATGCAAATGACACCACACCTCAATTTGAAGAAATATTGCAAGGACCAAATATACAATGTCATTCATAGAAGTGGCATCAGCTTATAAACATTCTTCACGAAGACCCAATACTGAGCTAACTCCATGGCTGCCAGAAACACAGTCACCCGTCATGCCTCCAGAAGCCCTCAGGAAGTCACTTCATTTCCCATCACTCTTTCCCCACATAACAGTTAGGTTCAGAGGCAAAGCGGAGCAGGAAATCCTGCTGCCTGTCCACTTCAGACCAGGCTGAGCATGGGAAGGACAGAGAAAAGGCATGGGGATGGGTACTGAGAGACACTGGATTAAGACAGATATCTGAAGAGTGAAGAATAAAATGAGAAGGCCAAAGAGGAGTTACAGTCAATGAGTATTGGCTTAAGTCAGGAATAGTGGAGACAAACCCCATATCCAACGCACAAAATAGCAGCCACCCAAGATGAGCCTGACAGAATCTCTCTTAGTGTGTGCCATAAAGAGAGCTTGGACTTGCAAAGATGTTATGTGGTTCACTTCCCTCTCTCAGGACCACTGGCAGCCACCAGCACAGCTACTTTTCTTTTTTCAGAGGTTCCCCAGGTGGTAAGACAGAAAGAGCCCAAGAAGAGACCAACACAAGGAGCTGTCTTGAAATGCATGGCACAACTGGATCACTTCCATCATGTTTCCTGCTACGTAGAGGTACTTGAAGCAGGTGCCTGAATACTCTGCTCTGGTGAGACCTCACCTGGAGTACTGCACTACAGAGCTGAAGTCCTCAGTACAGGAGAGACATAGAACTGTTGGAGAGGGTCCAGCGAAGGGCCACAAAAATGATCAAAGGGATGGTACATCTCTCCTCTGTGGAAAGGCTGAGAGAGTTGGGGTTATGCAGCCTGGAGGAGACTCTGGGGAGACCTTATTGTGGCCTTTCAGCTCTTAAAAGTAGCCTATAAGAAAAACAAGGAAAGACTTTTTAGCAGAGCCTATTGTGATAGGATGAGGAGTGATGGTTTTAAACTGAAAGAGAGGGGATTCAGGATGGACATGTAGAAAAGATTTTTTACAAAGAGGATGGTAAAATACTGGCACAGGTTGATGGTAGATGCACCATCCCTGGAGACATTCAAGGCCAGGCTGGATGTGATTCTGGGCAACCTGATTTAGATGAAGATGTTCCTGCTCACTGCAGGGGAGTTGGACTAGATGAGCTTTGAGGGTCCCTTCCAACCCAAACTATTCTATGAATCTATGTATTTAAAGGGTTGAGAATGGCTACAGCCTGGGGGCAAAAAGTGAAGACCTAACTTAGTGTGCCTATGCTTGCAGGATATGTATCTCTGCTGTCTCAGATGTAGCTCTCAATCCATTATCAGCCCTTTTCAGGATACAGAATTTATCTCACCTACCACCATCCATTCCCTGTGCACACAGGATCACCCTTGCCCTGCTGAGCAAAAAACTCCCTTCACCCAAACCTGCAAAGCTCAAAAGCCCAGTCTGAAAAAAAGAACCCAAAACAACAAACCCAAACAAACCAAAAACCACAGCCAGTGGATGAAAGGCATTTCAAAAATAAAATATAAATAAAGGCTGGGCTGTCTTCTGCTGTTTGAGGCATGTAAATGTTGTGTTCATCCATTTCAGACTCTTCCCAGCAACAGAGCTCCCAAAGCACTTGGTCCCCACAGTGTGTGCAGCTCCATGTCTCCCATGGCAGAGGGCACACATAATGATCTGGCTCGCGTTACTGAGCAGGATCAGATGATAGGTGACGATCCATGATGCTGAGCAGCAGGCGCAGCTGGTCAGCAGCTTACAGGTCAGTCTTTTCATTCTGTCTGAAAATCCTCCAGCACCTTTCTTTTCCAAGGTAAGTAGAAGCCCTTCATTCTCCAAAGACTTTTGTTGCTATCAAGCTTTATGTAATTACACAGCTCTGCATGAGCAAGACTTCAGCATAAGGGCATTGGCACAGTATGTTTCAGCTCACATAATTTTTTTACAATCAGTTGATTTGTAAAGCTGTTCATTTTACTGCCCCATGAGAGATGGAATAGTAATTCCAGCCAAAAAAACTTGCCCCCCATCTATGGGTCTTAGGAAATATAGATTTGTCACCCTTCACTCTCTTTGTATGCTGTTAGATTTTCTCCGTGTAATTTTATGCTGTTCAGACATCTAATGACCTAAGTGGTCCCAGGAAAAGGGAACTGGCTTCCTCTGCAAAAAGCCTGGTGTTTATTTGGAATTTAGCTTACCTGACTTGTTTAAAGTGTTATCAGAATGCATCCACCTACTTTCTTTTCTTCATTTTCACTTGATATCTAAGATTTGCTTGAATTGAGAATGCCTAAAGCCTCAGGCATGATCCTGGGTGTTCTCAAGACTTAAATGCCACTGCTTAAAGAGTTAAAGATCTAGATGGCTGCACTAAGAGGATGATAAACTAATCACTCAGTCACTGCTGGTGAGCCTGGTGTCATTTACTGAAACATGGAATGCATTTAACAATGTAAAAGAAAGTCCATGCAGTGCAAAAGCCAAAGATGATTGTTAGATTGTCAGGTTTTACTTTGGAGAAAGTCCTTGGTCTAATTACCTACCTTTAAGCAACAGAAGTATTTTGCCTCTTGTTGAAGAAGTTAACATTTTCCTGTCAAGCCAATGTTTGGTTTTGTTTGGGATTTTTTTTTTTTTAATGTGACGAGGGACTGCAGATTCTGTTCAGAGAACTGCAAAAATTTAAGACAGGGACTAGGTAGAAGAAGTAACTCTTCTAGGGAGCAAGTAAGAAATGTTTCTGATCATCATAATCATAAGAAAAGTAGAAATAATAATTACAGTACTAGCACTTCACATATACCTATTGATTTGTGTCTTCCAGAGCTGTGAAATGGCTTGAAAGAAAAGGGCAGCTCTTGGCACTTGATAAAAACACTTCTTTAAAAGCCAGCCCCTGTTTTGGTGTTACAGGAAGAAAAAGCTTCAGATCACTTTCCCTGCAATCTCTGAACCATGAAGGAAAAGAGAAACCAGATCCAGCGTTTTGGTTTTTGCATTTTAGAATTTGGTGAACATTAGCATTTTTTCTCTAGCCTTAAGATGAAATCTCAGTTAAAGATCAAGATACCAAAAAATTAATAAAACATCAGGGGGGGTGTTGTGGGGCTCACCCAGTGAGCATCAAATAATATCCTTCTGTTATCTTTTACTCCATTAAACTTAGAACAGTACAATTCCATTGTGCTAAGCAACTGGTACAACTTTCCCAGCACACCAAATCCCACAGCTGCTATTAGTGGAAACCACCAGAAGTTTTTCATTGATGGGGAAGTAAGGCCCAGAGTGACAAAGGGTATTTCCAGAGTAAAATGGTGTGACCATAGCTCATCTTTGTCACTCTGACCTAGAAAACATAGGCAATAATAGACAATGCAACAACATGAATTTAGCATGTCCTGACAGCTTAACAATTCTCCAGAGACTCTGGATGGGTACTGTGATGTGGCCACAGCACATCCTTGCAGACCAATGTCAATTCGACCTAGTAAACACAGGTAATAGTAAAAGAGGAAGCAATATCAGCTTAGCAAGTGTTAACTGCTTACCAGTTTTCCAGAGACTCTAGAAGACACTCTGCTTGCTAGCTTGGACAAACCTTGTCCCATGGCTCTGGTACTGCGACCCAAATGACTTCCGAGAAGGAGGTAGAAACACATGCATTCTAATGACACCTACCTTCATGACAAGCCTGACAAGATGGTGCATGATCATTTTCCCTGCTGGGTGATAGCTGATGGCTCAGGTGCTTCTGCTGATCTTGGTTAGGGCAGTCTCTGGAAAGAACATTCAGCCTG
This sequence comes from Pezoporus occidentalis, assembly GCF_034315485.1. Lineage (NCBI taxonomy): Eukaryota > Metazoa > Chordata > Aves > Psittaciformes > Psittacidae > Pezoporus > Pezoporus occidentalis. The sequence goes on along the minus strand of NW_026913857.1, from coordinate 1,754,970 downwards.
AGCCAAAGGATCAAAATCCAGCTGTATGGGTGGAAATTCAGCCAATCAAAAGGAGAAATCTCCAATATCATCTCATCCTGAAATGAACATCAGAAATAGATCAAATTGCTCAAAAATGGTGTCTCTTTCCCTGCATGCCTAAAAAAAAGAATCTAAATTACTGACTCAGGTGTTGCTGTATACACTGTAGAGATCTAAAGGCAGAAAAGATGAATGCTATTCAAAGGAACCTGATGTTCTTGTTGTGTAAATGTGTCCCTCTACAAAGAGGCAACATTTACCCTAGAAACTGTGTCACCCTTGCCTCACTGTACTTCATGAAAGAAAGAGCAAACACTTTAGGATCAGTGGGACCAAGGGATGGTTCTGCTGATAAGAACCGGGAAACTTTTGAAATACTCACAGCTCCACAGACCACAATTGCTACTGCAAAGCAAAGTATTTCTGCCTCATCTGTATGTGCATGTATTTTAAGAGTTGAAAAACTGCCTCTCTCATACTTCTCAGCAGCTAATAAAAACCCTTGTTAGTAACAAGGGAACCTTGCAAAGAAACATGAGGTATTCAATAAGTTTCTGTAGTGGGTTCATCATCAGTCCTCTGAGGACTTCACTCCAAAGTCCACTGAGGTGTTGGGGTGTTTTTCCATTGACTTCACTGGGCTCTGAACCAAGACGTAAAGCCTCCCTGCTGTGTTTTGGACATTTATGTGTGTTTGATCTGTAATAAGATCTTTCATTTCTCTTATTCCTGTAAAAACAAATAAAGCCGTAGTACAAAGAAGCAACTAAACACATGCTTACCTTTAAGCATATCCCTAAACCCATTCACTTAAAGTCCTTAGTTCTATGGACACCTGGGAGAGAAAAGCACATGCTTAAAATTAAACATGTGCTCAAGGACTTTGCTAATTAGTGATGGCCCTGTGTCTTACAGGGCCCTAAACACATCTTAGAGCATCTGGGGTTTTAGGGTCCATATGGGAAAGATTACATGGAGACATTACATCTTGGAAGTGCAACTTTTAGTATTGTATCTAATGTTGGAAGCCTGACTTTAATGGCTATAAGACTGATTCTGTTACAATACCATTTACAACTAGTTAAAGGAAGTAGAGTTTCTTAGATATTTTTTAAAATAAGAGTATGTAAAACCAGACCCTTTTCTTGGCTATTACTACAACACAGTCCCATCATGACAAGCAAACGCATCAAAGTAAAACTGCATTTTGCAATGCATGTGTTTACTGGCATCTCAAGAGCAAATGTGTCTCACTTCATCCAAAATATTGTCCCTGGCCTCCTTCACTTTGCTTAAAGGAAGTCCTCGTGCATCCTTTAGAGTCTCTCTTGGAAGATAAGTGAGCTTTTACCATTGGGTCAGACAGCAAAAGGAAGACCATTCCAGTAACCTGCCAAGAGCAAAAAACAGTTTTCTTCACCACGCCTTGTTTATTTTGGACCTCTGCTAAAGGGTGTTAGAGCCCTCAGCTATCTTGATCACAGACAAGGTTTGAAATTTAACATGTCTGACAGGTCAAATCACTGTTGTCTCTACTAAGTGCACACCTGGGAAGTTCCTTTGCAAAACAGTCCTTTCAATTGAGTTTGGCTGTCTGAGAACCTACTTGTGCTTTCTACTGATAACTTCACATTCACACAGGTACAACATGACAGCTAATATGAAACCTCTCACCTTTCAGCATCTCCTGTGCAAGGACTGAAACCTGTCTTTCTGTGGCTTCTACATGCCATCTCTTTTTCTTGTAGCCTATCTTCCTGAACTCCTTTTTCAAGATGCATCAATGCACTCCAAGATGCTCTTGGCCCTTCATTGCTCTCTATAAAAGTTTATGCTGTTCCATGTTTATAGGTTGATTGTTCTGCAGGCTGAGCAATGAGGCTGTGTTTCCGTGTCCCTTAATGAGGAATCTGGATCAGATGTTTGCACACAACATTTCTCTCAAGTTAGTCAAAGTATGCAGTCTGGTGCTCCTGCTGGCTTTACTATTTATACAGGCTGTGGAAAGACAGGTGATATCTGAACCCAGCATAAAGCCTTCAGAAGAATATTTTTTAAGAGAAGAATGATTGTTTGAATGCTTTACATCATGTGGCTGCAGTGTCTTTGATCTGAAACTAGATTTACCACAGCTTCACACTTTGCTCTAAGTAACAGGGAAGTTGCAAGTCAATGCATCGACTGTCTGAACCACCAAGAACAAAAGGATGCTGCAGGCTTTGCTTGGCTAGAAGCATTAGCAGCATAGTCCTCCACAGTCCAGAATTTCAGAAAACACATAAAATAGCTTCAGCTCAGGCCATGCTGTTTTGAGGATGGAAAGGAGGATAAACACAGGAAACTTCTTTTTCTCCTGCAGCCCCTAGTCTTTAAGTTGACAGCAATAATCTCCTTAACTCCTTGATACTTCAGTGCCAAAGGCCCAGCTCATGGTGAGTCTACAGAAGAGATTAAAATTTTGTAAGCAGCATTAGATTCACCTTCTCTGAAACCTGAAATAGTAGATCCAAAGCAAAAGGGCCCAGGATGTCCATCTAACTATAATCCATTTTTGGCCATTGGCTCTAAACTATGAGGTACTCTCCTAAATCAGCTATTGCACAAATACAATGTGCTGATTGCAGAATCACATAATTACTGAGTTTGGAAGGGACCTCTGGAGATCACCTAACCTAAACACTTCTTCAATGCATGGTCAGATAGGGCAGGTTGCTCAGGAGCTGCTGGATCAGTATCTTGATCCAACACCTCCATGCATGCTTAGTCTAGGACAGCTATTTCCTGTTCCCTCAGTTTCATGATTCAGTCAAGAAGATGTAGAGAACTAAGCTTTTAAGAGGACCTGGTCTGAGCCAGTCAGGAAATTAGTGGGATATTATACAAAGGCTAATACTCTAGAACTGATGGAGCAGACAAAGCTTAGACTTCTGGGCTCTGGTGGATGGCTTCACTGATAGACCAGTAAGAGTCTTCTCCTTGTGAAAAAAAAAAATCACCCTCACAGAGAGAAATGGTGGCAATTCTTAGAGCACTGTTTTCTACAAAATAGGTATTCAGATGGACTACAGCCTTGGGCAGTGTATGTCTTTGCAGCTGAAACAGCTGGTTTTGGCGTTTGGTATTTCCAGTGCTGTCTGAGCAGCTCATGTAATAAAGGAGAATATCACAACCAAATCAGCAGGTAAATACTCATCAGCATCTCTGTGTTGAGTCTCTGGTCCAAGAGTTATGACCCAGTTTTAAACTACCTTTTGAGGATGACCTCAGCATTACCTGTTGGAGAACAAGGGTTGACATCACTGCAGGCAAGTTGATTTTAGAAATTCTGCATGAAGGGCATACCATCTGATTAAAAATTACCTCCCTCTGGTACTCTACTCAGTGCTTTCAGAGACCACTTTGCATATAACCTGTGGAAATGAAATACTGGCTTCTTTCTGGTAGCAGATATGTAAAACTTTCCCAAGGAAATCTGGGGAAAGAAAATTTTGTTCAATGTATTTCCTAAACCCAAAGAAGGATGGAAGGCTGTACTCTCAACAGACCTCAGAAAATTCACTTCTTTCACCACCAGATTCCTGTTCCCAATGCTAAGTCTAACCTCTCTGTTTCCCTTCCTTTCTACACAAGATTGATTCACAGAACTTGATTTAAAGGATGTTTATTTCCGTAACAAAAATGATCAGGGGTCTAGAAAACATGACCTATGAGGAAAGATTGAAAGAATTGGGTTTGTTTAGTCTAGAGAAGAAAAGACTGAGGGGGAGACATGATAACAGCCTTCAACTATGTAAAAGGTTGTTGCAGATAGGAAGGTAATAAATTGTTCTCCGTGTCCACTGGGTATAAGACAAGAAATAATGTGTTTAAATTGCAGCATGGAGGATTTAGGTCAAACATTATACACGTTTCCTAAGAGGAAGGACAGGTGAGCACTGGAGCAAATTAGTCAAGGAGCTACAGACTGTCACTATTAAGGCAAAGATCTGCCAGGAATGGCTTAGACCTGGCAAATCTTGCCTTGGGATAGATGATCTTCCAAGGTTCTCTCTGCCCCTTTAATTACTACTATGCATTTATACAAGTCAGTATATATACAGGATCTTTGTTCCATAGTGGGGAAGGACAAAATCTTTCTTGAACACTCTCAGAGATTTTTACTGCTGGTTTCATCTATTGTGGCAGTGCATTTGAAGGCATCCACATTTATTTCTATTTAGACAATTAAACAATACCCTTCTTATTGCCCCTGCACATATTTTCTCTTATGGTTGATACTATGAAATGCCACATCTGCACCCCATTCAAAAGCTTTCCTCCAGCTAAGAGATGTGGGACTCCCAGATGGGTAGATCCTGTCCTGTCTGGAAGTGGCACCTGTAGACCCAGCCAGCATGAGCATCATCTGACTGTGGGGGCCTCCTCCATCTCAGATCCTTGGGTCTTGCAGCCATAACCATATGCATCACCTACCGTGGACTGCTCAAAATGAGAGTTTTGCAAGATGCACATGGAATGACACATTCAGAGAGCATGCACTGATGCTTAAACTTGGCAGACAAGGTCCCTCTCCCCCTGAGGTAAGCAACTCAATCCCATAGCACATGCAGGGTTTGGAGTTTGAACACCAGCTCTGCTAGTATCAGTTGTGTTAATCCATCCGGTTCACCTCCAATGCAAAGGACCATGGAATTGATTTTAAAAAAAATGCATTGCAGCTTCCTGCCATTGCATGCAATCCTTTGCCATAAAAAAAAATTGCCCCCTCAATAATCACATGCAATAACCAATATACACAAACAAGGGGATGCTTCACCACATGTTCACTGGTTCAAGACAATCATTGTCTTAGACACACAGCCAGAGGAGTGAAAAAACCTGTATGACTAGTGAAGTAAATACAAATAAAATCATTCAGTGGTGAAAGAAATCTCCATCTTACAGCCTCAAGCAATCCAAGACTGCTTCACAACCTAAAGGAACATGAAAAGGTTAAAAAATATGCTGCAAAGCAGATGATATAATTTTCACATCTATCTTTCCATCTTCCCTCCATTTCCACTCTTTCAGAGACAGGAGTTGTGGCTATGCAGAGCAAAGGAAGCATTTTCATTTGGCACTAAACCTTATGGAAATAAAATGCTTCTGGATCTACCTGTGACTTTTTTGTGTCATCTGGAGAGCAAAATTAGCCAACCTGAGCCAATATCTTCTGCATTTACACCTTAAAAAAGCTTTTGCGATTCAGTTTCTTTTATTTTCTTTTAATTTATTTTCAAATGGCATTAAAAGTAACTTATCTGTGGAACTCTGGGTTGCTTTCTTGCTTGAGGACAACTATCACAATATTTCAAATAGCTCTTCCATTCACCAGAAAACACAGTTTTAGAGTAGTCAAGCCTACAGCTTTACTTGCGTCAAGTCCAATGACTGTCTACACTCTGCAAGAAATAAAAACCAGAAAAAAAACCCAAGTTGTTTGGGGTGAATCTTTTTTTAAATGTTCTGACTCTTCATCTGAAACTGATTTCTGAAACTGTTAGCATAGCTGCATTTTTTAATGTATTTTATCATACAAGCATCAACATACACATGCAACCCACCAATAGTAAACATTTTATTTAGGTCAATGAGACATTTAGTATGGTACCAAGAGATTTTGTTTTTAAGAGAGCTTCCCTTATCCCTAAGTTAATGCCATTAAACATGTTCAGACATTAGTTGCATACACAACATCGCACAAAAGATGTTCTTCCTTCAGTTTTCCACTTTGGCTTCCCATATAAAAGTTCTACAGGCCTCACTGGACTGGGCTGGGCTGGTAACAGGGTTTGTCTCCCTCTGCTGGCATTGGTTTAGTTTTTAGTGTTTTGAATGGCTGGAAAATACTAATATTTTCCAAAAGATTTGAGATAACCATGAGATGCTTCTCACTTAGTTCTTTAATTCCTAATTGTTATTACTGAGAACAAGCACTGGCTGTAGGGCTGGGTGCAATTAAGTAAAATCATGTTGATATATTGTTGCTGATGGGGAATTGATTTTTTTCTACTCACATTATTTTAAGGTTATTTTTCTGCTATTGGTTAACCTCCTTCTCGAATCAAACCTACCAGGGAGACTAACAGATTCATACCCAGGGTATAATCTCTACACCATCACCATCCAAATCCCGTGATAACCAAGTAAACAGCCATGTGCAGTGTGCATGTGCACAGGTCTGTTTAAACCAGAGCCCACTGAATGAGGACCTTAAGTCAAGTTTGTCTTCACATTTTCCCTCTCTATAACTGGCATAGGTGAGCTCTGCTCTCATTTTATACATGAATGGATAATGCTCTGCCTGTGGAGCCTGCAGTCCTGGCTAGGTACCACAAATGGCAAAATAAAAAACAGAAAGCAACTGCTCATCAGTTTAGGACAGTCTCTTCATGATCCTGAAGCTGGACAGCTGCTGTGGGTGATCCTAGTGAATGCTGGGGAACCAAGTCTCATAGGCATGAAGCACAGACATTCAAGTTCAAGACTTGCTCCTCTGACTTTGAACTGATCACATAGTCAGGAATCATCCCATTAGACAGTACTTCTTCCCTCCACTGATGACAAAGTGTGACAAGTGGAGGGATGGACACCTCTCATCCTGCCATCTGAAGTTAGGAAAGGCAAAGCAGAGATATTAATTGCAACCATGGGCTTCTACCCTCAAATTACCATAAAATTTTTGTCTTCCAGCTACATTTTTTGTTTGGTGAGGGAACTATCCCAGAGTCTCTCACATCAAGGCACAAACATTTACAGGGATCTGGCAGCACATCTAGAAGTCAGGAAGCTGATACACAATACTGTGCACACACCACATGGTAGGACTCATCTTACCTAACTCTATCTACCTGAAAGGCAAGCATCAGGTCTAAGCTGGTCATATTAGCTCCCTGAACAGTCAACAGAGATATGCGTTTCCAGAGGGCAACTTATTCCATGACTTTCAGATACCTGTCCTTGGCAAGATAAATCCAACCACAAGCAAAAGTTATCACCTACATTTTTCACTTCAAAATAAAAGATTGCTGTCAGCCTTCCCACCTGGCAAACAGCAGATCAAAGCTGTACTCATCATTCATCTGATGGACAACAGAGGCTCTGGAGAAGGCAACAGAAATGCCCTGAATTACTTCTGCTGAAAAACCATAGTCATTTGCCTATGTTAGAACAACTACCAATGGTCCCTTGGCCTGATCCTACAAAAGCTTTACATTAATTTAAATACCTTTGCCAAAGATATTTAGGGAAAACTAATCTGAGCAAAGCTTTTATGAATCAAATCTATTGCTTTCAGTGTGAAAAGAGAATCCTCCTTGGAGCAGCTCCAGCTAAATCTCCTTTCTGGGAAATTAAATGTTACAGTTACACATTAAAGCAAACAGCCACTAGGATGTTCATTTCCTGGGTATAGGCAATACATTTTAATGAACAATATTCTTGCTTAAAAGAAGTCTGGTAACTTGTTTCACCAGTGATTCCAAAGATGATGACAATTTAAGTCATGTGTCAGATCCTAACTTAGGCTGCATATACTTCTACACTGAAGTGCACACATAAAAGCAGCCATCAGAGGACCATTACATCAAGAATATACTATTACATCAAGATTTATTTAACTGAATCCCCCATAATTAGGTCATAACATATGATTAAGCAGTTGTTAACTGTGTCGTAAGGAAATCTACAAAGGGAATGAAATATTTAAAACAGTAATAACATACCTATCCTGCTTTGCTATATATGCGCAGTTAAACACATAAAAACAAAGGAGCAACTCTTAATTACAAGGACAATTTATTTTGCTGACCTTCTTATTGGGACACATGCCAAACCCAATGGGGGTTTGTTTGTTGGCTGATTTGGTTGATTTTGCAGCAAAAATGTTCTGGCCCATTGTTAGAGACACCGCAGTTGTCTGCCTGGAGAAAGCAGAGTGTTTTGCAGTGCTAATTTACAGCCTTCTCGACTGGCCAAGGGCAGCAATGAAGTATACAAATTACAGTTAAAAATAGAAATGGCTTTATGGAATCTCATTCCAGTGGCTTCTAAAGGTGCAGGGCCAGGAACATATATGTCTCATTCCATGCTGCCTGTAAGTCCATTTTCATCTTTTTACTTTTCCCCTTGGATCTTGAGCTCCACTTCAGTTTTGAACTTACATAGGAAGGCAGGAGGTTAAACCAAACTAACTGTGTCTCTTCAAAACTGACATTTAATACAGGATATAAATCACTGTGGGAGCCTGTTATTCCTTCAGGAATGCAATTACATAGGGTCAAATAAAACATGAAAGAACCCAACAAGTTTTAAAATGTAGTATGTTCTCAAAAGCAGGCAAGAAGGAATGCAAAGCAGTCCAAATATGCTAACATCCACATGTTGTCCTGTATGAGGGGGATTAGAAGGAAAGGTTTCTGTTCTTTAATGATTATGTTGTTAAGCATAGGTATGTATGCAGGTTCAGGGCTCTCGCTGAATAGCAGTCCATTCAAGGAGCTTTGGGCAGATTACTGTATTTATTTAAAGCAGGTGTCTTTTATGTATCTCATTATTTTAATTGCCACTGTAGCCCTGTTTAAGATACCACAGCCATTTAGCACACAAATGGGATATGCAAAATGGACATTCACCTCCTCTTTCAAGGATCTGGGCCAAGAATGCAACCCCCGTTCATTGAGACCGTAACAAGGGAAGCTGGCAGGAGAGAGAGCATAGTATTGCAAAATCATCTCTTTGATCAGCAAACATCTGCCTCGGCCTGATTTAGGCCACCTCAATCTCAGTCTCTTTGGTTTGCTTTTGAAACAAGGATGGAGAACAACAGGCAAATACATAAATATAACTTCATGAAGCCTGTTAAAATCCGAACAGAAGACAGATGACGGAGGTTCAGCACCTTCTATAAAATCACTCACTGGCACTATCCCAATTTCACTCCCATTTCTCTGAGCTGAGAACAATCCTTCTCCTTTCATATTTCAGCAGTGTATTTGAATAGCTTAGAAGGAAAAGTCTAGAGATTCTAGCAAATTTTTTAGGTCAACTTTTGCCACTCTCGATTTCACTACTCTGTATTTTACACCTTAAATACATAAACTAAGCAAACTTTGAAGTTTCTTAATTGAAAATCTGGGATTTCTTGAAGGCAACTCTTTTACCTGAAAGTAGGGTTTTTTTTAAAGCTAAATAGGATTTATTTTTTAATTTAAAATGAAAGAATTTATGGAAAAATAAAATTTTAAGCATCTTAATTTGAGATCAGAAATATTTCCTTTTCTCTTTTTAAAAAAGTGATTCTTCCTCAAGAGCGAGTGGTGTTTAAAAAATACATATAAGAGAGAGTACTGGGCTTTTTAGAAGCCATACATTTTTTAACTTTCTTTAATCTTTCTTTTTGAAAGTCTTTTGTCACATTTATAACTCAAAGTTTTGCTTGTTAACCCTCTCCTTAAGAAAGTAACACAAATAGTAAAGGTGAAATAAATAAATAGGATTTTGCTTACTGTCTTTTAAAAAAAAAGAAAAAAAAGAAAGAAGTAAAAAAGAAACACATTAAATTACTGATTTTTTTTCTTTTTAAATCAAGCAGAAAAGGTGGTAAAACCTTAACAAACTGGAGAAGATGTAGGAGTTTCCTCCAGATCTTTTCAAAATTACTTTTCTACAGCAAATTTTCTAATGGTAAAATGTGTGGATTTTTTGGTACAGACTTACTGGTTTCACCTCCACTTGGATTGCTGGAAAAAAAACTTAGAATTTCTCTCACTTGTTTTATAGCAACCCACTGCATTACAGTTACATGGGTCACTGGTCCTGCCAGCACTTACATGTATTCTCAGAATGAAGCCTGTGAATAAGCTTTAGCAGAAAAAACCCTTTATTAAAGGTAGAGGTAGCACTACTGTCTATTGTAAGTATTATTAATTACTTCCTATTCTAAGAATATGGCTTTAGTTACTTGAAATGTAGCCCTACTCCAGCCATACAGGTGAGATAACTCATGTTAATCATGACCCCCAGGGTTGTGTTTTTGTGTGAGGAAGATTTTTCAATTTATTTTTATACAGCTGGAATGACTTACCTGCTTCAGAGGAGGTCTGAGGAACACTGTGCAAGGGTTTTTCTCAAACAGCCCCTGTGCTCTTCAGTCTGAAATGTCCTAGTGTCCTAATTCTTTGCAATAAGGGCTTAAATATTTCTAGCAAGGAAGTCTCCTGACAAAAAAAAAAAAAAAAATAGACCTTTTACTCACTTGTCACATGAAAATATCCCCAAATGCAACCAAATCAGAAGCATTCGTAAAACTGCTGCTTGCACTTAATGTAAAAATTGAATGGTGTGACTGCAGAGAGCCAGGGGTCTACAGCACCACTTCCCAGGCAGGGGAGAAGATTTACAAAGAGTAGCTCTAGAAGAGAACGAGAGAGATAGAAAAGTGGATAGCAAAATTTGAATTTCACTTCCAATCTGAAGCTATCTTCCACGCTTTGAGGATTCCCCTTTTTTTGGTTTCATCTGGAAAAAGAATGCAGCGAGGAAAACAACATCCTCACAGAAAGAACCCAGAAAAGCTGAGACAAAACTGGGTTTGTCAGTCTGGGGCCATGGCTGGCAGGATGCAGGGTTCCTGTGGTGCTGATAACCTGAAGCATCTTGTGAGACTCCAATCCTGGTGCCTGGGACATGCTCCAAGCATGCCACTCTGCCACACTTCCACATGAAATTAGCTTAGAAGATACTAATAACCTGGAAAAAGTTTAGATATTTTTCACCCTTTCTAGAAAGTCATCATTCCTTCAGCTGAGAAGGTTATCATCTCCTTCAGATCTAGTTTCTTAAGCTTTCCTCCACTGAAAAAAAATAAGCCAGCATACAAATTTACAACAATTAGAGGTAACATCCCTCCCTCTGTGATAAATTCAGTATATTCAGACTGTGTATAGACTCCTCTGCATGTCTTCAGAAGGCTTACCCTGGATCTTAGCCATTTGTCTACCAGCTCATGACAGAGTCACTCCTTTCACAACAAATCACACCTTATCATCCAGAGAGGTCTGATGCAGATGTGGTCTTATTTCAGTCACGTCAAATTAACATCGGTTTGTCTTCCTTAGGCAGTGTATCCTGGCAAGGTAACAGACTTTTTGTATGCTTGACTTGAAATATATGAACCTCCCAGATATTAAAGCACCTCTTTAGCAGGAATGTGAAAGGCTTCCTTCTCTAAACATGGAGCTAACAGAACAGTGTTATGTCCATTTTGTGTACACCTGAGCCTGTTTCAGCAAAAACTCCACACAGGAGCCTAGTGACAGTGAACATGATGCAGAGATGCTATCTGACTGCAGAGAACCCTTTATTTAATGCATGCCTGTACAGTCAAGACAGAAGTTGAATGCCGTGTTTGTACAAAGTTAAAGTTTCATCTTTTTAGCTGCATTTGGTACATCCCAGTATACAGAGAATGCAGTGGTCCCTCTAGGAGAAATATAGGAGTTACTGACCCATTAGTATTTAGTTAAATACTAAATGTGCTTGAGTTGGGAGGAAGCAATGCCAATTCAGGTCTCAACACTGAAAGAAGTAGCATGTGGAATTGCAAATCTGGTGATAAGATTTATTATACTGAAAATGATACATTACAGAAAAGAAAATTGTGTGCCTTTATCCTTCATTTAAGGACCACTCACAGGCTTACAACAGCAGTATCAATATTATACAAAGCTTCAGAAGAAACACTGGGTCAAGAATAAAGACAGCAGTGGCAAAATGTGACATAGGGAAAAAACCTGAATCTGAGTATAACAACATCAGGCTTTTGTACAAGGCTACTCTATATAAATATATTGCCACACAAAATCACTAGTTAAACTGTACAAGATAGGGATAAGACAAGTGTTGTAGGGAGAATAATAAATTGGCTAAAATGCGGATGATTGATAACATGTTGTACTGACAGAACAACTGAACTGAAGGGATGTTACTGGACAAATTCTCAGTATCAGCGGTTGGATGACTGCATTTAACACTGCCTTTACCAGCACTGCTGCAAAATGCAGAAGTATTTCAAACGGAATTGCCTGAGGCACAAAGACATTATCAATAACAGGAAGATGAGAGTATCATATATGAGGAAATGATATACAAACCACAAGATGACTATGGGACTAATACAACATCCTACTATAGTCATGGACATTGTATAGGGCACTGCTGAACCCAGGATATCTTCCTCAAGACTTCTCTGCTCATTCATATTTGAATGAGATTAATTCAAAGTGAGATAAGAGTGGAAAACAGCTGAAAAGGCTGGTCAGGATACAGGACGACTAACTAGGCAAAGGTCAGCTACAGCAGCCTGGCTTGGTGAAATCTGGTGGATCAAAGACTTGGAGGAGTCACCTCAGGGGGCAACACAGATGGAGTAAATGAAAGGTCAATGCTGGCAAGTGTAACCAGGAATAAGAAGGGGAAGGTTTCTAAGGATCACAGTAGCAGGTTTCACAAACAGGACCCCATAAGGAGCATCAAATTTTGATGCTACGCCCTCATTAGGTTAGAAACAGTTATAAAACGAGGCTGATGGCTCCCATTTATGGGGAGCTCTGCTAGCAAAAGGGAGAGAAAATTAATCTCAAAAACCTCATAAAAACCACACTAAATATGGCTATTCACCAGGAAGAGGGGAGTGTTGAAAGAAGGAACACGACTTAGCAAGCACTTAGAGTTGAATATCTGTGTTCCCTGATGATAAAGTTGTGGCTCAAACTCTACTGCCTGTTTCTTAAACACCTTGAGTGAGCACACATTTCAGAGTAATAATCAGATGCACTAGGTGTTAGATAGGATTTCCATCCCCTAGGAAAAAAACAGCATTAAACTAGAACTGCCCCAGAGATCAGCAAATGCATAAATTACTAGGCATTGTTATCTTAAGAGTTAAAAGAAGGTTCTGATCTGGAAAATCCAGGTCATCCAGGGTTTCAGAGTAAATCATGTATTATGTGCATTGGCAGTTACTGTGTATGCCATAAACACGGTGTCTAAACTATAGGGGCAGACCCTGAGGATCATATTCAGCTGGTGCTTGATCTGTCTTATCCCACTGATGAAACTGAATTTGGACTAAGTATTGTGCTAGAGAGCCTCATTCCACTACACACGCATGCATTCAAGCAGGCAATCTCATAAACTTTAACTACATGCAGAAATTCCCATCTTGCCTCTTGGATATGATCCAACACATGAAGGGGTGCAGTGGTGGATGATCAGAACCCATCAGGTACAAAGCCTCTTTTCTCTCTGTATTGAGAGCTGCCCTAATGTCTTTGCAATAAAATTCCACCAGTATAACGAACTGTAGCCCTTCTACCAACCTACATCTGCTATTTAAAGCAGTCCAAGAAAACAACCAGCGATGTCAACTCTGTTCCTCAGATCATCAGTTCTCTGAAAATAACAAAATCTGAAAGGCATATGGACCTTCTCATAAAAACAAACATACAAACAAACCCTCAAATGAGTTTCCCAAGTCAGCAGGATCTGTCTGCTAATTATTACTGTGCAGAAGGCCCAACAGTCCTGTAGCCAGAAATTACCCAAGAAGAGAGCTGAGTTCTGCTCTCCAAGCCTGGCCATTCAGGAAGGCTGAACTCCTTCATTTATGTGGATAATGCAGGGGATTTAGCTCCCCAAACCAGCACAGCCACAAGACCTAAAAGGATAGTATGGGACTTGTGGGGGCTGTTTTTAGCCTTACTTTCATGCCTGTGCCTCTCACACGTAGGCAGCGTCGACTCTGAGGAGACAGAGAACCCCTCTCAGGCTCAGGAGCCCTTGAGGAGAGGTTTTGATCTGCAGAGAGAGAAGTATGGACAAGTGAATGTCTGGAATAGTGCAGGCTGGAAAAAAACAGGGAGAAATGTCTGTAGGCACAGACGGTTTTGGCCCTGAGGTGCTCTCTCCCTCACCAATCCCCTTTGTTAACTTCAGAGCCCCCAGGAAAGTGTGTCCATGGGGCACGGGAGAAAGGAGACAGGAACAATACAAGGCATCCTACAGCATCCTACACAAACATGACCTTCCCCGCAGCCCCATCAGGACCTGGTCTCTCCTCTTTGTAAACGGCAGAGGAGAATGATGTGAATCAACAGGGCAATTACCTTCAGCAGATGGGCCCCTTGTGCAGCCCCCAAATCTCAGAGCTGCTGCCAGCCCTCTCTTCAAGGGAGAGGACAGAGCTCACCTCCCCATCCAGAAAAAAAGTAGCATCTGTGGGAGAAAGACATATGTCTGGCCTCCACCGTGAACCCTGTGCCTGGCAGGAGAAAGCGATGCCGATTCCAGCCCCAGATTTTCATTCCTGTTGTAACAGTCATAAACGCCTGCTGAAACCTAAGAAGAACAAGACTGTAATCCTAATAAAACAACATTCTGGAACCCTGAAAACTAGATGGAGGCTTCTCAGGCCAACTTTAAAATTACATTCGCTTTTCCAAAAGCTGCACTTTCTGTGTGCTGGCTGGATGGGCGCTGCTAGGTTGACCCCAGGAAGCACTGTGATGTGGTATTTCAGCAGGAAAGCACAGAAGGCAGTCCCTGCTGCACAGCAGACATCCTGTCCTCAAAATATAGAGAATACCCCATGCCCAGGGTCTCAAGGACCCCTCCTTAAAGAAAGCCAGGATCTTTGTCTCCAAAGCCAGCCTTCTTTTCCAGGTGACCTGAAAGCTGGACTGTGCTTGTTTGGATGCAAAAGCTGGGGCAAAGGCACAGCTTTCCATGCTGAAATGTTTCCCTCCCTATTTGGATGTTGTTGAACAGAAGCTATAGGACTTCCCTTTGTGCACCACCCCTAAAGTGAAGAGCAGGAAGAAAGGGGGTTCATGTTTCCCTCCTCTCCATCATGCAGAAAGCAGCTCTCTGGGGAGACAATTAACGCTGTGCTCACTAGCTGGCGTGTGTCTCCAGCAAGGCACCACATCAGCTACTTCTTCTCACTGGTCCTTAAAACACGGAAGAAACTGACCACCAATGAGCCAGATGGTGGCAGATCCTCAGCAGCCATAAATTTGCATCCTTTCCCTGGCATTGGTAGAGCTGGAGCTGCACCAGCAAAGGAGCTGCTCTCTGGAACGTCTGTGCATCGCCCTTTCAGAAAGAAAGCCCCTCTGTTGCCAACTGTTGTGATTTTGCTGCAGATCTTCCCTGATGTTATGTGAAACACAAACTCCTGATGTGCCACTCTATCCAGCACTTTCACTTTAAGGAAGAAAATCAGTGGTACTTATGGTTTTAAACAAAACACAGTTTAGGAGATAGCCTGAACACATGCTGAAGGTTAAAAGTAACATTCACAAAATAAAATCAACTCACTATTTATAAAAGACTTTTGCAATTCTAGAGGCCCCAATCCCTGATCTAGGGAGTGACTGGCTATGGAGAACCCAGCAGCTGATTGGGAAACTTCACTGTCTGATGACAAGTATTGGTTTTGTGGTGGTGGGAAAGCATTTGAGAGTCATCTAATCAGCTCTACAGTAATGACACTGTAGTAATGACACGAATCGGTCCCTGCAGGGAAGTACATTTGAATTGTCCACAGGGCCCTAGTAATATTTATCTGGTAAACAGCATTTTCTATCATCACGTTGTCTTAAAAGCATCAATTAATTAACTCTACTAACTCATCAGTTAAGTAGGATACCACAGGCTGTGGCTGTGAAGCTTTGAAGGTGCATAGAGACTCCATATACAGCCTCAGGTCAGTGAGGCTACCAGGGTCGGGGCTGGCTTCCTAACAGCTCAGCACTTAGACAGAGGATGATCTTCCCTGAGTAACGCCATTTCCACTGAGTAACCCCATTTCCACTGAGACAGAACAAGGAGTGGCCATATTTCCAGAAGAGCTCAGCATGCCCTTGTGCACCATGCTCTGAAAATCTCATCACAACTGTCTTTGGTGGAAAATGAGGGGCTGAAAATCTGCTCCCAAGCCAGAGTGCTGGGCTCTTCAAACCATATTCTGAAAGGCTAATCCTGGTGCTGACACTGAGGGCCTCCTTGGCCTTGGGTGAATCATTTTACACCCACATAAACATACACAGATACCCAGCTACTCCCCATGCCACAAGTCATTACCTACTCATTACATTAAGATCACTCCTGACTTCCTTACTTGGCCCTGTCTGTGGGTGCTGAATTCTTAGAAATCTGGCCCTGAGCTATTTTGGATGAGCCCTGCAGAGCACAGCAGGAAAGACAAACCTCAGCTCATGTGTGCACTTAGCACTGCACAAAAGGGGGCAGATCACAACCAATTCACAAGAGCCTCAAGCATGGAAGAAAAGAGAAAAGATCTGCCTGCAATAATGCACTGTTTCTGGTTTATTTTGAGTGTTTGCTGAGTGGAGCCTTTAATCCCTGCTGAGTGCAGCTTTTGTGAAGGGGGTCTTAAAGATCTGGAAAGAAATCAACAGACATAGGCAACATCACAGATCAAAATAATAGCATGTATTATAGCTGGCCATAAAAGAGTGAGAGTTCCTGAGTGCAATACTCAGATGGAGGAGATTCAGCTACCAGTGCCTTTCACACTCTGCATTTTCCCCACCTTAGCCAATATAGGCATTTCCCCTGCTTCTTTCCCAAGATCTCTTCTGCAATGGAATATAAGCTGCATAAGTTGTATTTTGCTTTCAAATCAGCTAACTAGAACATTGCATGATACTTCAGTCTACAGAGAAGGAGAAGAGAGCTAGCACTTTGCACTTAAGTAACTAAAAGCTTCTAGTGTGACACAGAGGCAAACTTCACTAACCTTTCATTTTCCCCGCTTCTTAACTGCACACAGATCCAATGAAATCAAATGAGATAATCCCAGCCTGGTGCAGCCTGGAAGCAGAGGTGAAAACCTCCCAGAGCTCATGCAATCAGAATAGAGCTCGGACATTGTCGACTTCCCCCTCAACTATTTCCAAATAAAACACTTCTGTTGCTTGGCTGCTCCTGCCAAATGAGCTAACAATAAAAGAAGGAACTTGCAAAGCTTCTATCCACAGGGGAAAAAAACAAAAAAAGTTAAGGATCTTTAGGAAAAAAACAAAAGAAAAAAAAATCCCAAGAAACTATAGGCCAGATCCTCCGGCTGGAGTAAATCAGCACAGGCCTAGCTCTGTTGCTTTACCCCAGGCAAATTGTGGGCCTGGTGCTATTCTGCATTTCTCAGGGGTAGGGGGTGGTCTCCACTGGAAGATTGCGACACTGCAGGATACTTTTCCATATTAAAAAGGCGCTTTTTAGCGTTTTGTCTATTGCCAGGTTTTGGGTTTATTGAGGACTCATTTGGCAGAGCCATCCTGGAAGAACAATACAGATGTTTTATGGAGAAATAAACTGGAACTTGGGCTGGATTCCTTCAGTGCTGGATTCCACCTAATTTGGAGGGAGAAATGGCTCTTTTAATGAAGGGTGCAATCAAAACCTGTAGGAAAAGCCAACACGCCCTGGGCAAAGAGAACAGTAGATATACTGCCCCTCTCTGCTTCAGCAACCGAGTAAATTCTGGTCTCTTTAGCACAGCAAAAGCCTCCCTCCTTACATACCTCCTCAGCCAGGGAATCAGAGTGCCATGACTTCATCACAGCTTCTGCATATCCTCAGCTGAGTCTCCTGGAAGGAAGGGATGGCTTCTCAACAATGAAGAGTCTTACGGACTAGACGTGCTACATCTTTATAAGGAGCTGATCCTGTGGAGACAACAGGTCTTTGTGAGCTTTCCCTCTCCAGGGCCTTGCAGACACCTTCTTAATTAGCAGCGTTTTTTAAATGGCAGCTCCTGGAACACCTGGAGATGATGTAGGACCTTCACTCATGAAAAATTGTAAAGGAAGAGTTGAAAAACTGGCTCTCCACTCACAGACGGCTATGGCTGGACAGGTTGGGCTCACTTCCCTGCAAGGAAGGCAATGCCAAATGACTGGAAAATTCACATTTATTGTCTATTTTCAGCTACTTCTCTTCACCCAGTCCTTCTGCCATGAGTTGTGCCTAATGAAAACCTTCAACTTGATTCACTACCTAATCCACTTTGTTCAGTCTCCACTTTATATACACTGAAAGGAGCATAGTGTAGAGTACCTGTTAAACCATGGCAGTTGTCATCTACAGAAGAAAGTGTTTGCCCATCTCCACAGGAATGCTAAGTACTCACTGTACTTTACATCAGATCAAGTGAGAGGAAAGCTGTAGGCCAAAAAGCCTTCTTTAGCTTGTCTTTGGCTTCTTCCTTGCTTCACATTACACAAATTTTGCTCTTTGCATCAACTATCTCTTCAGGTATTTTTGTGGAGCTCAAAACTTTGGTTAGCAAAGCAAAGGAAGAGAGACCCGAGTGTTAAACTGACATGCTTTCCCTAGGGTTATTAAACATGGCAAGATGCGCTGGGCTATGCTATAGAAATGTCCACAGCACAGCACTTCAAAAGTGAAATACTGGATCAGAATTTACACAGGCTCCTAAACACAGTACTGCAGGACATTGCAAGGTACCAGAAAATAACAAACAGCCTAAGCAGCTCCAAGTAGGTGACAGTTCGCAAGTCAAGGAGTAGGCTGATGGAAAGGAAAGAGTTTTTAGGAATTGCTTTGGGCCAGTGTTTAGCAAAGTAGATTCAAGTGTCTGCTGATTCAAGAGAAGCTTGTATCGCACTTTGTTAGACTGAGTCATAGCAGTAAAATGAGCCCACCTTTCCAGCTGGAGGTTTCTGTTTCCAGCACCTGCTGAAGCTGCATGGGCTCAGTGCATCAGGCTATACGCAGGGACAGAAATCTCTTATTCTGAAACCATTTCTAACTTCTTCTAATTTATTTTCCTCTCTTTTGAAGTAAATAGCCAACTTTTCAAAAGCACCTGTGAAATTCACCCCTCTAGGAGTGGCTGGAGACATGCCTGCTAGCTCTTCCAGAGCCAGGATTTCACTGACATCTCACTCAGTTTCTCTTTCAGTTTGTATTTTGAACAGTACATAGGGGAGTTTTGACTTGTCTTTGGAAATTCAGTTTAGAGGAAAGCTAGGTTTGTTTAAGCTGGAGTTTCTCAGTTCTGGAGTGGAATGTTCTGCTTTTAAGGGAAGAATAAAAGGTCCCTCAGAGTTCCATGAGAAGCTTGCTCAGGGGGTACAACCAGGGATGCAACAAAGACAAGGAGATGGTTTTGCCTAGCAGTTGAAAACAACACCACTGAAGTTTATCTGTTACCACTACTTCAGACCTAAATACTTAATTTTTAGCCACCAGTCACAAGACTAAGAACTGTACTCCCTGATCATTGCTGGGTTAATATAGTTCATTTCCTATTTATCTGATGAAGGCAATGATAGCCAGTTGTATGCTGTGCGATACACAATTTTTGGCCAAGATTCCTCTGTGGTCTCTGTTTGCATTTGCATTAACCTGGGAATATTAATCAGGTCAGGTAGACACCCAGAAACATAAACCAGTTCAAACACCCAAAAGACACACCACACTCAGAATCAACACACAGAAACCACAGCATCAAGTGCAGTATCCATTTACCAGATTAATGACATACATGCTCAGGGAGTCAAAACATAAAACATCTGATTCCCACCAGTCTCTAACTATACAAACCTGAGTAAATATTAAAGGACCCTGAGACATGACTGGCTTATTGCCCCTTCCAGATATGATGTTAGCCCCTTGAAAACAGGGTCCTGTTCAGGTAAGGAAATTACTAGTCATGCAAAGACTTCTGATATGACCAGTGGTCTAAATAATACTGAATGCTAAGTCATGCAAGGTTCAGCACTCCCCAAGAAGTAGCCTCCAAAGTCTATATCCTTTAAGATCAGGTGTTATAATCCTTTCCACAAACATGCCAAGCTTGTTCTTATAACAAGGTGTTATTTGTCCCTGGCTCCTACTGGAAGGTTGTTTCAGAGCCTCCCTGCTCTGCATAGTCACAAACCTTCCTCTCATTTGAGAGTCAGACCAATTTGTACCCAATTTGCCCTGTGTACTTCAACTTCCATAGCTAATTTTCCTCTGTGATGTACAGATATATAGCCATGACCCTTATTCTCAGCTTTCATTTGTCTAGGTTAAAATCTTAGCTCTTTCACTCTTTCAAGGACAAGCTCTCCATCCTCCTAGCATTTCCACCATCCTTTTCTGTATGCAGCCCAGGGCAAACTTACACCTCAAGAAAAGTGGGATCAGAGTTGTCCATAAGATGCCACACAAGGCTTCTCCAGTTCCTGGGAAATGGCATACCTACCTTCTCCTGGAAGAAGCACCTCCTGGAATATATTTGAAGTTGTATGTACCTTTTTCAGAGCCCATCCTGTGACTGAGCTATCCACACGTATTTCTTCTCCTTTGTCATCTACAGCTGACAAGTCTCTAGTTTTTAGTGGAAATTGTTACTCCTCCCTAAACTCATGACTTCGCATTTGCACTACTGGATTCCATTCATTTCTATTACTCCAGTCTTCAAGGTCATCCAGTTCTTTCTGTATGGCGTGCCTCCCAAGTTTGTGTCATCAGCAGACTTCAGCAACATGCTATGTTTTGTGCCAAGGTCATTCATTAAATAAGATCCGTCCCCAAGATGAATCCTTGAAGAACTCCACTCGTGTACCAAGCCAGATACTTTCCCTTTTAATGGTAGTTGTTGTTGCTCAGTCAGTTCTTCAAACGTCTTAACAGTACTCATTCTAATCTCCAGTTTATCTGATAAACATGCAAACAGCTTAACATTAAATGATTTGCTGATGTCCAGATAAGTAGGACCTATTGCATTCCTCTTGCCTGGAAAGCCCAGCTATCTAATCCAAGAAAGCTGCCAGGTTTGCAGGAACTTCTCCCCAGACTTGCACAAATTATTCAGGATGCCACCTCACTCTGATTGTGACTCCTCTTGAAGGACCCACAGGTCTGCTGGCCTCAACAGAGATCCCCCCACAGAATCAGTCCCCTGCCAGCTGGCCCATGGCTGTGGAGCTCATTTCCCATAGGAGCAAAATGACCAAGAACTTCAGTGCTGCAAGCATGAAAGGAAAATAAAATACAACCTCATCCTTACAGAGAAAGGCTGTTTGAGCTCTCCCACACCAGTGCTCCCAAGTAAACTAGCTCATAGTGAACCAGTTTTCATATGACAACTAAGATACTATGAGGATGGTTCAACTTGTTTGTAGGCAAGATCCTACACCTGCCCACCCTATGGTGTAGTGCCAGGTTCCTAGGAACCATTATGTCATTGTACATTAAAATTAACACTGTTAAATTAATGTTATTAAAGCATGAAGCGAGTACCACTAATGAAAAAGTTGTTGGCTGAGTTACTGTAATTTTGCCTAATGCAGTAACACTGTGACAGAGAGGCACATGGTTTGGTGCTCATGCAAGTAGATGGCTTTGTGCACTAGCATTTTGTTATTGATAAAATCCACCAACTGCAGTACGAACTTGTACCTATTTTTGTCTCATCTTATGCAGGGAGGAAAAGAAAATTACCTCAGTCCAAAGGGAATACAGGTTATGCTACTTTCCTTTGATAACACTGGGAAATAAGCAGCTTGCCACTCAGGATTCATTGGTATTCACTGTAATAAACGCACTTCCTGATGTATGTATGTGATAATAATGAGCACTGTACAAAAATGACACTATAATTTAGGAATAAGACAAACACAAGTGATGTAGTTCAAAGCTCCCCTGCACTCACTGGATTTGTGTTTGATTTTCTGTTTTGTTTTTAACTGATTCTCTGTGCCCACAAAAGCAAG
Organism: Pezoporus occidentalis; assembly: GCF_034315485.1. Taxonomy (NCBI): domain Eukaryota; kingdom Metazoa; phylum Chordata; class Aves; order Psittaciformes; family Psittacidae; genus Pezoporus; species Pezoporus occidentalis. The sequence continues at coordinate 1,733,098 of NW_026913857.1, read as the reverse complement.
GATAGCCTCAAGGGTTGCCCCAGCTGAAAAGCATCTGCAGTGATCCCTGCTGACCTTTCTTTCTGATAGCACCCCTCCTGCCTTTTAATGGAGGCCTGAACCGAGTCAGAGGTGAAACAGATAAATGACTGAAGATCCAAATGTTTTCTCAACAGGCAAGTTCCCACATGCTCAATTTTTTTTTCCTCCATGAAGAACAAGAGGGGGAAAAATTGCAAGTGATTAGCTAATGAACATCTGGTTTGCTTTATTTGTGCTTCCTTGCAGCCAGGGGTTGCATTTACTAATTTTTATTTCCTACTAAAAACAAAAAGGAGCATTTTTTTTCCAAAGAGGAGTAGGCTCTTTGCAAGTGTGGCCATTCTTTCCACCACTGTGATTACCTGGCCCGCATGCCACGTCCTGTGTGGTTACCTTCTGTCCTGAACTTTTCATGTGGTTTGACATGTCTTTAATTTAGACAATCAGACTACGTCTAACCTGAAACAAAAACACTCTTTGGAGATCCTGAGCCCTTTTTGAATCCTACAGATGTCAACCCAGAGGGATGTGATGTCAAACTGTTAATTATATGTGTAAAGAGGGTCGATGGTAATTACACACTAAACACAAATATTATCTGATATAAATATAGACTGATTGTGCTTTTGCACTACTGACTGCTAAAAATAGCTGATTTAAGGCCCAGCTCTGCACTGACTTCAGATTTGGGCAATGCCATTGATTCATGTTGATTATTAGTTCATGTTCACTTCAGCTCCTGAATTCATCTCTCTACATGCTTATTTTCAAGGGGTTTCACAGAACTGAACATTTGACTTTGTGTGGGGATAATCAGAGATGGTTTTTATGAATAAACACCTCAGAAAAAAACAATGAGTTGGAGATCTGCTCTCCCTCCACCTCACAGAAACCCAGTTTTCCAAGAGGGCTTAAGCACTCACCTGAACTTCCCTGACCCTTTCAGAATACTTCAAGCAGGTTCCCAAAATCTTTCCACTTTAGGGAATTACAGCCTTTCTTTGCATGGTCAATTAATTTCAGAGGCAAGTATAGCTTCTTCATTGTTTACTGTTGACCAGCATCAAACCAGGGATTAAGGAATGAGCCTGCTAGCTATAAACTCTTTAAAAACATGTTTTAGTTTCTTCCTCCCACTCCCACAGATTTACCTTCCACTTACTTTGCCAATGAGCTGCTCAAAGTTCCCAAACCCTCGAGAGTAGATTTTTATTCAACAGACTAAATTCCAAAATCATTAAAAAGGCCATTTATAGCAAATCTTCAAGCTGGATCCAGAGCAAAGTCGCGGCAATGTAAATCTGGAATGACACTCATGTGACACATGTAACTGATATCATACTCTGCCCTATTTTATCACTCCCATCTTTCTTTATCACCAGACTGTCCAACCAACTTGGTCTCCAGAGAAGGATCATAAACCCACAGGTAATTGCAGGATGGCCACACAGACAGAAAAAAGAAAAAGCCTGCAGATGGGTTGTTCAAAGAAGGATTTCTCAAAAAACACCAAACCACTGGAAGGAGCCAAGCTGTGTCTCATTTGTGTATGTAGTGAGTATCTGTAAGTTTAGTTAAAATCAGCAATAGCTGCAATATGCAGCGCCTATCAAAATCAGACATTTACCCACAACTGTGGCTTTTGAAAGACGTGATTTACTTCAGAACTGAAGAAGAAATAACAGGGCTTTTAGACAGACTAATAAATGTATGGTCCAGATAGTTTTCCAGTAGCATATTTATTGTCCAAGGCCTCCAGTCAGCAGCACACTTAATTCTAAGCACATGCTTAAGCGCTTTACTGAACAAAGCTGAAATGTGGACCTACCAGGCAGCTCAAGAGAAGTAGTTTCACATTAGTCATCCTTCATGAGCAATGATAGCAACTGAGCTTTTTACTATCATATGCACAATCCAAGCTTAGAAGCAGCTTTTCTCTTTGCAGCTGTAATCTAGCAGAGAAGACAGCAACGTTGGAGAGTAAGAAGGGCTTTCCTTGCCTCTTAGGCTGCCCTAATATGACCACTAGATGATCCAGCATGGAGCCCTGGAAAGGTTTCATCCAGTGTTGCAGGGGACAAGCAGCTGGTGTAGAGCTTTCAGAGCAGACGGTGGTACTGACTTACAGAAAGGTAAAGGAGGCAGGATTAGGAAAAGCTACAATAACCACACTTTTATGCCAGTGTTAATACAGTGTTAACACACATCTGACAAGGTCAAAGGCTCACCAAAGTCGGAATATTGCTTAGTATCCCACCTACCCCAGCTCTCCAGTTTGGGAGACAAGGAAAAGATCCAGGGTGACTATGTACATTACAGATGTGTGAAATCCTCCTTGCTTACTAAAGGCACTGGGTTAATATTCTCCTCCAAGGATTGTGTCTGAGAAATGGACTTTGGTACCTCTGCAGCCTTTAGAAGAGAAAGGAAAAGTAATAACCATATATTGTTCTATAAGGTGTGTGGTATCAAATGAAACCTGTATCAGAAGACTTCAGGGTTTATTTTGATGTAAGAGACGATTTCAGAAAATAAGATGTTGACATCTTATAAGATGGTGACAATCACCAGCAATGGTGATTAGTCATAGCTCCTCAAACAGAACATGGGGCAGGTAGGAGTATTCATTTGCTGAGGACAAGGGTTTGCATAATGTTGGGCAACTACTGGCACAAGCAGTTCCACAGACTTGTCATTAGCCTGACCTTGCTGGGGTCACTTCTGCAAGAAATCGCTTGACCTAATGTGTCTGGAGATCCCCAGACTGACCCTCAGAGTCAGAAAAAATCCTCAGAGAGGAAATCATCATTCACTGTGCATCATGCTAAACACTAGAGAATCCACATAAAATTGTCTCTTTAATTGAAGGGTGGATTCTCTGGTACCCACTTGCCTTACACTGTGTTCTAACCATTTCCTGCTCCCTTCCATTTTCTGATGTCTTAACAACAGCTGAGCTTAGCTTTCGCTGTGCTAGGAGGAGTAATTAGATCTCTCTCCAATGCCTGGCCATATATTTGCATAAAACCTGTTAGAAGTGAGACTTTCTCAGATTTGGGTGAAACTGGGCTGGGGGTAGAAAGTGATGGTGGCAAAAAGCAGGGATAAGGACCAAAACAGTCACACAGAGCATGACTACATAAATCTTTCTTTCCCCTTTGGATATCAGGCTAAAAACAGTGACCAAAATGCAGGTGTAACTTGTCACATTGCATTCTCTTGCTCATTTGCCAGTCTCTGTGACGTATTTTGACATGTGGTAGTGCTTGGAGGACTTGGCAGCAACAAAGTTCATGCCAGGCTCCACTCATATGCACTGAGGAAACAGTTCTCATATTCACAGATTTTTAGTCTAAATAAACTAGATAGGTAGGAAGTTGACAAAATTTTCATTTCAGAATATGCAAGGATTCACATTCACAAAGATGTTCAGACACTTCTTTCCTATTTATTTCAACAGGAATCAAGCTACAAGGTATTCTTTGCAGATTTGGGCCTCAGTAACTTGTCCAGTATTGTTCTGGAATTCCCATGTTGTTCTTGCTCATGCACATGTCAGTTCAGAGCCTCAACTGTAAAAGCAAATCTTTTCCCTGAGCAAGTCATGTCCAGCATACCAGAACTGTGGAAATCCTGTGAACACCCCAGTGCTAGCATGAACTCCTGCAGAGTGAACCTGAGCCTTCTGACAATTTCTCTGCAGTACTAAGTCATAGGGCTTGTAGTCCTCTAGAGATACTGTAAGAGGTAAGGAGAAAGCTGGTAGTTTTAGAAGCTATTTAAAAAGTCATCGACCAACACCTGCATACACTTTATGCAGAACAAGGACAGCACAGAGGTACATGCATAGGTTTAATAAAGTGGCTGACTACGTAAATGCAGGGGAGGAGGAATTATTAGGAAAGGCAACAGGAGACCTAGATTTACATTTGTTTTATATTTGAAGCTCCTCCCCAGTGCACAAAAACTAGGACTCCCCTGCATTGGTGTTGTGAAACATGGAACTGAAAAACAGTTGTTCCTCTCAAAAGCTCACAGTCTAAATAGTTTTTCTCTAGCAAAGAACACTAGAGTCCATAGAAGTCTCTATTTTCATCAGCTGCACTGAAGAAATCTGACCCTGTCTGATTTTCCAGGTCACTTGCCCACACACCTCTGAAGCACATGGAAAAGGGGCTGAGACTCATACAGCTTTACAGACATCACATCACAGCGCCAAGGAAATGGATGCTGTCCATGGAGAGCCAGTGAAACCCCAAGGGCACAGAGGCTTCCGAGGCTTCCGAGGTTTCCAAGGCAAAGTAAGCAAAAATCTTCCTGCTGATTCCAATGGCTTGTGGATCAGAGCCTTACAGCCCTGCCCCGTGCCTCAGGTCCCGGACAGCAGGGCCGAGGAGTGATCCCAGAACTCCCAGCCCTCATTAATGCCTGTGAAACTTAATGATTTGCAGAGTTTACTTGCAAAGCCTTTTAGAAGCAGAGACGAGTAAACAAGAGTGAAAAGTTAAACAAAGGAAATACATTTATGCTTGTACTGTTTTCAAGTTTATGCAAACAATCCATTTCTAAAGCTGTCACTGACACTCCTGGCACGTTCTCGTTCCCTAGCTCAAAGCCATGTTGGAAACTGAAATCACAAGCATTTCTGAGATGCTTTGGGCAAAATACCTCCCTCAGCTCCACCAGCTGAAAATCAGTGAAGTCCACTGCAACCATGGAGCCATGGCAACATCCTTGTGCACTGACTGATTGTGGAAGAAGAGGGAGAAGAGTCTTGAATTTCTTTGGCCACAGTGGTTATGGAAGAAATTGGTATAGAGTTAGCTAAATGAATTATGAAGATCAGTTAAAGAAATAACAGCAGGAAATCATCAAGCAGAGCAGGAATTAGAAAATACTACTTTCTAGCTGGTCAGGCAGTTAAGTGGATCTGCCATAAATGTAACCCTTTAGCTCATGACTTGACCCAAGGGAAGTAGACATGGACAGCCTGCCATCTCCACATTAGAAAGGGAGGTCACTCAGCTAGACCCATGCACTACCATGAGAGCTGGTGCAGTGTGTTCACTTCTCTGGTAGCCAGCCGTTCACATTAATTCACCTCTGGATGTTGGATTCTGCAAATTGCACAGCAATACAGGGGTATGAAGGGATGGATGGGGTTCCCATTTGGAAAGATAGGGTTGTCTCCCCAGCAACCTAGGTGCCACACAGCAGCTTTGCTTCTGTCTTGTAACAGCAGGATTGGTGGTGAGTAGGGCCAGGGGAGCAGCCAGGGCCTGACTCTTCCCCACACTCCCCATGCAGCCTTACAGAGTAAAGCAGACAAGTCCTTCTGCCAGTTTTCACAGCAAAAATTTTCACTTTCTGCACTGGCTTCCAGGGTCAGAGCCCAATGAGGTGAGTAAAGCCACAGTTTCCCAAACTATGCCTCAAAGAGTGGCATGGGTTTATTTCAAAGTGAAAATGCATGCATTCATGACAAGCAGCACACGCTCTGCCTCAGCTAGAAGACAGCATAGTTGCCATTCAGATGCCTCCTCACCCTTTTTCCTACGCTCCATTCAGCTGCACGAGACAGCACGTTTAACAGCTGATCCATCTGGAGGAGAGCCTACAAAGTTAATTTCTAGCTTTGAGATGGTTACTGGTAATTGTAGGTAATTTCAAATATAATTGCACTTGAGTTGAAAAAGCTCTGTTTGCAATGTTTATGCTCATCACTCTAATTTAAGACTTAGAACGCTGGATATGCTGCTCTTCAATACACACCCATTTTTCATCTTCCTGATTTTACCACCAGTGATCATAAAAACAGCCCCAGCAAACCACAGTCTGCAATGCAAGACAAATGTTTAAAAAGTTGCATATAAAGTTTCAAGCAAAGCTGCTTGAAGGTTAACAACGGAACATGTTAATGATTATCAAATAGACAAGGAAAGCCGCAAAGCGCTTCGAACACAGAAATGCAAGAGCCCCTCAAAATAAATGGTGGCTAACCTTGTTTAGAATAATACTTCTCTTCAAAGAAATGGAACTGTTGCATGTCGCAAATATGTCCACATGTCGTTTTAATACAGGAATAATTACCCATGGCATGTTTGTTAGTGGAAAAAGCAAAGGTCTCCTATTACTTACACATAATAAAACCTGCATTGTTTACCATGAATGAGTTATATGAGACTGGTAATAAATAAGTGTTGTAAGAAACTTTGGTGCCCAGGCCTACAAGCTGTTCTTAATATCTGCAGTTTGGTAGCACCTAGAGGCCCCTGGTAAAATCTGTGATGCTGAGTCTGCTGCAGAGAAAGAAATTGCCCCTGTTCTGAAACACATAAAAAACAGTATAGGTAGAGTAAAAAGATTCAAATCCCACAGCAGGGTGACTCAAAACACACAAGTATTTCCAGAAAGCCCATCCAAGAGGGACACACCGCAGGTGGCCCTTCCGCTGCCTCCATGATGTGCCCTGTGTGTGCAGCCATGTGGGTGGAAAGCAGGCAGGGGACAAAGCAAAACCAAAGGTTGTGCTTCAGCGCTGAGTAGATATTACCAAAGAAACTGTATATACAAAGCTACTCGTATCTGCAGCTGCTGACAGGCTGGAGAATCAAAGATGACCATTTTAAAAGCTAGGCTACACTCTTGAAGTCAAAATTAACAGCTGTGTGCCAGCTTATATACACTTAAAATATCTGATTTTTTTTGAAATATATATTTAGCTTTCTATAGTTGACAAAACTGCTTTGTAGGTTTTAGCTCTTTAGTGGCTAAAGTTGCATCTGCCAAATCTGTGCATGTATCAGAGTATCTCTATCTGTACCTTTATTCATAGTTAATCTCTATGAACATGTGCTCCTTTGAAGAAAAAAAAAAAGAAACCAAACACCTTAGCTTGCTGTACTCTCATGTCAATAAACCAAGACAGTTAAAGAAACTATTTAAAGCTGGAACTACTCAGGAAATTATTTGTTTTCTTATGAAAATTCCATAGGAAAACGGGGAAAAAAAAATCCTTTTCCTCAACATTTTCCTATTTTTTGTTTCAGAATGAAAAAGTGTATTTCCTTAAACTGTTTTTGTTAGGTTTTGGCAGCCATTGAACCATTTGAAAACTGTTGCATCAGAAAATTATCCATCCATCCCTACTGAGAGCATCAATTCTGCGAAGATTGGAATACTTGCTTATTTCAATGCAACCCATAAAGGTAAGCCTTTTTGCAGAATTAGGTCTGAAACGCTGTACTTAAATAATCTCTATATAACATATCTGAAGCAAACTTAAAAACCTTGCTTTAGGAATGAAATGCACATATTTTAACTTCTCAGTAAGTTTCTTTCTCTAGAGAGGATGCAGCTGTGGGATTACTAGTAGATGCTACCCATGATTTGTAGCTGTGCACCACTTGACCCAAGGCGGACATCACTCCAGGCAGTATTAGCTGTTCCATCACTCAGCCCAAGAAATGCAGGCCCATTTTCCTACTTATTTCTCTTTCTTCGCTTGAAGATTAAGCATACCAAGTCAGTGAGTCTCATGGCAACCTTGCAAGTAAGCAAGGCTCCTCCACACCTGTTCAGGAGAAAGCCCAAATGCTTGCTCCAAAATAATGCCCCAATCTTACAGGCATCAAACCCATCCCAGTGAGCTCTGCCCCTCCACAGACACTTGACTTGATGTGTTAGACCCACAACCCTATGCAACCATCTAGTATATGCAGAAAAAAAGAAAAGCTGAGTGTTTTACACTCAGGAGTAATACTGGTGGCCACCAGGACTCCAGATTCATCAGCAGAAAGTCCCTCACACTTTTCTGTCACCGAACTCCAGCTTCTGCTCTGCATGCATTAGGGACCAGCAGGCAGTGACCATGCAACAGGACCGAAGCTTCCAGCTTCTGACAACTGTTTCCACTCTGTTCTTTCAGACTTGCAAAATTTCTGCTCTGCTGTGACTATAATATCATATAAGGCTTCACTTAGGAGGCAAAATAATAGGGGGGCCTCAGAAACATGGTAATCAAAGGCAGCTGTATGCAAGAGATTACACTAGCTCTAAGAATAACTAGTAATTGTTTGCATGGGTAAAAAAAATTAGCTCCCAAGAAAAATTAATATCAGTTTAATCCTAATGGGAAGATGGTTAAACATAGCAGAGAAATAGCAGTAAGGGAGAAAAATTCAGGACCCTGATTCTGAGTGCCTGGAGTAACCAAACCTGATGGTGACACAGAGACACTGAAGTCTGATCATAAGGAATTTGACTGGTTAATTTTACTAATTCAGTTTATAGGTCACCTTCATGTTATTTTTTACAAAACTGCACTCCTGGTTCTTTAGGTAGCAATTAGACCTGAAAGATAGTCTCACATTATGTCTTTTAGCATCCCAGCACAACTGAGGCAGCAGCAGCTCAGGAGTTCCAATGCGCCTTGCTAAGCAGTATCTTCCTTTGGTCTGAGGGGGCTGATGGCACTACAGTACCACAAGATGGAAGACACTCTCCTCTTCATGTGTGCATAAGTTAGTATCTGTTAGCCATATGCCTGGGAGGAAGATGGCAGAAGATAATCTGGTATCATGCACCATGTTACTCTTCCATGACGAAGAGGTATAACACTAGTGGGGGAACTTGTTCTTCTCATGAAACCTTCCCATTTGAGTTCTGCCATTTGGTCTGTGAAAAGAGGAAATGGGTAATGGATGGGTAATCCCAAGGAGCACCAGCCAAGTTCCCAGAATTATTTTTCAAATGCCTTGCATTTCACTGTGCAAGTCGGAATACCAGAAAAATGACCTTTCTTGATAGCTGTTCTTCTATTCCTGGAACTTGGCAAAGAGACACCCAGTGATGCTAGAGATGCTCTAGTGTTCCACAGGCTAACAGGCAACACAAAATACTTGGAAAAAATGCAGCAAATGCAGGGCTGAGGAAAAATATTTCTGGTGATGAAGATCAACCCTAATCTTTGTAAAATGCCTGTCACCAACAGTATTGTTTATTATTACCAACTGCAGTCCTGCTGATACTTTAGAGCTGCAAGCTGGTTCTGATTCATAGTTCATCTGTGTTGTTCTGCATCACAAACCTCCATCCTTTTGCCTACTGCCCCAGTGAGAAAACTTAACTCCAGTATTTAACGATTAATCCATTGTATTCAGGACCCTCTATTCATCTTGAATCACTTGGAAAAAAATATAACCTTAATCTCAGTACCTTACACAGAGATTTGCTGTTCACTGGAATTTTCCAGTATTGCATAAACACACCTGAATTATTGATTTTATCTGATCCCTGTATCTGTTGAGATACTTGTATTTGCTGTGTACTTTGAGTCACCCGATGTAGTTACTGTTTCTGATTCAGTGTCTGAAGCTATTTAAATAGAAGGCTCTTTCCAGAACTCGTACAATTTGATTCTTTCTCTGAAATCACATTAGTACCTGTACTGGTAAGTATTTAATTTCTGGGCACTGCCTTCTAATAATTAATTAATTTAAAAGACTGAAAAGCAAAAACGGATGCAATTCCTGGCTAATCAAATTAAAGATCTTTGTTTAAACATAAGCTTTCTGTCCTGAGGAACCATATTTAAAATGACATTTTAAAATATATGCATTTAGGCTTCAAAATCGAGCACTGCCAGTTAAGCAGATACCTCACTACAGCTCTCTTGTGCTTATGTCTCGCAATGGGGTCTTTAATTACAGCATCATTTCAGACCACGTTTATGTATCTTATTCACACACAGTGAATAATACCAAATGAATGAGCGGCTGTTCAATATTTTGCCCCTCTTCACTATGCACTATGTCTCTGTGCCTTCTTATGCAACCCAAGCCCTGCTCCAAAGGCAGGATTAATAATTTCTCTCTCGGTTTTTCAAAAGAGCATTTAAATGTAATATATGAGTGCTTGCCCAATATTAATCAACTGCTGCTCACCCTGCATAATGGGCAAGTAGTGCACTTCCCATTTTATAGGCAAGGAGCTGAGGCACAGAAAGAAGGTCAAAAGTGCCCATTAATTTTCAGATCCCAATTTGATATGCCTTGGACATGATTATTCACAGTATTTAACATTATATACTACTTTATACACTCAGCATACTGCTCTTGTTGCATAAAGTGGCTGCTGGTGGTCCTTTGCTCTTTTGCATATCAAATTTGTAGGATCATAAGTCAGGAAAACAGAAGGTGAGCAGCTTACAAACAGTGACCCCCAGGAAATGTTCCATAAAGGGACTGCCCCACCTAGGAACACGGAAGCCCCATTTTCCCAGGCAGTATTACAATGCCTTAATTTTGGGACCATCCAGTTCGTCATTCATCACACTATTCCCAGTTGCTGCACCAGCAGAGAAAGGAATCTCGCAGACAATAACCATATTACTAGGAAAACAGTAATTGTTCATACAGACATTTCTCCCATCTACAAAACAAGGCAGCGGTCCAAGGGCAAATAGCTCATGGATTTACAACTAAAAGTCTCCATCCCACTGCAGATGCAGAGGGGAGCAGCATCACGGGCAGCTTGATGCTGATATATCCTTCATAGTCTGGAGAGTTGCTCCAAGAAAAGTTTTGGTTTATCCCTTCAGTTTTGCAGTAAAACATGCTCAATTTTTGCTGAGGGGATGAGTCTGTGTGCAGTTTATGAGAATGTTAAGAGAGACACAGTCCTGAGACAGTTGAGCAACTGTGTACCTGGGCTTGTGCCAGTGCCCATTGAGAAAAGGCTATGTGTGAGATGATGTATTTCTAGCTGAGTCTTGAAAACTTCCAGGGATGAAGACTTCCCTCTTCTCCCCCTCCACTAGCAGCTTGTTCCAACATTGCATTCCTCTTCCAGGAAAAAAGTTTTGCCTAATGTCCAGCGTGAACCTCACTCCCACACACTTCAATCCGTGGCCACTGCCCCTTATTTTATCACCTGCCACTGCCAAGAAGTGTTTTGATCTCATCATCTTTGTAGCTGCCTACAACAAACAGTTGTATTAAATCTCCTCTTACTATCCTCTTTGCTTGGCCTCAACCCTGAAATAAGCCAGGACTTTCTGTATGTTCTCCAGGGCCCAAATATACTCTTGGCCCAGAACAGAAGGCCCTGCTTCTTTCAGGGTTAAGGCCAAGCACCTGTACAACCACCCCAGAGCTCCCATCTGAGCCGCAAGCTGAAGTTTCTCTTCCATGTAGGCAGCTGGGAAGGGTTATTGACCCTTTGATATGGACTGGGGACACAGCCAGAGTCGGCATCAACAGAGGAAAATTCACATCAGTGTTTTCTCTGAGAACAGAAAAGGCAAATATAGTTTCTGACGTGTAACTGAAGTGCATTTCTCTGCTCTTAGGTCTTTCAGGCTCTAGCACCCAGGCAGAGCGATGGAGGCACACTCAGTGAGTTCCCAAGACCATGGGCAGGCAGAGACACCATCCTCACCATCCTGCTAACCACTGAGAAACTAAAAATGACCAAAAGAGCTGCTTTCTCCAGGTACCATTACATTCTGGCAAACATAACAAGAGGCATCCGGGCAGGGAAGGAGTTTAGACCAGGTACAATAAGAGAAAAGGCTGATCTGGCTGTGGCAGTTAACCTCTGACAGACAGTCTGTAATATACCTGACACAGAAAACAAACCAGGTGGTGCCACTGCTCGGAAAATACAGACACACAGCAGGGGAGGACTGGGACTGGAGGAGGGAGAGAAAGGGAAAACATGAGCAGGGGAAAATGGAGAGGGCAGGAGTCGTTAACCCCTGATAGCAAGTATAAAGTATTTTACTCCCCATCTCATTCATTAGACCGCGTCAACTCCAGAAGGACTACATCTATTCTCACACATAAATCTAGCAAGTTTCTCTTTTAAAAAGGCCAGACACTGTCTTTCCATGGCAATCCAGCTGTCTGGCCAGCTGCCTGCCTGCAAACAGGACTGCAAAAGCTCAGCTTTCTAAGATGAGGGCAGCACTCTCCCAGGGGCTCCCTGAGCCCTCTGCCCAGCTCGCCCACTGCCTCCCTGCAGTCCAGGGTAGCAAGAAGTCCCCAGGGGACAGCACAGTCCTGTCCCTCCAATTGGCAATGCCAGCCCACAGGCAGGAGCAGCTCTCATCCCCTTAGCATAAGCAAAGAACTAATTCGCAGAAGTTCAAAAGAGCTCCAGAGCACCTTTTTGGATTACTAATTTCATCAGTCATCCAGCATCAGTGGAATGATCAGTCCAGCATCCTCATAGTCCTCTCAGGCATCTGATCATAGGCGGTATGATGCAGGAAAAATGGAGCTCTGATCCTCTCTGAAGAGCCACATCCTTAACAACCCCAAAGAACAAGTATCATCTATAACCCATGATTAAATCAGGGTACAATTTTGAGAGAAAGGAATTATGCTGAACAGCTTGCATCTGCTGCTGGTTTGAAGCTTATCTCTGGGCTTTCACCTTGAGGGCTCATAGTCATGGACACAGAGGGCCTCCATCCTGCCCCATTTTAAAAGCTGCTCAAATCAGTAACCACCTGAGCAAAGCTTTGGGAAATCTAGGAAACAGTTCTGTCCTCAAAATCTAACCTGAATTTAGATTTAAAAGATAAAAATTCCAATAAAAGAAACAAGGGCACAGAATCGAGCTATTTTTAACACATCTGGCTATGGTTAAACAACATTGTTTTTCTTTGTAAGAACTTAGTAACATCAGGAAAGTTGGATAGCTTTCCTCAAGCTGAGGTATTACAGGGCATCTTGTATACCTTGGCATTGTGTGGCTTTCCAGGACATCATTTTAACACGTCACAAATCAGACTTTATGGACATTCTCCTATCATAAATCCATTGCAAAGCAAACACAAAAATTACAAGCTATATGTAGCCAGGTAAACTGCGCAGAAGATCACCAGTGAGCAGAGCATTTTTTAAATGTATGAACCGTAAAGCATTTTTGGTGTTTTATGATGGCAACATTTCTGTCAGGGCCTGATCCAGTCCTCTTTTAAGTCAAACAGTCTTTCCATTGACATCAGAGGGTGTGGGATTTGTCTCACGGCAACTTATACCAATGAGAACAATATTTTGCTCTGAAGTCATTACTTTCTGCCATGGGTGTTTTGAAAACAGCTCGTCACCTGACAATACATCCTGAAGGTACTGACAGTCCATGTGTTTTCATTATTTAAAAAGAGACTTGTAACGGGCTCAGCTGTTTAGGGAAGGTAATATTTTTCTTAAGAAAGCCTACTATAAAGTAAATTAGCAAAAAATCTTCTTCCAGCCGTAACTAAAACAGAAGGGCACAGCTGCCCTGGAGGAGTACAAGGGCTCCCAATGTAAACTCCACTGATATCATCACCATCAGAAGGTCATAAAATTGATTGATTATAAATACAGTCCTCATTTGTTTACAGCTTGCATTTTTGGGTCCTGGGTAATTAGCACATTAGCAATCTCTCAAAGTGAGTGCTTACAGGTGCCATTTCGAGATAGCCAAAGTGGAAAAATGCACAAGAGGAGACTAATTTTCCTTAAACAATTGCAGGATGGATGCATTAGGATGGAGGGGAGAAATGTCAGTTATGTAAGTGTTTAGCTACTTGATCACACCTACCCAGGAGCCCAGGGCGTAAGAGGCCATTAAAATGACCTGTTAATTTCTTTCAACGGTAAGGTAGCACCCAAAATATGAAAGACATGTCAGCAATGTGCGGGAGATACCCTCTTCGTGAAACCTGCGGCTGCCCAAGTCTTTCAAGATTCTTTTCCCTCCACACAAGGAAGATAAAGATCACCCTATTTGTGGTAACTGGTACTTAGTTCCTTTTAGTTACACTTAAAATAAACTTTTAGCTCTCAAAAGGTTTCTACCTTCAGACACACCACTACTGAGCTGTAAGCCAGCCACCTTCCTCTCAGCCCATCTTGGCTCCAAGTTCATGACTATTCTGTGCACGCAGGACATTAAACTTTAAAGTCACGTTTTATTTGTACAGCTGGATGCATCAGGTTTATGCTTATTGTCTAATTAGCCAACTAAACCATTTTTAAAAGGGGTTTAATGCTTTACCTCCAGTGAGATCTCTGTAGTGAGTGTGTGTTGAACTGCTAATGGAGACAAAGAATTCCTTTTTGTAGGAATTTGCAGGATTTTGGATACATCTTATGGGCCAAATCTTCAGCTGCTATGGTTTTGTTGGAGTGAGTCAGGCTATTCCCAATTACAGACATTGTAGGACTCTGAAATTTAACTGGATACTAGAGAAGCTATTCTAAAAGCTTCTAACAATTGTTCTTGTTTTAAGAGCGTTTAAAACTCCACAGCTAATGTCCAGATTTTTCCTATCCTCCACAAAAGTTTGTTAGAAAAGCCTCCTACATTTGGAACAAGATAACTGTCACAGGATTCACCATCCCATTAACTAGTAAAGTGTGCAATATATGCCCTGGCATTTACACGATTTCACAGATTAGTTCTTTGGAAACATTTCTGCTGGAATTACTTACTGTAGAAGTAATTCAGAAATCTCATACCAACATTTTTTTCATCCATGAAACATGAGTGGCAAATGAGCAAAAAGTGAAGTCACTCACATATCCTTAGTAGCTGGTATTATCTGTTCATTAAAAAAGAGATCTTGATTCACATTTGGGAGAGGGGTGCTGGTATTTCTATTAATGCTAAGCAGTGTTCTTAAATGGAAATATTTTGGAGAGGAACTGCCTCTTCTTATATTTGTATAAGCCATAGCAAAAAGCAACCTGAGAAGTGCCTCTAAAACACTACAACAGCACCGGTAGTAAATAATGCTAATAACCCTTAATTAAGTGCCTTACTGAATTCCTGTTTCCAAGTGCCATGAATATAATGTGCTAAATGATAGCAAATTAGCTTTAAACATGTTAATAGAAAGTTAACTTAGTGCTGAAGGATGTTTGTTGCCATTCTGACAGGAGGGGAACTTCTCCATTAAGATTCCTGTCCAGCCCAATTGAATCCACAAGTTACCCATTCCCTTTTTTAGACCCTCAAACTTCCACACACACACAGACCTGTTTTCAGTGTAAGGCAATAACATTTTACTGCTTTAGTCCTCGTGTTTGTTTCATTTACAGTTGGACTTGATGATTTTAAAGGTCTTTTCCTACCTAAATGATTCTATAGTTCTACGATCTGGATGGCTGTATCCTCCTTACACAGCTGTTTGACTTAGTGCTGACTCTACACCCATCAGTATACACAATGGCCACCCCCTGGGTTTGGCTCATTTCAAATCTGCTTTGAGTTCAAGGAGGCACAATTTCCCGACAATATTTATCCAGAGACAAACATGACAACTTCAAAAGTACCAGCAGCTGTACAGATGCAGAATACTACACAGCGCTTGCTTGGCCTGAAGAGCTTGCTGTTTGACAGGTTTCCTACTTTGGGCATGATGTCTCCTTATACAAATGTCTCATTACCAAACTACAGAAGAGAAGAATAAGCAAATGATTCAATTTCTAACGTTTGAAATTCTTACAATTTTTATACTTGAGCCAGTTGATCTGCTAAGCCCATAAACATAACTTCAGTGGAAAATCTGAAGTATTCGATCAGATAGTGTTCTGTTAATGGTGATGACCTAGCAAAGTGAGCACAGCAGTTTTTCTAGCTGCAAATGGGGGGGGGGGGGGGGGGAGGTACAGGGAAATATCATATCTATGATTTATCCCAGAAATTTCTCCGGTTATTCTGAAATGTTTTACTACCATTCCCCACAGTTTGTTGGTTTTTTTTTTTCACACTATCTTGCTGCACTTTTGAGGCTGGATGATCAATTAACGTAAATTATCACCTCAGCACTGAAGTCAATGAGTTGAGTTGGTTTATAGCAGTTAAGGAGCTAGCTCCTGACAGCTCTACTTTGGCAAAGAAATGGCTGAACTGTGTTTTGCAAACAAGCAATCCAGGGAACTTCACTCTTTTTCTCTGTTCATGAACCAACACTGGTTTGGTAAGAGATATTTGTTATTCAAGTACTTGTTGGACAGCTTGGATCAACAATGGCTCATTCCAGAAACAGTTCATTTCAATGTCTTGCTGCTCATGGGGTGAGAACTGTCACCTAAATCAGATGGAGCTGATTCTAATCTTTGAGGGGATGAATAATCCTTTGAAAAATAGGAGAACAAAGGCTGATGAAGAACAAATATTCCTGTTCACATGTAAATATAAGTACGCATACAAAGAACAACCAATTCCCAAACTACCATTCGAATAAAATCTGTTCAGGCATACACAGTCAGGGAGTTATCAAGGACATCCACAGACTCAGTCCGCCAAACCCATCTGGAGTAAAAAGTATTAAGCGTTGAAGGGGTTGTTGTAGCCACTCTAATTAAACTTCTGTCCCAATGGCAATGGGATTTCAACCCCTAATCCCTGTACTGACCCCACTAAACAGTGGCTGAATTAGAGTATCCTCCCTGCAAGGCTATTAAGACTTTCAGAGATGAAGCATTCAAGGCATCCCTTAGTAAAATGCAGCAATGTTTAATTACTCTGTGTTGCTATTTACTTACATTTTCTTGTTCAGAAATGTTCATCCTCAGGTTCCCACCTATCAGTTCATGTTATTCCTTTTGCTGCTAGATTAAAAAGCACTGCTGTTATCTTTTTGCAATGGACAGACTGCAGGATAGCACTACCTTCACTTCCTCTTTCAACGCCTACAGCAACTGTCTCACAGTACTTGGCTGGCACCTTTCTCTAAACTTTAGATAGCTGAGGTGAGCTACAGAAAAAGTATCAAATAAAGGTTCCTATGAATTTCTTAGTGAGCATCAGGATGAAAAGTGTCCCCACGCTGTGGAGTGGTGTGTGCAGGGTTTTCTTACGTGTTTCAAGTATGTATGCATAGGTTAGAAAACCAAGGGATTTTACAAAGCTCTACCACCACCCTTAACTGCCTTATTTAAATGACACTTCAGGTCCTGCAAGCTCACTTCCTATGTATTGCTTCTCTGTTTACACCACTCTCAGGACAGTCTCTTTGGCTTGAGTATCTGAACGGCGAGCCAAACCAAACTGATTTCAGAATGTTTTCTGAAAATGTTAATATTGCTTTGTTACATTACCAGGCCGATGTGAAGTCTTTCTCACTTGAATTTCGACATCCTGGTGTTGGTGCAGAAGTGCATATGGCTGTGTGGAGCCTTATGGTGCTCTTCATAAGACCGCATTGTTAATGTTATTGCAAATGTGAGTTTCTACATGCCATCACTGCAACTCTCACCTCATCATGAGCCAAATGAAGGAACAAGGCAAAATACTAAAAGAAAAAACTGAAAGTGAGCTGGAATTAATTTCACTGAAATAAATATTTTTGTAAAATCAGCTGTACAAGCTAAACTGTTACCACATCATCCAGGAATGAAGATATACTTCTCCAAGTTGCAGATCTTTTCTGTGGACTTTTCTGAACCAATCATGACACTACATCTTCACCACACTTTCTCTTTGAAACTTAGGTGTAACAAAAAGAACTCATTCTATAGCTTGGGCCATATATAAATCTCCTGAGCACTAGGTTAATACAAAAGTGGAAATCAAAGTTTCATAAATGACTTACCAGATACACGGACTAAATTTTATCTCCAGATTACCACATGATGTTCAAAGTCCCCTTTGAATTCCATGGCAGGTACCTCCCTTAAATGACCATAAACACCAGAAATGACCAAGTTCGCTTCTAACTAGCAACTGAACCACAGTCTGCTCCTAAACAGAATCCTTCAGATAGTAAAAGTGAGATTATCTGCACAGGTACTAAAGGGCTGCACCAGTTTCTAGCACTGGAGAATCTGTCCTTCACAGATTCAGAGGGCTCCTGCAGAGCTCTATGCAGACCAGCAGTGGTGTATAATGCATAGATTTTAGAAAGCTATCTGGGAATTCCCCAATGTGCCCCTCAACCACGAGGGTTACCCTGTCTTGGCTTATTTTAGCCAATTGTGGTCTCCTCTGTGCAGGGAGAGGGCATCCTTCTAAATACATTAGTGACTCACCCCCAGCCATAACCTACCATTGTTGAGAAAATGTGGTTGTTTATGTCTGGGGAAGCCAAAAAAAGATTTGCCAAGTGCTTCCTTTGGTAACATCTTATATATTTTAATGACACAGCTGCTGCCAAGCCACGGGCTATAATGTCTCCATAATGATGTACAGCTAGCTAAGCACATCCAAATCACAAGTGTGCCCTTGAACAGTCTAAAGGAGCTGCTTCCTCACTATCCCTCCTGGAGGCATACCAGTACTCTGCATGTGCCCCCACCACTGGTCCATATGCATGTCGCATTTGATAAACACATTCAGGCAAGTGACAGGACCAAGCTCTTCTCAGGAGGAAACCTGGAAAAACCTGGAGGCTCCGGAGCTGTAGTTCTCAGGCATGTTCTTCCTACTTTTTCTTTTTATTTTATTTTATTTTAATACAATTGAAAATAATTAAAGGCTTCGAGACAAAAAGGAAAGAGATTCTGTTTTCCTGGGCATACACTATCATAGCCTTGCAGGAAAATTAAGTAAAGAAAATCTGCCACACATTGGCGTAGAAGGGAGAGCCCCCAGTCCTGTGGCCTGGGAGAGGAAAATGTCACTGTTACTGTTAATGTTACTCCCTTAGTGTTACCGGTTTGCATTTCAGTGTGGCCACCACAAGCTATCCTAATCATCTCAAAGTGAATCATCCTGTGTAAGGTTCAGAACACAAAGAAAACATCGTTTTGTTTCTCAAATTGCCCACTCTGCATCAGCATCAGGACTCTTTCTCTGTGTCAGGGCCCTGAGGGCACTAATAGGCCTTAAGGGCCCTAACGGGGTTCCACTCTACATCCCTGCCCATGGCCCAGGAGATCAGCCCAAGGCCCTCAGTCCCAGCCTGAGCAAAGTCTGCAGGGTTCAAGCCACCCTAACCAGCAGATAGCCTTACATTGTTCCTCATGCCACTGGCCTCAGATCAGAGCAAGAGTGACACTTGCAGCAGGCAGCTGGAAGAAGGTGATCACAAGATAGCACTCAGATAGCGACTCGGTTCATTCCACCTTTAGAGAGCGCTAGAGGTCAGGGAGGAGAAAATCACATGTGGAACTTTTAGATGGTCCACATAGGTAGAAAAACAGTTCTAGAAAACTTACTCTAGGTTAAAATGCTTAAAATAGATTAATCTGGGGATGTGCCTTCTAGCACTACTACTTTCAAGGTCAAGGGAACTGATTCTTCCTCTCTACGCTGCTCTTGTGAGACCCCACCTACAGTACTGCATCCAGTTTTGGGCCCCCCCAACAGGTCCATGTCCTTCCTCCCCAAGAAGGACGTGGACCTGTTGGAGCGAGTCCAGAGGAGGCCATGAAGATGCTCAGAGGGCTGGAGCACCTCCACTATGGAGACAGGCTGAGAGAGCTGGGCATGTTCAGCCTGGAGAAGAGAAGGGTCTGGGGAGAGCTTAGAATGACCTTCCAGTACCTAAAGGGGCTGAAACGGGGAGGGATAGGACAAGGGGGAATGGCTGTAAACTGAAAGAGGGGAGATTTAGATCTTTAGATAAGTTCTTCCCTGTAGGGTGGTGAGGCCCTGAGTGGTGGTTGTCCAGAGAAGCTGGGGCTGCCCCATCCCTGTCACTGCTCAAGGCCAGGTTGGATGGGGCTTGGAGCAACCTGGTCTAGTGGAAGGTGTCCCTGCCTGTGTCAGGGAGGTGGAACTACATGGCCTTTAAAGTCCCTTCCAACCCAAATCATTCTATCGTTCTGTGATTCTCTAGGAAGCTCTCTCCTGATAGAAAATCATATATGCAAAACTGCTTCTTGCAACAGTCTCACTTTGACAACTTTAGAAAGGCAATAAAATTACAGAAAAATAAGCAGTGATAGCATTTCCCAGATTTGCCCATGCACCATTCACAATTCACTTTGACATGAGGCTGGAGTTTCTCAGAAGTAACCATTGATGTTTCAAGTTTCTATGTTTCATTGTCCAGTTTGGGGCGTGACTTTCCAAGAACAAAGAACTTCGTGAAAATCAGTTCCTGACACTATCAGCCAGTTGATAATTAGGGACATAAGTGCCTACATGAGGCATCTAATTCGAACATTTTTGCTGACACATTCTGACCTATCAACCTCCTCCTTGCTGATCAGCTGCATAATGCAGAGACCTAACAAGTTAATCACCCAGTGGTTAAAAGTAGTTTCTAAAATGAAAATAAAACTTAGGAAATTATCTTCTGGCAAATGCAATGAAAGTATGCCTGCTACTGATGCAGGCAAGATTAATCTTATTTTTTTTGGTGGGCAAGATGAGCTCTGAAAGAGCAACTCTTATTAAAATCGCACTGGCATTTTAGTGACATTTTGGCAAAACACCACGGAAACATTTGGTCACATCCTTTCAACCCTTAATCTCTTCCTTAAATGTGCTCTTTAGTATGTCACAGTTGTTAAATTTGTAACAATAATTCCCTTGAGACTAAATAACAGGGCTTGGTATGTGAAAAATGAACAATACATTTACATCAGTAAACCAAGTGGAAATTTTAAATAAACGTATAATTGAGTACAAATAGTCTGAATGTTACCTTTATGAAATTTGACCATTTTGTGGACTGATTTTAGCAGCGTGATGTCCTAAATAAACTCAACTAAAACATATGCTGTCATTCTCTTTTTCAGTTGTGACATAACTATCCAGATTTATTGCTTCTGATGGCTTTATTGGTGTTAGTCAAACATCACTGTCCAGAAAAGCAACTAAACACTTAATTTTAAAACTTCCATTTTTCAAATGGCCAGCAAAATCCTAGAAACAAATCTCGTAATGTATTGGCATTTTCAGCTATTTTTGATGGGAGGGAAGAGAAGTTGAGATTTGTATACAAAAAGACTCCTGCTAAATCTAGTATGGAATTTGACTGCACAAACATTGAGTAAATCAATGCCCCAGAAGCAAGTGGCTGGTCTGGGTAGAGAGAACACAAGGCTGGTGTGTTCCCTAGTATAACTGCTTTCATGTGATCTGCAATCAAAGCTTCTGTTCTTGCTGCCCTAACTTTGCTTCTGTAGGACTAACATTGCATTATATAAATCTTCAGGACAAGTAATTAACAACTTATTTTATTTGTTGTGCAAAGTTTTGAGGACTTTTCTAGGTCCTGTGTAAACGCTAAAATTACTATTAACCTGTGTATTTCTTAGCCAATATAAACAGCTTTCAGTATGTCTGCATCTCCCACCAGGGCTCAGGGCTGTAGTCCTACTCATTTTAATGGGATTTCTTCTCTCATAACAGAGCACTCACTGTGTGCTATGGTGGCAGCAGGACCATTCAGAATAGGAACCAATCCATTTGCTTTTTCCTTTAAAAATAAGATCAACCCATTTCAGATTCTGGTTTCTAGGGCAGAAATCCCATAGTGCTTTGAGCCTTGAGCATTTACTCAGACCTCCTTTTGGCTTTAATACAACTGTAAACAGCAGTACAATTTAACAGACACATCAGTGCACTGGGATTCAGAAGTTCAGCGACCAGCTCTGCTGCTAACCATTGCCACCTGCTTTACCTCTTGGTGCTCTTGCTCCTCTCCCACTCTGCGTCTGCCTTGTCTATTTAAACTATAGGCTCTTTAATGCAAATACCATCTTCCTGTAATAGTGTTGAGTGCTCAGGATCGGAGCCATGACCTCTTTTGGAGCTACCAAACATTTGTATTAGAAAATATATATTAGAATATATTAGAAAATCTATATAGAAAATAAGAACACAGAGACAGTCTTTCCCTCTTGGCTTTACTAATAAACATGGGTATTTCAGCCACAATGTATCAGCCCTGTGCTCTCCATCTTTGTTATCGCTAATTGCTTATCTGCTAAAATTTTCCCCTTCGGAACAACATAAAGCTTCCCTGTCTCCTTAACCCATTGTTCTGTGTTACCAAGACTACATTCAAAGTCCAGACTATGTTAGTACAGTTGGAAATTCAATCATTCCACACTATTAGAAATATGCAGGTCAAGATTGCCTGTGCCTTAAGACCTTGGTGTGCAGGTGATGATGTATATGCCTTCTTGCTATCCTCAATCTGTTTTTTAACTCTGCTAGCCTTAGGCGTGTTTGACTATGGATAACAGAGGTGGAGAAGAATTCAGATATGGTGGGATGGTGTGCCCCTGGCTCCAGGTCTCATTACAGCCTAGAGACAAATGGACATGGATCTGTCTCGAAGTCTGACTCCTCTGAAACTGATCTTGTTTGAGAACCACCTGCAACTTTCATGCCAGCACTGGTCTCCTCTCAAAGTCAACTCACTTGGGGTCCTGCTTTCACACCCAGTCTCACTTCTCCTCCTTATAACACTTTGTCTCATTTTGCCTGGCCAGCTAGTCCTCACTCTTATTCATGTCTGTCCTTCACACACAGTGCTTCTCTGCCCCTGCTTCTTCCTCCCCTTCTCTATCATCACAGATAATTATTTCTGTCCCATACATTCCTGATTTTACTATCCCCACCCAATTTCCAATCTGAAGCTTTTTCTGTCCTTTCCCAAACAACTGGCTTGCACCCATTCTCAGTTTCCCTTAGTTTATTAATCCACATCTCTCTGCAAGTCCTGTTCAGTTTCCTTATGCCACGTCTTCAGACATAAGAATATGCCTTGGAATATAAGAATATTTCTTTGAAGGCGTCTTTCTCCTATCTTCCCCCATGCTTGTGCTAGTCCTGGTCCCATCTGAATTTAACTGATAGATTGCTCTATATTTTCTGGCATTTGATGACCCAGGAAAGAAGAGGTCAGGCAGAACAAGCTCTAAAGCCAACCTGCATCTCCCTCCCAGATCAGCAACCACCACAGCTGCCTGGGCAGCAGCTACATTCAGGGCAGGGAAACCTCTTCAGGATTTCAGCTAAATCTGCACTGAGCACATACAAACTGAGAATTTTCAGTCCTGTGATTTGCCAAGGTGCAGGCGTATTTTTATTGGTATAGGAAAAATATAGTGTTCCTGGAAGCAGCAGGACAAATACACTGTAAAGACATGAGGTAAGAAAAGCTTTTTGCTGTTCTTCTGAATGAAATTCTTGTTACTCAGTCACCAAAAGAGTACCTGCTGCTTCTGGGCAGATATTTTTAAGCCACTTGATTCATTAATTGCACTTCACCTGATAAGTTTCTGGGCCAGTACCAAAAATATCTGTATTCTCCACTGAGACATATTTTGAATGGTGTCATGTGATGATGGGGGAAGGGAGAACATGCAATCACATAACCTTCAAAGCTCAGAGTTCTCATTAACCCACACTAAATGTCAAAGTCTTTCTAGCTGAACCTGGCTAGTTATCAAGAGCTTCATACTAGGGCTCGTACAGTAACAAACCCACTTAACATCTGCCCACATCACCTCTGCTGGTCACGTATCTCATGAATGTGTGTTTGATCTATTTCTGTGAAGGTGATAAAAGTCAGTATATTCTCAGCCAAAGCAACATCTTTCATGACTGGATGGACTTCCAATATTCCAGAAACACACAGCACCTAAGAGCCTAATTCTGTTGCACTTAGCTTCCCCCAAAAGAAAGACAACAGCACCTTTCCTTTCCACCTGTTCTCAAGACTGTGGATCACATCTCTAGAAAACAAAGCATCAAAAGAAATTCAGCTGCAACAGCACAGTCCAACAGTTATGCAGGTAGCAAATTCCCTCAGGAGTCTGTCAGACAATGCTGCTGCTCATTAGGGCTGGGTGGGACAGGAGAAATGGGAATAGACATTTCCCTTCATTCATCAAACTGGAACAAGACAGAGTTCAGAAAAAGAAAAGGCACTTGGCAGAGTCAATGACTGGGACACATCAGGAGAAAGATTTTGATCATTAAAACTGCAAAGAATGAACCTTAAAAATAAGTTGTTACATAAAGGGGATTTTTTAGTTACGGGAATGTTTGATCCGATTCACATCTAAGGATGTGTACCCATTTTAAACGGAAAATCCTTTAGCTTTGGTATGAATTTATCTAGCCTGCCAGAAAAATTGCTCATATCAAACTGTCATTTGGATGTTCAGCCATTGAAAACACAGTTAAAGCATGTCCCTTAATTAGAAATCCTGTGGAAATGAAAACAATCCTCTGTGGCATCTAGTTACCCTGGATGGTAAATTGGACTTATCATTTGGCACGAGCCCCTTCCTGTTTGTGTGGGTGGACCGAGGCAGAAAAGGAATTCTGCTCCCCTTCCAACAGCCCTCAGAGACAAGCAACCTCCCATGCCAAGGTTTTGTCTCCCGCAAGCATCTCGCTGCAAATAGGTCTGCTAGACGCAATGAGCTGCTCAGATTAGAGGTGAATGTAATAGGCATCTTCTGCCCGGCAGGGACCAAGAGAAGCTTATCACAGCATTTTAGTGGATAAATATATTTAAAATCCGTTTCATCTCACTAGATAGACTCCCTTTGATCAGGGTGCATTCATTTTCCAGAAAAATGTCTTCAGTCATTTGCTAGTAAAAACAATGCAACTCAGTAATTACCTTCTGCTACTGGACAGACTGGAGAATTTGGCTGTATCAGTCCTTCCAACTCTATCCATTTGATTGCTGGTCCTGTATGACTACATCATAGAATCATAGAGTGACAGAATGGTTTGAGTTAAAGGGACCCGACAGATCATCCAGTTCCAACCCTCTGCCACAGGCAGGGTCACTTTCTACTGGACCAGTTTGCTCCAAGCCCCGTCCAACATGACCTTGAACACTGCCAGGGATGGGACAGCCACAGCTTCTCTGGACAACCTGTGCCAGTGTCTCACCGCCTGATAGTGAAGAATTTACTAATACTGAAATATATCTATGTTCCTAATATCTAATCTAAGTCTACCCTTTGTCAGTTTAAAGCCATTCCCCCTTAGTTCTATCCCTACATACCCTTGTCAAAAGCCCCTCTCCTGCTTTCTTGCAGGCCCTTTAGGCACTGGAAACTGCTCTAAGGTCTCTCCAGAGCCTTCTCTTCTCCAGGCAGAACAACCCCAATTCTCTCAGCCTATCTGCATAGAAGACATGCTCCAGCCTTTTGAATCATCTTCATGGCCTCCTCTGGACTGGCTCCAAAAGGTCCACGTCCTTATATTTTATTCAAAAACCCATGTTCCAGCAGCTTGCTATAAGAATTTCAGGCTCCTTAAAAATTAAAACATGTAGAAAATCCTCACAGTTGTGAAGGAAATCTTAAAAGATTAATCCCAAAGGTTAAAAAGCAAAAGGTGCATTTTAGCAATAATGATGGTTAACCATTGGAATAAATAACTTTGGGATATGTTAATTTCTTTCTTATTTGAAGTCTTTAAGTCAAGATGGCATAACACATCCTCTTGTAGGCAGCAGACAGTCTGATACACGAGCTTTTGAACTCTACCCAGGAATCACACAGTGAAATTCTCTGGATCAGATTTTGCTGATCAGATCAGAGAAACACAACTCCTCCCTGGCACCTCAGACTATTAACTGAAGGGAAGAACCCCAAAGAGCTTTGGTTTTGTGCTGTGGTAACAAATTCATGAGAATGTTATACACTGACAGCATTGACACACTGCATTCAATTTCTTTGAAAACTTGCTTTGTTTATGGCCCCTTTTTACCAAGGCATTTCTCACTTTATAGGAAATAGATCCTCAGTTGTCAGCCAACATAGCCAGTTGACTTGAGATGAAATAAGTCAGGATTTTCCTCAAAGTAGCCACTTCTCCTTCAGGAAGAGCTCCTGAAATGGTTCCCAGATCTAAGAATATTTGCAAGGAAGCCTCATCCCTCAGATTTCCCAGGTTTTACAAAGGTTACAGACCAGCTCCACGGAGTCTTGGTAGGAATTTCCTCTTATCCAACAAAAAGACCTTAGGGGACTGAAGAAGTGATGTAATTTTAACCCACATGGACTCAACATAGGCAGGTTCAGAGGTGTGAAGATAGACATAGCAGGGGAATCTGCCCTGTGCCAATCTTTCTCTGGGAAAGCTACCTCTGCTGCAGGACCAGTATAACAAATTTGGTGTGGTTCTGTTCCTTTTCCATCACTTTCCTCACCAAAAAGTTCCCCATTTCTTGGCGAAGCTTCCCAGGACAAAGGCTGAGGAGAGGAGACTGACTGCAAGAAGCAATAAAAATAAAAGTAGGGTATTAAATAAGGCATTGCTGTAGAGTACTAGGAAGGGTGGAAAGGAATGGGCTCATGTATATTATAATCCTATAAAAGAGAAAGAATTCTTAAATGAGTATTAAAGAGGGTTGAGTTACAGCATGAGGAAACTAGTTTAATCATCTATTGTGCAGCTGTAGTTAATTTTGTACAGATTTTACAGAGATCCCAGCTACCATACAATGTTCCATACAATCACTGTGACACTCCACTTTTATCACAAGTGCTGTTAATGATGCCATTACCTGGGCAAATCTTCCATCAGCCTCGGTTAGATGTCTCCTTAAGTAGGACCTGAGGTCAGATAACACCTGATGAATATACATGGCAAAAGGACAAATCTGCTTCCTGACTAACAGAAGAGAAACACATGGTATGTGGGGTTACATAACTGCACACACACATGCTTTCCACCCAGGCAACCAAAGGGAGATTAGCTCAATCTCTGTAACAAACCTTTAAAGCCCCCCTGGTGAGGGGTGTCTCCTTGGGAAAGTCATATAATACTCTAAAATTTATTAGGATCCTAGTTCTTATTTGGGAACATAAGATACTTTCTTACAGATGGCATTTGGAAATACTCTAACAGCTAATTCATCTCAGTATACATCCAAGTCATGACTGAGTGACCGGAAGACTGATTGCTTCTGATCGCCACCTGAAAATCTAACAAACAGGTAACTGGATAGTCAAACAAGCAATTAGCAGCCAAATTAGATGATTAGTTATCAATCAGCTCAGCTGCTGATGTTCATCAGACCCCTAAAAGACTAGCAGCAACCTAACTGAAAAATTATCCTTAACCACTTAGCATTTTGCTAAATCACGGACAGTCAAATGACCTCAGCAAATTGTTTCTTAAATCCTAAACAAGCCAAATCACTTTTCACAGTGCTCTTGAATCTCCAGGAGTCATGTGATGTGTGTGTGTTAAAGCATTTCTTTGAGAGGGACATCCCCAGCATATGAAGGGAAAAAAAGCAAAAAGTCATATTTGGTGTAACTCAGTGAAAAGTCTGTTTTTCACTTGGCAGAGAGCTCACCCCTTAGAAATAAAGCTATAGATAACCCACATCCCCAGACCACCTGTAGTAGGCCCATCAGCATGGGGATTTATACATGAGAATATATACTCCTGCATAGCTTCCAGAATGGCCAACAGATGCAGATCCTCTTGGGACAATGTGGATTCCCCCTATTCCCCCTATCTCCTGCCTCAAGGAAGAGAAGGGAGTGGATTAGACTTTCTCCTGGGCCTGCAAAGCCTGAAGTCTGGGAGGGTGACACTGTAATGCTCCAGCTCAAGCAGCCTTAGCTTGCCCCTAGAACCTGAAAAGAAAGAAAGAGCAGCAGCAAATGAGGGATGAGCTAATTTGTACCCTACCCAGTGAAACTACACTTGTCTGCCCTTTACATTATCCACATCTGGAGATAATCCACACAACTGAACTGCAGGCTGCACACTGCAAAATACCCTAGTTCCTCCTTAGTTTGGAACCAAACATCAAGATTCCTTCCATTACAACAGCTACTGCAACACAGCCGCTGCTTTCTGTAACTGCTGGGCAACATCATGTTAGTTGTCACAGAGCTCCATGAAATAAAGAGCAATCAGACCCTGATACAGGCTACACATTGTGGTAACTCCTGCAACTTCCAGAGGCTTTAATGCCTGGTGAGAACACTAGCACTTTGGTATATTACAGCATCTGCTGTCCTGAGACCTCAGCGTGTGCTACCAAAGGAAGGCCAGCCCTGTCCCCAGGGTACTGATGGGAAATTGCAAGAGGAATCACTGATGTCACCACTTCTGATGTGGGAATCGATCATAAACACACTCCCTTGCAAAATGCAAAGTTCTCCAGAAGAAGAAAGGAAATTCTGCTATTTGGGAAAAGATGTCAGATGACGTAGGATACAAAAGTTCACTTTCCTCATGACCACACAAAAAACAGTTCCTGGCTGGACTGGAATTGTCCATACGTGTTGATAAATGTGTTAATCTTAAATCCCTGGTTGGTTGAGCCTTCCGTGGTGACCTGGAGTAACGGTGAAAGACATTTTGTCACTTCCTTTGATTTTCACTGGTGTTCTTCTATGTCTTGCTCTAATTGCTTCAAATGCAGAACCAGGCTTTTACTAACCTGATGAAACATCATTGTAGCTGCGACTTTCAACTGGTCTCTTAAATAGTAGGAAGACAACAGCTAAGATTTAGAAGCAGCTGTAGTTGAAATATTTTTGTATACTATAGACCCAGGGTTCCTGATTACTGATGTCTTTTGTTTATGTGACCTTTGATCTGCTGAGCAAGTGTTTGTCGAATGGTATTTCAGCCGTGTGTTTGACGCGCCACAATCCTGACAGTTGTGCAGCAGATGGGTTCACTGACACAGCAATATGCTGCAACCACTGAAGAAACGATGATACCAACTTTATTTTACACCAAAATTGGGAAAATCCATTTTGTACATAATTAAATGCAGCCCTTAACAGATATTTTGATGCAATTCTGAAAGAAATGTGCTTCTTATGACTCAGGGCCTTATCTGCGTCCCTGGGTTGAAAGCTCTCCTTATCAGACAAGTGCTTTTGATGTCAGATTTTATGTTCTTCCACCATTCCGAGGTGATCCCCTTCACCCCTTGTGGTGAGGTTCCCAAATATATATGAATACTGAAGGATCACAAGTCTGTCAACATAACACATATTTCTAATCTGATAGGAATTTTTGAAAATGCCACTCTTTGTAGCTAATTTTTACTTGCTCTTCCAGTGGCTGCTTCCTCTCCCATTCTCTTCCCATGACTACAGGTGGTATTCTTCATCTAAAAATTACAGTGATCACAGCCTCTGAGGTTAGTACCTACAGATTCCTTTGCTGTTCTTTCAAAAAAAAAGCCTTCTTTAGCTTGCTAATGACAGAGCAGAAAAGTCATAAGATAAGGTTTGCTTGGGTATAGCAATCCTTCAGTCTTCGGAAGTTATCTAGGTGTTGACAGTACAGAGCTGCAAACATGGAGGGAAAGCAGTTATACAATTTTGTAAGTACAATTTGGACAATGAAGCAAAAGTATCTGGTGAGCACTTAAAAACAAGCCCCGTGAGATGTGCTCATTCCTCTGTGTCTTTGAGAAGTATGGAGGCATAAGCGTCCTAAATTTTATCACTGCCATCATACTAAGGCATTCACATAAACACATGCTAACAAATTAAAGTCGATCATATCATGGGATATCTCCTTAGCAATGAAAGCAATTTCCTTAGGAGGAAAAGCATTTTATTATCTTAACAACAAAAGTGTAAAAAAAGTTAAAGAATGTTAACTTTCACGTAGCAGCTGAACACGCTACAAAAAAAAATCACAGACCTTTATAGTCCCCTGCAAAAATGATCCATATAAAGTTTCTTCACACTCTCTGAGTGTGAAAACACTAAAAGCATCATTACTAAACCTTCCTGCTCCCAGGTTCAGCCTCTTGAAATTCTCACCCGCCTGTGTTATTGCTTACTATAGTTGCATGTAGAATTTCTCATCTAAAGTCACAATGCTCTTATCACAATACAAGCACAGAACAAACCAAATAGCATCTAGGATCTAGTGTAATAGTATCTGTTTATCTATCATCTAGCCTATGGACCCATAGTGTCAAAGTAATATACATAAAGAAGATGACAGCTCCGGCCCCCACCATGCCTCTGAAAGTTCTATGACCTACAGAAATATTCAAGTGAGCAGCCCAGAACACATACATTCTTATTTGTTCAATACTACACACACAAAATCACAAGTACCTCTCTTCCCTTCTCACTCCTGCCTGCAGTTTGTATGATGAGTGCTCACAGGAGTGCAATAGACATTAAGACACAGAATCATAGAATGGGTTGGGTTGGAAGGGACCTTAAGACCATGTAGTACCAAGCTTCCTGCCACAAGCAGGGCCACCATGTTTAAATACTTTGCAGAATCAGGATGGGCAGCACCATCAGACAAGCTCTGACATCTCTATGTCAATCTAACAGTGGGAGATGGAAGAAGCCTGAAGTTTGGTCAATCAGACCAATTGTAATCTCAACTTTTCTTTTTCAAGTCAGAACCCAACAACAAAAAGGGCAGTGAGACAGAAAGCAATGATACTCCTGGAGAAGGCACTTGGCAAACAGATATAGCCAGATACACCACGAAGAGACACAACAGATGAGAAGTGATTTACCTGCGGACATGAACCACTTTACTCACAGCCCTATCTCATGCTGCCAACATCTGATACAGAACCAGCTGTGTTGACACAGCTCCCTGGGCAAGCAAGACCTTGCCTACCAGCATCACCTGATGGGATGAGGCTGCGGCAGGCTGGAAAGCCCGCTACATGCGTGTGGTCAGGCTGCAAATGTAACATTGCAGTGAGACTACAAAAGACATACTGAACTAAATTTTTCCAAGGATGATGTAACTGGGTGGGGGCACTACCAGGCTCACGATTAGCAAAGTATAATGATAGATGAAATAAAGCATTTGCATATAAGCATTTGCTCCGAAAACTTACTAGCAGCAGAGAGCTAAAGGTGTAACAAGTTGATGAAGATTTGCTATGAAATCGTATTTGACTTGACTTCATATGTGAAGCTTGTAGGCATTGTTTCTTGGAGGAAGTACTCACTGTGTGTAGCACAATAAAAACTGTGCTTTAAAACAAAGAAATAAAATAGCTGCCTTAACACAGCACAGCATTGTCATTGTAAGTCTTTTGTGCCACATATTTTATTACATTTTCATAGCAGAAGAGGGAATTTACGATATGATACTACAAGTTCCACCAGCCTTCTTCTGTCAGCGGGGTACCTCTCTTAAGTAATACCTAAAATATTTGCAGATACTGAAACGTGACTATGAGATACAAAAACTTTTACAACTCAAGAGAACATTATATTCATCTATCTTAGAGCAAAAAGAAGAAAAACAAACAGCTTGAGCACCTGCTTCTGGAAGGAGTGGACACCGTTCTGCAAATACTCCTTCTGTTCTATCGAAAGAACAACGAGAGAGAGCCATGTATGAGGCTGAGCTGCTTTTGTGAATGAAGCAGTAACACAAAGATGTTACTATTATTACTGCATACAAAATTGATGCCAAGGCTGTATGTGAGAGCCTTACTTTTATCATTACCTCTTGGTGTAAGGTTCACCCAATGTAAACAGCCTTTGGGCTTGAACCTCCTGTAACCAAATACCAACAGCAATGGGGTCAGAGCATAATATTAATTTATTCTGGTTTATACTAAACTTAAATATGCTCCCTACAGTCAAGGACTGAAAATTTACTTTCTTTTTAGGGACCAGTCATGGTATATTTTAAATATGCTGGCCTAGATACAATTGTTACTTAAACAGGACAGGACAAGGTCCATTCTAAACACAAGCAAAGTCTTTTGATACTAAAGATTCAGTATTGAGAACTCCTTTTGATGAGTTGGAAGGAGGTAGAGGTGACACAGTAAATTCAATCTGTTTGATGTATTAGGTAGGTTTCTGTTCATCTTAGTAGATAAAGAACTTGAGGTCAAGAAAATCTTTGGGAAAAGATTTAAAAAAATAGCAACTTGGTACATAGTTTATGAATAAGACAACAGCACCAAAAAATCTAGTAGGTTGGTTTAAATATAGAATGAAATAATATGAAAAAAGAACTTCAAAAGCATTCACAGGGAGGAACATTCCACCAAGACAAAGTCATCTGTCCTTACTTTCCCAAAAGCAGCATGATCAAACCTGATTATGGGATTTGAAGCCCTGAATGTTTCTTTGTATTGCCCAAGCAGAGAGTGAATTGGACAAATGGAAGATCCTCAGATATTACAAAGCAGGAACCAGGATTTAATGTCTTCAGAAAACATCAGTGGCTCCATCCCACCCATATGATGACATGAGACACAGCCCACTGGAGTTTTGATTGGCTGTGTAGATTTAGGTAATGCACTGATATAATACTAAACAACAACACATGCACAGCACTTGTAATGAGATTGGACTTTTAACCCTCTGAAGCAGTGGGAAATAACAGGGCTTTTAAAAATACCAGCTCAGAGGTAAGGAGAGGGTCAGCCCAATACAGTTTATAAATATAAAACCAGTTGCATGGCTGAGTTTCGCTTTAAAACAAATTATTTGAAAGAGGAAGGCAGAAGAAGAGTGAGAAAAAGAAAGCTGGCATAGGGGAAAGAATTAGGAGTCAATATAAGAGATCTAGAGGAGGAGGTTATACCCTCTCACAAACTGCCCCACTGCTCAGGGACTACCTACATTGTTCTGGGGCTAACTCACACACTGATACTGGTGACTGCTTGTCCATTGGCCTGAGCAGCAAACTGAATACCAAAATCTGAGAGGTGACTTGTCGTCCACACACACTGAAATTCAACCAAATGTTCATTCCTTTAAAAGGCCTAAGCTCTGAATACTGAATAATGGTGACTCTGTCTAGACTGATGAACCATATGAGGCTGAAGCCAGTCCCTCAGCTGTTATAAATGGAACTAGAGCATATCCAGCTGATTTCCTCTAACTCTGTGAACTTGAAGACTATCAAGAAGTTAAAGCTCTGAGTGCTCACAGCACCAGCAATAGCTACGACTCTGACCTGCTTCAAGAAGAGCAGGAGAGTTCACCAGTAGCTCATCAATGCAGTCATGGGTATTTGTTACATCAAGGAACATAGGAAACAGATAATATTCAAAAAAAAAAAAAAGAAAAAAAAAACAACAACAAAACCCAAGTCTCCTCTGTGGGAAATTGAGGAAAATGGGCTTAGAGGAGGCCAGCTTTCCCAGCTCTTACAAGAGCTCCCTTGTATTCTCTTGTATCCATGACTTGTGATTCTCTACTGTTCTCCTACCATGCCTCATTGCTCTGTCAGTTCCAGACTTGCAGATCAATCTAGCACCACTGAGCCTCTCCACTTCCCTTTCTTGGGCCTGATTTTTAAGGGCACTTTTTGCTTTCAAATCATAGCACCTGCACCAGTCCTATCAAAGGCAGTCTGCCTCCAGCTCTATGAGACTCAGAAGAAGGCACCCCCTGCTCACAAGGCTGAGCACTATTGTCCCTCATCAAGCAAAATGACTCAAGGAGGATTTGGCAGGAGAAAAAGCAGCAAAATTGGACCTGAGTCAAATGCAGCTCTCCAAGAAATTCCTTTTCACTTGCAAGTGACATGCAGACTGGAGCTGCCTTCCTGTGACTTACCACCACCCTCCTGCAAGGCAGCATTAGGAAGGAGCCTGTCACCCAGGGATGTTTTCAACAATATTTCATGTCCTCTTTTACCGTCTTCTTTTTAAGCCACTTGCAAACTCGGTTCCTTTTGCAGATCAGACTTAGTTCCTTCTTAGATCAAACTAATAAGAACATCACCTCAGGGAAAAGACTTGTACACAGACAGACTTCCTCTTCAGAGGATCAAACAGACCAGACTGTTCCTTTTCAAGTTTTATTAATCCTGGTTCATAATTTCCACCACATCATTAGTCATTTCCTATTATTGAATAGCTGGTAGCAGCATCATCGCACAGTAAATAGCAAGATAACCATGTCACCTGCAATTTCTTGGCTGATACCTACCCACAACCACATCTGGGTAAAAGACGAAGGGGTAAAATTAAAAGCCAAACCATGTAGACTTTTTTGATCTGTGGCTCATTGCTTTTATTCACATCATCTGCTCAGCTGGCTACATAAGCTGCTGCAGACCTTGTTTAAAAACAGCTCCAGAATATTAACACTAAAAACAGCAGTTTGCAAATGTGGTGATTTTCACTGGAATTCCCCTTCTTGAGGCACACAGGGTTGTTGGGGAGCTTGCTGGTTATCAGGCTTTATTACTTGTTTGCTTTCCTAAGCTTCTCTTAGTTTGTCAACATCCTCTAGGTAATTTTGACACCAAAAATGGGCAGAGAATTCAAGTGCCTTGAAGCAATGTTTCCTATTCAGTTTTTCTTGCCCTCCTCATGCTCCCCAATAAAGCTTATTTTTCTTCTTTATACTGTCTAGCTCAGGAGACTAATTGGGAGAGAGTACCCTGGCCTTTCCAATATCTATATACCTGAATTTCTGGAGTTTCCTCTTGGACACTCTTCATTGTTCCCATGCCAGAAAGGTCTCCACACGGGAGTTCTGGGTCAGGGTTTCTATGTGGTTCATGGAAGAGAACAGAGCCCCACATCAGAAGTGTGTAGCTGTGATGCCCCAGAGGCAGCTGTTAGGAGAACAGAAAGGGCTGTTCTTGACCCAGGCAGTGCTGCTTCTCTTCTCTCATTCTTCCAGCCTCAGGCCCTCCCTCTGCCCAGAAGTTTCCCTCCATGCCAAGTTTACGTAAGACCATGAGTCTTCCCATTATCTCCAGGGGCAGCGAATGGACCTCCCAGTTCCCTGGACTGTGAAAGGATTTCCTCCTTTTCACTTGTCCTCATGAAGGCAGCTGGTACCCAGAGCACAATCACCCTGGCTGAAGCATGACTCCACTATCAAGGAATGGCTTTGGGTTTATGGCAGAGGAGGTTTCTTCCACAGACTGCCTGCATGATTTTAGGCAAGCATTCACTTGCTGTTCGACTTTCTCAGTGCTTGTTTCAATTCATCTCTTTCTTCTGAACACAAATGCAGGCCATTAGAGGTCAGCTGAATCTTAAGTGAAAAAGAGGTGATTAAATGACTAATGACTAATGACTAATGCAGTTAACAGCCTTTTGGGCAGTACAACGCTGTGCCTGCAGCATGGCTGCTTCTACCAGGGCTGTCTAAAAATATCATCTGCTAACCCACACAGGACAGCACTCAGCCAGGCCTGCAGGCTCCTTCCTCCCTGAGCACTACTGTACTTTCAAGTGGAGCCTGGTAAATCTAGAAGCAGGATTCCGTGACTTTGGCTGCACAAGGTAACACCACAAGGCACATCCTCCCTGCTGTCACTCTCTTGGCAGCTTACAGGTCCTTGACTGTGACCTGACACCACTTGGTGCTTCTATCTGCCTGTAAGAGGTAGCAGGAGCTGGGAATGCCTGGGTGTGCTTGCTTCTGTTTGTGCTCCCTCCATGGGGCACACAGGCAGTCACCTCTGTGACCCAGACCCTGTAGTGACTGCTAACAGGATGAGAGGACCAGATTTCAGAGTTCAAGAGGCATACCCCACCAGGCACACGTTTCTTTGTACATATGTATGTTTTAATCTATTTTATTTTCCTAAATAGGCACAAATATATACTGTTAATATACACATATTTATATAATACACCTGTTCTATACACCATACCTATGTTGTAAAAATGACTAAAAACTAACTTCCCACAACCAGCTTTCAACTCCCCTGTTTATGTGAACAGTCTGTAACCCATTCTCTATTCTCCTGTAATGCACAGAGCACAAGATTTCCTTCAGTTGTATACTTCCTTATATGCCCATTAAACACTCACCTCTCAAACTCTCATTGTCTTCTTTTTGTCTCACCCATTACCCTAATTCCACATGAGGTTTTTGTGGCTGTGTTTCCTCTGTGGTGTAAGCAGATAGAATTATTCCTCTGTTGAGCAAGGAAAGGAGAGGACTATATAATCACGGGTGAAAAATATTGTGTCCAGAGCATGATATTTCAAAGTACTTTACACTCAACAGCATTTTTCATGTACACAGTTTGAAGTACACTTGCAATTCATCTGGAGCTCAGAGGAGTACTCAGAAAAATGTGCCTTTAGTGCTCCCAGCCAAAAGGGCAATAAAAGTATTTCACCTCATACAAGACCACTGTGGCAGCAGGAGAGATGCATCTCACTATCTGGACGTCCAGGACCAACTTTTACTTTCCCACTTCTCCATGCCTCACTCAAACTTCCCCACCCACCCTTGGTTTGGATAGTACCTACCTTCCCCAGAGTTACTTCTTTCAGTTCTCCTAGCTCCTGACAGCTAAGGAAGCAGAATTAGGGTGACGCAGCCTCAGCTTCACGTCATCCAACTTCAGTAACTTGCCAGCAGCACCTCGGTTAGGGTCCTTGAAAACTGATTTTAGTGAGTGGAAGTGTGGATGTTCAGTAGTTGAGTTGCCACCTGGAGGTGCCTTTTCCTCTGCTCTTCTACAGGAGCCTAAAGACTGGCTCCTTGGATAAGCCAAGGGAGATGAATCAGGCAACAAAGCCAACGGGGAGTCTCCTAACTCCTCAGCTGTCAGGACAGACTTCCCACTGTCATGCAGGCAAGTGACGTAACCCCTACTCCCCTCCTAATGGACGTGAGCAGATCTTGCACAATAAAATCTTCCTCCCTTCCAGGAATGCTGAAAAGCTCTAATTAGTGTTCCTAAAGACCTTTAGACTATAAAACTGTAAATGGCTTGTCTCCTTAGTAATGAAATCCTGTCAATAATTACTATATGGGTGTAATAAATTGATTTTGCTACCTCAAAGTGAATTTTCATGAACTGGGGCTTCTGCCTCATGGTCACTAAGTAATTTTTTTGCTCTCCTGATGAATTTCTGCAGTAATGATGGGGGAAGCATGTAATGGAGAATGATGGGCATCTTTATAAACAATGTTGGTCATGTGAGCCACAGATCAGAGAAATGGGATTTCTAGTACAGTAACATCTCAATACCTTAACTAAGACAGACAAAAGCCTGTTGATCTTGGTTTTCTGTACAGATGACAGAGTCTTAATCTTATGATCCTATAATCCTAACAGTTGTCCAAAAGGAGAAATCATTTCCATTCACATTTGACAAACGGGAAACGAGGGCAGTGAGCGACTGATCAAAACCAAGGACTCCGAGGGAGGACTGGAAACTGAGCCAGGTTTCCTGAAACGTGGTCAGGGCTTGAACTAGAAGTTCCCTCTTCTTTTCAGTCCCACCCCAAGCCCCCACACACCTTTGTCAGGATCCCAGTAACAAAGCTGCAGTGTAACTCCTGCGATACTGAGAACCATTAAACTCCTTTGCCCAGCACCACGATCCAAGGGTTTGGCCCTTTCAGGATCAAACACTGACAACCCCATTCTGAAAGCTAAGCTTTTCATGTTCCCTTGCAGATACAAACAACATGCAACATACGAATGTCTTAATTAAAGGGAAGATCAGGCTCTGCAAAGTGGACAAGGGGGAGGAAAGGTCTATAATGGAACACAATTATTTAGCAGTGCACTGAAAAGTTGCCTGGCATAGTCTGTGCTTGCAGACAGCACTTCCTCCTCTAACAGTGATCCTGATAGCTGGAGCTGTCTTGACTTTTATCAGTGAGGGAGACTTGCACTCTGCTCAGAACAGAATGATCAAGTGGCCTTCACAGCTGCCACCACTTCCTATGGAAAGACTACAGGAGGCCTGTGAAATTCAGAAAGGATAAAAACAAGTACTTATCCTTTGGGAAGTAATGTTGCTGGTTATCTAAAGCAACGTAATTATATCACAAGCTTTATCTGTGAGTGGCTTTTTCCTTCCAGGAGGTAGGAATAGAAAACATTTCACTTCATAATGAATCCTACTGAAACTCCATTTTGCCCTTGGCAAAAGGCCATTATCCAGCAGAAACATGTAATCATCCTAAAAATGCATAATGGCATGGAAAATGGACAAGTAGTTTCTTGAAATATTGTTTGTAAAAGGCCTAATTTATAATGGGGATTGTTTGTATTAGGGCCTTTTGGCATGTATGGTTAACAAGAACTTGCTGTTCTGCTGCCAGTTCATTTAATCAAGAGGGCCTTGTGTAGGCCTCAGTCGATATGGCCATGGAAACAATGGGAGCTTTTTCCCTGTAACTGCCCCATCACGACAGCGAGAGCACCCCGCTATTTCATCTGTAGCTGTTGTTCTTGATAGACACTGTTACTGTCAATGCACTACCATCAAAACATACACACTATCAGATTCATTGCACTTCTGTACCTACCTAAAAAAAGTATTAGGAATGATCTGGCAGCACCACTAATTGAGGACAATCATGCAACTATAGCCTCTTTGTAACGATGGAACTGTATGAACAGCGCCTTTCCTCCGGAAATGTAGAGTTCACACACGATAGGAATGAAACCTCTTGGTCTGGCTGTCATCTATGCTTAGAGTTGGATCACGTGTAGCAGAAAACATTCCCCACAAGGAAATGGAAAAGGCTGTGATAAATACTCTTCACCTGCTTGGTTATCAAGAGTCAGTACACTTAGATCACTTTTTGTATCCACAAAATGTGGATAGAAATGCACAGTATACCTTTGTAATCCCTCCAAGCATCTTTCTTTCTGCTAGGAGAAGCTTGTTTTCAAGTCCTACAAACCTTACAGCAGATCCAGCACTCAGCCCAGATACTAGGCCATGGCAGACTTATTCCAGAGCACAAGTAAAGTTACATGTACCAGGCTACACATTCGTGCCCCGAGCCTCATGCAGAGCTGTTCACACTAGGCAAGCTCCACAAGCTGGAAGAATTACAACACATTAGGTTATCAGTGAGCCATGTGGTAGGGATGGCTGGCTGCTCACTAGCATGATGTAGGTGCTCCTGTGCTGGTGCATCCCAGAAGTGTGCGATACAAGGCCACCCACCCAACAGGGAAATGCTGAAGCATCAGGCTAGGCTGCTGCTGTTAGGGAATTCCCTTGGCAGCAGGGCAGCACTGCAGCCTTGGTCCCGCCTGCCGCTCAGCAGTGCAGCACACAGATCCAGGGGCTGCCTGAATGTGGAAGGGAGGCTGTTACACAGAGCAAGAGGGGAAATGCGTTGGGGAGCAAGTGGGGGGGTTGCTGGACAGCAGGGTTTGACCCTGTGTGCCAAAGAGCACACTGCAGAGGGAAAGGAGGAATTGTGGATTTCAGGGTTCATAGTATCAAGATCTAGACCTGAAAAGTTGCATCTTGCTACACAAAACAGCTATGTACTGTATATATGGCAGTTGTGCCTCCAGGTCTCGGGCACAGATGAGGCATATTGTGCCTGGCACTGTACATACATTTATTTTAAGACAGTCCTTGCTACCAAGAGCTTAGAATTGACACAGAATGGTATTTTTAACAAAAGTACAATAATTGCTGCAACCAAAATGAAAACAAAGCTATAATTTGGACAGCTTGACAGTGTGTGAAGGCTTTCTGCAGAAAGGTGCAATTCAAAGAATTCTTGTCTTTTGGGGGGTTCTGCTAAATCCATGGGTATCTCTGTAACATATAGGAAAAAGAACCCTTCTTTATTTGCTCCAAAGCTGTATTTGTACAATAACTGCTGAAGAAAGACCTTCTTCCTTCCATAACCAACTAAAATGATCCCTTTGGTTATTTATAGTCCTCATGGC
The DNA here is from genome assembly GCF_034315485.1 of Pezoporus occidentalis. Lineage (NCBI taxonomy): Eukaryota > Metazoa > Chordata > Aves > Psittaciformes > Psittacidae > Pezoporus > Pezoporus occidentalis. The sequence continues at coordinate 1,693,555 of NW_026913857.1, read as the reverse complement.
CCAAAGACATCACTTGGCTCTATACCACAAGCCCAGCCGTGTGTTACTATATTAAAAAATGCAAAAATGTAATTATGGGGTACTCAAGCCAGTGTCTGCAGACAAAACCTGCCAGGAGCAAAGAGACAGGAAACATGTGCCCTTCGGAGCTGCTTGTGGCCTTCCCTGCCTCAGGACTGCACCAGGACTGGAAGAGGAGGGATGGGGGCTGGCTTCTCTGGTCAGCGCAGTCACATCCACCTTTGAGCAGAAACCAGCTTGCTGTAAACTGCAAGTGCAATCTTGACCAAAAAAAAATGAACTTCCCTCCCTGCCAATTCAGAGAGCCGCACCATTTATGCTTGGTCACACTGAGAGCCACCCTGTCTGCCCACAGAGAGGAAAAGGGAGTAGGGTAGGATGCAGCAGACCTTACCTCCCCTGCACAAGCCTCTTGCACCGGTCTGAGAGTTTTGCCCTCTGCATTGAAGCAATTTCTCATGCATTCATACGAAGAGCAGAGCACAGAGACTGAGTTCTTTCCCCCTTTCGGCACAGCACTCTTCCAGGTTGATGGCAGGCTGATGCTTCTGGGCCAAAACATTAATCCTCATGTCTTTGCTCAGCTTTTGTGTACCTTCCCCCCACAGTCTGCAGGTCTTTTCTCTCCAACTGCTTATTACTGTCCCTGAGCTGGCAGCTACTACCCACAGCAGAAGGAAAATCTGCCATCCTTCATGATTTAATCCAGCTCGTCCCCACAGGGCTGCAAACTCCAAGCATCCCCACACAGGCTCTGCTCTGTTCCTGCACTGGGCACTGGACCTAGGCACAAATCCTGGCCAGCCCTGAAACTAACCTAGGGTGACTGTTCACAAGGGTTAGGAGGTTTGGGACACAGAGGTCCTCATTCTCCTGTCACCTGTATAGGTATCTCCACATGGCAGTGGAGGGGGAGCGGCTGAGAGATGCTCTGGAGAAGGCTAAAGCCCCCACCTGACAGATGTGCTCAATAAGCCTGTCCATGAATGGATCTCCATTAACTTTAACATTTAACTCCAGATTTGCATGGGGGTGGATAGAAACAGAGTGGAGTTAAGCTGAGACAAATCCAGGCACAGAACCACTTTCTCTGAGACCCCAGGACACCCACACAAGTAGCTAGTGAAGAGTGAAAGAATGAAAAAAGAAAAAGCACTTTTCCTCAGGGCACATGAGCTCTGACAGGAAACTTTAGAGAAACTTTGGGGGAGGGATAAGTCATTTGGATGATGAATCGCCCACTGCCTCCCAGGGTTGTTCCCTATCAAACTATCTTTAGGAAGCTTCCCTGAGAGCAGAGCACAAAATCGTCTTCAAAATACACATGGTCTCAGGGTGAAGAAGCTGGGTGTATAACCTTAGAGGTGGGCTCTGCTAGAACAAATTGCTTGTTCATAGCTAGTTGTTCAGCTGCGTCGTCTTTCCTTTGTCAGTCTCCTGTTTTAGCAAAACCAAAGTCTATCAGTTTGTCCCTCACTGCTGAACATTCATTGACAAAAAGGTGATTATTTGCTGACACAAAGAAAGACAAGAGATAGGAGTGGTTCTCCCAACCCAGGTGTGCCAAGTCAGCCACAGAAGGGCTGAAAAGGCATTTGCCGTTTTCAGCTCAAAACAACCAAGCCTTCCATTCTGTCCAGCCAAAGCCAAGCACCCCTCTGCAATGCTCACTTTGTAAATGTCCTGCCAAGGAAACTTGCTTTGGGAGTTTGCAGTAAAACTTCAAGTTTCAACACTTTGCAGAGTCTGATTCTGCAATTAACAAGATCAAAATCTTTCAAGTGGAAGATTAAGCCCCAGGATGCTCCTCACACCATTCACATCCAAACTGCTGCCTCGTTCATTCATGCTGCTTGCTTTAAGCTCTCCCAGACCCCTGCCACCCTTCCACGTAACCCGGTTTACAGTGTCTTATCCCTGCAGTATTTCCCCCGTTCTCCCTCGCTGTCCGGAAGCAGATGGGACCTCTCCAACTCAGTATCCGCAGTGCCACCTTCTGGTCTGCGACACGAATCCCAGCCACCCAGCAAGGCCCTGCAGCAAAAAGGCTTCCCAAGCCGCCTGTCCCCTCTGAGGCTGCCAGCTCGCATGCCCACATGCAAAATCACGTTTTAAGATGGCCCCCAAGGAGCACCAGCCGCACTGCTTTAGTTCACCAGGCTGAAGAGCTCGGAGCACTTGGGTCCCTTCTGGTGTGCCCAACACAAGCAATGCCACAGGAACCACTCCTAACTCCGCTCCACCCTGTGTCATAAACAAGTGCCACTCTTTTCTCCAGCTCCACACAGATCAGCTTGGGAATCCTCACACTGTTTTCCTCCACAGGAAGATATATAAGAGAAGGAGTAGCTGCCAATTCCCTGTACTCTTTTCTTGGCCTGGTGTCCCAGAATCCAGAAATACGCTCCTGCTGCTGCTGCAAGTAGCAGTGTGTGAGTGATGCTTTAGTGTTAGTTCCCTGTGTCCTGAAAGGAGCAGCATCCTGCGAACAGCACTGGCATTTTACATACTGCAGGCTATCCCCCAGCTTGCAGAAGTGCCTCGGTCATTTCACACCCTCTGCGTGTGGGCAGGTGCATTTCTATTGAGAAGTTCAGGTCTGTACCCTGAAGTGCGGCACTATCAGCTACTAACTAAGGTGAAAACACATTGTCAGGAGCATGTCTCTAAGTTGTTCTTTGTACTTCAGGATTAATTCTCTACAACGTTATTTACAGCCATGCTAAAAGATTAAGTGCTTCATGGAGCTTCTCTGTGGGTTTTGGCTACATGGAACAAATGCGATTTCCTGATGCTTGTATCGTGTTGGCAGCATTTCAGCAATTTCAGTGCATCTTTCTAAATAAGAGCTTAATTTATTACAGGTCCCATTACACCACTGGCAGTGGCTAAAGCGGCTTTATTTTTTGGCAGAAATGTCATTTATACCTACCTTATGTCCTTTTTATGGCACATCTGATCTGCTATAAAAGAGACTGTACTGTACAGCTCCATGTTGCATCCTGGAAGCCAGAAGTTTTCCACTACCCCTGGGTTTGGTGAACTGGGAAGACAATTCAAGTGCCTGGTCTCTACTAATACTCTTATTTTTCTCTTTTTTGCATCTGTCAAGCCCTTTATAAAGCTTTATTAGAATAACAGGTAAAAACAATAGAGGGGAAGCAGAACTTGTGCTGGAAAGGATGGTATTCTCTCTCTTCATAGGGGAGATGTAGGTCTGGCACCTGGAAGAGGTCTGGGGGATTGCATCCTTATGCTCCTGTGCAGCAAGTGAAGTGAAGGGGAAACCCTGCCTGGAAAAGGCATTTTCAGAGACAAGCACTTCTCCACCTGTGGAACTACAGCATGAAGGTGGAGTGTGCAAGACCCCTGTCTGCAATCCAAACCCAGAAGTGTAACTTTCCTCCTGGTGCTGTTTCAAGGCGACCATGGATCCACCATGTGACCTTAGACTTTTTATCCTGCTCTATAAAACAGGGACAGGAATGCTACATTCCTCTTCATTGCCTTCTGCAGACTGGAAGGTCTTCAAGGCATGCCTCCTACATGCATGGACCATGCCTGGCACAGTGATCTTGGCTGGCCACTACTGTAACACACAATAATATTTGGATGAGGAGAGTTTACACATATGGGAAGTCCCACTGGCTTCTAGAATAAGTCTCCTGACTTAGCCTGGGAACTGCAATTGGGAGATGTAATCATAACAACACACAGCCTTTTATCTCCCAGTGGGAAATCTTCCAACTTCCATTTTTCTTAAGCCTTATCCATCCCTTTGTAAAATACATATATTTAAAAAATGAAGATCTTCCAAAATGAACTCACATTTCTAAATATGATTTTAAAATTCATGTACAATTTTGGGGGTAAACTGGCAAAATTCCAATTGAACTATCACCACTGCAATTAAAGTGATTTTTCCATCTGAATATATCCCTGACATGGAAAGAAATTACACTATCACTGTGTAAAGCAGTTTTGATAGCTCAGTTCCCTCACTGAGCATATTTTATACTCAGCAAAACTATTTATACATCCTCACATAACAGAGCTATTCTAGGAATTTCAAATCTGAATAATAATATTATTCGTTCCTGAAAGAACAAACACATGCAGTATCCTTATTAATGCAAAGTACAAATACCTATGAAGAAACCGATTCCCTTTTTTTTCTGCCTGCTCTTATGTACACATGCACATACATGCATGCATGCACAGATCACACATCCCAGTATAGATTCCACTAAGCTTAATTGAAGAGCAACAAAAGGAAGCAGTTTCAGTCTATTTTTAAACATGCAGGCTCTAAATATGCACCAAAACAAAACTCCTTAACATATGCTCCTAAGAGCTTTTGTAAAATCCAGATTAAGGGAATTAGGCGTTCAGATCTAATTGAATTTCAGTGCGATATGGACACCTAAGTCCTTGAAGCTCCTTTGCAAACTCCTGTCTTGTCCAATATAGGGTTCATTTTCCAGCTGAGAAATACCTTAGTAATGGTACACTTAACACTCAACAGTCATTTGACCTATTTTACTAATGTGTTTGGGAAGGAGGTTAATTAACAGTGGATAGCTATATCCTTAAGCTTAATTTTTCCAACAACCCTGCTCATAAAAGGAAAAATTGAGTACATATTAAAGGAAGCAAGCAATTAAGTTGCACAAATAGTGAGCTCATTGAACTGCAGCTGACTTCTATCATGTCAAAGAACAACTAAACACAGAAGCAATGAAAAGATTGTTGCCACGACCGCCACTGAGAACTGCCTGGCAATAAAGATGAATAACTTCCTACTTGAAGATTACTGATTAAAGCTCTTAGAAACCAAAAGGTTAGACATAGGCATATCTGGAGCAAAATATTTTAATGCATGTTTGGCAGATTCTGTAACGTATTTACAGTGGATTTAAAACAAAGATTTATACAACTGGTAAACTCTGTTTCAAGCAGCCTTTAAAATCACAGCAGTTCCAAACATCACAAGCACAGGGGTAGCTTGCTCATTTTGATTCCTTAGAGAATGAAGGAGCTACCCTTACCATTTTGTAAAGACAAAGGTGAGGAAATGGAAGACCAAGTAATCATAGGGCTGAGCACACTGTGGGAGGGAAGTGGGCTTAGTGGGATGAATGGTGTATAGAAAGTACCAGGCCAACACTGGCTGGACCATTTTCATTGAGCTCCATGGCAGAATTTATTATTCTCTGTAAGACCAGGGCAATGCAAAGATGTACAGCTCTAGAGCCTCACAGTAACTAAATAAATTGTATCTTGATTCTTGATCCAGTGTGACCTAAGGATAAGGAATTAATGATAGCCCTGTGTCTGGCACAGTTTACCAGCCTGCCTGCCTGTCTGCCATACACCCAAACACCCACGACTGGGGCCACAGGGCAGCTTCAGCTGTTTGATTCGGTTGTCTTGCAACAGATCTCACCACTATGCATGTTGAAAAATATTCACCACTGAACTGGGGGGCAGCCTGGACAGTGCAGAGACATTACAAAGTTCTTGGAGAAATCCCCTGCTGATAGCAGGGAGTATGAATAGGGAGAGAACTGTAACTGTGGCATTGTAACAGACACCAGAGTTTTCATTAGCCAGAAAGGCCCTTTTTGACAGCCAGTACAACATCGTGTTTGTTACAGTGACTGGGTATACAAATGAAAGCCAAGTAATTGGGTGCAGTGGATGCACTGAGCTGGTGTTTTGCATTGTGTATTTGCAAAGCAGCAGCAGAGCTCAAAGCCAAAAGATAAGGAGACTCCTGCAGAGCTGTAGCTCTTAGCTGATGAAAAGTCTGCTCTGCAATACATATAAATACAGTTTTAACCCCAAGAAGGGGTTGTCCTCATTTTCTCTTATCTATACAGACAAGACCAGCAACCTGGGGAGCAAAATTCCTTTGAGCATTATTTCAGAGACTTTTTATTTACATTTCTTCCTATCCTTCTTTAGAGTGTTTCTACAGAAAGAAATGCTGTTTGGTTGAAAATGAATTTTGGTTTTAATGATGATACTGCACAGTGGTTCCCTGATGGAAATGCTTAGCTGCGTGCTTCTGGTTCACCTGGCCCACCAAGGTTACAACAGCCAAAATACAGTGCCCCACAGCAATCAATGAGATAGTCGCTCTCTTAGAAAATCAGCAAACTACCAACCTGGCAACTTCTAAACAAAACAGATACCTAGCAGCCACTTCAGGAGAGAATCTGACACAGTAGTGGTTGGGAAGAGCATACCCCTGTCCCAGAGGGGTGATTCTGTAACATGCCCATAAGGCAGGAGCCATGCAGCACGGCGATATATTCCTTCTCCTCCTCCACAACACAACTTGCAACAACACTTCTGGATTTCCAGCCCTTTAAAGTTTTCACATGGGAGTGCAGGCCATGCACTAGCGAATCTAACAGTTAAGTGTGCTTTCCTGATGACATCTCATAGGACTCTACGGAGGCAAAACTGTGGCAGCCACGTCTTCCTGCACACTGAGACTCCCTGCACAGCAATCTGAAAGCCACTGGCCTAAACAGATGTATATAGGCAAGAGAGAGACATCAAACAAAACTGTTGGGCCCCAGTAGTGGAATGAGGGCAATGAACTATGCAGAAATGTAGGGAAAAGAACTGGAAAGGCAGTTTGGCTGGGAACAGACAGTGAGAACATTCAGGCAGAAGACTCAGGAAAATTTTATTCAGATAAGTTCTGATTATTTGCCGTCTGTGACTAAGCATGAGGCACCTGCAAATGCAATAGAGCAAAAATCTACAAAGCAGAAAGCTACTTCATCCAGTGTCCAGGGAACAACTGGCTTTGTCCAGCAGACACTTCATTTTAGGTAGACTAGGTAGAGAATCTATATGCAGTTCCATGACAAATTTCATTAAATATGGTTATTACTCTCTTACCTCTCCCTGTAAAATACTCTGTGCATTAATGACATGAATTTTGAGTTTACATTTTTAAACAGATCTAAAAACCAGAAAGAGATCTGTGGGTTCAAACAACAGTTAGCCCGTTGGCTTTTAAGTGCTTGACCTTTATTTGTCTCACATACACCTCCCCCTATTAACTCCTTGAAGTCAACTGGCATCTTCTGAGTTAGGGAGCTTTTGGTAATGCCCCAAGAGCAAATATCATACTATTTCCAGCACTGAATGCTGATGGAAGCAAGACTTGCTCTTACAGTGCTTTTAAATCTGACTTGGAAATAAATAACTCAGAAAAAGACCTCCATTTCCACCTACTTGCCCCTCTGACTTGTGTCTTTTTGCCCTTAAAAATTTTCTGAACCCATTTTCCCTGCAGTGAATCACATGAGGAAGTAAAAATCTTAATTGTAACATGAAAGCTAAACAGCAAGACATGACTTCATTACAGTGGAGATAAAAGGGCAAGGTATTGCTGGCATTTTCACCTCATCTTAATTCACTGGGCTTCTTGGGATTGATACAATACAAGCACATTTGAGTGCAGGAAAGAATTTCTTCTTTTTTTTTTTTATGCTTTTCTCTCAGTGCCTTTCCCCACCTAGCCCCCTCAGCTGCAGCCCTGAGCTTTGGGAACACATGGCTACACTCACACCAAGTTACTAACACAAAGCAGAGAAATAAAATGTCATGTTGGTTCAGAACAGGCAAGACTTGCATATCCAATGTGCCCACTCACCTATATTAAGGTAACAACAAGTGTTTAACTAGCCAAGGAGTGCCTCATTAGCATGAAGGTGATAGTGAGACTTGGAAACATGAAAGAGTGGCAAGATAAAAGGACAGTAGTGGGAAATAGATGAACTCTAATTACATTAGCAGCAGGAAAAAGAAACCCAAGTGGTTTGCAGTGACTGTGTAACTCACTGACGAGCGCATATTGCATGTGCCATCTCTGTCCAATGCAAACAGTTGATTATAGTTGTGCCACTGCCCACCCTGGCCAAGCTATAGGTTCTCCTGTATCTAATTTCAGAAATACCCAATATTGGTCAACATGCTACATGTTAGAAACAGCACGCCCCCTTACTGTCCCTTCTAGCCTTATGATCTATGAATCCTCCCTACATTTATGGGGAAGAATCAGTTTTTCAATAGTTAAGACTGATCCTGATAAGACTAATTTACAGTCTCCCATCACCAAACACACTGAATTGCTTTTAAAAATAAATCAGCTTTGCATTTAGCATCTGCATTCACTGGCCAGTGGGTATTTTTGACAAAATAAAAACTGATACAAGGCATTTCCTATCTATGAATGTTTAAAAAGGTAAATAGCTGTGGCATTTTGCACAGCTTTTGTAGTTTAGCCTAGAAACGTCAAAAAGTTTCTTTTGAAACTAAAACTAGTTTCAAAAGTTTTGAAACTACAACTAGTTTCAAAACCAATTAATTTTAGTTCGCTTCAAAACTAGTTAGTTTCTTTTGAAACATAAATTTCCTTACTAATGCTGTATACTTGTAGGATTTCTTTCAGTATATTTAAACTCATGTCTTCATATGATGCACATCTGCAATTTTAAATTCTATTCCTATTTGTCAATACATTAAACTGCATTTGTCTATGCAGCACTCAGCATTGTTGCAGCAATTCACACAGTATGTGCCTGCAAGAGTATTGGAGCAAACCAATTCCCTAGGATGTACCTACTGTGACAAGAACTGGGAGGAAATAAAGGGCACATCACATGCATGAACACATGGCCAGTTTTTCTGGGGAAATTCATGATATCTCAGATGAGTGGATGCTTTTCATTTTGAGTGTCATAAGTGCATGAATAGGCACTTTTGTGCAGAGCCTTCTGATTAAAAAATGTCAGACTGATATAGAGGGAAGGCAGAAAAGCCAATAAGGCTAAATGAAGCATACTTCTAAAGGAGGTTTTCATGCCCCTTAAATCACAAAAACTTTCAAGTCTGCTTCCGTAGGCTCAGCTTTTTATATCTTACTAGTTGACAGTGTTGTAAAATCTACTTGGAAAAGATAAAAATTCAAGAGAGAACCATAAAAATTGACATTAAAATAAATGAAAGCAAAAATGCCACATACCACCTTGACCAATTGTGCTGACATGAACAGTGTTTCTGGAGACCCTGCATGACGATGGAAGCTCTGCAAAGTCAGACAAGGACAGATTTTGGCCATTTTCAATTTAGCAACATGTTATTATTTTTGCTGACATTTCAGTTAATGCATCCAGCCAAGGATCAGGGTTTTAAGGCTAAGGTGCAAACTATTTCATCCATCACAACACTGCAACAATTTGATGAAAGAAAGAAAGATGAAGAGAGGTCTCTTAGGTGTTCAGTATCCAGACGATGACAAAGCCTGTCCAAAGGCCAGAGGAGTGGCAGTGCTACTTTTGTGGTCATTCCTTAGGAGGTGCGGCATCTGCAGAAGTAACACAATAAATGAAAATTATTTTCTTGCTGAAGAGACTAACTCCATGATGAGATAACATGGCATGACTGGGTTCCCAGCAGACAAGAATTCTACAAGAACAGGGAGTATTTTGTAGAAGCCAGAAGACCCTCCACTGCTCTTTGTTTTGCCCCAAAAAAAAGCGTCAGTTTAAAGATTTGGATTTCTGCTGGAGACCTAAGCTTGATCTTGCTGTTTTCCATGTAACAGCCCTCTTGTCATGGAAAAGAAAAGAGTGAACAAATACAAGAAGAAAACTGCACCCTCCAGAAAACTGTGTCTGACTCTTTGGCACTGGAAAACTCAGTGGCAAAAGTTCTGCTTACTAAGCAAGCAAGCCTGTTATCTAGTTAATTCAGGTAGAATCTGGAACAGCAAATGCAATTTTTTTACGATGGGATTTAAACATTTTTATATAATCAGCCACCACATCAATATACCTGGCAAACAAAGGCCATGAATAGTACCTCCCTCACCAACTCATTCTTGGAGAGGGATGAGAGAAGAATGTGCTTGCTGGTACTTCTCACCTCCAGAAAAACAGAATGGAAACAAATCTGCTTGTCACACTAGAAATTAAGGGGATGTAGATAAAAATGAAATTCATGTGATTACTGGAAAGTAACTCTTTTTGGTACAGGCATTAGTTCTCAGCTCATTATGAGGAACTATGAACTCAGCTTGACCACTGTGTTGGCGGGAGTTACTGCAGGAGTGGGGGGAACTGAAGGGGAAAAAGGATATCAAATATACAAGATTATGATAATAAACAATAAGGTTATTTTAATGCTATTCTAGGATGTTTTTTCAAGCAATTTTAAAATTCAGATGAAAAATACAGGCACATGAGAAATTTAGGGTTAGATTTCTTCTTTCTCCACCCCCTGCCTGCAGCTGCTCAGTTTCTCCTGGCCTGCACTGCTTGCTGAGCAATGTTAGTTGTGAGTAGTTTATCTTCATAGCTGTTTTGCTGGTTTGTTTGTGTTTAGCTGAAGTTTTGATCCTTTCTGGTTAGCATCTTTCACTGGTAATTACAGGCAGTGTACCGTGAAAAGGTTAGTTTGGTCAGTGGAGCAGAGGGTTGGGCAGGGGGGAGAGGGTTAGGAGAGTTTATCAAATGATCAGAGATGCCTTGTTGGCGCTCATCCTTTGTAAACAATAAGAAATGTCAGCGTTGCTGGTTGCTGTCACTGCTGACAGTATAAAGAGCAGAGAGTGCAGCATTCTTTTGGAAAGCTGGTTTACTGGGAGAGGAAACACGGCTATGGGATGAAGGCACTTCGTGGATATCCGAGTACCTTGGGAAAAGAGAGGAGTTTGGGCTTCTCACTCAGCAACCTAATGAAAACTAGATAAATAATCTTGCATTTAATATATAGTTTCCACCAATTCATGCTTCTTTTGTTAGGAACAATTCTGGTCTGTATTGGAAAGAGACAGTCAAATATAAAGAAATCATTTCACATTGACAAGCAAGTTTCAGATTAAGAAGCCAAAGGAAGTTTGTGAAAGAAAAGAGAGCTGCATTTGGATAGATAAATTTCCATTGCCTGACCTTGCATTCGTCCAACTTTGCAACAAAAAGAGCAAGAAAATCTGATGCATGAACAAATAATCAAATGTGATCAAGATCACTAAATAAGTGGTCTGCATTATGAAATGCTGGGATACAAACAGCTACAACTAAAACAGAAACTAAATGCCTGTGAAAGGGGAACTGCAGCAGAAATAAAACCAACATGAAACAATTTACAAACACAAAGCTATACCTGCGGGCAAACATTTATCTAAAGGAACAGAATGTTCTGCTATTTAGGGTCTCAAAAGAATATGTCCTGTAAAAACACAGATACATCTCCAGGATTCAACTCGATCAGCATTATGCAGCATTTCTAATACATGGCTGATATTCTTAAACTAAAAAAAAAACCCTAACATTGTAAAATAAAGGCAGTCTTCCTCCAGGAAAACAAATTACACATGTTGCATTGTAATAAACAACATACTGTCAAAACAGTGTTACTTAAAACAACTGACAAGAGTCCATATTCACAAAAAGCAGTGAACGGCTTTTGAGAGTTATCAGTCTATCAGTCACCCTGGGAGACTTATCGCACTCCAGTCAAATAAAACTCACAGAACTGTTTAACTCTTGATCTTCTAGACTCCACAGAAGGAAAGGAGAACGAAATTAATCTGGGAAAACAGGTAGGCTCTCTGAAGCATAACTTTAGCTGGTGTTAACTGTCACAGCTCCATTGCACTCCACTCATGTATCTATAGATAGTCCATAGGGACAGTCCATATCCACCTATACTCCATGGCATTGTCACATACACATGCATATAAAGCCACATAGTAAATTCACTTACATACTCAAGCCACAGACATTTAGAAACATTTAGGTGTGGAAACATTCTCAACAGTTCAGTGATTCTTAACTCCAGACTTGGGAAACCTGGCGCCAGAGATACCTTCCTCTGAAAATCACAGCCCTAACAGATGCCCTGAACTGGGCATCAGCATTGTTGTGTTTCACATTTCACATGTTCCACTGTGAAAATCATGTTTGACCTGTAAGAGACACTGGAACAAAGCCCTAGTGACCCCAACAGCCTGGAATTTTCCCCTTTTTTCAGGAACCGTGCTCTGAGTCACAACAGTAAGAGTGCCCTTAAATATAGACACAGGTGAGGCCTCTAACCTTCCACTTGCACTGGTTTAGACCACTGAAGTCAACAAGCATGCCAGAAACTTTACTGGGCATGGGATCAGGGCCATATGTCTCATACCCCAAAACTGCTTTCTTTCCTGTGAAATCCTACAGCCAGTGAAATCAACAGGAGTTTCACCTAAAAAATTAACAATTCATTTTAGGTTTCTTATTCTTCAATGATAAGCTCAAAACAAAGCAAGCTTTATCAGCAACCTAGTACTGCACAGGGGTAAGTGGAACTCTAAAATATTTCTTTTTATTTTTTTTCTTTTTCTTTCTTTTTTTTTTTTTTTAATTGCAAAATAACAGAAAAGGACTCTCACAGTTTGGATCTCTTTTCATGCAGGAAACGACAGACCCAGTCTTAACAAACAATTGTTCTTGAACTGCTTTCTGAACTAACAAATAGTAAAAATAAAATAAAATAAAATAAAAAAGATTTGCCTGTCATGGGAGTTGTTCAATAAAATGCAACAGTGTTTATTACAACATTTAAAGTCTGTGATTAAGAACACCAAAAGGCCTAAACTAGAAAGGGTTTTAGCCTGTAATTTCCCTACAGTCCTGGCCTGTACTTCCTTATGAGCTAGCTCAGCAGGGCTTTTCTTCCATGTCCATCATCAGCTTGTAATTATTGCCATTCTCAAAGCTATGCCAGATGGGCTCTTTAGAAGCCGGCATGCAGCTTGTTTATGAGAGAGCGAGCTGTAATATTACTCTACACAGAGACCTATCTGGTCCCAGTCAAAGAGCCATCGTGTTCACCCCTCCCCATCCCTCCTCACTCTCCCTGCTTCCCTAGACAAGCCTCTCGGTTTCAGCTTGCTTCCCCCACCGAATGGGGACAGCATGGGGGATACCGTAACCCGGAGCAGGGAGGCCGATCTCCCTCTCTCACTGCTCCTTCCTCGAAAAAGGTGCACTGAACTGGTACAGACCATTTCAGATGCCCAGGCAAGACACTGACTTTGGGGACATTTCCTTCTTTCGTGCACTTCCTTCCTCCTCTCTGTGCTTATATTTCTTCCTTTAAGTGAGCTCAGATGTTTAGGGACTGACTCCCCCATTGCTGCGCCTAGCGGAGAGGATAAACATTTGTGGAGAGCTTGAGGTTAAGCAGTTGTGCCCGGCAACACAGGGAACGGGCAAGTGGGAATACCTCAGAGTTCGTCTTGTTACAGGCGGTCAGCGTTAGGTATCTTGGAAGGCCAAGACAGTGCTTCTATCAGTAGTTAATGAGGCAGGACTTGCAACAGACAGCCACTTTTAACTTACAAAAGCTTTTAGACGTCTCTGTTTACTTTGATCCATTTCAGTTCATTTGAGCCTTTTTTCTTTTCCTTTTTTAAAACCTTCCCCCTCCCCGCAGTCACCACAGATAAACTGCCTTCCCCCTCTCCGCCCTCCCCCCTTAACTCAAACAATAGTATCATTTACCAACTTTTATACTTAACAAGTTTGAAGATCTTTAGTCAGGTTCTGCTACAATGGCATAAAGAAAAAAACATGACTCTTGAGAACACCATCATAAAGAGCGGGAGGGGAATCTGGCTGCAGAAACGTAATTAAAAAGTCCGACTGTCGAAAGATAAATGAAAGGAAGGGGGGTGAGGGGGTGGGAATAACAGGAAAGGCTGCATTTTCAGGAGAGATTTAAAGTTATTTGTTCCTGATTGGGGGAACTGCTCATTCTTTTATCCCTTGTTATTTTATCCATGTGATGCCAAAAGAACTTTCTTTGTTAAAATGTTCTCAGAACGGATAAAACTAATTTGCTGGAATGTGAAATAATCCAGAAAGTAAGAGGACTGTGCCTAATGTTCACAGACTGAGAACGGCAAATTAACCGTCCACGGTTTCCAGTCCCTGGGGCACAAGACTGGAATTTAAAGCTTCCGAAGAGAGCTCTGGTGCTAATGGATTTGCATGAAACTTGGCATGCTAATGGAGATTGTCTCTTGTAATGAGCTTTTAATTAGGTCTGCTTGGTGCTTGACCTTCTTGTAATATGGGGCCACTCCTCAGATGACAGCATTTCTAACCCACAGGTGTGGATAAACAGAGCTGTAAAGAGTCAGGATTTCCCCAGCATTCTCCAAATCCAGCCTCTTGTTTCCCTCAGGTTGCTTGCCTCTTCATCATCAGTTATTATTCCTTTCCTCCTGTGACAATCCTTGCTTCCTTGATGATTATCTTGAAAGAGATTTTAAGTCAGTTGTTCTCATTTTCTTGTCTGCTTAAAGACAATACTCCTACCTAATTAGAAAACAAAACAAAAACAGGAAGAGGAACGTGATGTTGTAAGTACACATGGGCAGCCCCAGCACAGCACAAGGATGGGGCACAGGATCTAAGAGTTCCTGTGATTCCCACTGTCCTTCCAGAAAATAAACCTGGGGAAAAGCTCTTTAAAAAAAGGCGGGCAAAACAGCCATCTCTAGACATACACACATGAGCCCAGTTACTGAGGGCTGTCCCTTCCTTGATATTCTGAGTAGCCCTGAACACAACAAGTATACGTATTTTGTGTTTTTATATTCCACCATGAAGAGTTTCTTACCTCTGTCTGGCTTTCTGAATCACTGCTTCTGCTTTTCACGCTTGCAGGGTGCCCTTCAAATACTGCCAAGATGTGGTAACATGCTGGAAGGCAGCACCTTTTCAGAACTGTCTGAATCACTTCTCAAAGCATCAGATTCTCACAGTGGAGGCCCTCAGTGACCATGCTTTCCCAGATACTCCAGCTCCTCTCATAGACCTTAAAAACCTGTGTGTGAACCATCTGAATATGTAGCTAAAGAACAATGGATACCAGTAAATAAATTTAAACCCCTCTTTTGAAGCAGCCTCTGCCTATTCCGCTGTCCAGGAATATAACTAGCTGTCAGCCTCAGAGGATACATATTCACAGATTCATAGAGTGTGAGGCTAGAAGAAACCATTAGATCATCTAGTGTGATTTCCTATATATCACAGGTCATTAACTTTCACTGGGTTACCCCTGTGCTGAACCCAATAATTTGTGTTTGACCGGAGTGTCACTTGTAGCTGGCTGACACATACGTTTCATAAAGGCAGCCAGTCTTGATGTGATGACATCAAAAGATAGAGCATCTATCAATCCCTTTGCTACAATCATTGGGTTGCTTGAATGATTAAGTACCCCTTTCATTAAAAAAGGTCTCATTTTCAGTTCAAATATATCTAGCTTCCTACTAGCAGGTTTCAGTGTGCCTTTCTCCAATAGATTAAAAAAATCCTACTAAGTATTTTATATCTGTGAAGGTATTTATACTTTGAGATAATTTATTATCGATCTTATTTTGACAAGTTAATCAAATTGAAATTATGAAGTCCTTGCTTAATTTATACCTACTGGGAAAGGCTGCAGATCTGCCTCCCAGCAATACAAGTGCAAAGGCTCTGAGGAACAAAATCTAACAAACTCTGTAATGGAGGAAGGTTACTAAAGTTACATTAGACACCCACACTGGAAATATTTGAGCTTGTCAGAGAAACAAATGAAATAGGCCTTTCAGGAAACATATAGTCTGAATCGGTTTAGGTGACTATGGTGGGAAGAGACTGATACACCTCAGTTCTCTTCATTCACTATTTTGGAATCTAGACTAGTAGCTGAGGTGTAGACAACTTGCTGCTAACATCTCTATGCATCCCCACTGTAACTATTAACATTCAAGTAAAAATTCTCTTCATGCAAAAGCTAATTTGTATCAACCTAAAATAGAATAAAATCAGCTTTCCTCTTTAAAACTTATACACAAAAATAGAAGTCTGAAGTATCTTCCCAAACAGCAAAGTTCTGTCCAAAGTAATTGTTATTACTGCCACAGTATGAAGCTTCCCTTCTCTTTCTGAAGCAAAGGCTTCAGATGGAAAATCTGGAATTGAAGATTATAATTTAAGCAGAATTCAGATACTCCTCTTGGCAAATGCTTTGGATAAAGATAAAGGACAAGCATAAGACAAGTTTGCCTTTGTGGAATGAGCCATGGGAAGATCAGCTGTCAAGGCCTACAACTCATTCAGTTCTTCTCACAGATGTTTTTACAATTAAGAAAAGTGACTAGAGTGTCAAGTGGGAAGAAGAGTATCCCCCCAGGATTTATCCATTAACTCTGTCAGCAGTACCCAAGCCTCCACAGGTTCCTTGACTGTTGACAACACAATAAAGAATGACTATTTACCATATGGTAATTATAGTTCAAGATGTGTTGTCCACATGGATTCTACTTCTGCTTCTCATGAATCCATGCAGGCAGTTAAGGTCTCTTGGATAGCAGTGCCTGAGAAAGATCTTTATGGTTGGATATGTATTTCTTTTGTCTTCAGATGAGCTACCATGACACAAAACACTTGGTGAACGCCTCAGGGCTGTGAAAAGGTCAAAGAGAAAACCCCATACTGGAATCCTAGTGAGATATCCTAGGCAAGTCGAGGTACTTTCTGTAACACGAATGAATGAGCAGATGAAAGACAGCATCTTGCCACCAAATCTGTAATGAAGTATTAGGGAGGAGTGTCGAAAAACCTAGAAAGTTGTTGAGATATCCAAAACCCAGATGGGGATGGTAAATCTTTTTTGTGAGTGAAAAAATATTAGGAATGAAAAAAAGTGTCCTGATATACTGCATTCAGCTCGGGGGCCCTCAACATAAGAAGGATGTGGACCTGTCAGAACAAGCCCAGAGGAGGCCACGAAGATGCTCAAAGGGCTGGAGCACCTCTCCTGTGGAGACAGGTCGAGAGAGATGGGGTTGTTGAGCCTGGAGAAGAGAAGGTTCCTTGAAGACCTTAGGGCAGTTTCCAGTACCTAAAGGGGCCAACAAGAAATCTGAAGAGGGACTTTTGACAAGGCCTGTAGGGATAGGACAAGAGGCAATGGCTTTAAACTGACAGAGGGGAGATTTAGATTAGATATTAAGAAGTTCTTCCCCGTGAGGGTGGTGAGGCCCTGAGTGGTGGTTGTCCAGAGAAGCTGTGGCTGCCGCAACCCTGGCAGTGTTCAAGGCCAGGTTGAATGGGGCTTGGAGCAACCTGCTCTAGTGGAAGATGTCCCTGCCTGTGGCAGGGGATTAGAACTGGATGAGCTTTAAGGTCCCTACCAACCCAAACTATCCTGAGATTCTAAGATTGTAAATTCTGAGGCTATCTCTTTTGGATCTGAAAGTTATAGTAGAGTCTACAGTACAGACAGCTGAGAGCAAAGTATGGAGAGATTTTGTGTCTAGCACATTGCTAAGACAAACAGTTTCTGTACAAGTAAGGAACTGTTTCTTCTTTTTCCAGTGATTATAAATCATAAATATATTCCTCTGCATACTCCAAGTGTTACAATGGCTGTAAAACTTTCTTCTGAAGTCTGTAGCAGCTTGGATGCTCTGACGATATGACTTATATGAACACATTAAAATTGACAAATGATCAAAATTAGAAATTTCTTCCAGAATTTTTTTTTTCTCCCCAGTTGGCCTAAACTCTCCTGGTGAAACAAGCAGCAATGTCCTGTGGATGTCTGCAAGTCTGACAACATCCACTCCAGATAGTTATGGAAACCAAAATCAAGATTCTCAGTACTGAAAAGCCTTGTTCTTTTATTTTCCAGTAAGCAACATGGACAGGATCCAATCTGTATAATCCATTTCATTGAAGTGAGGGTGTCTCATGTATATCCAGTTTATTAAACTTGCTCCTATCCCTGATGTTTCATAGCTCCAGCAAAAATAATTAACAAACATATTTACTACTTGAATACTTAAGGTGGAAATCTGTTCATTCATTGGACAAGAATTCAGGATAAGCCTTAATAAAATGTCTTTCTTGTAAAATAAAAAACGGTATGAAAGAGATCTACCATTGGCGATTTTCCCTCCCCCTTCCTTCTTATGGCTCAGAAGAAATCAGTATTGCTGGACAACTGAAATGAGAATAGAAGGGTAATAAGTAAAAGGACTCATGAGTATGGTCAGAATTCAAGTAAATCTCAGATAAAAACAATTCCTTTGCAGGTAAGTCCTCTTTAAGGCTTTTAGTGACCTTTTTAACAGAGGTGCGAAAATACTGAGCATTTCTCAAAGAGCTGCCAGCTGAAACTGGATCCATCAAAGCTGGATCCACCAAAGGCTCATTACAATTTCAGCAGGTATTCCCAATTGTTTTGAATCTGCCTTCTAGATGGAAAGGGCAGATGACAACAGGCCTAGATAGAAAATTTCTTTATTTACCTTCAAAGTACACTGTTCTAATCTTTCCAGCTAGGGAGATATTTTATGCACTTTCAGAAGCAGCCTTCCAGCATCTGAAGGGGGCCTATAAGGATGCTGGGGAGGGACTCTTCATTAGGGACTGTAGTGACAGGACAAGGGGTAATGGTTTCAAACTTAAACAGGGGAAGTTTCATTGGATATAAGGAAGAAGTTCTTTACTGTAAGGGTGGTGAGGCACTGGAATGGGTTGCCCAAGGAAGTTGTGAATGCTCCAGCCCTGGCAGTGTTCAAGTCCAGGTTGGACAGAGTCTTGGGTGACATGGCTTAGTGTGAGGTGTCCCTACCCATGGCAGGGGGTTTGGAACTAGATAATCTTAAGGTCCTTTCCAACCCTAACTATTCTATGATTCTAACAGCCTCACTTTGCCTCAGTGAAATTAGCAACTCACTATCTAAACTGTGGAGTGAAAACAGTGCAAATGGGGATACAAAGTCCAGCTACGTTATGGTGATACTGCATCCTCAAAAAAAAAAAACCAGCAGCATTAGATGAATCATCACCTTTTGCAGACAAGAAAACCAGTGCTGTTTTGGCTAAAAAATCATAGAATCACAGAATGGTTTGGGTTGGAAGGGACCTGAAAGATCAACCAGTTCCCATCCCCCTGCCATGGCAGGGGCACCTTCCACTAGACCAGGTTGATCCAAGCCCCGTCCAACCTGGCCTTGAACACTCTCAGGGATGGGGCAGCTACAGCTTCTCTGGGCAACTTGTGCTGGTCACTCACCACCCTCACAGAGAAGAACTTCCTTATATCTAACCTAAATTTACCCTGCTTCAGTATAAAGCCATTCCCCCTTGTCCTATCACTAAGACTCTCAAAATCTTCTTAGCCTGTTTTTGTGCCAGCTTTTTGAATTAACAGGAATTGGATGGAATGTGGATAGCATTTTCAGTCTCCACAGGGAGAATTTTCCAGTTTCTGGTCTCCACTCATTAAAGAGGCCAGGATAAAATCAGCTACAATTTTGGTCCTGAAACAAAAGCATTGATATTTTATTTTACCTCTGACTGCAAATTAGGGTGCATCAAGAACTGTTATTTCAGGAACACTGATCATACTGTCTAGTTTCTCAGGGCCAACATCCTTTGAACTTCTTCATGAGGTGATCTGTAGAGAGGCCTTCTACCCTTGAAAGCGAAGATTATGAGACTGTAATATTATGACCATAATTAAGAGATAATGCTGGTTTGAATTTAAGATCAAGAGCTGAACTGCCTCCTCACCACAGAGATTAGACCTTCCTCTATGGAAGTACACTACATGTAAATCTGAATGGCCAGTGGATGTTTGCCCATAAAGCACATATAGTGAAAAAAGTGAGAATTGTCATACTGGGTCATAGAAAGCATCAATATCCTTTTCCTAGTAATGATGCTAAGGCAACATTCAGGAAAGAGTAAGAACAGGGCAATAATTTATGATACTTGACTGAGTAATCTTTCAGCTTCCACCTCTGCTCAGCCTAGTGAATTTCATGGTTCTTAAGTGTTTAGAAACACTTCACAGATATCTCTTCCAACTATTTATACATTCTCCCTTCCAACTATTTATACATTCTCCCTTAAAACTATTTTTGCATCCATCTACACATCCTCTTGACAAGGAGCTCCAGAGAGGAACTACCCATCTCTTTAGCTGAGTTTGAACAGAACTCCCATTAGCTGAATTAGCTCCCATTGCCCTCTCATACTGACACCTGAACAGCTGATCCTTATCAATATTCTCCATATCAGTGAGTCTTCATAGTTTTTCCAGGCTAACAGACCTGGAAAAGACCTATCCTGACCACCACCACAGACATTTATCAGCCCTGTTCTTCTCTGAAGGTTTTCTAGTTCTGGTATATTTCTTTCAAGATGACAGTTTAGAATCATATACCACACCAAATGAGTAGGCAATAAATTGATTTATGCAGCTCTGTAAGGATCTTCTCTCTTCATCTCCACTCCTTTCCTAGTAATTTCTAACATACGATTTCGGGGTTTTTGAGTGCTATTGAGCACTGAACTGACACTTTCACAGAAGTATGCAAGAAAACTAATGATCATTGCATCTTTCTCCTGAGCAGTAGTGGTCAGCTTAAAGGTCCTCACTTCATATGTGAAGCCTGAGTTACTTCTCCCAGTGTGCATCTGTTCACAGGTATCTGTTGAATTTCACCATCTATTTTGCTGACCACTCAGTCTTGCAAGCTCTTTTACATTCTTCCACTGTCTATCAACAACTTTATTCCCCTGACTAAATCCTGCCTCACCAACAGATTTTCTCATTGTTATTCTCTCCTCCCCATCCACTCATGAATAAGTTGAACAGCACCAGCCCCAGATCAGTCCACTAGTGAACTTCCCTCACTGCAAGAACTATTTATTTCAGTTCTCTGTATCCTGTAATTTTATATTGGTTATTTATCCATGCAAAAAGCTTCTCTCCTGTCCTATGGCTGCTAAGTTTCATTAAAAGCCTTTAGTGGGAGATTCTTTGTAAAGCCTTTTGGATTTCCCAAGCTGATTCTGTCTATCAGATCACTGTTATTCACTTGTTTATTGATTCCTCCAAAGAACTCCAAGACATTTGTAAGATAGAACTTCCCTTCCAGGTACCATATTGACTCTTCCCAAGTAAGTCACATTTATGCATGTGCCCATTATTTTTTCTTAATTTGTCCATACAAACATCTGTATTACACTTCCATAGTTCCCTGGATCCTGGCTAAAGTCTTTTGAAAAACTGGTGTTATGTTTGTCCCTCCCTATTTTGGAAAGACTGGTAAAGCTGGAAGCTTTACCACACAAGTGACCCATGGAGCAGTAGCAGTTGTTAAGAGATTGTTGTGTTTTTACAGCCCACATAAATGGTCAGAGCTCAGCCAAACTGCTCAGTTCAGGCACCAGAGCAATGGTTACTATTGCTATCTGCATTGTAACTTTATTTACAAGCATCTTACAACATCCAAAACTGTAAAACTCAGTGCTCTGCCTAGGCACTGCCAGTTTACACCCTGAAATACTTAAATTTTGTGGAAGCAGGTAATGAAGAGTTTGTTCAAGAAAACTGCAAGTCAACCAACAAATAAACAAGACAAAGATAGACCCTGAGGACAAGCAGTTCAGCTTGGGACATTTACAACATCACCATTTCAGTTAACGAGCCCAAGTGATCCTGGTGAGCAGGGCAGGAAACCTTCCTGCAGCCATCTCAGTGTGCATGCAGAGGGCAGCCACCAAGCCCACAACACCCTACTGTTCTTCATTGGTTTCTAGCCCAGGTGCTCAAAACAGTGTTCTTGAAAATGATGTGGTTTCTCTTCAAAAATGAGTGTTTTTTCTAGGGCGGTTCACACCTCCTGCTGTCATTCATTCCCCTTTTTATGACTCTGCTTCCAACACCCTTATGTTCTTTCCACTTCTGCCAAATGTTTTCCAGGACCCCATCTCCCTGCCCCGCCTTGTCCATCCCCAAACCTGAACTATCTCAGCCATTTACTTTAGTTCTTTCCAATTAGTTCATCTCCTCATGGTAGATATTCCTTTCCCTTGGGTTCTCAACATTTTAATAGCTGACTCTTAACATTTCTTTAATTCATTTTCTTTTATGTGCATTAGTGATGAAAGGTCAGGCCATTACCACTATTTTACACATGACAGTGAATCACAGCAAATCTGAGTTATTTACTGAGTTTCACAGAGAAAATCTGTGAGGGAGTAAAAACCTGAACCCATGTCTCCCAGGTCCAAAGGAAATGCTCTTACTATGGAGCAGTCCTCCTCTCTCAGGTGGTGACTCCATTGTGGAAGTGGTGATGGCATGTGACAGAAAGAAATGAATTATTCTAAATTCACATACCTCACCCTGGTCAGTGTTCAGACCTCTGTAAGGGTCATATTCCAGATCTTTTCAAGCATACACAAAGGTTGGAAAAACAGAGCAGTTGCAGCCCCATCCTGAAATAAACCACTATTGGCACTCTATAGCTCAGCTAAATGAAGGCATTCAAAAGAAATACATTTGCCAGCAGAGCAGGGCAGTGATTTCGTGTAAAACGAGTCTCAGCAGTGGGTAAGCCCGGCAGCTCTGGCAGCACCAGCCTGTTTGTGCTAATGATGACAGCTGCACAGGAGAACTGGGAAAGTTTTAAACTTTGCATGTTTCCAACTCATCTAGTTGCCCTTTTCAGGAGTGCTGTCCAACTGGAACGGCCTGAGGCTTTGTCTTACCCCTCCCTGAAAATGAAAAGGCAGCTGGTATATTCCACACTGTGTACCAACAGCCTATAAAAATTAATGTTATCCAGCTGCCCATGAACCGGATGACTTTATAGAGCTGGAGTCACACTCTGGCACCGGTGCATTTGCCTAGTGCCTATGCAATGAAAGGAAGATGGGTCTCAGCCTCAGGACTCCACTCCTGCTCATGGGTCCCATGCCTAGGGACCACTTGCCGTGCAAGCATTCCCAGACAGATCAGGGAACAAAGTGTCAGACTTCCCTAGATTATTCACACTAGCCAAACAAGCAGAATTTGGCCTGAATACAGGAATCAGTCAGTTGTTATCCACTGCTAAAATATAGTGGATAATTGAAGATGAAAGGCAGCTGTAAATGAACAGCAGACCAGAATATTACACTATTCAACAACATTAGCAATGAGCTGCACATGAAAAAGTACATTCCTATTCATGTGAAATGAAAGGATAAACTTTGATAAACAGGACATCACTGTCAAATTATGAGTCAGATAAAGTGTTCTCTTCCACACACACAAGAGTGAATGTTGTCACCCACAGAAGAGGCTATGCCAGGAACTGCCTCCTCTTGCCTGGAAACAGGTAGAGCTGAAAGCTGGGAAGAAGGGAAAGGGGAGGAAGCTGTGAAGAGTGCTGTTTGCTGCTCCTGCTGCTAGATGAGAAGGAGAGGACAGCAAGATAGCTGCTGCTGCTGCTAAGAAAGGCACCCTCCTCCACACACCCCAGCTCCTCCACAGAAGCAGCGGAGAAAGAGCTGGCCCTCCAGAGATCTAGCATGCACCGATGAGGTGGCAGGGCCAAGGAGTCTGCCAACTCCAAGACAAGTGCTCTGTCTTGAAATACAACCAGCCCTGGTCTAACTCAGTGTTCAGACAAGATGCTTGAGTCTGCTGAGGAACATATCCTGGCCTTGGTTTTTCATCTCACCAACAGAGAGCCAGAGCCAGCATTAGATGCTGGGATCCCCACCTCTTCATTTGACTACTCACACACTGGATGTCTTACCCTGTTCTTGAACACAAGGGACCTCACGCAATCATTGCAGCTGCATTACAGCACATCCAGAAGCAGAGAAATACCTCCTGACACCCTGTGATGACATCCCTGTGCTGCTCCATGGCACAGAGCATCTGCTAAAAACCACCATCATGCCACATGTGCATGTCCCAGTTGGACAGCTCTAAAGACCAGCCCTGCCAGGTCTTGCACAACCCTGGCTACAGACCAGCTGATCTGAACAGGAAAAGAGAAGTGTCAGTCTAATTTACTATGAATGACACAGCCTATAGTGTGAGACAGTTTTGGCTCAAAGCCTTGGGTGTGCTCATTCCTGCACCACCCCCAAGTTGCTGAAAGAATAAAGTATGACTCCTTCCCTGTTCACCACCTGTTGCAGAGTGGGGGGAAACACAGCAGACCTGTGAGACCTGTGGCCAGATCAGCTTGCTCCTCCTTCAGTCCAGATCAGCTCCAGGAACACTGCAGGAGAAATGAAATAGCCTGAGATTCTTCATTATCTTCTCCACCACTTGCCTGCTCATCTCTGTGCCCCATCTCTAACCTGTCCCTTTGTCTCTGGGTGAGGTGGGAAACCAGAGGCTCCCATGCTAGGTGGGAACATTGCACATCCTGGTGCAGCTGCACTGTGGCTGATCCAGTTGAGCACATACTACAGAGATGATTCAGGTGCAACAGACTCACCACAATTTGTGTCTTTTCCTTTTTTAAACATTATCATCCAGTTTCCAAGAACAGACCAATAGCTTTTATAAGCCCTCCAAATATTCACCTTTAAAAATATGCTCCTTCTTTCTGGAGAAATTACTTTTATGTCTATTTTTAAAGCACAAAGGAGTTGTGGTTCTCCATGCGGTTTTACAGTTTATGGTCCCACACATTCCGCAAACTGTGAAATACGGATGTTACCCTAGCGGAAAAATTTCACTATAAAAAAATTCATGGAGTTTCCTGTTTTCACATGGGGCTTCAGTATTTTCTCTTTTAAAAAATATCATCCCTATGGAAGAATATGGCAGAGTTTAATGGCAAAGAAGCAGCATGCTACAGATGTGATAAGTGTCCATCAAAATGCAACAGAAAACAATAACCTCTGTTAAGAAAGCCATAGAGTAATTCAGAAGTCCCTATTACTCTTTTCATTTACTGATCTGTACCTTTCCGTAGAAGGCTATTTTTCACTACAAACTGCCTGGTTTCAACCTCGTTACATCTCATTTTCCACTGAGATAGAATGAAGTAACACCGGTATAGAACAGATTACACTGTCCAGGAGTGCCTTGGGACACTGGCACACACAGGCCACAGGGGCAAAGAGATCACCCTGAAGGCACTGGCATCCTGGAGTATACACTAGTGTGACAGTGACTTCACAGAGTGGGGCTGATAAGAGGGACCACGTCAGTCCCTGAGAAAGGAATCAGCAGGACACTCAGTGTACATGGGGCATGGGACCCACAGCACATGCTGCATAGGGCCATACTAGCAGAGGGACTGAAACATCTTACCCCATCCTCAGGAAATATCCCCTGGTTAGTACCAGCTGGAAGAGCTTCTGAGGGACAAAGGGAAAAAACTGCCACAAGGGAGTCACCCAGAACCTGAGGTCTCGTAGGCTGTCTGCAGGGCTGATGCAACTTAGATACCACTCCTCACTCGAGGCTTAAAGTGCTTAAAAGCAAACTGTCTTTCTACTTAACTGCTACCTTCTATCCTTCACACTTGTACACAAGAGTGATATTTTGACTCATGTCAGCACCAGGATGGTTCTCCATACCCACTCTGGAAGAGAGCATTTTGTGCAAGATGAGGACTGCTCCAACAGCCCAAAGAGATATGGGAACAGTCTGCCCACTGTGGTGAGAATTCGCTACCTTTCTCACTTTTTCCTCCTTGGAAGGAAGATCCTTGATTACAGTAATGACAGTAACTACAGTAATACCCACACTGTGTCTTCAGAGGCCTGCCCTTTTCTTTTTTCTAGCTATACAAATGGGCCTGTTGATAAATATTACTGCTTCATGCAGGCTTTATTTCTCTTGTATCAGTAAATCACCATGTCTGCAGCAAAGCTACAAGTATTTGTCTCCCAGTACTTCACATACAGTCATGATCCAAGCACTCACAGCAGCCTTTTTCACTCTATTTTAGTTTCAGCAACACAGGGATACATGTACAAAGTTATGGCCTTGCTTATCACATACTTACCTATAATGCTTGTCACATAATGCTTGTCACATAACACTATTAGCATTTTCAGTGTAACTCTTAGGGGAAGCCCACCAGCTGGGCAAGAAATCTTTTCCAGAACTTTTTGCACCTGGAAGAATATCTTCAAACTTCTACAAAACTCCGTGAAAGGGATTCTTTTGTCACAGAAAGAATTATTGTTTTTTTCCTGTCATTTCTATCATCCCAGAGGAATTTGCCAAATGAGAAAATCCAGTACTGCCAATGGAGATCATCCTAGTTCATTTCATAGAATCATAGAACCACAGAATGGTTTGGGTTGGAAAGGACCTGAGAGATCATCCAGTTCCAATCCCCCTTGCTCAAAGCCCTGTCCAACCTGGCCTTGAACGCTGCCAGGGATGGGGCAGCCACAGCTTCTCTGGACACCCTGTGCCAGCGCCTCACCAACCTTGCAGGGAAGAACTTCGTCCTAATATCTAATCTGAATCTCCCCTCTGTCAGTTTGAAGCCATTCCCCCTTGTCCTGTCACTACATGCTCTTGCAAAAAGTCCAAAAATTTCAAGACTTTCAATCTAGAATAAGTTCAAATCTGCAAATAACATGAGGTTGCTGCAGTACCTCAAGAGACCTAGGAGCCACACTGGAATATCTTCCTTCCCTACACAGAAGCCCTGGAAATTTAGGTATGGGGAGACAGAAGTTCAGAGACTTACTACAGCCACACAGCCAGGCAGCACAGAGCCATCAACTGAGCAATTTATTTTTTAATTTATTTCTCTCTTTCTCTCTCTCCTTTTTTCAATTTTGGAAGTATTCTCTGCATTCTCTCTGAAATTCTCTGCTTTTCCATACTGGCTTAGAGGCTGACTGCAGGTAGGGACAGGCATTTTTCTGCAGGTTCATTTGTATACATACAGGCTACCACAGGCAGGCTGAGAGGGCTGTGGTGCATGAGCTGGTAATAGATTTCTCCACACACAAGGCCTCCAACAAGCTTTTCTCCTTGGGCTGTGAAACAACACAGCTCCACATCCCAGAACTCAAACTCCATTCACTTCCTACTCCCCCTCTATATTCCTCTTTGGTTTTGTTTTTTTTTCTTTTTCTTAACTGAATGGCTATAAACTTCACCAACAGATTCCATACGGGTTATGTTACACCACCACCACCTGACTCCAAATCAATTACAGTCCAAAGGGATAGAGTTGCAGAGAGTCTGCAAAGCCCAGCCCTGGGGTTTCCATGAGGGACAGAGAAACTACAGTGCTAAGAACAGAGCCTGGAGATCCAGCTGAAAGAACTGAGTGATTTCACGATGAAAGCATGGGACTAGGGGGCAGGAGACCCAGGCCTGTGTCTTAGCCCTGCTTAAGACAGCTTGTGTGAGATTGATCTCTATTTCATGTCTCAATATATGACCCCTTGCATATCAGAGTCCCCATCGTTGGGGCTTCTCAGTGCTATCATACCCCCGATGTTTCATGATAAAGATGCAGAATGCTTTCTGGAAGACTAAGGCACTGTGAGGGTCTGGGATTCTGTTTCAACACAACATCAGAGATTTTCACTGTAGCTCTAAGAAATACGAGCATGCTGATCAGTAAGAACTACCAGAATAAACCATACTCTTCTCTGACATCTGTCATTAGAAGGGAAATCACAGGAAGATGAGGCTGGAAGGGACTTAATTCACTAGGTTCTGTTTCCTGCTATTACAAGCATATAACCCTTTTCTTAAGCTGGACCCAATTTGTTTGTCAGGTGGGCCTTACTAGGCTGAACTTAAGGTGTAACATAAGAAAGCAAACAACACTTTCTCTGCAAGCAACGGCTGTGAAAGATACAGCCAGAGACATAAGCGATGAGGTAGGTTGTGGCTACCATAGATATCATGAATGATGCCCCTCCACCATCAACACAGGATGGAAAGCTGTGCTCCACACCAGTGAAAAGACACACGGAGTACATCAGGCATGTGGCTTTGTCGCTTATATATGGGAAAGGCTGAACACAAAGATTGGTTGCCTCCCCTCCTTCATGTCTTCTCAAGACTGGAAATGGGATAGAAAAGATTGTGCTTCTCACAACCCTGGTAAACATGATGTACAGCACAGCACCATGCAGTTCAATGTTGAGATATCAAAGTTATCTCTGACAGAGAAGCAGAAACTATCTAGCCAAGGCAGAGCCCTTCTACATTCAAGCCACCTCACTGAAAGGGCACTGTGTTCTGCAGTAAAGAGAAAATATTTTGAAGGCTGCTGCCAAACAGGGAGAAATAAATAGCTGCTTTGCAGTGTCTGAAGACATGCGCATGTCCTACACATGTTGTTTGGCCAAGGATACTTCTAATACAGAAACCGTGGCTTTTAAAAAGTGGTCAAGAGAAGTCACACTGTGCAGCAGCTGTGAACAACCTGAATCACTGCTGAAGACTGCTGCCTGTCAGCTCAGGCCTGCAGCCTTTGGGGCTCACTTGTTTTCTGTCATTGTCAGCAGAAGCTGGAACATTTCTAATGGAATGAAGTTCAGCTCCTTACCACTGAAGTCCTCTTCAGCTGCAACAGCTTAAGGTTGAGACTCACAGCTCTTCATCCTTCATTTACCTCCCTGAATTGAGAAACACAACAATTACCAGGCACCATCATAAGAAAGAAATGGATCGTATCCATTGTATCCTGGTGAAACATGCTGCGTACCTGCGTGTCCCAGTGGGGCACAGCCTGAAGCCTTGGCTCAGTTTCTAACTCAACACAGCTTGGAAGATTATTAAAGAATGGATAAAAAAAGAAAGAAGTGAAGATATCTGGATAAACTAGTGGAAGATGCTGTTGCTAAGCACCTGTTTGATAAGTTAAATAAAGAAACACAACACATCACCCAAAAGCCTGAAGCAAAATTTCTCTCTGGCATAACTCTACTAAATCAATCAAATTACATGAGGAATGAACTTAGTTTAACACACCTCTGCCTAGCAGCCACTCAGGATCTGCCCTTCCCAGTTTTAGCGCTGTTTTCTCCAAAAGAATTGCAGTGTAGACCAGGGAGTTCACCAGGAAGTCAGCCTTTGTAGATCTGAAGTTATGGGGAGGGAGGGGATGGGGGTTACTGTTCCTCTCCTGCCTAACCTGCCTTGAACTTCTCTGCTTCAGGAACTCAGAGATCAGCACATATGTTAGCGCCTTTCAGTGCATTCATACTAGCATAAGCACAGAAAGAAAAAAATCTTCACTCGCCAGCTTTTGATACAACCTGGAAAACAAACAGCTTGGAAGAATTCCTCTTTCCTCAGCAGAGAAAATCGTGGTAAAGCACCATCTTGATAGTTCCCAAAGAGATTCACTTACAAAGATCAGTATAGGGGAGGCTTGTTTGGTCTCCCGAGATGTATCTCATCCTCTGACAATTCACTGAGACCTTTGCTGTATCTAGCTATATGTGTACAATTATCTGCTCTGATACCTGAGCTTCTATGCAACAGTCTTACTCCAAGTAATCCAAACTATCCCCAAGGCATGGCACACACAGAATGGCCAGGGGAGAGAGGGGAGGAGGGGCAGCGGACTTCCCTGGTTTGCTGCTGGAAATCGGCATTTTAGGGCCTTGTAGTCATTTCCTTGCTAGTGTGAGGAAACTTTTTGTACATTTATATAAAATAGGAGGCCAGAAGTGCACACCCCCATCTTACTTCCTAATATATTATGTTCTCCCCTGCCGAGTCCTGGGACTTAGTCTGGATTTGGTAACTGAAGTAATATAAATGTTAGCTAAGAAGTATTCCAGCAATATGGTTCCAATTTTAGCTTGTTTTGAAGTCTAAAGGACTAATATGTCTCAGAGATTCTTCACTAGATGTTTAGCTCTAACGTAATTTGTACAGGAGTGCACACTGCTCTCTAGAAGCCCTTCTGCAACGCTCCAGAAAACAGGTTCCTTCCCAAGCAGGACACAGAACAATCAGGAGTCCTGACTCTTGCTGATAACTCACTTGCTTCTTCTGAATTTTGGGGCTCTGCTTGGGAAACGGTGTCATATTTGCCAGGTCTTGTGGATAAATGAAGGTGCAGCGGCACTGCATATTGCCACTGGTTTCACTCCCCTCTTCCTCTTGCTTTTCAGGGATGAAGCAAGCCACCTCTGAAGGAAGCCATGCTCTGCAAGCTGTTTGCACTTTACTTCAATAACATGCTTCTTGCAATGCTGGCTTTATTTGTGTAGACATGCATTCTCAAGGTTTGCCTGCCCCCTTTTCCTCCCTCACACCCCTATGGAGCCCCTGCCTGAATCCAAGTAATGAGCTAACCCATGGAACTCATTGCCCTTTATCTTGCTGGGGAACGTGCACCTTTTGAACTGCCATCTGCAGATTGTGTTGATGCACTGACTTGTTAACTGTGCCATACTGTGAAGGAAATGGCATGATTTAGATCAAGTGCTCTGGACGGCTGTTCATAAGAAACACTTGAGCCAAGCTGTTACTGCTCAGGATGTGCCCTGGGGAGAGGGGTTTCGTTTCGGGTCATGCTCTTGCCTTGTATGAGGGCAGGCGCAAAGTACTGAAATCACAGTCCTTCCCTGAAGCTGAGGGGAGGGGGGAGGAGAAACATTATGAAACCATAGAAGCGAAGCTGCCAAATTAACTTCTCACCCTTTCAATCACACTCCAGAGGATAAAAGCCTAACATTTCTGCCTCAGAAATAGGCTCAGCTTACACAAAACAAGTTATTTCTCTAATTTATCAGACTTGCCAGCTATCATTCTAATTATTGGAAACCTCAGACTTTTTATGAAGTCAGAAGTACAGCATTATTTGCATGGCTGTAACATATCACTAGATAAATAGGTTTTGGGGAAAGAAAGGGTTTTTAGAAAGGAATCTGCAGGTTTCTTTACACAGTTAGGGGTTTAAGAACACTATCACTGAAAATAAAAAGGTTCTGGATTTAATTTTCAAAAAAAAAAAAAAGCAAATTCCAGCATAATGTAACATAGTTCAAGTCAACATGAGAGGAGGAGACCATGACGGAAAGCTCATCAAAAGACTCCCATTGACTTTCACTGGCTTTGGATCAGCCCTTAATTCTTTACCTTCACTTGCATAGCAGCATAATCACAGAAACAGCCTAACACCTTGCAGTCAGGCTAGGCAGAGGACTCAGAAAGAGCCATCCAGACAGGCTGTTCACCAGGCCTTTCAAAACGCAAACACTGATTTGTCCATTATATGTAAATGGATGATTAGAGTCATTCTCTAAGACAAATTAACTTTTCTACACACTCTAAATCTGTTTAGTCACTTTAAAGGTGTCAATTATTGGAGCATGCTAAGACTATGAATTTCTTAGTAATAGCTTTAATAGCATTTTGAAATGAAAAGCAGATACCTTGAAGTTGGCTTACTTTGAAAAGACATATGAGTAGATCTGGTTTTAATTTATGTCCTATTCTACATCTGGAATCCCTTATAATTAAAACTAAAAGCTGGACTACTACTTCCACCTGTCAAATGATGAAAAGATGAATGCACTAATAGCTTACTAAATAGCCTAACATGATAGAGTTTACTTTCCCATTCTATACAGTAAAAAAGGATTTTGGACAGGAGGCTAAAGGTCTTTGGTCATTACTAATAGCACACTTTCAGTATTAACCTACGTACCCCACTACCATCACCACCAGTGCCTTTTAGCACCAAGATCTCTAAACTGCACTTTGCATTTTGATTAGATACATGTATTCATCTCTGCTGCTGCAGTGTTTCAGGCTTTCCCGATCTACAGGTGGATTCTCTCCCCTATAACTATTTTAAACCACTCCCCATTTTCCTTCCTCTCATTTTATTCTCTAATTAACTACTTTAATCCATCAAGTTTTCTATCCACATTTCTGAAGCATTCTTATTCCAAATGACAGCGTTCCTGTTGATGTGAGCTGTCCAGGGCATGTGACAACTTGGACTCTATTTTCTCATCTTCTTATGCCGTTTCTGTTTGATCTCATCCCCTCCTCTTCCTGTTGATTCACCTGTCTCATCTTACTACACTGTCTCACTCAAGAGAATTTTAACACACGTATTTGTACAGAATCAAACAGAACTAGACCCTCAGAAGATAAGCAGGGCCTTGATGTACAGACAGTATCAATAAAATGACACCTGTTAGATTAACAAGTTCAAACACAATAAAAATATTCTTCTATAGAAATACTGAACACTTTTCCCCTATTGTGTTGATACATCACCCATGAGTCTTCATAGATGTCCAGTCAGATTAGGAACCTCCTATGGGAATCCATGAGATTACAGCTCTCGAGTGTGAGCCTACAGCCTTTTTTTGGCTCTTAAGAGCCATCCTTTCCAGCACAAGCTTGCCCATTTATCATTAAAGTTGTATAAAAACCTAACCAAACAAAAAAAACACAGAGGGGTGAATCCATTTGCAATGCTATACAGTAATTTTTAAAATAAATGAAGAGCAAGGGAGTGAGTTTCCAAAGGAAAACTTTGGTTCTGTCCTCACACAGTCCTTGCAGTGGACAGCCAGCTGTGTGGGCAGTCTCTGAAGATTGCCTCATTGCCTGCTCTTGTTTCCTCTGTTCATAGAAATATGAAAACAGGATTTTACTCTGCTTGAAAAATAGTTTGGAACAGTCCAAAATATGAAGGTGTTTACTCTAGATAAAGCAGTCTTATTAACACTTCTAGCATTAATGCTATACTCACTGTTTCCAGTGGACAAAGAGCCCCAGTAGTTCTTACAGTTCTGCATACTGTTAAATAAAGTATTTTCATATTACTGTATTCCTCAAAGGAAAATAAAAGTCTTGTCTCCTGAGTCTCTAAACAGCTGCTCAAAAGCCTCCATGGCATATTGATGCCAAGAGACAGGAATATTCCAGCAAAATGTTTTACTAAGACAGACAGCTATGGAAAAAGCTGTCCCAAATATTACAAACGCACAGCACTCAACTTCTTACGTCAAAGCAAAGAGTAATGTTTCAACTGCCCCAGCAAGTAGGAAATGATGCAGGTATTAAACACTATTACGAGAACAGAGACACATTAGGTACTGCTTATGCAGTAGGACTGTGAATGGAGCTTTTTGTTGTGGAGGATTTTCAGGGGGAAAGTTAATACACTTTGTCCAGACCATGAGATGGTACAAATCAGTGTAGTTCCATCTAAATCAATGGATCAGTGTTGATTTACAGCAGCTGAGGATCAACCCCCTCTTTTTTGGCCTGCTGAGGATTGTATAACATATACTGCCTAGAAACACTGATGACAAATTTGAAACTGTGTAGGGATATGCTGAACCAAAAGCCTGATTCAAACTCAAACTGGCTACTCTCCTTTTAAATCACTAAGAGCTGCTGTCTTAAATGTTACTGTCAAACCAGAATTTTTAAACATGTATCAAAATCTAGCACTGCACCCTCTGGTCTGTGCCACGGATGCTGCATTCCATACAAACTCAAACCCGCCTAGTGCCAATTCATAAACGATGTGTTGGTTTAATCTATTTTTCACAGGGGGTGTTTCAGAGCAGGAAAATTAGAAACAGGTAGAAGGGACTATTATTACTGTCTCATAGTGTGCTCTTGTACATGAGGATCAGATTAAGATAACATCTGGTCTATATTTCTTGAACTATTTCCCTTTTATCACAAGAAAATCGGCAACCCATCTCACAACTGCTCCTAATTTAGATCTAAATGTCACTGATGAAACATTGTACAACATGCTGTTATCTATTAAAATGATTTCCCTGAAGGAACAGTGGATACTTTTATATTTTCCAGTGAAGCCAACCATATTCCCCCTTAGCACTAACTAGTTGCCTTATAATCATATACTCAAATGGTAAAGGCAAAATCACTTTGGAAAAAACAAATGAGCCCCCACCAAATCTTCAGCTGGTGGAAATTAATGCCTGCTCACTGATTTCAGTGAAGCAAGCTCCATTTACACCACCCTCCTTACGATAATGGCTTTGATTCACACACGGTCCAAACCTGCAAGGTGCTAAGGCTGTTCTGCACTCACTGGTTTTAAGAGGAACTGATTAAAGCCAGGGCCAGGCTCAAATGCATAATTTAGCAACGTTTTTAAGTATGTGCTTCAGGGCTTGACTTTCATGCACACAGCAGAGGAACAATGAACAGTCCAGAGATTTTTGCTGGGAAGCAGAAAGGCAGAGCACAGCATACTGTCATCCCTCTCATTTGGTTCAAACAGAAAAACTGTCAGTGGAATGCAGTAATCTTTTTTTCAGCACTTTGCAGAGTTCAAGTCCCCAGAAAGTAGCCTATTGAGTTCAGCAAATAAAAACTTCTGTTTTCTTCACAAGTCTATAATTCATTTTCATGGACAGTAAATCAGAAAATGGAGGGGAAAAGTACTTTACAATCTCAAACTATTTTGCATACCTTTGCTGCACATCAGTTTTAGCCATTTCCATCATATCATTACCACTTAAAAAAGGGGGAATTAGATAAGCATACGTCCCCTGTATTAACTGGTTTAATTTAAAAGTAATTTCTGCCATCTGGAATTACTATTTACTGTTGTTTGGAGGAAGCGGGAAAAAAAAGAGAATCTGAAACTGTAGAAAACATCATCACAATTTCTTTCAAAGAATACCCAGTCTGAAGGAGGGTGAAGCATACAAGGAATGTAATTGATTACCCACCAGTCAACTTGTATATTTTGGAGGGAATTCCAAGAATAAAAAGTTTCTAGCAGTTATCAGCGGTCAGACTGGAGCCATTCATTTTTCACCTGCTTATGTTTGTTGTCTGGCACCCAGTCAAGGGTGCTATTAGCAGAATTAAGCTCTAGAAGAAAAGATTGCCCTGTAGGAGGTAAGATAAAGACTGGAAAGTGTGGCTTGTTATCAGTATCACAGTAAGGACCAGGTCAGAAAGGATTCAGTGTGGGTTTTCATTTCAAACAGGTAATCTCTACTGAAATAATAGAGTAATTGTTGCTTTGAAACCTTTATGTGCTGCAGCATACTACAGATCATTTGATGCAGATTCTGGATTAATGAAGAACTCCAACAAGCCTGAAACAGACACACAGAGAAAGCAAGAGCAGTGCACCAGTGGAAAATGGCTTTATCCTCTAATTCCAGGTCAATATAGTGAAACATAAAATATTATTCAGGGCAGTTTTATACCTTGATTTATGTATCCCCTCCTTCTCAGTCTGCTTTCTATCTGTCTATAAAGTTTTGGTCTATAAACATGCAGTAATGTAATACAAAATATTGCAAGAGTAATAACATATGCAATTACAGTACATCTCACAAATCCTGAACACAAGCAATGAATCAAAGCTTTCCAGGACTATTCCTTGAAAAAAAAATTTTTCTTAGGTTTTATTCAAAGGCTTGAAACCAGTCACTGGGACAAGCTGCAAGAGCAAGATGCACATTGCAGATGATGGACAGCATTTTATGTTTTTCTGGCAAATTGCTTTAATGTTTGCCTTGAAAAGTAATTGTTGAGTGGGCTTTTCGTTTTTTTTTTCTTTATAAAGATAGTGCACCTTTCTTTTGGTTTGGAAATTAACCTGCACTTTGGTTTCTTACTGTCTGCAGAAAGTGCTAACCAGCAAAATACTTGAACTTCTTAGTCTCAAAATACAAAGGATGAACTGGTAAACACTGGCAAAGTACAAAGAAAGTACAGCAAAGAATTCTTTCATCTATAGCTTCTTACCTTATGGCAATCTTCAGTTTTCAAGCCTTGAAGGCATTTAAAGAAAGCTCTACTTTGGTGTGGACTTCATCAGTCTTACACATAGTCCTTTTCCAGCCATGTCACAAGGAAGGAAGCCAGGTAAAAGCAGGCCAAGGCTATAGTATCTTCTGCTGGAGAAATTCTGAGTTCTGGCTGTGGAGGAGAAAACAGTAGATTTTGCAGGGTTATTTCACATGAAGGCAGTTCCCTGATCCTACTTCAATTACCACAGGGTAATTTACAGCCCTCAAAACAACCTGAAGAGGACATAGACTATGATTTCAGCCAAGAATTCCAGTGGCAAATCCACAGACATGGCTATAATGCCCATTGCTATGTGATGTATTTATGTGTGCTTGCTCCCTCCCTCAGTTCCTGATAGCGCTTAGTATCATACTGGCCTATGCCTGGATTCAGGTATGCTATAATTTACACTTCAGAGTTTTGAAGAGTTGTCCGAGGATCTCTGAGCTTGCACAGTTTTTATTTTAGAAATCTTGCAAAAGCAGGGGATTTGCAGAAAATAATTTATATACCAAGATTTCAGTAGAACTATGGAATTGTGGGTAACTACAAACGGGTCAACACAGCATCAATTCCAGATAAGACTATTATAAGGTTGTGATGAGATGCAATCAGTTATAAAGCCAAAGTCTCACTACCCAGATAGTATCAATCCTCTTGATGAAATAGGAAACAGGTCTTAAATGCTTAAAATGGTTTCATTATTACATGTTTGTTTGGTTAAAAGTAGTGGAGCTGACAGAATGAACCAAAAAAATCTACAGGGTACACTTCACAAAATGTTGATTTTAAAACAGTACTTTATCAAAACTGATTCAGCACCCAGTCTGTGGCTTGAAAATGGCCAAGAAACCACTGCACGTGGAAAATGGAGTCCAAAGGTGCAAAGATCATAGTCTGGGAGCTCCAAGCGACATAGCACAAGGAGTAGTGCAGGGATCTCACTGTGGATAGTGCCATTCAATTATATTCCACAGTTCAGAGGAACAGACAGTATTGCTGCTGATAAAGTTTGCAGATGACAGAACACTGGGTGAAGGAATGAATAACAACAAGGGTATGTCAGTTTTTCAGTTTGTCCTGGGCTGTTTAATAGGTGGAGCTTATTTGTCTATTTACACATCTTGTAATACAACCAGATGCAAGGTCATGGCTCTTGGCAAGGTCAATGCAAGGCTGGCTCAGCATTAAGGGCTATTTGGTTCCTGGTTGGGGTATATTAGCTACAGTTTTGCCCCCTGAACAAGGCCAGTCACTTCAGTAACTCCAGACCTGTCCTAGAGGAAATGTTTACACTGTCCAAACATTGTCTGCACTACCTACAGATAACACTAACTAGTTCTAAATCCAGGGAGGAGAAAGGAGCCAGCCTGGAAGGCAAATCTGTGTTCCAGCCTTTTAAAGTTATCACTGAAACAATTACTTACTCAAGTCTTGTATTTTGCTAACCTATTCCGATTACTACTTTTGCTTCTGTGATACCTTAGAGGAAAAGAAATCACCACACAGACCAAAAGAAAAAAAAAAAAAAAAAGGGAGAAAAGATGGAAAGTTCTTTATTCATAATAAAACTTTGACTCAGATTCTAAAACGAGCTCCACAGGTGCAGCCTCCCGGCTCTCCTGACTCCACTGGAGTCACTGGGGAGTACACAGGCTTGCCTACAGAAGGATCATGGCAGATTTGAGCACATGAGCTGAGGGAGTTGATCCTGCTAACACTTCATACCAGGCATGAAGCCAGGTGCACAGAGATAAACTAAATCCTAATTAAGTGTCTGAATTCCCAGAGAAATTCATGGGTACTTAGATGCCCAAATATCAGCGTGGATATTGAGCCAGATGCTTATCTCTGTGAGTATGCCACTGATTTTCAGAGATGATGGCACTTGCCATGTATTCCGATTTATCTCTTTTTCTTGAAGGGGAGAGAAGTAAGCCCTGAGGATGACTGCACTATCATTCATTGTTCATACACTAGCATTTTCTCAAAGGAAAAGAATGACTTTTATACCTAAGTTTGAACCTGAGCAACACAGGGAGAAAATTAGCACATCACTAGAAAGCACAAGGCTTGAAAGTTTTGGCAAATACGTACTATAAAGCCTTATAAAAGAACTAGAAGATCTTATAAAAGAGCTAGAAGAGATTTATATAGTCTGAAACACAAAGACCTATATGCTTTGTACCACATTACCACTGAAATTAGCTGATAAAAATATTTAGTGACTAAACCAAAATAAAAACATTCTGATTTCACACTAAAGGTATGCTCTGCTTCTAACAGGAAATAAGAATCCTGCACATTAGATCATATCTTTGCTACCCACTCAGAGTAAATGATTGATGTAACAGTCATGTTGAATCAAGATGCTCGTTCATTCTTTTCTTTCTCTACAGAGTGACTTTCAGCCAACAGATTTTTTTTCCCCTCAGAATATCTGTGATTCCTTAGATTCTTTGAGACTCTTCCCTTAATAATTGGAGGAGCTGCCTGAGCAAAAAGCTGCAGCGCAATGCTTTCTCTCTGCTGTAAGAGTTCCCTGGGTCAGAGGCACACGCACAGCCTGTCTGTGCTCCTGCAATCAAACCAGCCCAGCTTGAGAAAGCATAAACACTGTGGTGGGCAGAAGAGACAAAAGTAGGGGGCCAGGAGGGAAAACAGTCATGTCACTGTTATTTCTTTAGCAGATGAGGGGCTGATCCAGGTCCCACTGAAGTCAGTGACACAGTTCCTATCAAGTTCAACAGAAATGATCTTTAAGAGAGTGCTTTCTTGCCAGATACCTGAGTAATATGGCTGGGTCCTAAAGATTTCCACAGCAAAGAGAATCTTCCTTCCCCACCTCCACAGTTCTTCAAAGAATCAGACCTTCTTTAAAGGAGTAGCATCTTCAGGAGCGGGGGTATCCCATTAGCATAAATATTCCTCCCATCCCCAGGCACCTTCCTCCTCTTTGCATATTAGGACTACAGAGAGGATTTTCAGGTTTTTGGTTTGGGTTTTTTTTTTACAGATGTGGGCAGAGCTTTAAAGACAGCAGCTAATTTTCTTCATTTTGTATTTACATGAAATTTCACTCTTCCTACTCATACCTGGAGAAAAGTAAATCTGCAGAATAATGACTAGAAAGTTATCTATCTCTGCAGTGTAATAGGTAAAAACAGCTATCCCCCCAAACTTCTGCAAACCAAGAGTAAATACTCACAAGCCACAGGGTTTTTTGACCTTGGATTAACAGATCCTCTAACTTTGGGCATCCTGGCTTTCTCCTACACTGTGCCCAAACATGGGGAAGCCATTCCAAGCTTTACACTTTACTGTATTAGTGCATGTGTGTCAGCCGAATCCTGGTGAGAAAAGAGTTAGAGCCATTGCTGCAGTATAGCTCAGAGCACACGGATGTTTTGAGTTTCAAGCTCATGTTGGTAGCACAGCTGTTTACGGACATTTTATATCAAGAAACCTGTCAAAAGTCAGAGGTAAAACTTTACGTACTATTTTATTAAATTACTTGGGATACAACAAAATGGAGTTCCAAGTCTTTCAAAATACAGAACTGTTTCCTGTTGTTTGTGTTCTTTTGCATCTTAAGGGCAGAAATGGGACTTTGCTGAATAGGAAGTGTAAGGTGAATGACATACTTGAGGAAAGAAGTACCCACATCATTACTATCAGGAAATGTGGTACATTAAGAAGGTGGGAAGAAATTTTTCAGTAGTCTAGAAGAGAGGATTTATTAGTTTGGATTATCCCAACGGGTGTTTGTTTCTCTCAAGACTCCAGCAAATTCTTTTCCTCTTTAAACTCCCAAATCAGCATACCTTTGGAAAAACACCTACATTTCCCCCAGTTACTTTCTACTGCCTCTGGTATATCCTTACCCTAAGACCAATGATCTTGCTCTTCCCCTAAAAGGAAAGAATTCTACAGGGATTTCTTCAGAATAAATACTGAGTTAGTACTTAGCATGGATGAAAATGAATGAGATAAATAAAAAAGCAGAAATAAAGGCAATGCTGTTTCCTATTGTATGTATACAGGCCACATATTCAGCATTTATTACCAATAACATTTCCTTTTGACAGATTCCTGAAATCAGTCTATGTACTGCCTTCCTATTGCACCTTACTGCACCAGGTGTTAAGTAAATGTCACTCACCTGAGTGTATGCTTAAATTTACGATTTGTGTGGATGAAGAGATGGATACGTGACTTGTGGGAAAGCTGTGAGAATTCACTGTAGTTTTGAAAAACTGGATTTTTAAGGTAATATTTTTTTAAGTTATAAAAAACCGTATTTGATCCACAGATGATTTTAGTGTACATACTCATGCTCTTAACTAAAATACCTCTCTCCAAGGATGCTACTGGCTTTCTACCACTTTCAGTGCGAAAAGCCTACATCTACAGGATCTGTGCAGATTCTATAACCAAACTATTATGAGAAAACAAATCTTAAAAACACTATATGCAATACAGCTGTTTAGTAGTTCCTCAGGGCTTACTGGTGCTTACTGCCAGATCTCAGCTTCTTTGCTTTAAGCTGTTTCTTTAGATTACCTTTTGGAGTACGTACTCTCGCCTCCATGCTGTCACCCTAGATGGCTCTAACAAGTCTCCTGCTGCCACTTTCTTGTTCTCAGGAAGATCTGTTAACATTTTTGTCTCCTTTTGATCTCTGGACCTTTCTCTTAACACTTTTCACAGCCTCCTGAAAATGGGATTCTTGAAGTCAATAATTTGCTTATTGTCTCTCTAGTGTAAACTTAAAATGTTTTTCATCTTGGAAGCTATTTCCGTATGTGTTCTTTTCACATTTCCTCTTGGATTCAAGTGACCTGGGATTTAATAATCATTTTACCACCTGAAATGAACACTAGCACCTGCCTACTGCTCAGTAACTAAGTTGTTTGTTAGTATTCTGGGATTTGTATCTGATAGCTCCTCTCCTTTATACTGTTTGATCAGCACCTCAAAATACTGAGGTGCTGCAGCTGACAGAGGATTTTACATGTGAGGCCACATTTAAGGATGTGATAATAGAGAAGACCTCTTTACTCACAGGGAGTCTTTCCTGGCCTTTAGGGTCTATGACTTCAGACCCCTTTGAAAGATGGAAGCCTGAACAGCCATCCAGCACAGTAAGAAAATACTTCTCAGCCTGTTATATACCCTGTAGCACCACCACCCCTCCAATTGATTAAAATAGCACAGTATTCTGTACCACAAAAGACTGTAATTTGTAAGGAATGCTAAGCACTTGGAAAGCACAAGGGGACACTGAGAGTGGGGAGGTCCTACCCCATAGACACTCTGTCCCTTTCAAACCATGGGAATACAGGCCCCTCAAATTGAAATGCAGAGATGAATGCTGTTCTTAGCTTGAACAAAACAAAACCCAATGTTTCCAAAACTGCACAGCTCTCCCTTACCCCAGGATCTTTCTTTTAAAACAATGAAACCTTTTCTAGGTTGCATGCAAAGGAGGAACATGGAAGATAAGTTTATTCTTGCTCCATAAATGAAATCTGATTATATGCCAGTGTATACCAGTGTTTACACATATGGAAAAGAGAATCAGAGAATCATTTAGGTTGGAAAATACTTTTCAGATCATCAAGTCCAACTGTAAGCCCAGCACTGCCAAGTCCACCACTAAACCATGTAAGCACCACCTCTACCTGCCTTTTAAATACCTCCAGGGATGGTGACTCCACACTTTTCTGGGCAGCCTGTTCCGGGGACATCAGACCACAAGTAGCATCTAACGCCACCTCCAACCCACCATGGAACTGTAGGAAGACTAAAATGAAATGGACTGAATCTCCAGTTGATAAGAACAAGAACAATCAACATAAGTACTTCTGGACATTAAAGAATTGTCCTCACCAACTACCTGCAGGAGAACCAGCACCTTAGTTCACAGTTTTCTTTATACAAGCAACAACCAGGAGTCAAAACCTGGATATAGATTTTACACAGGTGATACAATCACAGAACTCTATCTTCCTACTTCCACCGTTCACTCTTCTTTCTGGCTGTCGTGGTTTAAACCCAGTCAGACAGCTTGTTCACTCACTTCCCCCCCTTCTTGCCCTCCCCCTACTCCCAGAGGGACAGAGAGGAGAATCGAAAAGAATGCAACTCCCACAGGT
Organism: Pezoporus occidentalis; assembly: GCF_034315485.1. Classification (NCBI taxonomy): domain Eukaryota; kingdom Metazoa; phylum Chordata; class Aves; order Psittaciformes; family Psittacidae; genus Pezoporus; species Pezoporus occidentalis. The sequence continues at coordinate 1,651,724 of NW_026913857.1, read as the reverse complement.
TGAGATAAGAACAGTTTAGTAACTAAGGTATAACACAAATCACTACTGCTACCACCAATGATAATAATGATAAAGGAAATAACAAGGGAAGAGAATACATCATCTCACCACCAGCCGACTGATAACTCGCCCCCCCCAGCCTGACCAAGCTCTGACCGATGCCTCCTCCAACCCTTCCAGCTAACCCCCAGTTACATCCTGGGCATGACGTGCTGTGGTATGGAATACCTCTTTGGCTAGCTTGGGTCAGGTGTCCTGTCTCTGCTTCCTCCCGGCCTCCCCTCCTCCCTGGCAGAGCATGAGGCTCACAAAGTCCTTGGCCAAACCAAAACATTGCTATCAGCTCTGCTCCCAGGCCAAAAGTCAAAACACTGCACTGCACCAGCTACCAAGAAGGAAAAACATGACTGCTACTGCTGAACCCAGGACACTGGCCTACAAGAAAATCTTCTGCTGAGATATTTTTTCTTTGCAAAAAGTCTGAAGAAGGAAAAGAGTCTCTGGCTCAAAAATTAAAATATGATTAGGAAAGAAAAAATACCAGAAGAATTAACGACATCTGTTATAACTCATTGTACCTCTCCCTCATAAGGAAAGAAAAATGCTACAGTTACTACAGACATGGGTGAAATCACATTAGTCATAGTACCTTTGAAAAATACCATCAGATTTCATGAGCTACGCAGGTCAGGTGGGACCAGGACAGAGTTTCAGGCAGCAAGCTCTGAAGAGCGCCTGAACTGCTGCATGTGCTGCTGCTGAGCCAGTAGCTGCATCCTACTTTCTAAATAGATGACCCAAAATGGTATTAATGTCAGTTGCTAACAGCCACTGTCTCTGACATGAGATGTAAAATCAAGAGACTTAACACTTTTGGTCATTAAAATGAGAAGGTACCTTTTGCGGGAAAAAGATTACTAATTGCAGCATTTCATCCAAATTCCAACACATTCAGGTTGTGCTATCCAGGAGCATGGAGGCAGGTGGGACTCACCCACCTCTGGGAGCTTCACTTTCAGTTGATTTGAGGCTCATGGAAACGCATCACTCTCAAAAGAACTCCAAAGAAGCCACATGTCCACAATTTTTCCAGGAATGACATGAGGTGAAATTTGCAGGCTGCGGAGTATTGTGCTGTGATCCCTGGCCTTTTGGAATATGGGAAGTTGGACAACCTTCTGAGGCAAACTCTGCTGGAAGGAAAGAATGAATTTTTCACATCACAGTATTCTTTATGTGTTCCCTGGCACTCCTCTGACCCCTGATGCAATTCACAAAGGAAAGTTTTTGCTCCACCCAACCAAAGAAAAAGGGTAATTTTCTTTCAGATTGGTGAATTGGTTCAGTTTTTACCATGCACAAGAAATGCTGCAATAGAGGAAATCAATCCACATAGCTGGGAAGAAGGGCAAGGAAGAGGAGTGAAACTACCCCTTTCACCTGAAGTGAGCTGTTGGACGGATTCATTCTTATCATGTAACTTCCCTGCTGGTCTCTTTAAAAAGAGAGAAGATGGCTCAGTGCATAGAGGACCCAAAGTACCACCTAGAGGAACCTCTCTTCCCTTAGAGGAGAGAGTAAGCCTAACTTACGACTGTACTTAAATCTTTTGCCTAATAAGGACAGAATTAAAGAATCTCCACTAGATGAGGTAAATATGGGCCATGGTATCTATGCCTTAATTCATTCTTGCCAAAAGGTCAGTGTAGATGGACCCAGAGGGAGGACTGCATTAAACATCTCATTCGAAAAAAAAATCCTCCTTTTCTTTTGAATGCATGCTTTTTGCTCCTCTGACCAGGCACACCTGTTTTCTCTACTAACTCAAATCCTTGCAGCCATGTGTGCCCAGGGGATGGGACAGGAGGGGTAGGAGAAGAGACGGAGTGTAATAAATAGCAAAAGCAAATAATTTACCCAGTAAAGAGCATTCCATGCTTTCTGTATGCAAATTCTGCATAAAAATTCTACATATATGGTACAGAACTACTCTGAACTGAACTCTAAAAATGTTTAATGCAAACACAGCTGTTATCAAGTGTTGTTCTTTCCAAGACTCCATTCAGTTTGATAGTTATCACTATGCCAACGACATTCCCAGTACAAATCTCTCTTTCTGAGACTTTAACAACTGCTTTACACAAGAGAATTTCATTTCACTCTGAAACTTGGTGCTCTGGATCTTTACCAAATGTGCTCCTTCCTTCTAACAGCACCAGCTGAGCCCAAATCAACTCTAACAGATATGGACATTTAGCTAATTTAGGAGTTTAAGAATATTCTTAATTTAAGGACACATTTTACAACATCCAACTTCAGCAAAATATTGCAGTGTCTTTGAGCACATACTCAAATCTCAGCGGTGTCCTAAGAGATATGATATATATGTTTAAACCACAGTATTTCGTAAAATTCAATAAAGTGTTTTGAATTGTACTAACGCCTTATTCAAATATCAGTTTTTGAAGGTTGAGGTAGATCAGAGTATTCTAACAAAATATTAGTGTGCTATTTTAGTTTACTGGTTAGATTGTTATCTGTATTAGCTTTTAGGAAAGGGGTATTTTTCATCCAGCCATAGAGAAGGATTTTTTTAAGAATCAGAAGTCTTCTAGGTTTATAATTCAGCAAAACTAAAGGAGACAGTACTTCACTTATATTTCCTTCAAGGGGCTGATCATAGGACCTAGCTGTGCATTGTGTCCTTGAGAAAACACCTAAAATAACGCAGCAGCTGGCATTTTCAAATGTCATAGGAACAGTAAGGTCAGCTCCTCAGCTGAGGTCTATTTAACTCAAATCAGGACCTGAACAGTTAATACAGAATATGGTTTAATATTATATACATGTATGTGATTTTAAAAATCTGAGCTGGAAAATTCTTATTTATTTCACTGAATGCCTACAAGAGAGATGGGAGCTTATCACTTTTTTGCATCCCTGCTTGTTTGTCCACCCTCATGGAATCAACTTCCATGCAGGAAGCAGGGATGGCAGCCTTGTCAGGGCTGCTGCTCTTCATCCTTTTCAGATGGGCGGATCTTTCAGGATCATCCTTCTCCACAAAACAGCCAGCTCCACAGAGCTAATGAGGTGGAGCAGGTCATCTGCACACAAAAAGGAATGGGAACAGACCTCCTTCCACTCTGAAGCAGACAAGCATGTGCTGCAATGTGTGTTAGTGAAACATGGAATTAGGAGCATATCTAATATCAAGTCACAAGAGAAGGTAATTCACAGCATTATTGTTGTAAACCCAAATCTTACCATTCAAACTCCGTTTTTAGAGTGAAGTAAACACTACCCTACACAACTTCAAACCAATCAGGATAGCCTCTTACTACAGCTCATCTCTCTCCCTCATTAGCTCACCAAGCAGCAGCATCAGAGGCAAGTGGGGGGTTACTTACGCACTGTAGTTATCAACTGATAGTCTGCCCCTGGGAAAAGCAGAGAAGTCTCTAATTGACATAGGCCAGTTACTTTCCTCTCTTAAACCTTCTTTTGCTAAAGCACAAGGTGGAGCTACAGTAGGGAAGCCCAATAAAAGGCCTGACAGTTTTTGCATCTCTGTGACTGGCAGTAATTTAAACAGGTTTGACTCCACCTGGGCACAGATATAGCTTTGAGAAAAGGAGGAAACAAAGGCATATGGGACTGTCCACTAGAAACTAAGTAATCAAGCCTGACTCCTAATGGTGAACAGTGATGTTAAGGAGTCCTCGTCTGACTTGGCAGTGGGCTGAGTTCCATGATGCCTCTGCCCTCAGTATCACACATGGAGACTGTATAAAGCCCACGCTCAGGATCTTTTGGAGTTCATGTGATTGCTTTTAGGATACTTGTCTGCATCAGGTACACGGATGTGCTGTAGGTTCTGACTTTGATTTCCTAAGCTAATCTGTAGCCCTTTACAAGAGGGTGGTACTGATGGCATACAAACTGTGCATTTGAAAAGCAAGTGGCTGGCAGTTGACTTTCTGAGAATACTGCCAGAGTTGAACATGAGGCTTTGCTTTGTAGTACAGTTTCGCATCAGCAACACAGATGGACAGAGGGTCATCAGTTATATGACACTACACCGCATGTGCCAAATTTTGGTTCCTCCCTCAAAAGAGATGTATTTTTGCCTTTATGAAGTACAAGATAATTGTTCAGGTGTAGAAGAAAGTTTGTGGCTGAGAGAAACATCTTTCCTCAATAGACTATTCCAAATTACTCCACAGGGACTCCACACACTCTCCCAGGGAAATCACACAAAAAGCACAGACAAGGAAACAAAAGATGACTGAAGCCATTTCACAGCAAGGAGGAAGCCCAAAACCTTTACCTCTGGGTGTATTTAATTGTACTTGGCATTTTCGACATATGACAAGACTGCCTTGCAAGAATAAGCTGGAATGACTATTGGCTCAATGCAGACAGACTTCAGAAGTCAAAACACAACTCTCAATTTGCCAAAGTCGATCGATAGTCTGAGAAATCCCTGAAGGAAACTGATGAAGACAATCTGCAAAAGACAGAAGACAGACAGTAGGGAAATTAGTAGTTTTCCAGGAACTAAGGTAATATATAATTACAATGAGTATGGAAGATTCCAAGTTCAGGAAGAACTTTTGGTTACAGTCCACATTGACATCCATGATGTTACACCAGGAACCATCCCAAAGCTCTTGACAGACTACAGAAAATAGTTTTTAAATTATCTTCTCAGAAAACTTTCCAAGCAAGGAGAACAATATGTGAAAGTTTCGTTCATTAAGTAAGTGGTGAGGGGAGAAATCTGGTTTTGTATAGCAGTGGAACAACTTTAACAGAGGGTTAACAGCCTCCTGGAAGATTGGCTGAGAATCTCCTATCAAACTGGCTGAAAATGGGATAATTATGATACAAATGCCTCAATGCATAGTAATTGGACAAGGGTTCAATCAGGAAATAGCACTCTGATTCTAGGCATTATCTAGCCTAACAACATGTCACTGCTCCTTTGCTGCAGGTTACAAAACCACAGCTCAGCCAGCAAGAGATCATCAGATTTTACCTGGTGCAAGTATCAGCCTGATTAACAGTTTAGCAGTTCAGAGTAGCAATTGAGATTAGCAGTTCAGACAAGCAATTTTAGGACATGGTGCAATGGTGCTTCTAAGCAATTTAAAAGTAAACTGTCACTAAAAAGGGTGGTTCACCCTTATGCCTTCTCTTGTGCCATGTCTAGTGCTTATCTACCTGTATAAGATGGTTTAGGGTTGTCCTGGGTTCAGCAGTAGCAGTCATTTTTCTCCTTGGTAGCTGGTGCAGTGCAGTGTTTTGACTTTCAGCCTGAGAACAGAGCTGACAACAATGATGTTTTGGTTTGGCCAAGGACTTTGTGAGACTCATGCTCTGCCAGGGAGGAGGGGAGGCTGGGAGGAAGCAGAGACAGGACACCTGACCCAAACTGACCAAAGAGGTATTCCATACCACAGCACGTCATGCCCAGGATGTAACTGGGAGTTAGCCAGAAGGGCTGGGAGACTGCAGGGTCAGAGGAGGTATCGGTCGGTGCTTGGTCGGGCTGGGGCAGGGCGAGTCATTGTTTGACTGGTGGTGAGATGTTGTATTCTCTTCCCTTGTTATTTCCTTTATCATTGTTAACATTGGTGGTAGCAGCAGTGATTTGTGTTATACCTTAGTTACTAAACTGTTCTTATCTCAACCCGTGGGAGTTGCATTCTTTTTGATTCTCCTCTCTGTCCCCGCGGGAGTAGGGGGAGGGAAAGAAGGGGGGGAGGGAGTGAACGAGTTACCTGACTGGGTTTAAACCACGACAAGGGTGCAGTTACACAAGACAGCTATTTAGCTGCTGAAAACTGGTAGATAGCACGACTGTATAGAAGGAAGTAGGGAGAAGCAGAAGTACCTCTTTCAACAGCAGGGCAAGATGTTAATTCAGCTCAACTGTATGATATAACTTTATCCTCAGATTTCCTAAAAGGAGAGGTGAAAAATCAGAATTTAGGTTGACTGAATTACTCCCCAGAGATTTCTCCCCAAATTATAAAAGGAACTTAATATGATTGCATCTTAACCCTAAGAAAAAGTGAGTAATTACCAACAGGTTTTCCTTTTTCAAGCTGCCTCACTACACAGCCTCATGTCTACTAAAGCTTGTGGGAAGAAAGGAGTAGGAAAAGCAGAGATGAGTGTGATGCTGAGGCAGTTCTGGTTTAGAAAATAAAAACTTGTGGACATGCACTCTGATTTAATCTGGCTGATTTTTTAAGAGCTGGGGAAGAAGGAATCTTTACATTCTAGTGGTGAATAATAGCTGAGGATAATATCTGAAACTGGCGCTGCCAGACCTAGAAGACAATGTTTAAGGGTAATTTAACGTGTTGTGGTTTGAGAGAGACTAAGCTTAAAAACCTGCTTTCAAGCCTCTGTCTGTAATGGATAGAAAGAAAAACTGTATTATCATGGATGGATCCATTGGCCATTTTAATACATATTGAAACATGCAGGTTTTGTCAGCAAGATGGGAGATTGACTTGGAAAGCAGTAAGGATTCAAGGGGACAGACATGAAGCCCTGACACACTGTGGCAAAAAATAGTTTGTTTGATCATCAGATGTCTATGAAGTGGATGCAGAGATGCAACACTCCCTTTGTATGCAGATGAGACATCTGTTAGAGCAGCTGGTGAGGTCTGGTACCCATGCTTTAAAGGAGGTTGGAACATTCCACAACTATTCAAAGAAGGGCTACAAAAAATATTGAGATATTGAAAACGAAAGCTTATAGTATGAGGCTTATTGAGTTCAGTCTATTGAGCTTAATACATGGAGAAAAGACCTGACAGACAGGAACTTCTTGATCTAAAAAAAGTATAGCAAAATCCTGTGGCTGGATGGATGTGGATGGAGTGGAGACAGATGAATTCTACTCTAAAATAAAAAGTAATTTCCTTGTAATAAGCACTATCAAATATTGGAACATCTTAGTACAGGTTATGGCTGACTTTGTTCTTCTTAGCCCTTAATCAAGACCAAACACAGTTCTAATTTAATGCTTTAATCCAGCTTCCAGGAAACACTGTATGGCCTACAGAAACAGGGGGTTGGAAATAAAGGATTGGTAGGGTGGTCCCTTCTGCCCTGAGAGCCTGTGTACAGGTAGTAGGTACTTCTTTAAGAAAATAAACAAAGACCCGCTTTAAAAGCCAGAGTGTAAATTGATCTGACTGATGTGGTCTGATGCAACAGACTTAGCTTTATTGGATTAACTAGCAAACTTTATCAGCTTCCCAAGAGTCCTATGAAAACATTCTAGTGCTCACCTTTTCAAGACTGTTGCTTAAAAAGAACCTGAATATGAGCAACTTTAAAAAAAGGTAGATGAAGAGGGCAGAGTTTTTAACCTTTGTGTGCAATGGTCTATGAAGGCAGTATGATTCCATTTCTAAAATCCAGCTGCTCTTATGTAAAAGAACAGTCCTTTGAGTAAATAAGCATCAAGGAGCAGAAGTACAACTTGACTTAATCCTTGACTATGCTACAATAACCAATCTTTCATATCACTGACTTGCAACCTGTTATCAACAATTTTTAAGGAGTCAGCAGCATAACAACAAAGGCTATTTGCCATGATCTCAAACTCACTGTGCAAGAGTCTACACTGTACAAGAAGTTTCTCCTCTGGGAGACTTCTCAGAGACTGCAAACTGAAATGTTTGGACATCTCTAGCTTAAATTTTCAAGACACCATTTGGAAGCTTCAATTTTTATCAGCATTCTTGTGATTTTATTGTATTTGGTTTTGGGGTTTTTCTTCAGGAGGCAGATCAGTTCCTTTTTTAATCCCAGCAAATTGTCTTTCTGTTTGTTTTTTCTTTTCCTTTGCTTTTTCTAAGACCTGTGAACAAATCAGAAAAGCTGTCACACTGTATTTGACAAACCAGTTCTCTAAGAATGAAGGTATATGACCCCAAAAAGCAAGGCGCAAACTCTCTAACAACTGGCTCTTCTTAGAGCTGGTACATCTGCATTGTCAGCTATTCTCTGAATAGGCAGGTTTGAAGGTTTCTGAATGCACAACACACCATGTGGGCTCCCAGCCTACAGTACAGCTCCTGAAAGTAGATTTTGATGGGTCAAAGCCATTTTATTGAATTAGCCCTTTATTGTTTACATTAAATACAAGTGAGCTCAGAAATACCGACTTATCCTTCTGAAAGGCTGGATTATACCGCGTGGCTCGGATGCAAAAAAAGATTAGGGTTTTTATACTAATTACTTCCAGCATGAGGAGTGCCTGGACCAAAGAGTATTGACTTTGGAGACACTCTGCTGGGCATTTCAGTGCAGAAATGTTTGTCATCTTCTCTCGCCACAAGTAAAATGACTGATGATTCCTTAAATTTGGAGTGCCACACTATCATTAAACCCTGCGGATGAGCTCTGCCGTGGCTGTGACAGAGGGTAGCAACAGAGCTTTCCACTTGTTTCTGGTTGTTTTATCCCCTCTCCCACTGTCACTGTTGCTGTGAAGTGCAGTGTAGCATTGCTTCCTCCTACTTCACATCACTCTTTCAGGAAGTAAGAGAACAGAAAAAGATTATCTCATTATCATTAAGTGAGCTTTCATTCATTCATACTTAATCAGCTAAGTAATCCATCAAGAAGCAAAGTTTCCCAGACTACAAAACCCAAGGTATTTTCAGCAGTCTGAAAAATTAGAGTTGAATATAGATATGAATATGTTGGAAATCTGATATGCCACGTATGATTCTATGATTATTGTAGCTCTCAAGCACTATAGGCAGATGAGAAGGACAGACTTTCATGTGATGTGTATTCTTCCCTAAATGGACCCTTATATTTCTCATAATCAAGCAGTCACCTGCCTATGCAGAACAGACATTCAGCTTCTGGGCAGCTTTCATGGCCAGTGGTGGAAATCATTCACAGGCAAATCAAAACTATCAGGGAGTTTAATAATTTCTATGAGCAAAACAGATGTCCCAGAAGTGCACACAGCTTTCAGTGAGTAACTCTGCACACAGTGACATCAGATCTTCCCACTACACAAATTACTACTTGGGGCCTGGGGTCTGCTGGTATTTGTTTGAGTGATGATACCCTGTGTAGCTTGTGAAACAGAACAAACAGAAGGCTTAAATGAGCCTGAAGATTTGTGAACTGCTGATTCTACACAAAGGACACCCTCCATTGCTTTTACATCCAGCAGTATCCCAATACAACATGGGGATCTTAAACGATTGTTCAAATGATATTAAGCAAAACATTTGTGCTCAAACTCTGATGTTACCGAAAAGAAATGCACAGATCTTTACACTCACACCAGCTGTGATGTGGCAGGTAAGGCTCACAAAAGGGTCTTGTTTTAAAACTTGCATTCAATAAACTGCTAGAAGAACAAAATGAAAACAAGCTATTGTGTTAATCTCCAGATTAGCCCTCATAGTCTGTCAATTTAATACTGATTAGTAAACAATGTCCATAATTAAGCTGTTGTTGGAGACACAAATGCCCCACGAGCCCGAGCTAATGCGTAGTATTCAATCCTTTTACAAAGGACGGTAGATACAATTCCAGGAATGTTAATGCTGTCAAGTATCCATGATGTACATAACAAAAGAGAAGGCAGAGAGTTGAGGTAATTAAGTCACACTAGACCTTCTCTCCAGCCTGTACGTGTTTATGGACTAAATGTTATTAGGTGTAGTAAATAAAATGCCACTGAGGCGTGGGAGTTGGGACCAAAATGGTATGAGGTTTATGGGGCCGTCAAACTGTGGATTCCCCTGGCATCAAAGCACACACATACCCCTTGCTAAGGCTAGTGACATTAATGTGCATGACAGGGGTCCATGGGGCCGTGGTCCCCTAATTGTTTAGGAGACCTTTTAGTCTGGTTGCAGACTGCATGTCTTGGTATTTGTGGAGCTAATTGCACTAAAATCCGCCAGCACAGTGTTTGCGGTGATGGGTTAACTCATTTATCCTCAGGATAATACTCAGCTCTTTGTCAGCCTGGGCTCCCACATAACTCCTAGACTGTCACCCCCAATGCAGGAGGAGGAAGGAGGCTTCCAGCAGTGCTGCGATGGAAACTCGCTGCACGTGTCCAAAACCATAAACATTTAAATATGAAACAGTGCCATTTTCCTTAGTGTTTTCTTGACTGGTAACCACTTCTACTTTTCTCATGAGAGTCACAGAGCCAGGACGAGTTTAGAACCTGTCAAACTGCAGCAGTTGGGACCAGCAGAAGGGCTTGGCCTGGGCTCCTCTTATCAGTTTACTTTTCTATACTGAATCTTGTGGCTCTTCAGTTTTGAATTAGCCCTGTGCAGCAGAACCCAGACAGACTAATGCTCTGGGTTCCCCATGGCTTTCTTCCCCCCCCCCCCCCCCAAGAAAAGAAAAAATGTGGACATAATCATAAGCAAACTTTTATCTCCGTATTTTTTAACATGGGGACAAAGTGGCACTAGCCACAGTCTGACAAGTGACATAATGCAGAAAAATATTTTTTCCTAATATGGACTCTAAGATTTACAAACTTCAGAGTGAGAGGAACTAAACATTCTTTCAACATTTTTCCAGAGTTCTTTATGGTATTTTCTCACACTTCTTGCCTCATGTTTACAAACGTAAAAGTAACTAGCAAAATCATAATTATAGCAATTCAGATAGGTGGAGCACTTTCCATCCAAGAATCCCACACAGGGTGGTACCACGCACATTTCCTATGGGATCAAATGTATTGATAGCCCCATTGTACAGTTTGGACACCTGCAAATTAAATTGTTCTGCCAAAGGTCAGAAACAGCGTAAGTTAGTGGTAGCACTAAGGGAAATACTCAACAGTATCTTCCCCACTCTCCGTCCTAGACTACCCATGTAAAAGCAGAACAGCACTAGGTGGTTTCCTGGTTGGACATGGATTTGATTAAAGCAAGCCACAAGCTCCCAGAATTTTTTGGCAGGTGGTGATTCTGATTCTTGAGTGTTACAGACACACAGCACCTCTGCCATTCCTTCCTGCCACACTACAAACCCCACTGCATGCAGGGAGCAGCCTTGCCTCACCCTCAGCTACAGGCTTGCTAGAGAAAGGGGAGGGGAAGAGATGGGAGTGGGAATGTGCAAGTAGAGGTTAGAGGTAGCACCAGACCACAGAACACCAATTTACTGTGGCTTAAACTGCTATGGAATTACAGCCTCAGTGAAAAATGCTCCTTCTAGAAAGAGAGGCAACCAGCCAGCATCCCCATCCCTTGAATACACTCATTAACATCACTGAGACAGTCTTTTATCCCAAGTATTAAATGCCTCTCCAAAAAGCCTTTCTTTTCCTTATATAAGGAGTAAGATTTGCTCTCTTTTCACAAAACCTACCAGAAACAAAAAACAAACAAAACCAAAACCCCCCCCCAAAAAAACAAAACGACACATTTCTGCAGCAGTTTCTTTGGGGTGATCTTGCAGGTCAAGAAGAGACAGCACAAAGCATGCTGGAGGCAGAAGATGTCACTGTCACAGCAAGCCTGTTGGAAAGGCAAACAAGATTGCTGTAAGTGTTCCCAGCATACCTTCAGAGTGTTCACCCATCCCTCAGAGCCCTGGGAACTGCGGCCTTGCCAATGAGCTTGCTGGTCCCTGCAGGTTTCCAAAGTTTAAGCCTTAACAGAAACCTGCTTCTCTGCCTCATTTGCCCATTTCAGGCTGTCAAAATGACAGCAGGTGAGACAACAAAGCACAAATATGCAGCTCAAATCTCACTGAATCAGACAGTGGTATATCAAAGGGGGCAAAGACAGAAGCTGACATAGAAGGAAATTTGGAGTTGCGACTGAAGTACAGAAGTGAGAACTGGAAGGCATAAAAGGTTTTCCCATTTGACACAGGAGAGTCACAAAAGAGACTACCAGAGCTTTTACTGAGCCACGCAGGAGATTAATAGAGGAGTAAGTTCCTTTCCACCTACTATCCTGCTTAGATGGAGAAAGGCTGCTTAGGTGAAGACTCCAGTTCTGCTGAAGAAAGCATATGTACCACATAAATCACACTTTAAGCATGAGCAGAAAAACAAGAGTATGGATAAACTGTAGTTTCACTTCATGATTCAGAATAAAACATGAACTTCTCATTGCCCGGCAAGAAAGGAAAATGTGTTCATATCTGGATTCATAGAAGAAATGGAAGCAGATCTCCTTTCCCCTTGTTCTTTTAATTGTCTCAACATGAAACATACAACTGATTTGATTACAATTTGCAGAGAACTTGGGGGTACTTTGATGAGAGATACAACAGAAGCACTCACACAGTGTATTTCAAAGAAATATTACACCCTTTCTATATATGAATATGGATAGGCATATGAAAATTGCTGTCTCTTTTTCCTACTGGCCACAACTTATAGCTAATGATTCATATGTGAAAGCAAAAATGTCATAACGCCCTTAGCCAGATGTGAAATGCTGAAAATGGAGGTGTCAGTGGACAGCTGTCCTTAGCTCCTTACTGTTGTAGTAATTTCTTTCCTTAAGACCTGGAGTAGAAGAGTTTGAAACTTCTCTATACCAGAGACAGCCCCTTTTGGTAACAGAATCAGTACATTTCAAAAATAAATTGTTAGCTATAGTAGTCTCTAAATTAGCTTCATGCTGTCTGAAAACCAGCTCTTTAACATTCACATAGAACAGAGGAGCTTTCGTACCATGAAGTGCACCAAGAGGCAAATAATTACCTGCAGCACACTTCACCAATACGTACCACTGGAAAAGTCTCAGCACAAAAGCAAATTCTGCTAACAGCAGCTTTTTCTTGACTCTTCAACCACAGAGAGCTGAAGGGAGGTTCAGGCAGAATGGAAATGTGCAGTTACTTACTCTACAAACATCCTCTCCCAGATCCGGCAATACCTGTGGAAAATGGGACAGCCTTCAGCCCTGCCAGTTTCCTTGGAAAATTGTTCACGGAAGCACCGTATCGCATGCAAAATTAGGGAAGGCCTGTTGTTTTCATCAGTTAAACTAGCCCTGCTCCTTTAGCCTGAAACAGGACTGACAGGAGCACCCCTGTTGGCAGCAACTGCTTGCCCCACCTCAGTCTGCTGTGTAGTGCAGTATCTGTCTCTATCAAGAGGAAGGCAGCCTGCTGACCAGAGTGCACCTGCCTCTAGGGAAGTCAAGCCTAGTGAGGCTCTGCTATACAATTCCAATGCGATCTTGGGTGTGCAGCTTGGATTCAGATCCTCTGTGGGACTATTTTTACGGAGCCTTAAATTACTATTAGGAATTACACACTTAAAAAGCTTTGTCATCTTGGTCAAAATTTCTCTGCATTCCAGTTGTTGAAGGGAAAAATAAGACAGCAACCCTTCCATATTTCCCAGGAATGTAACATCTATTAAGTGTCTGAGGTGCTAAGGTAAGTATCAACAGAAAAAGCCACACAAAGCTTGTACTAAACCATCATTTGAAAAACATGGGATCTAGCCCAGTTTTCCAATTACACGGTGCATGTTTGTCCCCTCCACAAACATTACCCACTTGCCGATTTCAGTGATATGCAACTGGACTGAAGGGAGGAGGCTTCAGAGAAACTGAATACTTGTAATTGTTTAAAAGCAGGTACCTCCCCTCCATTATAGGAGAGAAAGCTTAGCAGTGTATCCTGCCACTGAAGAAAACCCCACATGACACGGTCAGCTCTCAGCAGGCATTAGGAGCCCACAGAGCAAAGAGCCTTTACCTCTGCCCCAAACACAGAAAAATTTCAGTCAAAAGATCCAACCATGAGACACATCAATACAGTAACCAAGACCGTTTGTTCCGCTCTTTGCTGAACTTCTTGCTTAAAAATCCTTTTCACTGCTTCAATCTTTATCACTTTGCTTGTTGCTTTCCTCTCGTTTTTGAGCACCTACCATTTCATCTACATTTCATACAGGGTTACCAGACTGCAGAGGTAAATCTCCCCTTTTTCTTGATCCACCAGCTCAGCAGCAGCAATAAGGCTGAACTATGTGGTGTCTACAGTCTCATGTTTGCTGTGCTTTTGCCCCTGACTCCTTGCTGAGCACTGCCCATATCTGAAATCCCATCCTGGCTGATAGAGGTTCCTACCCTGTAGTCTTTAACCTGTGAAGAACCTCTACAGTCCTTCCCAGTGGGCTTGAGAGACAATGTGGCTATGCAATGCTGCTGACGCTTTTTTCTCCAACTAGACTGGAACAATCCTACGGGATTGTTATTTTTGAAAAATTAAAGTGCATTTGCCACCTTCTAGTATTGCTTTATTTGATCAGCCAAGGACACAGGTGCTATAGTCACTATTTCAACAATCTGTTGCAAAACAGAAAGGAAATGGTTTCTGTGGTTGCCCAATGGAGAGGATATGGTCTAAGTGACTATGAATGGAAGTGTTTTTACACACATGCTTCCAAAAACTATAACAGCATAACAGCCAACAATGAAGATTGAGGATAAGCAGCTGAGCATTTAAGTACACAAGAAAGAGCACGGGAATTGACCACTGTGTCTGACCTTAAAACCTGCTGAGTTCAGTCTTCAGTCCCTGGGAAGGGAAGAGGGAGAGAGTAGTAGATATCAAAGGAGGAATATAAAATACAGGCCAAATACAGTACACCAGCTTCCAACAATCAAAGAGACATGGAGTTTTTAAGCCAGGGTTGCACCAATCACATGCAAAAGCCACCACAGAACCCTATGAATCTCTCTAATCTCTTCTAAAACTCCATTTTCACTTCTTGCCTTCTTAAGTTGTTGGAAGGTCTGTTGTGATAAAATATCCTGGAACAATTCACAATTATGTTATTTTCTCACATCACTTAGAAAAAGGTAGATTGCTTTATTTCACATCATCCAGTAGTTTCCAATCAGCATGTTATCTACATACTGATTAGCTGAATTGAATCATTGGTTTTCACACAGTTAAGCCAAACCCAAATGAATAATTTAGTTCTCCTTTTGCAAATTAAGATCCAGCCTTACTCCATTTCCCATTTTATAAGCTTCCAAGAACTGTTGTGGTTTGCTGTAGGTCTTGATCCCTTGATAATTCTGTTACCCATTTCTCCTGCAGTTGCAGAGGCAGAATTCCCAGTCTGCTAAGGAGAAGAGTCTGCTAGATTATTTGCTCATCTTTCAAATCTGACTGTTCCTCATTCCCCACGTACAGGTGTATGGGAGAGATGCACTGAAGCAGAATGAAGAAGGAAACACATTACCCATACCTATAGGCAGTTTAGGTAGAATTAAGAAATTGTGGGATATTTTTCTGTAAACAAGGGCCAAGTTAAAGTTTTCTTTATGCAATGAGAATTTTTCTAACAACTTCAAGGGACTTTGGATAACTTCATAAGTGAAATGAGCTGAAGCTTTTGTTTCAGTTTTCATTTACCAAGCAATAATCCTAACAGAGGCAGCAGTTACACCATGGAAGGGTAGAAGATGGGGGCTACAGACAAAGAATTCACAGCAAGTGTCACCCATTACCTCTGCTCCCAGTTCCAAATATCAGGAACTAAGAATGCCATGGAAAATCATACTGAATTTGCTCCTGAGGCATTCCCTAAGGCAGAAGGAAAGCAGGTTATAATTTGCCCAAGAAAACCGAGCATTACTCCATCAAGACAGGGTGAAAAAAAAAAGAAAAAAGTGATATTTTAAAAGAAAATTATGAAATCAGATGCCATCTTGTGGCCAAACCCCATTAAATTGCTATGGTAGATACAGTACACGAAGCACACAATAAATACACAGACAAAAGAAATAAGGTCTTAAAAGATCGGCGACATGCAATGGAAGCTTTTCATCTCCAAGTCTTTAGTTGTCTTCACTATTCAGTATGTTTCTGCCCACAGGAATAGAAACAACTCCTCCACGTTTCTGACAGTTAAGACTCCATTAAAAGATAAGTGTTATTACTGAAATTTTCCCCCACACTAGTTTTATGTGCAAAAAACCTCCATACATCCTCTACAAGTTCTGACTGAACTGAAGCAAAAGGAACTGCAGGAGACCAAAGACAACGAGGTCACTGAATGGTGTTACTCCCCGACATAAAGTAGGTGCCTTTCCTGTAAGATAAATGCTCCTACTAGGACATACCTGTGGACTCTGAGACCTAAATGCTTGGAAAATGTCTGCATAGAGGAAATGAGGATATTGATGATAGCAAAAGATCTGAAGGAGAACGAGAAGGTGTATGTAAAGAGACC
Organism: Pezoporus occidentalis; assembly: GCF_034315485.1. NCBI lineage: Eukaryota > Metazoa > Chordata > Aves > Psittaciformes > Psittacidae > Pezoporus > Pezoporus occidentalis. The sequence goes on along the minus strand of NW_026913857.1, from coordinate 1,635,473 downwards.
ACCTAAATGTATACTGCACAGGTTATGGAGGGAATAGAACACACTCTGCCAACCATAGATGGAACCAGGATTTTTTCGTGGTCCCTCTGACATGTGTCACACTATCAGAGGCATGAAACCATTAGCACTGCCCTCACCCTTCTGTTGAACAACCTTTTTTTCAAACCCATTGTCTGTGTTTTCTCCCTCCTTTCATAGCTGCCAACCTGCCAAAATCTCTGGATGAAGATCATTCACTCCCAAAGCAGCAGAAGCTTTACAACCTGCTATCTCACACCTTACACAAGGAATGAGAGGTTTATACCACTGCTAGGGAACACCACAAAAATTTGGTGTTAGCTCTTTCAGAACATGAAAATGATCACATATTTATGCATAGAAAAGCTACTTTTGGCCTTTTAGATGATTTCAGGTCACCTTTCATGTTCCATATGGCTGGCTGTAACTAAGTGACCTGTGTGGTCTGGGCAGAATATAAAACCACCACATGCTCAGGTAAAGCCTTTACTGACATATGTTTTGAGTGACTCATTCCTCTTTCATGGTTTGCTTACCAGAAATCATGTGGCCCTCCTCACTGCACTGTGAGAGGACCCCAGTGCCTGACTGTGCTCACTGCAAATATAGAAATAAGTTTCTAACCTAAACACAGGCATCTAGTGACACTGAGAACACCTTACAGTATCAGAGACATCTGCAGAGCACTGGCAGATAGAACAGAGAACCTACAGGAGACCCGTGCCTGTTCCAGAGGGGCAGCTGGAGACCAGGTGGGATACCTTACAGCATGTAAAATGGTGCTAGATGCCTATGTTTAGGCAAATGAACTGTTGCCACCCCATGAAAACATACAGGACTGTACATTTGGACATATAAAGAAATGTACTTGATCTAGTAACAGCAGCAGTTGTGAGTAAGGGGTTAACCAGCAGCCATTATTATATTGAGGAAATTGCCTCAACAGAAGTATAATCCACATAGTAGAAGACAAGTGTTATTCACAAGTTATTAATAAAAGAGACCAAAAAGAAGGCAATGGTATACTGTTCTGTTAATCTCATAAGCCCAGATGTTCATGAAATGAAAAACAGCCCAAGTACATGACCTTTCATACTGATGTAAAGGAATGTTTAAGATATGATGGGATGTTATATATCACAAGATGTTAAAAACATCATGGAAAAATTTAGTAAGGATAGGAAAAATCTAAAGAATTGAATACTTACAAAAAGATGTATCTGATAAGATGCAAAAACATATCAAAACAGATTATACTCTTCCATAATCATAATTTTACATACTTTTACAGACACCAGTGCATATACAATGCTGAAGTACAATAATGGCAGGAATCACTATGGCATAGGATTGTTACAGTTTCTTGAGCACTTTCTCTTACAGTGAAAGACAGTGTTCACTCTTGGGAAGACACACGATGTTCTTATGCACAATAAAATGTTACTCAGAAAGCACCCTATGTGCAAATAAAAGATAAAATAATAATAAAATCAATGGCCTCTATTTCAGCCTGCTCTTGGGGTCAGTTCTTGAAGTATTTGAGTCATTTGGAAGCAAACCAATCTGGGGAAGTGAGATTCTGAAATAAAATATTATCCGAATGCTGGTCACCCCTTTCTGTTCTAGCACTGGTGAATGAGCAGATACGAACCACCATAGGCTTTGTGGGGAGATTGGGAGGAAAAGTCTGTGTGCATACAGCAAAGAATTCAGACATAATCTCTTGGTCTTCTGCCTTGTTTCTTTTCTTTTCAGATACTTCAGTGTAAAACATGTGGTTTACACTCCTCTTTGTGTAAACTTCTCCGGAGCAAGTTTCAGACAGAGGGCAGTCCCTCTGTAAACAAGATGGGCAAAACTGAGACTCAGAATGTGTGGGAACATGTGTCTATTGTAGCTTTATATTAATAACACCACCTGGTTGATGTGGGTTCTGCAACTGCAGATCAGCACAGGCCTATGGGAAGCAATGGAATAAAGGAAAAGAAACTAACCAAAATGTAAAATGTTGTCCCCCACTCTCCCTTCCCTGCATCCCCACCCTTGCTGATATTGAAGCAATCTGGCCTAGAAGAGGGGAGAGTGGGGCAAGTTTGGGAGGTCAGTTTACACATGGGTCAGCTTATACATGAGTGTATACAGTATCGGGATCTGTTTTCTATTTGCTTGTCAAATACCAACACCATAAAGAAAGGAACAGTACTAAATCCACCATTTTAACCTTACACACACCCACAATTACAGCTGAAATAACTCAGCAATTTTTGAGTTATATGAGTGCAAAGAAAGCATCTGTAACCAATCACCTATTTTTTGTTGGCTATTTTTTTTCTTTGGCAATTCTGTATCTTAAAAATTGTGAATGCAGTTCTATTTTATTTTTTTGTTTAAAAAAAAACAAACAAAAAAACAACAAACCAACTCGTTAAAAAAAAAAAAACACAACACATGTGCTCCCAGGCTGAAAACACACATGCCAAATTCAGCCTGGAGAGAATTTTTACGGCTGAGTTATAAAACCCTGAAAATAGGGGTTTATAATGGAAATGCTGACAGACCATTAACTACAATAATAACATAAATGGAGCAATAGAATTTCCAAGTTATCTCCTTTTTGTTTGTGTCAGCATTCCTGCACCAAGAGCCTGTGCGAGGCGCACACAGCATTAGCAGCACATCACTTAGGGTTCTCTCTACAGCATTCACAGAATAGAGAGGAAGACACAGAAGAGATAGCAGCAAGGCATAAGGTATGCAGTGTATGTCTCTCGATGCACTCACATCCCTTCAATCAAATTGAATTGTGGTGTTTTTAGATGTATGTTTAGTGAGGAATTGTGCCACCAAGCCAAGGCAAGTAGCAGGATCCTGGTTCACCTGCTTTGCTGGGTGCCCTGTCCACAGAGGAGGAAGCCACTGCTTGCTGGTCCCACACAAAAGCTTTCGCTGCCTGAGGTCTACTTTCAGCTTCTTGTGTGACTCACAAAAGAAAGGTGTTGGAAAATGGGGTGCAGAAGGACTACTACAGACTATAACTACACGTTGTATGCTCTTGCCTGAAAAGCTCAAGCTACGTCTTCCCTGGAAAGATGAATATACTGAAAATATGTAAACTGTTATGCTGCTCAAGATAATTTGTTCCCTGTTACAGACAGGGATGAGTTGTTTAAAATTAAAATAGGTGACAGCTAATGCTACAGGATCTGTACATTCTTCACCCTTACAAGAAAAAAAGCTCTTACTAATGAAGACATTTTTAGCCTACTGCTAGTATGTTGCTAGTTAATAACAAAGCACATATTCCTAATGAAAACATAGTTTCAAATACTTCTGCATGGGGTAGACACTGGGAATGAAAGAGGACTGCAGATCCTTCTACAGTTCAGATTTTGTAAGATTCAGGGTTTTGAAAGACACTCCAATACAATCAGCTTCTGACTTGTTCCCTGGCTCATTTGTCCTTTACATCCTAAAACACCTGACATAACATTGCCAGTATCATTCCCATTTTACAGATGGTTAAAGAAAGGCACAGCAATGGAATAAATTCCTAAATATTACATATCAGATTTCTTCCAAAACCCAGGAAAAGAACCAAATTTTCTCCTTGTTTTAGTAATGTCTGCTGTACAAAACCCAGATTTCAATCTTTCTCATTTTAAGGGTAAAAAGGTTAAACATGACCCATGAGTTGACATAACTCATCTGCTTCAGAAAAGCCCTGGATCACTCCAGAAGTGGATAGCAAATTCCAGCATCACAAAAAATGATTTTTTTTTCATAAAACCCCTGAGTTTTAGACAAAAAGAGCAAGTTTAAACAAAAGAACAGCACAAAGCAGCAAAACAGTCTTTTTCTACTGACATTGTCAGCAAATCCTGACAGTCCCTCCCTGCTACCAGCCTCTTCCAACACTCAACAGCTCCCTCAAAGGGGAGCCATTCTCTTCAAAAACATTACTCTCTTTACTTATCTGCATTGAAAGAAAATTACTAGTGGCCGAAATGACTCAAGCTGCTTTCCTAAGTACTTCTGCCACTATTGCTCTGCTTTTGTTCAACACACGTGTCCAAGCCTCATCTATGCTAGAGCTATTTGGCACGCTGACCATCCTTTGTCCCCCTAGCACGCCTAGCACACTACAAAAATGCTCCCAACGGTGCACAGGCGCTCATGCCACTGTTTGGATTCAGAGTGCTTGTAGATGACACATAGCTTTGTCTGTTGTTTACAACCCACGATAATGCAACAGACATTCAGTTGTCCCGGTGTCTCGCCAAGATTAGCACGTGGAAGAGCAGGGGCTGGCTGAAGCTAAGACTCAGCAGGACAGAGGTTAGACTTGTGGGCAGAGGGAAATGCTCTAAGGAGCACTGTGGTTCCCCCAGACCAAGGACGCATGCTCACAGATTATCAAGAGAATCCGTGTTCTGGAAGCCTTTTTTTTGTCTCCTTATTCATATTGTGCTCTCATACAGCAACATCTGTGAGAGATGCCTTCTACCATCTCTGACAAGTCAAGCGTCTGCATTACATCCATGGGATGACCTGGCATCAAGGATAAATGCCTTCCTCACTTCCCATCTGGCTATGGCACTATAGTCCATTTGGACTTCAAGAATTGTTACCAAGAAAAACTCCAGCTTGTACCAAAGGCTGCAGCACACTTTCCTACCCATAGTAGAACATTTTTTCATGTACCCAAGGCCACCATGAGCACTTCCACCTTCCTGCCCAAGCTCATCCGAAATCTTTCATTCCACAGGAGCAATGCACAACCTACCCAATAAACAGCAAACCAAAGGTAACCGTCCTTTCATTAACATTTGTCTCTACATTTACACAATCAATGCACTACTATGCTTTGCAACTGCAAAGTGGGGGCTTTTTGCAGATGATCACCAGAGGTGAAGCAGTTAAGAAGTGGACAACAGAGCACTAACCTGGCAAGCTGGTTGCCCTGGGGAGTTGAAAGAGGGTGGCTATTCCCAGAAAGAAAATTTACCTCAGCAGTCCCCAGCCTTCTTGGCACTACACAAAAAGGTTGGCACACTGGAGCTTGATAGTATGGTATTAATCATGTTCTTGTCCTGGATACTCATCATCAAAATCAAATAGCAAAAACGAGAGAAACAGGAAGTGCTGGATTAAGGTAACACTTCCCCAACACAAACCACCGTACAGTCCTAATTCTGTCCCTGCAGCAATGCCAACCCTTGTAAATTAGACGACTTCTCAAGCTGTTTGAAGTCCTGAGCAGCCAGCTCTAAAGGGAGGAATAAGTACATGACTTCAAGCCACATTTGCAATACCTCCCTGCCAATTTCTGGCTTGTACTTCATACTCCCCAGATGCAGGTTCATGAGCCATGACAAAATTTGGGGGCAAAGTTGAACAGATGCATGGAATTGTTTCTCCCGGTTTGAGGTTTCCCTAGGAATGCTCCAGACACCTTTGGTCAGGATTGAATAGAGCAGGCAGTGCTGGGTTGTGATCAGAGCTCAGCACCTACCCTCATCCTGCTATGCGCTCTCTGGTTTCACCGTGTCCTGTTGAGAAGAACAAACATTCAGTCTATGCAGGCCTGGCTTTTAAAGTTACAGAACTCTTTCCAAGCAATTTATAAGGTGCTGTTATAAAGTTGTTTGAATTTCTGAAAAATGGAGGTGCTTAGAGGTTTTTATTTATTTAGTGCTTAAATTGGGTTGGTTATTTATTTCATTACAGGAGATCAAAAATAATCCTGGTATTCCCAATGAGCAGTAAAGGCCATTCAAATCTGTCGGAATAACTTTAAAAGCAGGTGGCTACCTTATTAAGTGCTAAATATTCAGTTGAAACATGAGTCAGTTTCCATCTAGGGCATTCAGTAAATGGCTTCCACATATGCATAACAGCCCATTAGCACAATAAAAAAATTAGTTATCCGGTTGAAATTAGAACAAACGTAGTAAATGCAAGACTTTCAAAGGATCAGGTTTGGTTTGTGAGCCATTGTTCCAGCTGGATAACTGTGGTTCCCCTCATCTAGACAAACACTGCAAAATAGAAATGATTCTTTACAATTCTTTTACCCATAGTACAGTATCTGTGGAAGGGGAGGTGGAGGGACAGAGAGCTTTGGACTCACCAGGTACATGACAGAGAGCCTTCTAATCTCCACTTCCTAAAGAGTTCAGAGATACCATGGGCAGAAAAGCAACTTCCAAGATGAGGTACTTGCTTGAGTCTGCAACATCTACCTAATTCACCCCTGAAACCCAGTTTAGTGAAGTGAACTAAAATTGCTCTCAGCATTTTGATGGCACACTAGCAGATCCCTGTACGAGCAGCCCAGTGCAAAATTAATTTGGTGAACTTTAACTGATTTTTTGGGGAGTGAGATATTCACTGGTAGGTGGGCTCTAAAGGGCTGAGTATCCAAGCTTAATAAACATGCAGTCTATCAGCTTGTGTGTGTTTTAATAACCATTTCTGTAGGCATTCAAAAACCCCAAAATAATTTCTTTTTTATAACAACCTGTGTCAAGTCAAACAGGGAATAGGGCAGCCTAAAGCTCAAATAAATGTCTATAAACTTTTAGCCATATATGCAAAAAATAAAATGGTAACTATAAAAGCAGTTTAGTAGTCCCCATGCATACATTTCGGCAGAAGGTAAATGTTTCAGTCACATGTTCTTTTTCTCTGGAGATTTCTGTTTGGTATTTTACACTAAATTCTGGCACTATTTTTCTCCTGTTAATTGGAAACTGCAATCACTTCTGCAGTGTTTTGCTCTACTTTCTATATCTGTGATTTGCACTCCAGTGTCAAATCTTTAATGGTGGAGGAAAAACATCTATAAAATTAAGGCACAAAATGTTGTTTCGAAAGCCCGCTGGCTGTCCCAGCAAGTGAAATCACTTAGATGGCAGCAGATCTGTCCTAGCTCTCCTCAAACCTGACCTTCCAGAAAGTTAGTCCTGGCTTCTACAGGTAGCAAACAAGTAGTTACTAGAAATACAAAACCCAGTTCTACAACCTGCATGAGAAGAAGACTCCAGTGATGGCAGCAGCATTGTGTGTATTCACACCAGGCTAGAATTTCCCAGCCATATTTAACAAAACATGCATTTTGTAGTCAAAGAGAAAAATTTTAGAAATAATGCACACCTCCTACACGACAGGTCAACATTCGGTTTCGGGGTAATAAGTACAGCTCCCAGCCTTGCCACATAATATAAAACCTGATGTATAACTTAAAACTTTACTGTCAAGGTTGTTATCATGGCCAGCGTTAAAACCAACATAAGTTACAATGACTGCAGGACTGCGGTATCTCTCATGTAAATACACATATACACACACGTGTGTGTGTGCATGTAAGAATGTGTACCACGGTTTTCCTCGTGTCAGCAATGAAACTCTGACTTTAAATACCACCTTTGTATACTTATAATATTTATCCCTGGGGAGAAGTCTGAGTCACCAATGCTTGCCAAACCATGTTTGACCGCTATGACCCTTTCAGTAAGTAGCTCCTCAAAAGTTTCCATGAACAAATCTGATTTTCATTCTGTATCTATGAGAAAAGTACAGGACATTCCAGCACTCCCTCCCCCACCATTTAAGTTCACACAAAGATCACAAGACGTCCTTAAACAGGACAGCTCCCGACGTACCCTCAACGAATCTGCCCAGCTAGTTTCAGTATTACCTTTTTGTTTACCAGGCACCACACCCTGCCAGCTCCTCCAACAGCATGCAGGGACATCTAGTGACCAAAAAAGATATTGCAAATAAATATAGCATTACAAAGCAATTTACACTGTTTTGTTAGTATCAAAAGATCAAAATAAATGCTTGAAAACTAAGAAAAATGAGATCTCTTTTGTTATTGTTGTTGTTGAGATATTTTCTACCCACTAAAACAGCCAAGGCCTTGTCCACTTATCCACTATCTTCACTTGGTTTTACCCTCACCAGGGAAAAACAGAAGGCAAGTCATTTGGGGTTTAATTTTACTCTAGAAAAAGATTTTATTTTCCTTGAAGTAAGGCCTCAACCGAAAAAAGTTGCCTACCAAAAAAGGTTTTCTTCCTTGCACTGAACAACCAGAATTCTGGGCTATTTAAGAGGACATTCACGAGTTTTGTTTCATTACTCATTTCTTAGGCTTCAAATAAGACAAAAAAGCAACATTCTCCATCACTATCGTCTTTCTCCTCCACATCTATAAATACTCTCATGGAAATGGGACTGGTAAGTAAACCCATATTTCTGACCTGCTGCATGTCTAACATTTCTTCCTTAATAACTCCATGAGCAAGGCAGGCTCTTCCTATTAACTACATTACATCATCATTATCAAAGACGAAAGGAAATTAATTTTGTTTTCCAAAGACTTGGCAATAGTTTGGTTCTTTACTTCATCAGACATCTGCTGTTTTTCTACGTATGTCATTTGTGAAGCAGAGTTTTCCTTATGACTTTATTCTCCTAACAGTTTATCATGCAGCACTGTTTACGGGTAAAATAAAGTGGAGCAGGATTTCTCATTTGCCCTGTAAAAGTGTAAAGCTGACTTGAAGCCACTATTATAATCTTTATTTCATTTTCAAATACTTTTTCTCATTTAAAATAAAGCTCAGCAAAGACTGTCATGCTAAAATAACCTCTCATGGTCTTTGCCTGAAATTTATTACTAGGGCTGCAGTACTTTGTTTTAACAGATGGAACTTTATCAGCAAATTATGTGGGCAGGCCACCAACTTCCCTCAGGAATGGAGGAGTGTTAGTATTTACTTGGGCTCTTATCTCTGTACTTAAAACCATATTCTAACCACAGAATTTATTGATATAAAAGACAAAACACAGAAAATCATCTGTGCTAAAGCACGCTGCATCCCCAGCGTTTGTCTTCCTCATGTACAGGTAGCTGCTGGCAGATATTTCATGGCAGCAAAACATTTTTTCTTTTCCTTATTAAAGTTGAATGGACTTCATAATGTTGCCTTATTCACCATGCAATTCCATTAACATTGTGCAAAAGGAGACAATTTAGATCACTTTTGAAAATATATTTTGCTAAACAATTTGTTGTGATTCTGTTTGGAGTTCTTCTGTACTTAACTACACTGTAATTTACCCTTTAAATAATAGTCTAAAAGAGAATTTTGCTCATGACAAGCACTTTTAAACTATCACTCTCTACAGCTACCTGAAAGGAGGTTGGAGCAAAGGGAGGGGGGGGGGGTGCTGGTCTCTTCTCCAAAGTAACAAGCAATTGCATGAGAGGAAACAGCCCCAAATTGTGCCAGAGGTTTAGGATGGATATTAGGAAAAATGTCTTCGCCAAAAGGCTTGTCAAGCGTTGGAAGATGCCCAGCGCAGTGGTGGAGTCACCATCCCTGGAGGTATTTAAAAGACGTATGGATGTGTCACTGAGGAACATTGTTTACTGGTGAACTTGGCAGTGCTGGGCTAACAGTTGGACTCAGTGATCTTATTGGGTGACATGGTTTAGAGGGTGTCGTCCCTGCCCATGGCAGGGGGGGTTGGAACTAGATGATCTTAATTAAGGTCCTTTCCAACCCCAACTATTCTATGATTCTACGATCTTAGAGGTGTTTTCCAAACTATTCTGATTGTGTGGAACAGCCACCAGCACATCAGGAACCAGAAGGTTTAGTGAATGTACCCAGAAGGAGTGGTCCCCATTTCATCCCTTAAACTAATCCCTTTGTGCTATTAAAACAGCATAGAAGGGATCAAAAAATGATCTGTCAGTTCTGAGAAGAGAGCATAGGGTGCAGGACCACCGCAGCTCTAAGTACACCACCCACCAGACAGCTAGAAGGGAGAGAATCCAAGCATGGTGCAAAGCCACTCATCCCACTGCCAGCCTGGCCAGCACCTGTTCTGTGGTGTAAGCTGTGGAATGCTGTGCACTCCCACCAATGGCTTGCCATCCATCATAAGCAGCAGGTGAGGGAGAAAAACTAAATAAATAGCAACTCTAGGGAAAGAAAGAAATAGTGATAAGCACAGAGTGTCACACTAGCTGCCAGCTGCTATATCCCATTACAGAACCTGATATTTATTCTTACTTCTAATCAAGATCTAAACATATCAGAATCGATTTCCAAATTGCATACATAATCCTACAATAAACTGTTTTTGAAGGAATTTTGAAAATGTGCATTGTTTGTCTAACAAGCCTCCATTCATCAGCAGTGCACTCTGAAAGAGATAGTATTGTGAAAAATATGGCATGCTGCTTATTGCAAGTTTCCTCATGCAACACTGCTCAACAAGAGTCTGGATTAATAGAAAGGATGCCAAGTATCTTATTTCAAATGGGAGAGAAAATTTTAGCAGACCATGTGGAAACTTGCCAAAACCCCACTGAAACCCTGTGTTTTGTTCCCAATTATTGAAAATATCATTAAAACTAAATTATAGTTTCCTGTTCAATGTAATTCTTTCAATATAGGTTTATTTGTAAATGTTACAGAACCTATGTTGCAAGACCCAGTCCTGTAACAACTCCCATATAAGTGACTGCTGCTTATTACTTAACGTGGTGTTCGACGTGCTATACACTTCTTTCACTTTATTGTGCTTATGGTTTCTACAAAGATGCTTTTACTTCCTTTTTTTTTTTTTAACTGTAAACAAAATATCCTTTAAATGTGCCTATTAATAAAAGCAAAAGAATGAGTGTGAAAATATAATGGAGTATTGGTCTACATTTGACTACTGGAATTTTTTCATGAAACCCACCTATGACTATTAGAGCAATGCATTTAAGACTTATCATTTGGCCAGATGAGGCTCTTTGTTATTAGAAAGATTCCAAGTTAATTGTTTCTGTGCTGGATTCTGAATTTTATAGTTGACAATCTACACCATTCTGAGCTACAGTTAAACAAACTGTTTCACTACAGTTAGATTCAATTTGTCTTAGTTCCTCCTCCTGACGACTTGATTGTCCTATTCTTCAACCACATACAAAGCCCTGCAAAGCAATGAGAGACCTCCACTGTATTCAGTGGGTATTGGATCAGATCTTGACAGCCAAAGTCTGCTTCTTTTATCTCCACAATGAATAGTTCCTATTCCATGGGGAGCTCTCCACAAAACCTGGTGTTACTTACTGCAAGAAAAGGTATCAGAAACTGGACCTCAGAGAATAACTTAATAATACACTCCCAGCAAAGAAAGTTTGAAAATACACTCACCACAAAAGGAAGAGGATTTGTAAAGCAACATTGTGAAAATCTGCTAATGGTTCTGGCCCAACAATCCGTATCTGAATTTCAAATATTCCAGTTTGCAGATAGAGATATAAACCAAATGGATCACTGTAAGGATAAGGGTTATTTGCTATACAATAGCTAATATCATGCTTAGAGGCAATAAATAACTGCCAGAGGTGTAATTTGTGTGAGAGCAGTTAAGTAAATTCCAAGGTATTTTAGCTGAATATTGCATTCAAATTCTGACATACAGGGATAGGAACTCATATGAAATGTGGAGCTGGATTTAAATTTTAAACTTCTTGCCATTAAAGCTCAGGGTATGTTTGGGTCACACAGCTCAATGCGGGTTTAGATCTCTACAGAATATCAGGTTTTTAAAGATACTTTTCATTTTCAGATGTGACAGTTAAAAAATTCTGGGTACAATAAACCATTTGACTCGGGGAAAAAAGTTGAGCTATAAACTGAAACCAAAGTAGCTCAACTTGGGAGTGTCCCAGCTGCAGAAAACTCTTAATTTTAAAGCACTTTGATTGATCCCCAATCTCTTCGAATTACACTGCAGTAAGGACTGTGGGCCCTTCTGAAATCAGGCTATGCTTCAATTACTTCATCTGCGTATAAATTTCATTGTTATTTGAAACACATGCAAAACACAGATACCAGTTTAGCCTAAAATTGATTAAATATCTACCTCATTAAAGTACAAACCTTACAGTATGAGAGGCCCTACTATGAGGGTTCACTTTGCATCAAGAATGCTAAACCTTGCCAGTGAAATACCATTCTGGATCAATCCAGTTGAGCTGTACAACATCTGTATTTTAGCAGCTGGACATTTCTACTACCAACACCCTCACTAGGGTTTTCACTGAGTTTCTGCTGACAGAGTGAATACAGACTGATTCCTGCAGAGAAAGGCTGCTCATCTGATTCACTCAAGCTATCCAAATGTGAAAGGCAAACAGAAGCCAGCCTCAGCTAAAAATCTGGGGTGAAAGCTTCATCCCATGAGCCAACATTTTTTAGAACTAAATTTGGATCTGAGTATTTCAGAAGATTTTATGTATTCAAAAGTGACTTAAGGAAACATGAAACCTGACAGGCTATTAGTCCATTCTGGGGGACTATTACCTTCCAGACAATTATTTTCAACATATAATTCTGAGGTTTGGAAACCCCTTGTGCCACTTCCCATGAGGATTCATAGTCTGTTGGCCAAATGTGTCTCTGCATTGTGATACCTGCAACATACACAGTAACATTGTGTTTGCTGTCCTTGACACAATGCACCAGCAAGCATTTATAGGAAGGAGGAAAATTTCATACCTTTGTTCTAAGAAGCTATTAAAAAGGAAAAAAATCCCAATAATTATTTTAAAATGACAGAAAAACTTACATAAACACAGAACTGTCAAGAAAACACAGGTACATTTGGTCCTGACTTGGGAAGGAAGCACACTGGATGAGGAGTATCCAGTGTCCATTGAATGGACAGATCATTTTTTTGTTGTCCTTCTGCTAACAAGGATTTGGAGTGCTCAAATAGCTGGAGCAGCACTTCCTGGTTCTCTCTGTTTTGCATGCATGCACATGCACGCAGGAAAGCCTCTAAGCACCCCAGCTTATCCTTGGAAAAAATAAAGTCATGGATGTGCTGCTTGATCAGTTTGAACAGCCAGTTCCCAGTCACCGCTTTCTTTTCAGGAGGATGCAGACTGCAAGCCAGACGAACTGCTGTGAAGGCGGCAGCTTACACTTTGCTGATATTTCTCACAGGACCTCACTTCTGGCACCATATGCCCGATGGATGCAAGTCCAGAAACCCAACAAGGAAAACAGGGGTCATGATCATGGGTTTCCACCACCAAAACAACTTTGGAAGCCAACAGTCCACACTTTATATGCTCCTGAGTTGCTACCTGAAAAGAAGGCACAGGTTGCAAACTTGTTTAATCCTTTGAGCAATATGCGGCCTGTGGATAACAGGATGATTAGCCTTGCCATCAAGTACCTCTCTTAAGTGTCTTTGAGCCCTATTTTCCCACTACAATTCTGTGTGAAGCAGTACAGCTCCATATTATCATAGAATTACAGAATGGTTTAAGTTTGAAAGGACCTTAAGATACAATACAGTACAAGTTGTAAGCTAAAGCAGCTGTTTCAGAGAATACCACACCCCTGGGCTGTTTACCAGGGATCATCTAGTTCCAGCCCCCCTGCCATTGGCAGGGACACCTCACACTAGACCATATTGCTCAAGGCTCTGTCCAACCTGGCCTTGAACACTGCCAGGGGTGAAGCATTTACCACTTCTTTGGGCAACCCACTCCAGTGCCTCACCACCCTCACAGTAAAGAACTTCCTTACATCTAACCTGAACTTCCCCTGTTTAAGTTTGAACCCATTACCCCTTGTCCTACCACTACAGTCCCTGATGAAGAGTGCCTCTCCGGCATCCTTGTTAGGCCGCCTTCAGATACTGGAAGGCTGCTATGAGGTCTCCACGCAGCCTTCTCTTCTCCAGGCTGAACAGCCCCAACTTTCTCAGCCTGTCTTCATGTGGGAGGTGCTCCAGCCCTCTGATCATCCTTATTGCCCTCCTCTGGACTTGCTCCAATATTGCTACTGCTCAAAGCAATGTCTACAAGGTGTAAACCACCCCTTCAGTTAAGCAAGGAATTTGAATGAGTACTTGATAAACAAGATGAGTTACAGAGTTGTATCAGGTTTAAATCAATCCCTCTTCAACAGAGCACTTAGGTATGTGATTACCTTTAAAGATGTATGTTCCTCATTAAGTTGCTGGGGTGAAGTGTGCCCTTAATGATATAAGAATGGGAAGAATATGCTCCACTATTTTACAGATAGCAAGTTTCTCTGAACCAGGACCCTCATTAGTGTTCCCACTCAACTGACAAAGGGACCGATCACTTTTAGTCTAGTGGAAATGGGATGTGGTCTTTCCTAATATTCCAAGCATTAAATGCAAATTCAGTCTCCAGAAGAAAGCCGCTCAAATCCACAGGGACGTCCTAGCTATGTTACTGTACATCTTTGTTCCTGAGCTCTGCAGGCAAGTGTCTTCCGAGTGTGCAAGTGGCTGTCCACATAGCTGCAGGGGCAAGATTCAAAACGTGCATTCTTGCAAAATCATTTGTAAACTTGGCATGAGGTTTGATTGCTAAAATGCTGCTGTGAACAATTTGTCACTGACTCTAGTCTGACAAACAAGCCCCTTTAGGCTCATTCAGATAAAGATGAGGAATGTTTCATTGGAGCTAAGGGTGAAATACAGGCTTCAAAGGCATCACTTTTACTTATAATATCCAAAATCTGTTAAAATAAGACTGACAATGCAATGCCAGGAAAGTTAGGAAGTTAGGAAATATAGGAAATGCCAAAATTAAGGTTGCCTGCAGAAACTTCGTTCAGCCCTCTTCTGAGTGCACTTCATGATACAGGTTTTCATTGTGTGGTCATTAACAATTTTTTTCACCAAACCACTCCCCATTTGTTGTGAGGTAAGGGACAACCTGAGGAAAGGATTTGGGTTGTCAAGGGGATAGCTGTCTGTAGAAACGCTCACTCAGTCAGAAAGCAAGCGGTTATTCAGTACTTCTTTCTGTTCTTCCATTCAACTTGTAGCCTCAGGCTTTATCCTATACATGGCCTTCAAACTTTGCATTTCATACAGAATTACCAATTTCCTTATAAGCATTCCTATGGTCCTACTGGCATAGCATCCAAGAGCTTCACATAGGGTAAAAAGCTTGTCGTCACAACAGATATGTGAGAACAGAACTAGTAGCCTCCACTCAGCTCATTCTCTATTTCCTGCTACCCCCATGTTCTACTTCCCTCCCATTTTCTCCACTGAAATTCCCATCAGGTGCTTCTTCCTTTTATTTCTCCTGCCTATATATTTCAGAGACGGCACCTAGCAGCAAAGAAAAAGAATTATGAGACAACGGAATTTGTTCAGTTCAGATGAAAACTTCAGAGGATTTAGCTGCCAAACTCAAACAAGTCTCTACTAAACATCTGTGAACTAAAATCTTTTGAGAGCCATACATCTTGGCCAGCTTTGGGAAAATTTTTATAGAGATGCCAAGAGATCATCCTCTGATATCAGAACAACTTCCACAGCAGATTTCAATTGTTTGTCCAAAGCATAATTGAAAAAATATTTTTCATTTTAGCAACAACAAAAATGTGTCTTTTTCTAATATCATAAACAGTGCAGCTGGGTTTAGCTATTCCTTCCAAATAGCTGCAGAATGACAATGATAAAATCAACAGGTAACTGTTATAATGTAAAGCTCCAGATAACATCATAAATAGTGTTACTTGTTTTGCATGTAATTAATGTAATGCTAGAATCACAGACAAGTACAACACAGATATCTTCTAGGTGGTTTTATCAATACCGGAATTAAAAGATGAGAAGAACAATTGTTTGCCTGGTGATAGAGTACCTGCTAACAGAGAGAAATACTGTTACCACTCACAGCAAAGCTCAGTCTAGCTCATACTGGCAACACCTGTGTGCCACAGTATGACCCTTGGGCCAAATCCTACAGTTCCCAAACCACACAATGGGAAATGTCACCAGCTAGACATGCTGCCTTCCTTTAAACAGCAACATAACATTCATATAGTACAAGAGCAGTGGGTGATTTCTGCAGTTGAGTTCCATTGGTATGAAATTAATTTGAAAGAACAAGAAAGACCTTCAGTATTCCTCATCTGGAGCATAATCCTCAAAAGCACACCATGTTACATGTCCTTCTCAAATTAGTGTCTCTGGGTAGACCCTTGGCTGAGATCAGTTGGAATAACTTCACAGAATGCAGGTCAGTTTGTGCTTAGGAAGGTTATGCTTGACCTAGGTTTTCCTCAAAATAAATAGGGAGGGATGCATCAGACTACCCTTTCTGGATGTCCTAAGTAGGATTTTTTCAGTTCATTTCCCTGCACTTTGGCCTACCAGAATCTGAATGCTGGCCTCCCATGCATCCCATTAAGCTCATATTTTATTAGAAAATAAAGGTGGTCACTCAGTCTAACTACAGGGTGGTGATTCCAAGACCCTGGCAGTCTTTGTTGCCTTTCACATTTAATTTCTTTTAGCCCATATAAATTCCCTTTCCCATTTTAGTCCCCAGGATTAATCAAAACATTACTGGAGACAAGCTTACTCCTGATGATTTTGCAGAACTTATTACACTCTTGAGAAATGGATATCAAGCAATACAAGGACGCAAATATGAGATGGTTTGGATTGGTGGGACAATGTTTGGTTTAACATATGATTACAGATTGTAATTAACAAAAGCTGAGCTCCGTTGTCCCCTGAGAGGTTAAGTCGCTAATGATGGCTACTTGACCTGGAAAAGGGAAAGGAATATCAGTGTAAAACACTATCACCCATAACACAAGAGTGCTGTTACCAAATGAGCTGCAGGCACTGTCCATAGCAGTCAGAATACTTGGTCATTTCCTTTGAGTACCTTCCAGGTATAAAATTCCTGTGGAGCACCAATGAGATCTGACAACCAGTTCCCGGCAGCTGGGATTCAACTCCATTTAGCCAGGAAGCTTCACAAAGGAAATTTCATGACAGTGCATCTTTCTGTACTCTTCCAGCTATTTGAGTACCTAGTTCTTCCCTCTCACCCCAAATTTCTGGGTCCCAATGACAATATGAAAGCCAAGAAATATTGAATAAACCAGGGAAATATTAGAAGCTTATTAAAAAATATTAGAAGCTTATTAAAGCTACTGGCAAAATTGTAAGCGCTTTTCTCTTTCCTGAAAATGTCAAGGAAAGGTAATAATTTCTGACAAATTTTCAGTAGAAAATAATTTCTTTCAATCAGTAACACCCCAGTGGTACAAAAAGGAAAGATTTTCAGCCAAAAATGCACCTTTTGGGATTTAGTAAAAAATTTCCATGAAAGTAGATATCTTCTACATAGACAAAATTCACATGTTTTCATAGAATCATAGAATAGTTAGGGTTGGAAAGGACCTTAAGATCATCTAGGTCCAACCCCCCTGCCATGGGCAGGGACAGCTCACACTAAACCATCTCACCCAAGGCCTCGTCCCTTGAACACTCCCAGGGATGGAGCATTCAGAACCTCCCTGGGAAACCTATTCCAGTGCCTCACCACCCTAACAGGAAAGAACTTCCTCCTTATATCCAATCTAAACTTCCCCTGTTGAAGTTTTAACTCGTTACCCCTTGTCCTGTCACTACAGTCCCTAATGAAGAGTCCCTCCCCAACATCCCTATAGGCCCCCTTCAGATACTGGAAGGCTTCTATGAGGTCTCCACACAGCTTCTCTTCTCCAGGCTGAACAAGCCCAACTTCCTCAGCCTCTCTTCATACAGGAGGTGCTCCAGTCCCCTGATCATCCTCGTGGCCCTCCTCTGGACTTGTTCCAACAGTTCCATGTCCTTTTTATGTTGAGGACACCAGAACTGCACACAGTACTCCAAGTGAGGTCTCACAAGAGCAGAGCAGAGGGGCAGGATCACCTCCTTCGACCTGCTGGTCACGCTCCTTTTGATGCAGCCCAGGATATGGTTGGCGTTCTGGGCTACGAGCGCACACTGCCGGCTCATGTTCATTTTCTCATCAACCAACACCCCCAAGTCCTTCTCTGCAGGGCTGCTCTGAATCTCTTCTCTGCCCAACCTGTAGCTGTGCCTGGGATTGCTCCGACCCAGGTGTAGGACCTTGCACTTGGCATGGTTAAACTTCATGAGGTTGGCATCAGCCCACCTCACAAGTGTGTCAAGGTCCCTCTGGATGGCATTTCTTCCCTCCAGCGTATCAACTGAACCACACAGCTTGGTGTCATCGGCAAACTTGCTGAGGGCGCACTCAATCCCACTGTCCATGTCAGCAACAAAGATGTTGAACAAGACCGGTCCCAACACCGATCCCTGAGGGACACCACTCGTTACTGGTCTCCAGCCGGACACTGAGCCATTGACCACAACTCTTTGTGTGTGGCCATCCAGCCAGTTCTTTATCCACCAAGTGGTCCATCCATCAAATTGATGTCCTTCCAATTTAGAGACAAGGATGTTGTGTGGGACAGTGTTGAACGCTTTGCACAAGTCCAGGTAGATGACATCAACTACTCTGCCCCTGTCCATCAGTTCTGTCGCCCCATCATAGAAGGCCACCAAATTGGTCAGGCAGGATTTTCCCTTAGTGAAGCCATGCTGGCTGTCACCAAGCACCTTGTTGATTTTCATGTGCCTTAGCATGCCTTCCAGGAGAATCTGCTCCAAGATTTTGCCAGGCACAGAGGTGAGACTGACTGGTCTGTAATTCCCCGGGTCATCCATTTTCCCCTTCTTGAAAATGGGGGTTATATTTCCCTTTTTCCAGTCATCAGGAACTTCACCTGACTTCCATGATTTCTCAAATATGATGGCCAGTGGCTTAGCAACTTCATTTGCCAGCTCCTTCAGGACCCGCAGATGGATTTCATCAGGTCCCATGGACTTGTGCACATTCAGATTTTTAAGATGGTCTCGAACCAGATCCTCTCCTACAGTGGGCCCAAGGTCTTCATTCTCGCAGTCCCTGCATCTGCCTTCCAAGACTTGGGTGGTGTGGTCATAGCCTGACTCAACAGCAAATTTATGACCAACAGATGCTCTTTGATCCACCTTCATAGTTTAACAGCCCAGTTTCCTTATTGTTGTTTTTTGGGGTAATCCTCATGGGCCACAGAGGAGAGCACCTTTGTAACTCTTTTCACAGCAACAGAGACCGATCCCAGAGGGCAACCAGTGGGCCAGGAGGATATACAAAGGTTGTTAGAATTCCTTAAGGGTCTGTGGCTTAATTAGTGGGGATTTCTGCCCACTGGCCTCAAATGCTACTCTGAGTATGACTCCTCCACCCAGGCTGCTTGCCATGAGAAGGCTTAATTTTTTAGTATAGATGCATATAAAGGAGAATAGGAAGACTACTTTAAATGCAAAAGAAGACAAAGCAGCTAGATTAAGTATACTTGTCACTCGCTTCACAATTCCTTTTAAAATTATTATATGTATTTCTTATGCTTTTTAAAATGAGAATTTGTGCAGAGGACTACAGCTGAGAGACACACTGATAGTGAAGGCAGATGCTGCCACCTGAATATATAAATCACTAAGTATTACAAAATGCCTCTAATTCATCCCTTCCCCCTTTTAAATAGACTGTGCAAACCAGTTAATTTGGTTTTAGTTTATAAATCAGCCCAAGCAAGCACAAGATTTCTCCCTTTCTTCTGTATTCACTACTTTAGCCAGGAACAAGATCCTACACCCATGGCCACACATGGGGCAGGGATTTACATCACAAGGCCCTAAGACTGAACTGTAGCAAAGTCTGTCAATGTCAGGAACACCATCTGGCTTCTTGGCTTGCTCCACACACAGTTGTGCTGACAGATCTGAAGTTGCCTTTTACAATGTCATATGGTCATGCTGCTAATGTGATGTCCCCCCTGATTTGTCCTCCTCCATGTCATTTTACTCCTTTGACTCATATTTAGCTCAAAGCTGCATGCATTCATTCTTATGGATTGATGGGCCTATACTCCCTCCCACACAGTGAGCTTAGCCAAACATCCATAGTGAGGCAGCCTTTAGGCACCCCATACAGGATTTCCTTAAGAAGGTTTTGGTACTCATCCAAAACTCACCCCAACAATAGCAAGGGCTTTCTCCCCCCACCCTCCCTATCAGAGGACCTTAACCTCAGCCCAATGTCACTGCCACTTCATTAAGCAGACAACGGAAGTGCCAAGAAAGTGGTGTCCTGCCCCAGATCTCCAGTTTGTCACCACCTTAACGTGAGTGAGTGCCATATTGTACTATTTCCACAGACCTCTAGTGTGTGAATCTGTGGTACGGGCTGTAAACATAATTCACAAGGCAAGCTGGAGGTGCACTGATAATGTGTTTTTCCTACTTGTTTAAACATTCAACATACCAAATACATAAAACATCTTGTATATGAACTTCTTCCTGTGTGGACAGACCCACTCTAGAGAATAAGCCCATTTTCTTTATGTCACATGAATGAAAATCAATACTGGATGACAATTTACTGTGGACCCATTTGTAGTGATTTATTGAAGGACACTAGTTTCCAAACTTATTTGGTGTAACCCACCTGAGATTCTGACCATCTGGTTAAATATGACTTTTCTAAAAGATTTCATAATGTTGCTACACTTGGTCTGTAGTTACTAATGATAAATACCTCGGCAAAGAGGAAAAGAATCCAATTGCAAAGAGGCATAAAGGATTCCTGATTAAAACTCTGCAGCAGACCCTCTATTACTGCAAATTGGCATGAAGCAGCTTACATGGGGCAAGAATCTGGTGAGCTATTTAGAAATGATTGACCGTAATTCCACAGCATCTGAAATTATTTTTCTAGAACTCCTCAAACAATCAGAGTTCAGCAGATTGAAATGAGTATCTTACAGGCATGATGCTGCAAGATAAAAATTATGCTGGCCATTTTCCAACAAGGAACTTGAGCATGTGCTTATCTTTAAGCTTACAAGCAGTCACGCTGAAGTCTCATGCTTCATGCCTGAAATTTAACATTAACTCAAGTATTTTTCTGACTCAGGGCCAATACAATTTTAAAAGCGCCAACTCCAAAAGCAGGGATTGTTTTGGGAACGGTTACTCAGGTGCACCGTGTATGAGCTCACCTGCCAGTTGCAGGAAGGGATGAAAGCAGTTTTACCTTTCTGCTTTCCAGTAATCTCAGGGCCTGACAGTGCCTCATTTAACCCATGGTATGAATTGGAGCAGATTCAGGACTATGAGAGTTCATGCCAGTTAAAATCCCAGCTGGTCTGCCACTTACTGTTGTGAATAACCCCAGCTGAGTGCCCCCATCTCACACATCCCTAAATGGTAGGGAATCTTCAACTGTAGAGATTTTTGCAGAGCAGGACAGAGTTGGTCTTTATGAATACAGAGCAAACACTAGTCAGTCACTAGATATTCTGGATCCATAGAGAAGCCTTAATGTCCATGGTGCTAATCACCCACCAGAAAACAGCAAAAATCAGGGAAATCAGGGAAAAGGAGCTTCAAGTATTACTTCCCTTATTTTCTTTTTTTTTACTTCGTGTCCTAATAAAGTGAATGTTTTCAAGTTATTGAAGGCCTATTAAAGTTCATAAGAGAATGTAAAATGAACCTTATACAATGCCTTGCAAATATAGCATACATATAGCTTTATCTCTGTCATCCAAAATATAAAGTTCTAAAAATCTGTCACAAAGCTTTAAGTTAATTGCTTTGTCAATAACTTAGCATTTTGCAGCCTTAACCTGCATCTTCAGCTATAAAGTAAATCCGAGACAGGAAGTAGAGATGGAAATTGGGAAGAAGAATAAGAGCTGCAAAATTCAACTGTTCTCTTTCACATGTGAGATTCAGTATAAAATACTTCCCTATAAATAGTTGTCAATAAACACAAGTGCTGCAAATGTATTTGGTAAATGTTGAGGTCAAAGGCCTCAACTGTTTATTGCCTTGTAAACGCAAAGACAAGTAAATTTATTGCCTGAATGAGTTTCAGAGTATTGGCCATCATAAAACCTCTGCATCCAAGGTACAAAATAGCCCATCAGCCAGCCTCAAGCAATTCCACACAACTCAGGGGCCACCACCTGCATCGTAATTCAAAGTACCAGAAAGTATATTGTTGCTGAATCTACACTACCACGGGTTAGTGCTCAACTGTCCATCCCTACTATAAGAACTATCACTTGGCGAAATTACACACCTTTGCGCTTTTAAAAGCAATTTGTTTACTGCACTACTGCAGCAAATTGTAGAAGTGCACTTGCCTGGCATCCTTGTTCAGCGTTACGTTTTCAGAAGTCCCTAACTAAAACTGGAGCAGCAGTGTACAAAGCACTGTGCAAACACAGTAAGCAGCAGCATCTACCCCAAAAGTTTGCCATTAAGTGAAAGCTTACAGATGGATGATGGGAGAAATATTTTCCTCTGCATTTCACAGCTGAAAGAATGGATCTTGGAATTTACGTGATTTAGGTCTTGCAGACAGAAGACTATTACTTTAATGCACCTCTTTTCCCTAATTTTAAAAAGTTGGTTCTATAGCTTCCTATAAACTCATTAGGACCATGCTTAGTGTTTAGTGCCAAATTCTATCCTTGGATCCATTATCCACAGCTATACTTCCAAGACTAATGTGTTGAGAATCTTGCTTTCTTCCAGCTCCAAAACTTAAAAAGGCCAATTCAGAAAACAAAGTGTATAATACATTTTCTTGAACAGGGTTCTATTTAGGAGACATTATGTTTCTGTCCTCCAGAGTTCGAGCTCAGGAAGTGAATGTTCAGTGTCCTTCGTCACGTACTGTGTGACTATTAAATAATGTAAATTAACAGAGAACAGGTATGCATCTGTACAAATTGGATCAAGAGAAAATCCTGGGCTCAAGCTAATATGACATATAGTATAAAACATTACACAACCTGACTTTATAATCCAGACTGCTTGCCTCAGGACTAGCACTGATGTTTTTCTCTCTGCACCATGGGGCAGGCAGCCAGTGCTAGCAACTTTGAGGATAATTCAAATCTCTTCAGTTGTATGGTCAAAAGGGAGCTGTCCTGCTGTCCAAAACTGCGCTTGCCAGTTTAAATGCAACTGCATCCTGCCTTTGCTCCCAGTCCATTCTTCAGTAGCTGATAGTATCTGCAGATAAAGTTTTGCAGTGTTATTTGAGAATGAAACTCTGTCAGAGAATGAAGCACCCAACTGCATCTGCCAGTCAGCAGCCTAACTACCTGCACGCTTCAACTGAGAATATATATCCATGTAGATAGGCACCTATCAATACACACACACATACAGTACCCCACACAGATAAGAAACCCATCAAAAAATAAAACACTAATAGCAGTCACACTTAAAAAAAATAAAATCTACTTCCACAGATCTGGAGGCTCAAGTAAACCAGAGATCTAAATACAAAACATTTGCAAACATGCATAGGTACATCTCATCTCCTAAGAGAGCTTAGCACCAGTAAAATAAGGCATGTAGATTTGTGTTTTCACTCTAGACAGGTCTAACTGTTTTCCAATATTGTTCCCATCAAAGAAAACTGTCTCAGGTTTCATTCAGCCATTCTTTTGAAATGTTATACGATAAAAAAACTACTACATCTGAGAAATCTACCCCAGTAAATTCCATTTGCTGCACAAAGGCATGAACACCTTGTCAAAATCAACAAACCAACATTTAAAACAAAAGGTACTGCGCAAGATACTGTCATGCTGACCCTCTTTTTTTGATTTGTAGCTTTTATAAATACATGATTAATCCAAAACACACATAGCAAGGATAGTACTGTGATGTGGTTATGTATGAATGGGCAAATAATAAAATTTAACACTTTTTTCCATGTTCCCAGAACAGCTTTATCTTGTGATGCTGATATACAGGAGACCAAATGCAGAACACTTATGACTGAAGCCTTCATTGGAGTAAACTGTCTCCATCTGAGTCGATTCAGTGGGAACTCTGTGCCTCTGATGTCAAAAATAAATGAAAATGGAAGAGACATCTCAAGGTTAACTAATGGCTTCTCATTGCCGGTCACTAAAGGAGGCAAAATACAGACACACAGGTACAACTTGGAGTCCTCCAGACTCAGTGCAGAAAACCCAGACAGAACAAAATGTTTTTTCTACTACCTGCAGCTGAGCAAGTAGCTGCTTCCAATTCTAGTAGAGAGGCCCATCGGCTTCTACTTGCATGGCAGTATACAGTACTAGTACCAGCCTTGACTTAGAGAATGCATCACATCTATAGTGTGTGATTTAAACAGTTCCACAGGTTTGCTGGTCTTGGGTCCTTTCCACACCAGGACCATTTAAGACCTCTATTGCTGACAGTTTATCAGGGAAAGACTAAGAAAGCAGCACTTCCCACCTTGGCTAGTATCACCCAGCACAGAGCATATTTTTTGGGTTAGGTGGCAAAGCCATAGCCACTGAGCAGCAGGTTGCCTAGTTCACAACCAAGCTACTCTACAAAAGAACTTATTCTCATGTCTGTGCCTGGTATTTGATGCCAAATGGAGAACTGGTGCCTCAACATCAGTCTCTTAATTCCAAATCATAAGGTAAAAATAGCAGATGTTGGGAATAAGATGAGAACAAACACTTGTGGTAGGATCACTAAGGTTAACAGGACTATTCAGTAAATGGTTAAGATGAAGAAAAAAAAGTCCAAATCACCATGGGGTAAAAAACAATCCAAGCAGTAATAATGCACAAATATTAAATTTAAAACACTTCAGGTACTTCTGTCCTGTAAGTCTGCCTAGTAACAGTTAATGGAACAACAGATAAGTGATATTACATTGCCCCCCCAACACACTGTCATGCAAGAAACAATGCAGCCATAACCATGGGATATGCATGGAGTAATGTTGCTTAATCATTCTCCTACATGTTTAAAGGATGGAAATAATGTGACTAGAGGAGCCACAGGAGAGACACTTTAAAGGCTGCATTACCATGTGTGTCAATAAAAAGGACTCAACATCTGGTTTAATTCCTTTTTGAGCTGTTTACTAACTGGAGACAGGGTGTTATTTCTTCCTTGCAATGGGAAATGCCCTTAATTGATGCTGGTGCACCTCCATCTTGCCAAATGGGCACTCGTGAGATGCTATGAAAACCAGTTAAGCAGCTGTGGTAAAGACAGGGACTGGGGTTTGCCTACAGTGTCTCCTGAGACTGCAGGCCCTTAGAACAAAGGCTGTCTGTCACTGTGCATGCCAGGGTAGCATTTAGTCCTACAGAGCTTGAAGTTGGAAAGGCTTCTTAGTGTTTCTGTAATACAAATGTATGAGAAGATTGCAATTTCCAAAGTCTATACCAACCTTTGAACAAAGAAAATGTAACACTTTAGCATCAGAATTTCCCAAATACCTGCCAGGACAAGGCACAGGCTTCCAGGAACCCTATCCACCAGTCATTTTTAGAAATGCAATTTTCAAAACCAATCACCTGTTAGCTCTACTCTTTCGGCAAAAGCTTTTGATCAGTTGGATCAGTTGCCCATGACCGATTTTTCAGAAGAAACTATGGGGTCTTCCACATCCATGTTTGCCTTTGTGATCGCAAAAAGGGAAAGCAGAAACAATTAGAGGCTGTTACAGAAAAATCAGCCTTTCTTCAAATCATCTGTATCAGCAAACAAGTTTAAGGCACAGCTGCAGATAGGCTGTGTAGAGAGGTTCTTTGTCATTCACACAAAACATCAAACCCTATTAACAGCCATAGGAACATGCCAGAAAAAGGTCATTTGAAAATCATTACGCATTCATTTTTACGAGAAACACCTTGTGGCCCCCACTGTGAATGTGGCTGCACTGCAGCCATTTCCTTTTATGTCAGAAATGTTTTCTGGAAGCTTGGTATAAGAACTATACTAATATTTTTGTTAAGAAAAATTTCAGATTCCACACCAGGTCCTTGAAAACAGCAATGTCATGTAAGTCTTCAGATTTTTATCATTTGCAACCCAATTTCAACTTTGCCTTACATCACAATAAAATTCCTTCAAAGCTAATTTCAGTCTGGTCCCAAGAGAGCATTTGTCCATATCGTGAAAACCAGTATTTAATTTAACAGGATTACATACACATGCTGGTGCAGTCAGATGCCCGACTGGAATAGCAGAGTTAAGGCAGGTCAGGATGAAGGTGCACTGGTGGGGCTTGGCAGGGAAGCTACTTTTAGTGCTTTTGGCTCTAGCTGAGAACATCAGTTTCTCATTGGTGAGTTCTGAAAACAAAATTCTTTCCAAAGAAAAAAGAGAAGAAATAAAAGAAATCCTTTCACAAATTCTACTTTGGGCAACTGTGTATCAATGTCATAACTTAAAATCAACAAACCATACAAAGGAGGGGAATCAAAGTTAAACACATCTGTGGACATTACATTCTTTGATTCTATTTCTTACACCACTTTTGAAAACACACTTCTGATGCAGACTCAGCTGGCAGAAGCATTTTATTCAAGTTCTCCCAGCCAGTGCTCCTCCATAGGTATTAACTCCCCCTGGGGAATGCAGGCACAGAGGTAATAAACATATTCGTTTCATTACAACATCTTAAAAAATGTAAAAATTCTAAAAAACCAACTGTAAGCTGACCTCCAGCCAAAGTACACATTAATTATACAGCTTAAGTCAGGCGGATGCTCAAGGAAAAGAGATATAATGTTACACCCAGCTGGATACTTTGTAGTTAGCACAAATGTAATATAAAGCCTACCAGAGTTTGTCAAGTGTCTGTCTGGATTTTCAGTTTTCATTAGTACTATAATTAAAACCACATTTTCAGCTATATTACCTATAACAAGAAAGGAATGAGAAATGAGGTTGTCAAGGTCAGTCTCTTCCTGCTCTTTATACTGAGTATCTGCAGGCCACAAACTGTTGAATTTGGTGTAAACCAGAGTAATAGGATGGAATGTCACATTACAACCAAACCTTTGTGGTTGAAAAGACAAACTTATGAGGTCACTTCCTTTTAATCACCATTGGAGCATATTTATCAATAGTCACATAAGTCAGGAAGACAGGCAGGCAGATGACAGACAGACTGACAGATATATGGAAATACAAACACCCTAAACACAGATACCACAGAGCTGATACAAGAAACACTCCTTTTCAGAAAGCTACACTACTACTATCTGTCACAGCCCTTCCCATTTATAAATGACACCACTGTAATGCTTTTTATGCCCTTTAGTGCCCTTTCTTCAGCTCACCACAGAGGACATGGCAAAGACTTGGAAAATAGGAACAATGGGCAACTTGTACAAGAACAAGCTAAGATTTAGACCCAGATTCATATTTTTAATATTTTCAGAGAGTTCACAATTCTGCTTAAGGCCTATAAGACAAAGTGACCAGGTAGCACATAGTGGACTTCCCAGCAGAGACATGTTGTTCCAATCATTATATGGATGCCTTAATTAGACATCGGTGGTGAAAAGTAGCATAGCTTCATTGAACTCGGCAGAGGTCAACATCTTACTAAGGATCTGACACATAAATATCAGTACTAAAACCATGATTTTTTTCATAGTCAAGTGCAAATATGCACTTGAGGCAACAAAAGCATCAGTAGCAATAAGTGGAATTAAGTATGCAGTCTAGAAAGAAAATATTGTTTTAGCTTTCAGGAGAACCCAGGAAAAAAAAATCAAAAAGTAAAGCAGCTGATCAGTCATGTTAAATATAAATGACAGTTTATTTGTGACACTAAAAAGGGAATTTAGCTTCATTAAGAAATAGCCAACAAAAACAACAACAAAAAAAAAACACAAACTGCTGTGAAGGAGATGAGTGAATTATTACAACACTGAAAGACTTAAAAACGATACCCCAAGAGATAACATTCTGAGAATAAAGTGAAAGAGCTCATATAAAATACAAAAGGTGTGTTGTAAAGAAGGATCAGAAGGGCAGACTTTGAGCTTCATCTAGTCATAAATCAAAAGCTTGTTCTCCATCATTCTTGTCTATGAGGTCAGCTTTGATTCCCAAGCTACAATTCCCAAAGGATGGAGGTATTTCTATTGGCAAGTATGTGTCTTTCTTCCCCCAGGCTGGCTTTGCCAGCCCTGCTGTCACCATTGACTGTCATTATCTCAATCTCTTTACTGCCCAGGATTGTTCCATCCTGGAGCCATAGGGAACTATCACAGGGCTGTGAGAGGAAAACCCTGTGTCAAGACTAAGGGCATTTGCAACAGATTAATTGACAAAGAAGTTTATCAAGGCAGGCCATCGGTAATAGTTCAATCATTCTCCTTCATAGCAGCCAAATGCTTTAGCACACAAGTCTCAAGGTGAGATTTCAGGAATACAAACTATTATAGAAAACAAAAATATGTTAAGAAAAGAGTTTAAAAACTCTACCACCAAAACCCCCCAACATTAGGAAGGGTAACTCTCTACCCAGTCATGTACTTCATATTTTTTTTCCTAGGTAACTTGAGAGTTAATCTTTTAGCTTTTACTCATACAGACTATCCATACTCACAAGAACTGTCCATGTCAATAGAATTACTCACCTGAATACTAGAGGCTGACTTAGTGCCTCAATTTGCCATCTCCATGTAAACAGATAACGGGCAGATGCTTTCCATACAGAAGCATTGATAAAACACATTTAGGATGTTGTTTACCCAATATTCATGTAACATACTAAATAAAGTAAAAAATATCAGTTTAATCTACATCTCACAAATCAAACTATTTCAATATTTTTTATTCTAAGTAAAAAAAAAAAAAAAGTTAATTTCAGAATCCTTCTTGGGTGTTAATCAAATACAGCACACTTACAGTGTTCTTGCACAGTGGGTTCTATTATTTGCTCCATTAGTACTACAGTGGTTTTACTTCAGTAATTCTCACTTAATATAGAGAAGCATAGCTGTGTGGTGTAAAACCTGATAGTTAGTGCAGGTATCTGTAACAGAGATAACTTTTACAGAGAATAATACAGACATCTGATCCTATATGTTTCTAGAGATAAAAACCTTCATTCTTTCGGCAACAATTTGTAAAGAGAGGCATTGATAGTGTAAAGACTAAATTTTTAAGACAAGATCGCCCTCTACTGCTTAGGAGAGTGTAAAACTAGGGAGAATGATAATTACAGAATTGGGGTGGAAGAGACCTTAAAGACCATCTAGTTCCAGCCCCCCTGCCACAGGCAAGGATACCTTCCACTAAAGCAGGTTACTCAAAGCCCCGTCTAACCTGGCCTTGAATGCTGCCAGGGATGGGGCAGCCACAGCTTCTCTGGACAACCTGTTCCAGTGCCTCATCACCCTCACAATGAAGACCTTCTTCCTACTATCTACTCTAAATCTCCCTTCTTTGAGTTTAAAGCCATTTCCCCTTGTCTTACCCCTACAGACACCTGTCAAAAGCCCCTCTCCAGCTTTCTTGTCTTCTCCTTTAGGCACTAGAAGGTTGCTTTCATCCTTACCTGTAGGAAGTTTTTACATAACCGAGATAAGAAGCTAAAGAACCAATTGCAAACTCAGTGGTGTCACAGCCTGGAAGTTGTTCCTTCTGTCACAAACATACTGCTGAGTGAGCTCAATGGCTGCAGAATAATAACTCCACAGCAAGATGCTGCCAAGGATGGGTTCTCATATGTTCGTCACTCCCTTCTCTCTGCATTTACCCCCAACTTCAGCTCATCATCACTGCTATACTTCTGTCTATTTACAGTCTTCAACAATACCTATGGAGATGGCTTAGTGAAATTCATTTGCTTATGTTCTACAGGAGATTGAACAAGATAAGTTGTTAACCCTACAGGTTTCCCAACTGACCTGCTTTGGAGCAGAAGGCACAACTGTTGCAGTCTCACCTACCATGCTGTTGCCATTAACTGTGATTATTATTTCTCAGCCTGAAGACAGGCTGAGAGAATTGGGGTTATTAGAGCAGCCTTTCAGTAACTAAAGGGAAGACAAGAAATCTGGAGTGGGACTTTTGACAGGCATGAAGGGATGGGAAAAGGGAGAATGATTTAAAACTCAAAGAAGGGAGATTTAGATTAGATATAAGTTCTTCACTGTGAGGGTGGTGAGACACTGAAACAGGTTTCCCAGAAAAGCTGTGGCTGCCCATCCCTGGCAGCATTCAAGGCCAGGTTGGATGGGGCTTGGAGCAACCTGCTCTAGTGGAAGGTGCCCCTGTCCGTGGCAGAGGGATTGGAACTAGATGATATTTAAGGCCTCTTTCAACCCAAGTCATTGCATGATTCTATGATTTGTATTATGGTAAGACTCATAGTCAAGTTGTAAACAAACTGTGCTAAAAACTGAGTTAAAAGTATTTTTACTTTTTACTCCACTCAACAGAATTTCAGTCTGCAATTCCCTACAAAAGGGGAAAAAAAAAACCTTGCTTTTAAATAATCATTTCTGCTAAAATAGGCTCTTCGAGGGCATGAACAGACCACTGTAGAAAGAACAAGTCATGAAAACAAAATAAAAATGACAGAGATTTTCTTTACCACATTAGGTATAACTTTTGTGTATTTAACACAAACAGGAAAAAACATATAAATAAATATAAATGACAGAATAGTGATAAAAGAAGGGCAGACAAGAAACATGCACCATCTCACATCAGCTGCACACTATTCTCGACTCCTGATAGCACTAGACCTTCTTTGTCCCTACAAAAGGCTTCACAGTTGAACTCAGAATAAACAGAGATTTGTTGACGACTGCAAGTCAAAATATCCTGATACGTCATTAGTCTCAATAAAGCAAGGCTGCACCCTGCTTAGAAGTGTAGAAGATCATCTGCACTAACAATTACCAGTAACCATTATAAAACTGCATGGAATGCTATTTCATTTACCTACAACACTGTTTTTCATCAACCAGCTTTAGGGCCAAACCTCAGTTCAATAGACAAGTAGGATTTACAGAGCTAGACAGAATTTAAGCCCTTTTGTGTTTCTTTCAATTCATAATCCCATAGTACTATCCTGACAAAACAATCCATAAATCCAGTTTTATGGCAGCAGCAACAGCATATAACACTATATTCACAAGTAAGTCACTCTACAAGCCAAGAGCTATTCTCAGTAGGCAGGGTGGTTCAGTTCAAAGCTGCAGAGAAATGACAGTTTTGAAGCTTTATTGACAGAAAAGACAGCCAATCCATGAATCTTCTGTTTCCAGCCGTCAGCCACAAATGCATTTGGGTTGTGATGGAAAGCAATGAAAACCCACATGGATGTGAAGAAAAGAAGTTCTCTCAGAAAATTTGGAATAGGAAGGTAGATGTTCTGAAATAACAAACCTTGCAAAGAACCTGGCTTCAGCAACACATTGGCTTGGAGCAGACAATCACCATTCACAAATATTTGTGTAGGTGTTTTCTTGGCATGGTATTTATCTTTGAACAAGATATGCACTAAGACTATATACCATCAAGCTCTTTTGGTCCTCCTTTCACACTAAGGAGAGACTGTGCCTGTCTCTGTATACACACTAGTTTATTCCCAGGCTTTTACATGAGATAAATCAATTATTTATTTTGTCTGAGAAACCTGAGAGCAGAATAGCAGATAGCAGATACCACATATATGAGCCACTCCACTGTCTTCAGGGATGAGGGCTCTTTCCCTGACCCAAGGACAGTAAAACCAGGTTAGGCTTAACTGCATTTGTCTAGCAGTTAGAATTTTAACATGCTACTGATATGACAACCCGTAAACTCAGGGTATAAAGATCTTCACCTTGTCTTTCCACACAGACATGAGAACCAGGTGTAACCAGGGTGACATCTGAAAGCCACCTGGCTCTCAGGAGCTTGACTGTTTGCTCAGAAACAAGAAATAAAAATTACCCCAAAACCCAAATAGGTTTATACAAAATAGGTTTGTCCCAAATAAGATTGCTCCCAAATAGGATTGCTTTCATAGGAGTCAGAGTTGGCTCAATGAGAAAACTCTCAGGTAACCATCAGGCCTGTCTGGATTTTCAAAAATCTCTTACATTACAAAATTTGTTACATTACAGATTTTGTATGTGTCAGACCACAAACCCATTCTACATATATGTATTTAAAGCCTGGAAGATTGTGCTCCTTGGAAAACCTTGCTGTTCAACCTCCCTCACTGTAAACTATTTTTAATACCTCTGGGGGGTGTTGGGGGGGGGGGGGGGTGTATTTATCATTGCATTAGAGGCATAAGTGTCTTATGTCGTGTAACTTAAGTGTTATTATCTCTCTCAAAATAAAAAGCAACCAAAAAAACATAATCCTAAGCAGCTACCATGTAAATACAAACTAACCACTCGTTAATCACTGTTGTCAACACCCACAATAAGCAATTATTTTCTTACATGAAGTAGAGACTTCCCATATTCTAACTGTTGTTCATTGCCTCTTCTCTTTCTGCTACACACCTCTAAGACCAGTTTGGATCTTTTTTCGACCCTCACATTTGGTACTTGTAGGCAGCAGTTCCTAGCCCAACCGTTTATCTAAAAGGCCAATTAAAATTCTGGTTAAGTCAAACCTTCTTCATCACCCTCTCTCACCAATGAAATAAATCTTCCAAACTATGTATTTCAGCCCATCCCTGTGACTATTTTTCTTCACTTTGCACAGGCCTCCAAAACTGACAAAAATTTCCAGAAGGTAAAGCTTTGATGTTGATACATTCCTTTTTATATGCCAAAAGGGCACTTTCTTGTAGACCAGCTGCTGTTAGTCTTTCCTATAAAATACACCATAAACAAGCTGATCTAGACAGTTTAGCACATTACAATTTTAGGTGCTGGGCAACAGCTCAAGTTAAGAATTAAACAGAGAACCCTAAGGCAGTCAGATAATATTTGTCATAATAAACATAATATTTGTCATTTAATGCTGCAAGATGCCCAAGGTAATAAGGAAACTCACAGGATCTCCTCAGGTTTGGTTTTGGGTTTTTTTTCCCCACCATTTCCCTATATTAAGTTCAGATTTCATATTTACATACTGTACCTATTCATCTCTGCCACAGCAGACCCTAAGTTCCAGCCACACATTTTGCAGGCTCCTTGGCGTCACCTGCTGTTATTACCGTTTTAGATTCCATGCAACGCTGCACTGATTTCTAAAACATGAAGGCACCCGAAGTCCAGAGAATTCTTTTGATCTTTTCAAACAACTAAAAGTGTTATCACTGTTGCCACTTAGTATCATTGCAATACAAACTCAATATGAGTGAACAGTGTGCAGCTGCAGCAAAGAAAGCCAACAGGATGCTCGGTTACCTCAACAAGAGCATCACCAGCAGAGATATAGATGTTATTGTCCCATCTAGTCAGTGCTTATCAGGCCACACTTGGAAGATTGCGTTCAGTTTTGGTCCCCAATGTACAAAAAAATATGTGGACAGGCTGGAGAGGGTCCATAAAGATATAACCCTCACAGTTAGTCTGAAATACCTTTTACAGAAGTAGGCAAAATCAATCACAGAGGAAAAAAAAAAAAAACAGCAAATTTCACACCTACATCAAATGGTATAAGTGTTACACATAAATTCTAAGGAGACCCAAGCTAATTAGACACTAACATACCTGTTCTTTCACACAGTGGCTCTAGAAGTTAATAAAATGATGCTTGCAGCTGCAGTAGCTGGCTGTCTCCTGTTGCCTCAATTCTTAAACAGTATTTATTCCCATTGCTCATCTGCATAATTTTAATCCTCTATTACACTCACTAATGTAATTTTTGTACATTTGCTATCATATTCTGGGTTTTAATAAACTGGTCTTCTCAAGCCTCTCATCATGTTTCTTTATTCCCTGAACCTACCATAAATCCTGCAATGCCAAGCAATTTGCTTCTACAATCCTCCTCAAGCAGCTTCATTAAAACCTCAATCTGTGGAACTAACATTACCAGTGTTAAACTAAAATCTTCACACATGGAGATCCTTGCACTGATCCTACTGAGAATCCCACTAAATCCAAACCACGTCAGGAATTTGTACACAGCCATTCTTTTGATTTCAAACAAGATCTATCAAAGTCTTTGATGTCATCCTCTAGGTCAATGCCAAAAATCACTGTTTGTGCCTGGTTCCTTCACAACACAGTTCTATACAGGTCTGAACACAGGCTGTAGAAATGCCTTAATAAAGTTTTTAACAGCACGATTCCACACTATCAATTTATGCATTTCTTCCTGTTAATAAATGGACAGAATTACTGGCACCATAAACCAGAAATGATGCAAAAAAAGAGGTCTACTAAAATGTTCTAAGCATGGGCAACAACCTAGCTCTTAAAAATGAGGAAGCCAGAATCTTTTTTCCCCCTCCCCAAAGCCATCTTTCAGGATTAGATGAAAACCTCCATACAATATCCCAAAATCTATTTGCACATAACATTTGAGAAGAGGACCATGTCAAGAGCGGGGTGAACACATCTAAAGCCTGAATTTTCCACAGAATGTCACAAGGGCATACACCACAGCCACCTTTAGCTTTCCTTCTGCATAGAGTTATGACTTGGCTATCTAAGCAGCAACATTGAAAGAACATCTGTGAGGCCTGGACAGTCCCAAAAGCTAGATGTCTTACTGCTGCCAGAATATCTGACATTAACTCCATGGTTTAAAAGAGCGAACATTCCACATTTTCTGCTTTTAGAAAGCCCTATTTTCTCTGCACCCAGAATTGAACACGAAAACCTCTGCAGGGCACCTAAGAGCCACATGAAATCTCCCCTGCACCCACAAAGGCCACAGCCACACACAAAGACTATGCAAATGCAAAAAAATTGGCCACCACACGTCACTGCAGCCTGATAAAGTCAAGCACACCCCTGCTCTCACATGTGCTGTGAGTGAACATTCCCATCTGCCTCCATTGCTTACTCACAGCCTGTGTGAATGTATATTCTTTATTCCACAGCTCCACAGTTGAGGAAGGGCCCATTGCTTTAGCTTTTTCCTCTCACCCTCTCCTGGGTTCAGCAGTAGCAGTCATTTTTCTCCTTCTTAGTAACTGGTGCAGTGCTGTGTTTTTGACTTTCAACCTGGGAACAGCACTGAAAACACCGATGTTTTTAGCTGCTGCTCAGTAATGTTTAGGCTGACCAAGGACTTTGTGAGCCTCATGCTCTGCCAGGGAGGAGGGGAAGCCAGGAGGAAGCAGAGACAGGACACCTGACCCAAACTGACCAAAGAGGTATTCCATACCACAGCACGTCATGCCCACTGTATAAACTGGAGGCAGTTACCGGGACAGGCTAGATCACTGCTTGGGTGGGGCTGGGTACCAGTCGGCAGGTGCTGAGCACTTGTATTCTTTTGTTATTTCCCTTATCATTATTATTATTGGTGGCAGCAGCAGTGGTTTGTGTTACACCTTACTTACTGCACTGTTCTTATCTCAACCCATGGGAGTTCCATTCTTTCGATTCTCCTCCTCATTCCTCTGGGAGCCAGGGGAGGAAGGGGGAGAGTGAGCGAGCGGC
This sequence comes from Pezoporus occidentalis, assembly GCF_034315485.1. Classification (NCBI taxonomy): domain Eukaryota; kingdom Metazoa; phylum Chordata; class Aves; order Psittaciformes; family Psittacidae; genus Pezoporus; species Pezoporus occidentalis. Next base: position 1,600,080 of record NW_026913857.1, on the reverse strand, counting down.
TGAGTGGATCTGGGTTACCAGCTGGGCTTAAGCCACGACACACCCCACCTGCACTAAGCACCCCACAGCTGATAAAAACCCAGTAGAGGGAAATGGAAATAAAATGATAAAGCTGCAAAAGCACGGGGAGCCAAGGAGCGCATGTCTGCTGCGTGCTTTCCAGCACATTTACCTCAGGAATAGCGTCCCAGGTGAAAAGGACCAAGGACAATGTGAAAGCAAACCACATTGCAAAGGCTATTTCCCGCCCTTTTTGAGTCAGAAAGGCACGGCTGGCTTTAACGAATGAATTCAGTGAGGACGAAGGCGGCACCTCGGCTACCCGGCCCTCACAGAGCCCTCGGGCTCGAGACACCGCCCCTTCCCACTGCACGGCCTCAGCCAATCAGCGCAAAGATGACAGCCACAGGCTTCGGTTTGTTTTCCTTTAAGCCCGCCTCTGCCTCGCTGCTCGCCAATCAGAATGCACCATCGTGAAGCCGTTGGGAGGGCTTTCCATGCATCCGGTGCGCAACAGTTTTCCATTGGAGAAAGGCGGGCAAGGGCTCAGCCAATGAGACAGCGAAGCCAGAGGGCGGGGACAATTCAAACCGGTAGCTGCCCAGGAGCGACGCCATGGTGAAGCAGGTGAGGGCTGCGGCCATGGCTATGGCCGGGCCGGGATCCCCCAGCGCTGCCTCAGCCGAGGGGAGAGCCTCGGCCCTCAGGTGAACTCCTCCCTCTCCTCCAGCCACAGGCCTGCGCAATGTTGGTGGGTGACTTTGATTCCTCTGATGAAGACGATGCTGAGGACACGAAGCCGTTCCTTATTTCCTGGTGAGACGTACCCTGAGGCGGGGGCCGGTGTCTTTTCCCTCAGAAGCTCCACAGGAGTTAGCGTTAAATCCCTGTCTTGCAAAACGGAAAGACTTTTACCTGAAGGAAACCGCTGCTCGGCTCTGGTGCCCTGTCAGAGCAAGGACGGAGGTCTTAGTTGCCAGGATAGTGCCCCTGACAAGGGATTAAGTTGGTGCTGCTGCAGAGAAACAAACAGAAATAGCAGCCTTTCAGTACCTAAAGGGTGCCTGCCAGAAAGCTCGAGAGAGGCTTTTGCCAGGGGCATTTGGTGATAGGACAAGGGAGAATGGCTTTAAACTGACAGAGGGCAGATTTAGATTAAATATTAGGAAGAAGTTCTTCCCTGTGAGGGTGCTGAGGCGCTGGCACAGGTTGCCCAGAGAAGCTGTGGCTGCCCCATCCCTGGCAGTGTTCAAGGCCAGGTTGGACGGGGCTTGGAGCAACCTGGTCTGGTGGAAGGCCCCCCTGTCACAGGCAGGGGGGCTGGAACTGGGTGAGCTTGAACGTCCCTTCCAACCCAGACCATTCTGTGATTCTATGATGTGGGGCCAGCTCCACTTTTGGAAGTGTTTGCTAGTCACTGTCAGTCTATGTACCTGCCTATATAGGCAGGTATTTCTATTCAAATAATAAAACGATCTCTTCTAATTTTTATCTTATTTCCTGACAGGTTGTCTTTGCCTCCTGTCTGCTCTTCTGAGTTCCTGGGATTATGTTCCCTTCCAGGTAAGAAGCATTCACTAAAATTTGCAGGCCTATATGAAGCTGAAGAGAGGCAATAACTTGTACCCCACAGTTCTGTGTTGCATTTACTGGATGCGGTGACTTGCTTTGTAATCTACCACTGGAATAATTGTTTCAGAAATACTAAAGCTAATTTAGATGAAAGATCATACGGCAGAGTGGTAAGAGAATAGTGAAGAGGGAGAATTTTTAATGTGATTTGTGCTGAGTATTACAGAACAGGAAACTTACTTTCCTATCAGTCAACTAGACAATCTTAAGTGATCTCTATCCAGCCATTTTTCTTTTTTTTTTTTTGTTTGTGTTTTGTGAGGCTTTTGTATTTTATTTTATTTTCATAATTGTACCTAGATTTATAACATTCTAAACTTTTTATCTGGAAAATGCATAGCAGCTTAAAACCTTGGACAGATGTTTTCAATCTTATCACATTACAGTATTAAGCAGATAATGGTGCTTAAACTGACTTCTGCACTAGTGATCTATTTGCAAAAACAAGAACTGTGTTTTACTTGGAGTGTGGCTTTGTTCTTTCGTTTGGGGGGGAGGTTATGTGTGCTCTATTCTTCATCTGTTGTGGCCATTCCATAAATGTCACTTAGCCGCAGTGGTAATTGTCACTCATCATTTGTTTTAGGTTGCAGGTTTAAAGATATTAGAAGAAATCTTCAGAAAGATATAGGTGAGTCTTCTGGACAGTGTGTAAGTACCTCTCATTTCCATGTAACAGCAAGAAAGATGTACAGGTAAACTGAAAGCATAAGTTACTAGAGGCTTACTTTGTCTGGAGACTGCTGGAGTTGCTGTTCATCTAATCTGGGCATAAGGATCCAGACACCTGGTATCTAAACCAGTGGTGTTTTCCTGATGCTTTTACAGTGGTTGCTATAGTTGTCTACGTACATGCCACGATATTGCATGAATGCAAGGTAGTTATTTACAAAGTCTTGCTGGGGGTATGTCCAACAGCAATGTCTGTCTGAGTTTTAGTAACACTGCTTGAAGATACAGCAAATATGTTAGCACAGTCACTTATGAGTACTAGACATAATTTTAAAGTGTGCAGTGCCACTTTTTCTGTGGCTTCTCTACCAAATATTGAATAGTCAGGGTGTTTCCAGGCTGGAGCTGAAAGACATCTCTGTATCTTTCACAGTAACCATGAGGTCTGCTAAGTCATGTGCAGGAGACAGCATTTTCAAAGCATATAGGGTCAAGATGAATTACAAACTTGTAATCTCTTCTTCCCAGAGAAAAGTGAGATTGGGACTGAAAAGATGGAATTATGCAAAGATTTGTGCTGGATATTCATCTATAGACACTAGAAGAGCAGAAAGTAATAACAAAACAAAAATAGCAGCCCTCTAATACCTAAAAAGGGCTTATAAGAAAGCTGAAGAGGGACTTTTGACAAAGGCATGTAGTGATAGGACAAGGGGGAATTGCTTTAACCTGACAGAGGGGAGATTTAGATTAGATATTAGGAAGTTCTTCACTATGAGGGTGATGAGGTGCTGCACAGGTTGCCCAGAGAAACTGTGGCTGCCCATCCCTGGCAGTGTTCAAGGCCAGGTTGGATGGGCCTTGGAGCAACCTGGTCTAATGGAAGGCATCCCTGCCTGCAGCAGAGGGTTGGAGCTGGGTGATTTTAAAGTCCCTTCCAACCCAAACCATTCTGTGATTCTAAGATTCAAAACCACCATAGTGTTTGGACACAGCCACAGCTGGAGACAAGACAGAATAATGCTTAAGCTAGCAGCAGTAACAGACTGTTCCAAATGGCAACATGCCTTCTAGTTAGGCTTGTCTCAAGACTCACTCTGAACTGAGAAAATGCCTCTCATGGCTTACCTGAAAGCAAATGTGGGAGAGACTCAGTAGAAGTAAATGCTGCTCAAAGCAAAGTTGCTGACTTCTGTTGGCTTAACCTCAAAGATTAAGCAAGAGAATCAGTACCAAGTAGCTTATCTGTTTATCCTTGAACTTGACAAGCATTGGTTTATTTGCAAGTATCTTAATCTGTTTGCAGAAGAACTAAAGAGCTGTGGTACCCAGGATATATTTGTGCTCTGTACCAGAGGAGAGCTCTTAAAATATCGAGTACCAAACCTAATAGATGCCTACCAACAGCATGGGATCTGTGTGCACCACTATCCTATTCCTGATGGGGATGCTCCTGACATTGCAAAGTGCTGCAAAATCCTGGAAGAGCTCAGAAGCTGCCTGGAAAGTAACAGGAAAACAATCATACAGTAGGTTCTGGTTGCCTCTCTTTCACACCATGTTCTGTAAAAGATAACCAGCTTCTCTGTAGATGTGTGACCAGCTGAAACAGAATCCTCTCAAACAGTTGTATTCTTTAGGGTTAGTTCAAGCTGTGGAAAAACCGCTTGTTTCTTCTTGTGCACCTTTTTGAGCTATTTTGTCATTTGAAAGATTTGAATCTCTCCTTTCCCCTTAACTCTGTCCAGCAAGCCCTTCAACGTGTGTGTTGGATGGCACCATGTTTCTCATTGCTGCTAGCCTAGCTGGATGCGAGTTGGATACAATATGAGTTGTAAACTAAAGCAGCTGTTTCAGAGGATACCACACCCCTGAGCTATTTAACAGGGACTCTTAAGGGTTCCAGCAGTGCAAAATTCACTCTTAAATTGCATGACACTCATGTAAAGTTATTTCTTTGGACACCTGTAGCTGAAGTAGAGGGGAAGAGCTTTCCAAGTTCTGTGCATGACTCTGCTGACAGCTCTCACACATATATCAATGGAGTCCTTGGGCTCCCTGCTGATGCAGAACCCTGCTCACAGCTATCATCCAAGCTTTAAAGTGGAGCAGGAAAGAAAGAAAATTGAGGGTGTCCATCTTCATGCTGTTTTGTGGCTTCCTGTGCCACTGAGACTATCCCCATCAACGAAGGGGAATGTTAAAACCATGGTTTCTCTAGAAAAATGCTACTTAAGGAAGGTCTGAAGAATAAATGGAGATAGGCTTGTAGGTATTTCTGTAGACATTCCTATTCTGACTTTGTTGCACCACTGCTCCTCTTGATTATATTGAGACAAGAATTATCTATGAATTATGGGGGCTCTGTGTGTTGCAGTGTACTACTTGTTACAACCAAATGTCTTCTTCTCTTTCAGCTGTTATGGTGGCCTTGGACGCTCATGTCTCAGTAAGCAGTTGTTTTCCCCTTCTCAGTGCCTGACTAACCCATCTTACAAACTCATTCTTGTGAGACAGCTCTGTCTAAAGTAGCCAAATTCTGCTTGAAGCTTTCCTGTGGTTACATTGAAAACTGTGGCTACAGGTAGCGAGCTAGTTAATATATTTGGGCTCATTTTTTGTGAAAGGTACTATCAAATGGTAGTAACATTAGCTGCCTGTATAGAAACCCTTGGGGATGAGTGACATAAGTATTTCATGCTATAGACCTGAGTTTGTAGCTGAGGAGGGTCAGGCAGGGTCAGTCTTTCAGTGAGGCTGATGGGAAGTTCTCTCATATTTTCTGACTCTCCATTTTTTCTGCAAATTTTACTGTTCTCTGACTGATGGGATTGCACTTTTCCCTGAACTTTTCTTCAAGAAAAGGAGGTGACCCTATTCCTCTGCATCTTTCCTCAGTGCAATGTTTCCCCTAAAGTTTTCAGGGTCATCAGTTCAGCAAATGTGATCAGAAGACACAAAGGGGAATTAACTGTGTATACTGTGATTGTTGAAGGGCTTAGGATTTGCATCCCAAATGCTGCAGGGGGGAAACAGTGGAAGGGTTTTCACCAATTTCCTGTAGGCTTAGGCAGGAGCAGCAAGTGAACAAGGCCAGTGTCAAGAAACAGCATTCAGCAAAAGATCCAACAGATCTGTGACCCTGTTGTGACAAAGTTGAGTTTTTCTGGAGTGGTTTTCATGAAACAAGCCATGCAGAAGTGATGCAGTGCACAGTGGGAGGTGCTCAGCAGCATGTGTGTGTCTGTACCTTTCTCTTACAGTAGCTGCATGTCTCCTGCTTCAGCTTTCGGATGCTCTGGCACCTCAGCAAGTGATTGACAGCCTCAGAAACCTGAGAGGATCTGGGGCGATACAGACCATCAAGGTAATGAAGCTAGAGCAGGCAATGCATGTGCTGAAATGAGAGTGGAGAACTTGCACAGTCCTTTCCTTCACAAAGGGATCCCTCTGTTTGAGAGACTCCACAGCTGATGCCCCTGCTGCTGCCCAGGGTTCAGCTACTTCTAGCTTTCTACTTCCATGCTGATTCTGTTTTGGTCTGGCCCTGCTGAATTCACCAGCTGTTCTGCCTGTCTGCTCTTCATCATTAGTAAGTTTCTGCTTTCTTCTTACCCCTGCTCATAACTCAACTATTCTCTCTTTCTCTGTTGCTCACATTCTACTCACAACTTGGACACCTGCTTGATTTTTCTGCCTTGGTTTTGTTCCATTCTCCTAACCCAGCCATGTTCATCTCTTGTAGCTATCACATCAACCTACTGGCAGGTTTTTTAAAGAAGTATCCCTAGCATTAGTGGTGAAACCTACATGGACAGAGGCCTAAGTTACTGAGCATAATGGGTTTTACTACTTTATATATTTTCTGTCGATAGGAGTCCTAGAGGTAATGCTCTTAACATAGTTCTGTGTGCAGGAAAGAGGATCTGACGTTTTAGGAGTTTACAAGATAGTAGTTTCTGAAGAGAAAGACTTGCCTAAAGACTGTCTCTGTTAGCTCTAAGCCTTTCTGGAAGGCAGGTCTTGTTTAAACTACTCATTGAAAACCATTTTTCCACAACCCAAGAGGCAGGTGGGGAGCAGCTTGTGTCCTTGACTGAAGAGAAACCCTCACAGACACTTGGGTCAGATGATCTGTCCTTCAGCTTCTGCTAAGCAGTGGTTTTATTTCACTTTGAACTCGTAACTTTTTTGAGCATATGATGTATGAGTTGACCTAAGAACTCTTACTACAAACTGTTGTACGTGATACTTAGCTGTGTTCCACATCAAGGACTCGTTATGGAAAGACTAATATTCTTGGTGACCCAATTAAAGGAGCTTTGAATTCTGACATAAAACTCCCACCTATGAGGCCATGGTTTGTGTCACCTTGAGCTCATGTGTAGCCTTTATGAGGAACCACAGGATCCAAGCCAAGATCCATGTAACTTCTGTCTGATGGTGAAAAATCACAGAGTATTTGGAGTCAGCACAAGAAGAAAAAATAAATGGACTAGAGGGTGCAGTTTTCATCCTGGGATATCAAAAAGCTTTTTAAGATGGGTACTGCCTCTTCTGAGCACTCAACTGCAAATCTGGTTGTGCTTTTTCAGCAATACAATTACCTCCATGACTTCCGAGAGAACCTGGCTGCACACCTGGTGACAAAGAATACAACACCGAGATCGGTGTCGCGATAACTAATACCAACACGGTATGTCTTTGTGTCTACATGGCTGCAGCAGGGAGACACTTGGGCAAGACACCTCGCTCCTGACCTTTACAGTTTCCTCATTGGTACTGCATGTATGACACAGCTGCTTGCTTCCAAATCAGCATCTTTCTCTATTTGGTAGCTTTTAATATGCATGGCCTTAAAAACACATGGGAGTGTACTTGTGTACTTGTGTTCATTGCTGTTCTGAGGGTGGCCTACATGCTTCATCTCATGCACTTCTTTGGAATATTATAATGACTTTTGCACAATGTCTTCACTTTTACCATCACTTGGTACCAGCCACACACATCTGCTGCCATTGAACCGGTACACTGATATTTTCATATTGAGGTCCAAAGGGGTGCTTCCAAAGGGTGTACTTTCTAAGCAGAAGAGAGGGTAGGCTGGCAAAGTAGCAACTACATTTCAGTTTGATTTACATCTCCACTTCATATACTGTGAGAATTGGGAGAAGCTATTGGATGTGAAGGTAGGATCTGTGAGAAAACAGAATAGCCTGTAACTCCTCACAGCTATATGCAGACTTCTGGTGCCGATAGGCTGGCTTTTACTGCAGTGTGTCAGGGAGGGAAAAGGAGAGGAAGTGAAGGGTTACTCCTCAGCTGCCTTTGTAAGTGTGTCATGCTGGGGTAATATAGCTAGATAAACATTACACTGGGACTGTTTAAAAAAAAAATAAAATCCCTTGGCTGTAGCTTTAAACTGAATGAGAGTCAAGTATGAGAAGCTTCCTGCTGGAGTGCTTGCTCCTCTCAACTAGTAAGAGCTCATTCTGAAACATTACAGTTCTGCTCTTGGTGTGTTCAGTGCGACTTAGGAATGAGACCCCTCATTCCCAAAGGAGGTTTTGTACTGAAGAGCTGTGACAAACCAAGCAGGTGGGGTTTTACATGAATGTGGTAGGAAGAGCTGCTGCCCTGTAGCTGTGTGAGTGAGTTTCTGGTACAGCATTTCTGCATACTAATGCTAGAGAAAGTAAATAAACAGCTGTAGGCTGAAGAGAGCTTCACAGCAAGATTCCTGTAATGGTCCACATCCCTTCTCTTTAACTATCTCCACTTGTAAAGATCAGGGAAGATGAACAGGCTCCTGAACAAAGCATTTAAATTAGTTGTGTTCCATCCTGAGGAAGCAACAAGCATCTGGGTATCCTGTGACGCCCTATGAGGTAAGTTTTGGCTCCAGGAAACACACTGTCTTCCGTTATTAGACAAACAAGCGATGTCAAGGAACTGTTGCCCATTGGCTGGTCACTTTGTGGCTGCTGTCAGTCATGTGTCAGCATCCCGACTGTCCTCCTATCTCCTGTTTCCCTGCAGTTAATTTTAAGTGCCTTTTTCCTTGCTGAGTGCTTCAGGAAACAGCTGGTTACCTGCCCCACACCAGCACCTTCCTGTGCTCCCCAAACCTGCAGCCAGCACTTCCCTATAGCCACAGCAACTCAAGCATTCACAAGTCATTTTGATGAAGTTTTGGTAACTCCAAGTCAGAAGTTGTGCCATGAGACTCTGACACATCAGTGGTGGCTGTGAGTTGAAGTAGGTCTTGCAGCTTTGTGAGTTTTAAAATTCACTGCTCTCCATTAACACATTGTTTGAACCCAGACACTTGAACACACACTTAAAGGCGATTTCTACAGATAGTATTTAATTAGCTTTTACTACCATTCCCTTCTCCACCCCTAAAGCAGACAACAGGAACTTGTACAGTTTTCACAGCATGGAATCACTTACAGAAAATACTTTGCTGTAAACGTGCATTGTTCCTTCCCCAACATTGCTCGCAGCACACAAACGGCAACATGGAAAAAGTGTCTGTGTTCCTTCCTCAGTGACTGATCCTTGCAACTGATGGTTTTCAGACAGTAGGTACCAGATGGCATTTTAAGACAGCTCAGCAGGAAACTTACTGAAAGGGAGAGAAATGTTCTTTATTTTCTTCATATCTTTCACCTCCTGGAGCTCCAAAGATCAATTATCATCAGGTCTGCAGTTTGGACACAAAACAGCTGGTACTCCAGCTGCACAGCACGTGTGGGTATCCACAGGTACCAGTGGCTTTGACAAGTGAGGCACCAGCTAGAGATGACCATGTTCATACCACCCAGCAGCTGGGGGATGCTGGTAGACACCATTTTTAAAGTGTACAGAAACCAGTTTCAAGACTGTTTTCTAAGGACCCCACCATCATGCTGTGTTCTCATAGCACTTTTTAACTCATATTTCTGACCTTTCCCTGTGATGTTTTGACACTTTAAAGACCTTTGAACTGAGATTAAATTCCTCAGTTCTGTGTTGAACCAAATGAGCATTTTGCTCCTGGGGTTAATGGTGATTTCAGGTTCACCAGCACAACTGTGCCACCAAACCACTGTGCCATTCCCACCTCTTGAATTCCCTTGTTCAGGAATACTCAGAGGTGCTTTTACATTAGATGTGGGAAGCCAGTCGTGCTGAAACAGAGCAAGTGTGGCAAGTACTTGGTTAAATATTCCTGGGCAAAGCCTCCACAGCTGGAGTGGGGGTTCAGAAGAAGCTATGAGCTGGATGCAGTACATCCTACATCTCTTACTCTGGAGGGTAACTTGCCTTACATCAGCCCAGTACGAAGGGAATGAGAGGCAGCTGAAGGTTTGTGAGCCAATCAGTCTCATTTCTATAACAGATTAATAAAGATCTGAACATAAGAAGGGATTAATGAGCTTTACTGCTGCCTTAGAGCAGTCTGAAGGAGCTAAAGCAACAGAATAAAAGTGATCCAGCAGGAACAATACTCCCAGGTTTCTAAAAAGCCTTTCAAAAAATCTTCTGCTGAAAGCTCAAAATTATGATTCATAAGGAATAAAACCCTCGTCAACTAACAACTGATAGAAGAGTATTTGGGAATGGGAGTTGAGGAGCCACAGAAAACACCAGCCCTGGCATTAACGCCTGTGACTGGCACAAACGTTTTGGGACAATCATGACAATAAAACTACACATTGTCACACTGAATGCTTGAGCAGGGATGGTGTGGGAAGTGAAGTGTCAATAAGTGCAACCAGGAAACACATGTGAGAAAAACAATTTTATATATGTTGTAATAAGGTGCCAGGTGTCTATTATTACTTGAGAATTTGCAGTTATCACAGCTTCAATTCTCATACCCCCAGTACATTATAGTAAGAGGAGAGGAATTCAGAAGCAGCAAGCAGGAAGTTGCATTGCAATTCCCTGGGCAGCCACACTTTGTGTGATGACAACAGCTTAGAAATGGAAAATCTGCAAAAAAAAGGAGTTAACAAAGCTGAAGGACTTCCAATAGAGGAGAGATTAAACGGGCTTCTCTGCTTGGACAGATGATGTAATGAAGGTGTATTCAATCATGCCCAGCATAAATAAGGTGGCAAGAGGGAAATTTTCAGTATGTTTTAAAAAAATAATAGCTATGTGGCACCAGACAAAGTGCAGCAGAACTTTTAAGCAGGTACTTTTTACATACAGAGTAATTCCACTGCAGAACTCACTGCCTGTCAGGGATCTTTCCATAGTGGGTTATGAAAGTGCTCAAAAAGCAACTGAATTAACGGAAGAAAAGCTGTTCAAGGGCTGTTGAAGATGCTCAACCTGTAGCTCAGGACATCTGTAACATATCCAAATACATTCACTACTCAGGCAGAGATACTCAGTACCTGCCCTGTTTCATATTCTTTTCCCTCTGTCATTGCTGCCGTCCAACACACCGGCACTGGAGTATCCAAATTTCTAGCTGAAGCCAGTGCAGCCGTTGTCCAGCTCTTACTGCATCCAACACCCAAGACACCCAAAGTGAACAAATACACAGTTTATACAAAAAAAGTTTTACTAAAACTGGGCACCTATTCATTATTCTCCAGCACAGGTAAACAAAACAGATTCCTAATTATTACTCCTAAATTCGGCTGTTCGCAGTCACAATTTACAATGCAGTATTATCAGTTTATCCGAAACATCTTTACCCCCACCCCATCTACCCATTTTTTTTTCTGCAGACCCAGAAAAAAAAAAAAAAAAAAAAAAAAAAAAAATCAGGAAAGCAGAGCTTCCCTTTTCCAGGCATAACTTGATTCAGTGTTCTGTTTTTAAAAGGTATGTAATTATCCATCATAAAACTAAGAGGTGAACACTGCAAGTAGCTGTTCTGCTCAAAACCAAACCAAGGCACCAGGTAAAAATAAGTGTTTTTGCATTTGAGAATCATTTTGTAATTATCATTATTTATTGCACTAAGGAACAGCAGGGCAGCTTCACAATCCCACTTTCTGCTTTGAAAAGGTCTGTAGCATTATTCAAGAGAAATTTCACAAGTGTCCTGGTTTCAGCTGGGATAGTTAATTTTCTTCCTAGTAGCTGGTGCAGTGCTGTGTTTGGGCTTTAGTCCGAGAACAATGCTGACAACACACCGATGTTTCAATTATTCCTTAGCATTTACCCCAATCAAGGACTTTTCAGTCTCATGCTCTGACACCGAGGAGGGGCACAAGAAGCCAGGAGGAAGCAGAGACAGGACACCTGACCCAAACTAGCCAAAGGGGTGTTCCATACTATAGCACGTCATGCCCAGTATAGAAACTGGGGGAGTCACCCGGAAGGGATCAATCACTACTCTGGTCAGGCTGAGCAATTACATTGTGCATCACTTGTGTTTTCTGACCTTATTGTTATTATTGTTGGTGTTCTTTCTATTATCACTATTTTTTATTTTAGTTATTGGATTGTTCTTATCTCAACCTGTGGGGGTTACAACTCTTTTGATTCTCCTCCCCATCCTGCTCAGAGGAGGGGGAAAGGTGGAGTGAGCGAGCAGCTGCCTGGTGCTGAGTTACTGGCTGGGTTAAAACCACAATGAAAAGTTACTCAGAGTAACTCAAGAGTATTTTCATCATTAGACTCAATAAATGTTGCAGATTTGTCCATCTGTTAATAAGACAGCACACACATTAACAAAAACAACCGTCATTTAAATTCATTCCTTTGTGGACAATTCAACTTCTATCACAATGACAGATACTCGAGATTAAAGCAAGCTTAACATTTGGAGAAAATACAGAACTCTCTGAACCATGCATATACAGGGAAAATTAACCAGATAGAAAACAAAACCCAAAATAAACCAAAATAGAACTCTTACTTTTGCAATTGTATCCATGAATTCATCTCCTAAGACTGACGTTGCCTACAGGTAAAGCACAGACAGCACTTCCAGTCCTCCCCAAGCCCTCAGCACCTACAGTTGATTTACAGTTAGAGTGGGATACGCAAGTCCAGATGAGCCACTACAAAGCCCAGCCTAAAGGAGACCCCTAGTGGGCTAAGGCTAGTCAGTAACCGATACCTATGTGGAGATTAGGGCTGTTCCTTGTGGAGTGCAAAGTCAAAACTTTTCAAACCCAGTAACCTTCGTATTAATTTACATACAATTCATTCATTTCAGTGTCCCAGTAAAATAAGAAAACAGTCTTTCCACAAGTATAAAATGTGGAAATGTTTTAAAAAGAGGGGTCATTGTTTTCTAAAGCAAATGCGATCGTCAGATTCCATATTTAATCTTGGTAAGAGGTTCTCGTTGTAAAGAATCCATGTTTTGTGGCTTTTGCATGCACTTAACTGGAAGGAAGCTTGCTGAATGCCTTCTTAAGAGCTCACCAGAACATAAATCATGCTGGAAAAGAAAAATATTACAATGCATCATTTTCATTAGTGTTATACATTTAATTCTACATATGTATCCTACATTCTAAGGCACAGACCTGTGAGAGGTACAGGGATTGCGACTGGAGGCTTTACACAGAACACATCAGAGGGGCATTATGAAGTACAACACAAGCCAATGCAACAGCCAATTGTAACTAGAGCAAGTGACACGCTAACAGGGAGCCTGTATAATCACAATGCTGTTGTGCCAAAAGCCTCAACTGTTGCAGCCATGTTGCAGGAAGCCCAGTGTGCCCAGAGGAAGGGCTGCACACTCGTTCTGTGTCACACCACCCTAGGGACAAGCTTTGGCTCAGAGGAAGAACTGGGAGGAAGAACCAGGCAGCAGCACTGGCTTTTGTGCCTCCCACCCCTGTTAACTCTCAGAATGACTCTTCTGCCTTTGACTTCAACAAAGATCATATTTACATCAATATAACTACTTATTCTATAAATATTCTTAATGAAAAAAGGGGGGATTATATTGTGCTAAAAGAAGAAGAAAAGCTTGGAGCTTTCCAGCCTCCAGTCATGGTATACATATTCAAAACAGTAATTCTGGCCAAGTTAAGACTTACATTTTAAAGCATAATAAATGGTGATTGTGGATTCTTTTTCAGGGAAGTTGGCACTACATATGTTCCTATATACAAAATCTTTCTTGTGCAATAAGACAAAATGTCAGATTGAAAATCAGATGGGAGACAGAGGAAAAACAAAACTTACCCATATAGGTAGTAAAAAAATGATAGAAGGTAGAATGCTAATTTGCACCATCCTTCTTTCTGGCAATAGGCTAATATATCTGCATTCATGATGGTTGTAGGATCATACAGACCAGGGCCACTCATCACAGGTCTACTCATGTATCTGAAAGCGAAGCACAGTTAATTTTGTGGTGATGGGAAACATTGGTTCCAGCCCACTCCCCAAGTAATAGCAGAATCAGGACAAGGAATCACACCCCCCAGAAAAGCCCATCAGCTCCATGTAACTGCAAGAGCGATACACAGCTCCCAACTGAACCTGCCTATGGAAGAGCTTTCACAGGCTCACCTCACTATGACAGCTCACCTCAGCCTTAAACCATGCTGAGCTCTGGTACACCAAAAGGAAGTAGGACAAATTTAGAAACAAATGAAAAACGGGATTCCTTATAAAAGCATTGGAGAAGCTGCAGAAGAGACCAACATACAACCCTGTGTAACCAACAGCCTGTCCTCATTAAAGAACACATGCTGGCTGCCATGCTGAAGGAATACTCACATGGACCAGTACAAGATGAGACTGAAAATGTAGTTTAACATAGGCTACTAGTGAAAGGAACAGTCCTACCTCCACCTCTCCAACCCCTCTTCTCACCAGGACTGGCACAGATAGAGCTGCACAGTGGAAGCTGTTTGGCTGGGTTACAAGTCACCCAGACCAGCTCCCTGCACAGGCCTAATACCAGCTAATACAGGGACATTATACCTAATACAGGGGAAGGCGGAGCCCACGTCTCAGTGGCAGGAGGACAGCGGGATTGCTGCTGCTGCCGGCAAGCCACAGTGTGAACCTGCAGCAGTGTATCCCTCTGACACGGCAGCTACCTCCAAGCACCCGCAACACAACTCCATTCTTGCATAGCATGAGAGAGTAAAACCCAAAAGTGACAACAGAGAAAGCAAAGTGATGGTTCTTATAGCCACGGCCTAAACTTCCTCAGTGCCCTATCAGAAAGCATCTTTATTTGCCAAAGACACAGAACACTGAAGAGGAAACACTGCAACAGGAGAATGAATAATAATGAACGTGAGTACAGATGCCAGACTCGTCAATATTACCTCCAAATATGATAAGCCAGCAAAGGCATATTGAGACCCAGCGTAAGCCACTCTGCTGCACAGAGAAACATAACACAGAAGAATGCATGGATGAGGTACTCTGGAAGTACAAGCTGGAAAAGAAAAATATGAGTTAGGAAGTCTCAATTACTCAAAGCAAAAAGCATGGGGCTTAATCTATTAAAATATTACTCAAAAACAATGCTAACAAGATTGCAGAAAGTGAAAACAACAACCAGCAGTGTGTGCCCTGCTGTTTTCACGTGGTAATTCATGAACCATGAAGAAAAATTTACAAAACTAAACGCTCAGACCAATTGTTTTGATTCCTTCTATTAATTTAGGTGCACCACTAACAGGTTCTGTGCTTTGTACGTGACCTTCGCAACAGAAGAGATCATAGAGATATTTCTGCTCATGCAACAGTGAGATATCAGTAGGAAACATGCTCCGTAGAACAGTTCATAGGCAAAAAGATGTTTTGTTTTTCCCTGTTTTGCAGCTTTGCTTTGGTACTCACTCAAACATCACTTTCCAAAATCAAACTACTGCCGGGATGTAGCCCCCCAGGCAGAGCTTCACACACCAGAGCAGTGGTAACAGTGCCTACGGCGCACAAGGAGGGCGCGACAGCAGCCACACACATGGTTTGTTGACCAGTTTCGTTTTCCTTCCCCAGTGTGCATGCTCTCCAGCATCATGCTTCCCAGCAGAAGCCCACAGAGCTAACTGTCAGTTTACTATGAAATCACGGGAAGCGTGAAATGCTGAGTAGTATTAGTGCTATTAATAGGAATCATATGGAGAGATACAAAGATTAAACGCATGCACATAGCCAGCAGAAGCCCACACCCACCACAAGAGTAAGCTCTTCTAAAACAAGTCACCCCAGAGTGACACGGGTTACTCCTTTACCATGTAGCTCAGAAAGGAGGAAATCTGTACACTTCTGACTTCTCAACTCAGGACACTAAAACATCTCCTCATGAAAAATAGAATCAGAATAGTTATGGTTGGAAAGGACCTTAAGATCATCAAGTTCCAATCCCCTGCCACAGGCAGGGACACCTCACACTAAACCGTGTCTCCCAAGGCTCTGTTCAACCTGGCCTTGAACACTGCCAGGGATGAAGCATTCACCACTTCTTTTGGCAACCCATTCCAGTGCCTCACCACCCTTACAGTAAAGAACTTCTTCCTTATATCCAATCTAAACTTCCCCTGTTTAAGTTTTAACGCATTACCCCTTGTCCTATCACTACAGTCCCTAAAGAAGAGTCCCTCCCCAGCATCCTTAAGGTACTGGAAGGCTGCTATGAGGTCTCCACGCAGCCTTCTCTTCTCCAGGCTGAAAAGCCCCAACTTTCTCAGCCTGTCTTCATACGGGAGGTGCTCCAGTCCCCTGGTCATCCTCGTGGCCCTCCTCTGGACTTGTTCCAACAGCTCCATGTCCTTTTCATGTTGAGGACACCAGAACTCCACTTCTACCCAAAGACTTTAATTGTCTACATGTGTGCACACACACACAAACATTCTGCCCCTTTGTGTGTGATATGACCCACAACACACAGGATAGCTGCACTGAAGTTTCAGTGGTTTAACAGTTTGCTCATTCTCTCAGTCTGCTTTAAACCCCCCAAAATATCTTCATAGACATCTAAAACCTACCATCAGATATTCTCGCGTTGCTGCTACAACATTCTGCTTCTCTAAATGAAGAATACCACATAGAGCAAACTTGAATCAACATCAACAGAAAGAAGCTGTCACACAGGAAACGTTTCAAGTAAATATTTTCACCCAGATCCTTCTTTGTATACTCACCATTTACAACTTGGCATTTACATATCCAAAACACAATGCACTTGGCAGCCTGCTGAGGCAGATTTACCAGGTCGGAAAATCTGTAGTTTATTTTAACTACACATCTCAAAACAGGTTTTTTCTTTCTCTTGTTTATTAGAGCCTACTCCCACACCACAATACCTGTCTCTCAAACCCACTGCACCTGATCCTCCCTGGCTAGTTAACTACGCGAAATTCCACCATGATATTTATTTCAGAAGCGAGGGAGGAAGAAATCTCCTTTCTGAGAAGCGACACGACTACAACCAGAGCAGGGAAGAGACGGCATCAGCACCGTACTGAGCAGTTACTATTTTGAGCTAATCTTTCCGCCGAGGCGCCTCCATTCCTACCAGGATTTTTGATTCTTTGCAGAGGCAAACAACACTTCAGTGTGTTTGTCCAGCACCATTTACTGGATCCCGAGAGTCTGAAACTTAACTTCACTTTTAGTGGCTACTCTACTTTCACAAGAACAGCAAATATGAAGTTATTTAGTATTTTCAGTTCACAAAGCTATCAGATAAATAAACACTACATGCACGTGGGTTAACAGAAGGTTAATATTTGCTTTAAACATGCAATTATAATACTTCAGAGGTAGCGATAAGATCATAATGCATAAATGTAATGAGAATTTGCCTTTCCCCATACTGTAGCAGGGATGACCGTAGAACAGACCAAGCAAGGGAAACTGTTAGATGCACAGCCATCGAGCGGCAAACCTCACTCTCCTAGATGCAATCCTCTGCCTGCCACCTCTTCTCCTCCCCACCCATTCTCATGCTGCAATACTCACTGGCAATTGATGTGCTATACGTTTAACACTTGGGTTTTCTGCCCCCAATTACTGCAAATTCATTTTTCATTTGCATAATTTACTTCAACTCTTCAGAACACAACCCAGGCCACACTGCTGTGCTGTCCCTATATTCTACCTCAGCCCGGGCACACCAAGCTGAAGTAAAACCCATGAGGAATGTACAAAAACCCAGCTGTATCAAACAATATGCTCTTTAACAAGCATCCCTCTTATTATCAGCCTGTTACAGACGTAAGCAGGCAGTTTGCCTCAAATTCTTTTCATAAACCAAGGAGTGTCAGGAGTTGCATCCAAGAGAGGACAACACCAAGATACACCCCTGATCCTGGAATGGAAAACAAAGAAGTGAAGATAACACCTACCAGGCTGCATCCCCTAAATCCTCTGAGATCAGAATATATTTGGGCAATGCTTAAAAAACCAAATAGTCTCCTATAATCTCAGAGATCAGTAGTCTTGGAAAACACTAGTTATGTCTATCTGAAGTTACTTCAACTGACCAAGAGGATATCTAACAGGCATGTAACAGTTTTCCCCACTTCACTGGGTAAGCAAGCAAATCATTTTGCACAAAATATGGAAATCCATGGAGTTGTTATAAACCCCAACAAACAAAGAGTGAGCAGATGAACAGGCACACTAAACAAAACAGCTTAATAGTATTACAAACGTTCCTAACAAAATGAAAGGGAAGTGGCATTAAGAACATTAAACTGAAAAGCAGTACACACCTTTAATGCAATTTTGACTCTTTTAATCTTTTTGACCTTTTCAACTGTCTTTGTGCCGAAAACGTAGAAAGCAGATTGAAAGAATGTTAGTACGACAGCTGACAAGATCGCCAGCAGATTAACAACAGTCAGAATATTCAACTTGAAAGTAAAGAATCAGACAAAGAAGTTTCCATAGAACTTCTATCAAACAGCCAGGTTTTGTCAACCCAGGTGCAATTCTATTGCCTAGTTTGATTACATCAAACACCAAAACCAACACTTGCATATATTTATTAACGAAAACCCCAAATTTATAGCATGCTACTCACAGGATTGAGTGTATTACATTGGTCTATTGGATTCTTGTAATCAGTCTTCAGTTCATCAAATGCTATAATCTAGAAAAAAGTAACAATGAAACAGTTGTGATTCTTCAGTCCAGGAGCAACAATGAGTTTTAACCATGAAAAAGTAATGTTTTGGCACAGAGCGGTAACATCCACCCAGAACACTGCTTCTGCCAAGTTCTAACTTTGTAAATGTGCAGGTCAGACACGTTTAAAACTGGTTATACAAATGAGAAAGCAGAAGACACTTCAGGCGTTCAAAGACCTCTGCCCACACCCCACTTTCCTGCCTCCCACCAGCAAGGAATTCCCAACATCCCTCCCAGCAGTTCCTAACCCCACTCCCCGCGCACAGACCCACTCCATGTGCTCACCCCAAACATCACCAGTGACTCTCCTGGTGACCTGGCACGGGGGTCCTGAACCAAGAAAAGTCAGCAGCAATCTTAACAGCAGACGGTTTGTCTTACTGTCAAAGTAAACGCTGACTCCACATATATGTCCAAAAGGTGCATCCATAAAGAAATCACACAGACTCAAGCTTTTCATGTCATAAAAATGAGACAAAGGTGCGGCATGAAACACAGCAAGAGCCACTCTATAGAACACATGTCTTGCCAGGCATTATGACCTCTTCTAGAGAAATATCTCACCGCTGACCCTAGGTAGGTTCCTATTCGCTCAGCTCTCAAAAATTAAGTCTCAGTATAAAGCACAGAAAAAATACATCACACAACACAGAATTCATTATTTTTGTTAAATAAGCAGCCAGACTGACTTCAGACTGACATCTTCATAAGAATCACGGAATGGTTTGGGTTGGAAGGGACCTTAAAGCTCATCCAGTTCCAACCCCCTGCCACGGGCAAGGACACCTTCCACTAGACCAGGTTGCTCCAAGCCCTATTCAACCTGGCCCTGAATATTGCCAAGGATGGGGCAGCCACAGTTTCTCTGGGCACCCTGTGCCAGGGCCTCGGCACCCTCACAGGGAATCTAAATACACTATTTTAAAAAGGCTGCTTGCATTAAAAACACGGCTCAGTTAAACGGTTGTATCGTCTATGAGCGTTTCAAAATCCACGTTATTCGCAGACGAGCACTGCCAGGTTTCTCCCTCTTCAGGCCAAGTATGACGCCGCTGCCTCAGCCCCAGCTCTTGATAGGGCTGTGTCTCGGGAACCGGCCCAGCGCTGCACCTGCCGGCCTCGAGCTTCCACTGGGTCCCTTCCCCCGGGCAGGGAGGAGATCCCCGGCTGACCCCCGGAAGCCTACAGCCCACACGCTGCGGCTCACGGGGGGGGTCTCACCGGAGAGCCCTGCGTGACACACCTCGGCCCTGCCGGCCGCGCCTTCACATTCAGCTCCAGCCGGCCTTGGTGCTCCGAAGGCGGCCTCGACTGTGTCCCCCTCCCACCCTTCTCCGTGCTGTCTTCGGTCCTTATCTGCCGACGGCCCAGCACACAGAGAGGTAAAGCACGTCCCGCCACAAGCGCGGGCCGCTCTTTCAGGCGGACTGACGGGCACTATCCTGGCCTGCGCCGGCCCCCCCGAGAGAGCGGCCCGCCGAGCGCCCAGGGACCCCACCCGGAAGGGCCGCACTCCGCACCCGCAGGACCCGCTGTCGGCCCGGCGGCCGTCCCCACAGCCGGGGCGGCGGGAAGGGAGCGGGAGAGCCGCGCCTCAGGCCGCGGGGAAAGGCCGGCGGGAAGAGCGAGCCACCCGCCCCGCACTCACATGCCAGATGGCGAAGAAGATGAGCGCGGCGGTGAGCAGCAGCGCCAGCATGTAGCAGAAGGCGGCGAACGTGAAGGCCATGGCGGCAGGGCCGGGCGAACCGCGGCGGGCTGGGCGCAGCGCGGGGAGAGCCGGGAGCGGGCATCCACCGCCGGCAGGGGCCGCCCGCCACGCCACGCCCCGCGGCGGCGCCCTCTGTCGGGGACCGCCGGCACCGCCGCCGTAGCCGCGGGGCCCGTGTGAGCGCGGACCCGCCCAGCGGCCGGGCTGGACGTGGCGGCGGGTAAAGAGCGGGAGGCGGCGGTGGCGGTGGCGGTGGCGGTGACCGAGGGCGTTGCCTGGCGCCTGTGAGGGGAGGAGGGAAGTGCGTGCCCCTGGGGCATAGAGCCCCGCATCGGTACCACCTGGAGCCTGCCGGCAGGAAATGGATAGAGATTAAGGTAGACTGCACATCGATTTCTGCGTAGGTTTAGACTCGATACAAGGCAGAAGCTCTTCCCTGTGAGGGTGCTGAGGCGCTGGCACAGGTTGCCCAGAGAAGCTGTCGCTGCCCCATCCCCAGCAGTGTTCAAGGCCAGGTTGGACAGGGCTTGGAGCAATCTGGTCTAGTGGAAGGTGTCCGTGCCCATGGCAGGGGTGTGGAACTGGATGAGCTTTAGGTCCCTTCCAACCCAAACCACCCTGTGACTCTGCGATTTTCCTTCTGCAGGGCCAGATAAAAGAAATTTCAGCTTTAAGTAGGGATATCTCATGGTAATGGACAATCTGGGTAATTGCTGCAGCCATTTCCTCCAGACAAACAGCACTAGTAATGGGGGTTGGCCTACATGACCTTTGAAGGTCCTTTCCAACCCAAACTATTCTATGATTTCCATAAAACTAATAGCTGCCAAATAGTATTTTCCAGTGACATCTGCCAGAAAGCTTTACACACAGTAATTGAGTGTCACAAGGAGAGATGAGCAGAAGCTTTATGTCCTTCACCAAAATAAGAGGGAAAAGTGTAGCAAACGAGTTGTCTTTGGGAAATCAGTTGTTGCGAACATAAAATTGATCTTTCAGTATAAAATCACTTACCCACAAAATACTCCCATAAAACCTCCATGGTGTTATTATGAACTTCAACTGAAACCTAGAAAAGAGACCTGAAAATTAACCTTAGTGAATATTAATTAAAAGGTAAGAAAATAAAGGAGATGTGGCTCTGGCAGTGCATCACAGCCACCCTCCAACACTCCTTATCCCTTGCTCCTGAGGAATGAGTTAGAAAACACAGGAGACCAAAGCCTTCCTCTGCAATAAGCTATTTTTGTACAGACAACTTAACCAAATGCTTCATTAGGATGTACTTATTAGCATAGTTCATTTACTACCTCGAGAAGACTCCAGCTGCATAGACCACTTATTCCCAAGCCCATCTGACAGGACTCTGCTGGAAGACCTGATGTTCTGTGGCCAAACTCCTGGTTTCAGGCTGTTCCTAAGCAGTCCAAGGAGGGTCATTTGCATCAGAAGAGCAACAGAAGATGAAGATGTGTGTAAACATCCTGCTATAACTTGGAATTGGGTAGTGCTGCTTTTCAATCGCAATATGGAAACCAGCCATTTGATCCATTTGAGGTAGATACTCAGTTACAAAGACACCCAGATGTAGTGACCATAGCTGCCTGAACTGTTACACCTAGAGCCTTGCTGACAAGCCAAAGCCCTGCAGAATTAGAGGTGTTTTGGCACTAAGCCTTTTAATACTTCTCAAGAAAGAGACCTGGCTCCCCACAAGACCCATAAGAAGCCACCAGGTTCACATGTAACACAGAAGTTTGTCCTTCAAGACACATAAATGTGCAGTAAGGACTCTACACAGGATTAGGCCAAGCCAATGTTCATGTAGCACCTGGGCAGGCCAGCACCACACTGTCAGTGGCTGTTCGAACACACAAGTCATTGCAGCAGTAAGATTTCCTTCCCAGCACTCCAGCTGGTTGGTTTGGACTGGGATGTTATGATCTGAATTAGCTGAAACAGGGGAAAAAAAAGGGAAACAATCTGTTCTGTACCTGAATAAGCAATGGGGTTTCATTCAGCATTCTTTTACAACAGAACATTGTGCAACAGGGATGTGTAGTATCAGAAATAAAAAGGTGTGTCAGCCATGTACTTGCATTTGCAATATTGGCTCTGCCTCAAGGAATGTGACATTTTATTGGCTCTGATGCTTGCATGCCATTCAACTGCAATTATCTTGTCAGGAGAAATGGAAGGCAGCTGTAATCTCGTGCAACACAGATCTGTTCACTGAAGGATTTCTTGTGTTATAGATTGTCTTTTTAAGATAACACGAAGGAAATTAAAAGTAAATTCTATAGAAAAGGGTCTAATCAATTCTCGTTCATTTATTTGGGATCTTAAACAATGTTTCTCAAATACAATCAAATAAAATCAAATCAATAAACTGAGTACTTGGATTAAACTTTGTAAACAATGTAAGGAAGACACAGTGGAGATCTGGCGATGGCCTACAGCCTTTAATGCACTGTCCTTTTATCCTGGATTCATTGAGTTTAATCCTGATTGGAATCCCAAGGGAAAATGTCAGTGTCTGTTCACTTCATCTTAAATCCTTCTCAAGTATTTTTCCTTGTCAGAAAACAGTCATATCATCAGTCATAATTCAGCACGTTACAGTCAGTTCATAGGGAAGATTTAGGTGAAGAAAGAAGACTCCGGCAGGTCATGACAGCAGTGCTCTGGCAGAGAGGTGTGAGAAAAGGTTACAGAGCAATATCTCTGAATTATCATGGTAGAAATGCCTGGGTTAATGACATCTGTTGACATTAAAAATAATATCCCTGGAAAACAGTCATTTCAGTTACAAGTATCGGGGAAGAATCTAATACTGTTGAACTCAGTAATAAAAATCCTGCTGATTTCAATAAGGATTTCACTTCCTGGGTGTTCAAGAGAGGAAAATCTGAGTGTTTACCTGCAATCCAGTAGAGACTCCAAGTACCTGTGACATAGTGTGACAGAGGTCACCTTTCTGCACACCTTTTTGATACACATCAGAAGGAGCAATGCCATCTCCGCACCCGCTTACCTCACATCTGCGCCAACAGACAGCAGGGGGGAGGATGGTGGTTCACTGATCAGTCCTTAGCAGAGTGAAAAGATCCCTGGACTTGCAAGCTTCCTTCCCAAACCAGCAAGTATCCTTCCCTGTTGCACTCAATAACTCATCTTTAGAATCCCTGGTTCGACTCTACCATTATGTATACGACCACGTAAACAAACTGATGTTATAAATTCATTTCCAGGTGAAAGTAAGTCTCAAGGGAAACCAGAATCACATTTAAAATTCAATTTCAGAACACAGACACTGCCAGGCATCTCACCACATCTCATTATGGAATCCACTTGTGGCCTCAATCCCCCTGACATTTACTGCCACATGGCAACAGTTTTCTTTTAATACTGAATACTCAACCTGTTGTTTTAATAATAACAGGCTTTGTTTTTCTCTTTCTGTGTTGTTGATACCTATCTGTACAATTCTGAGCCCACAGCATAATACCAGCCTGTGATCAGGCAAAGGGACCAATAACTGTTTTTTCAAGAACTATTTTAGAATGCGTTTCAGGAGGTGGCTGCTCATTAACAAAGTAAGAGGGGGATTTTCCAAGACATTCTGTGTTCGCCTGTAGCAGTGATGACTCTGAAAATACCACCCTTAGTGTCTAACTCTTCAAAGAACAACTTTAAATTCCCATCCAAATATAAACCAGTGCAGCAGTGTCAGCCTGAATAAACAGAAGAGGAAGCCATAGTAGTGGTGTTTTAAGATGGCATCATGTTTGGTACTGAGTGATGACACCTAAAAAGGTCTCCCTCATTAATTATCTCAATTGTTGCAGCAGAAACCCCATCACTGCTGGATATGGCGGGAATATTGCAACAAGGTACTCACGGGGACAAATGAGGCATTCAGTCCTCTGCCAGACATAACTTCATTATTGCTTCTGCCCAAAAGGAGGGACGATACATGCAACTTCTGCTTTGTATCGTAAAACCCATGAGCTGTTCAGGGGTTGGTGTCTTGTCAACAGCCAGAAGACACAGCCCAGTTACCACATGTCCTGGCTTCAGCTGTAGCAGTTATTTTTCTTCTTCCTCATAGTTGGTGCAATGCTGTGGTTTTGATTTTAGCCTCTGAATAGTGCTGATAACACACCAGTGTTTTAGTTGTTGCTAAGTAATGCTTACCCCTATCAAGGACTTTCCAGTCTCTCATGCTCTGCCAGTGAAGAGGGGCACAAGAAGCCAGGAGGGAGCAGAGACAGGACACCTGACCCAAACTAGCCAAAGGGGTGTTCCACATCACAG
Organism: Pezoporus occidentalis; assembly: GCF_034315485.1. Classification (NCBI taxonomy): domain Eukaryota; kingdom Metazoa; phylum Chordata; class Aves; order Psittaciformes; family Psittacidae; genus Pezoporus; species Pezoporus occidentalis. Next base: position 1,575,674 of record NW_026913857.1, on the reverse strand, counting down.
CACATCATGCCCAGTATAGAAACTGGGGGGAGCTACCTGGAAGGGACAGATCATTGCTGAGGTCAGGCTGGGTATCAGTCAGTGGGTGGTGAGCAGTTGTATTGTGCATCACTATTGTTTTATTTTCCTTTTCCCTTTTTAGTTTTGTATTCTCTCCCCTTCATCATTATTATTATTGGTGGTAGTAGTAGTGGTGGTGGTTTTGCATTATACCTTAGTTACTGGACTGTTCTTATCTCAACCCGTGGGGTTCAATTCTCCTCCCCATCCTTCCAGGAGTGGGGGGGGGAAGAAAAGGGGGAGGGAGCAAGTGGCTGCATAGTTCAGAGTTACCAGCTGGGCTTAAACCATGACACCACAACCTCATGCTTCCCCAAGCTGCTCTTTTGGTCCCAGCAGGTCTGCAGCATGCTTGAAGATTTGTGAGGGAGAATAAAGAGTCAACACGGGATGCAGTTGGCTTTGGTCTCCTTGTTCTGCCATAGACAACCCATGTGGCTTTGAGTTTGGCATCTTCAGGCCCAATGTATATTTACACACTTAAATCACAGTAAATAGTATTTCAAAAGGCTTCATCTACATCTAAATTCCCTTACAAATCTTGCTTTTCATCTCTCCAGCTATATCTGTATTATCAAATCATCTCACAGCTCTGTCAGTGCTAGAAATCCACCTCCTTGGTTGTTCTTAAGGTTTAAATCTTAAGAATCCTGCCACATATTGGGGCTCTATGTCTGCATGAGTTCTCTCATCAGTAACCACATGCAGAGGGACCAGCATGGATGGCAGGCTCACCCATCACACCTGCCCCTCCAGGCCATGTGGACAAGGTTGCAGAGCCAGCAGCTCCAAGATCTTTGGACTAAACTACAGCAAGAAGAGCAACAGCAGTGCCAGTGTAAGGAACAAAGATGCAGAAGCTCTGTGAAATGAGAACAGCTCTTCCTTCACCTCACAGAAAGCAGGCTTATGTCAGGCTGTACAGACCTTGGATGTGGGCCATTTAAGGAGAAAAGGGCTGTTGAGTGGATGCATCTATTTTTCTATTCTTCCAGTAATACAGCTATACCATTTGTTTTGTACTTCTGAACCAAACAATTGCACATTAACAGTTGGAGGTCAGGTACAAATATTGTCTCTAGCTGATCCCTTGATCCAGTCGCCCTAGCTGAATTAATCACATTCGCAAATCAATCCAGGATTTGGTGCTGTCAGAGCAGATGGCCAGGCAGGCTGCAGTTGTGAGCAAGGCAGGCAGATTCTCCTTCCATTATCCAGCAGCAGTTTCTAATGGCAGATATTTAAAATTAGACCTTATTTTGAAGAAAGGCTAAATCTCTCTTGTTCCTTATTCAGCTTAACAAGGGCACTGACCCCTAACTTTCTGCTCTACATCTGTCCTCCGAGGCTTCAGTAAAAGTATAGAATGGCTGGTGCCCCTTTCCCTTTCAATTGAATATTTCTGCCCCATTTTCTTCTGCTGTCTTCCCACTTTCTGAAGAGCAGAGGTGACAGCAACAGATGCTGTTTGGCATGAGGTTTTCAAGGGATGCGCTATATTAATTGATGAGCTGAGCACTGCAGAAAGGGGAGGAGAAGCTGCATTCATGCTACTAGCTGCCTGCCGCAGCACATAACAGTGGGGACAGTTAAGAGCACACCTTTCAAAAAGGCTTGCTGGGACTTCCCCATCACAGTACTCAATTTGCCATGAAAGACAGTCATGCTGTTCTCCCAGTGTTCACATCTGTTCCGCATTGAGTCTTTCTGGCTGATAATTGCTCTCTTCTGTCTGTCTCTTGCAGAGGAACTGATAGAGCTGTGGGGAGAGTTTCAGCTGAGCTCAGTCACGTTCTGTACAAGATGTCTCACTTATCACCAAAGGTGAACAAGGTTAACCAGGAGTGTGTTTGCAGTCCCTAAAAGAATGGAACATGACAGAACAGTCCAGAGGAGACAATTCCCCTGTGGTGTGACAAAATGGCCCATTCTGATTAACTACTTCTATGCAAGTGTACTAAAAATGATCTCTTTCACTTTAAAGACCTAGAGGCTAGTCAGATCAAGGCAAGCTGTACAAGTACACGCTGCAGCAGATAGTCTGTCATCCACACAGGATCACATAATCTTAGTAGCACCAAAAGGAATAGCAGATACTGAAGAAAGCCTACAAGAACTGGGAGGGGAACAGTGGCCAAGTTTACACTAATGCAAATACAATTTGAAGTAGTGTCCAAACCATTACCACAGCATATTCAGTTTAGTATTCCACCATTTACCTTCACCGTCTTCCACAAAATGAAAATGGAGCATCAGTAATGTATGTATGCAATTGCTCAGCCTCATGCTCAACCTTTCAGTATAGACACCTGGAAGATACAAATGTGATTAACTGAAGCAAATAAAAGCTAATGCCAGGGCTTCCTACACTTCAGAATTGAGTTTATTGAAACATGGCTGAAAGCAAAGCTCCCAGCGCCTTGAATACAGCACAAATCAAGCCAGTCCACTACCTTATGCAGCAGCCCAGAGAGATGTTGCCAGTTCTCAAAGATCAACGTTTGACCACAAAGGTATTCTGAGAACTATGACTCCTTTCACTCACTAAGCTGCAAGGACCTTTACACTTGCATATCCAGAGCTCTGGACTGCTCTTTAGGAACACGAGGGCTTCCTCACAGATTGCAGAATTCTCTCATCCCCAGCAGTTACAATTTAAGCTGTGTACCCAGGCCAGCCCCGAGGCCAGCTTAGTGCACAGGACTGACTCCCCGTGCTCAGTATCCTACTGGAGGAGATGGGGAAGCAGCTCCCCTTCTGCCAACTTGGTACCATCTCCACAACTCTTCCTCTGCTGTTAGAGAGAAGCAGTTGCCTGCCCTAAGACCTTACAGATAATAACTGTTACCAAACTAGATATACACGTAGAAGAAAATTGCTATTCTTCAGCATTGGCAGAAACAATGTATGTCATAGTATGAATTCCTTAGGTCATTAGTAAATTTTTTCTACAATATAAAAATCCCACAACCCTCCAAAGATCAGGAAAGGCAGAAAGTCAGCAAGAATGAGGAAAACGACTGTTTCAATCAAATTAATCTAATGGTCTATTTGGCCAGGAAAGAGATGAGGCAACAACTATGAGAAGGTACAACTAAATTCCTTTGACTCCTTCAAGCTTTGAGGTCTCCTTGACAACTACTCTTAACATCGCACAGTTGGCACCTGCACCCTATACTATTTCACTGTATTTCACTCAAATACTGTATTTCACTGCTCCAGGTCACGCCAGGAGCCTTGGCCTTGTGGAAGTGCAACATGGAAGTCTATGTGGCATTTCAGAATGAAATCCAGCTCTCATGCTGCCTTCAAGTCACAAACGTACACTGAGTTTTGTGACACGGAGGTGCAAAGCAGCAGAGGATGATGGCAGTTATACCGCAGTACCCCATCAACTGCTGTCTTTTCCTCTCCCTCGCTGCCACCCTTCACAACAGATGGAAAGAGGAATTATTTTGGGTAGAAGAGCAAGTGAGGGAGCACATTCAGGACTGAAGATCCCACTACAAGTACAAAGTAAACTCCAGGAAGCTGACAAGAGGAAGAAAGTCATGACTAGTATTAATAGATTTTCCCTGTCAGACACCCATGCGAGATGTGGTACTTTGCAATTAAAACAGGGCACCAGAACCTCTTAATTAAACATTTTATTTAAACCAATACAAGCACCACGCTTAGCAAAAAAGATTTGGTTTAAAGTAAACATGCAATGTGAACTAGCAGAGACTAAACAGCATATGGAAGTTGTACTGTTTTTTTCATGGAATTACCAAATGCACAAAACTGGCCATGAACCTCTTGCACCTTTTACTACCTGCAGCAGTGGTGCCAATCCTGGCATCTCACAGCACGCAGGTCACACTGAGCCTGGATCACACCACACCTCCACTTCTCTAGATGTATCCAAAAAAAGTATGTTGGATATTTCTTTTTTGAGCACACCGAAGCGGGGAACTGAACTCCCTCATTTTGCATGTTTGATTCAGACCCTTGTTACCAGCTTAACATAATTTCTCAACTAGTTATTTGACAGTTAAAAAAAAACAAAAATGGAATGCTAGTACAAACACCTAAGATGCTCCTTTGGAGAACGGAAAAGGTGTCAACACCCACATTATTGCCTCCTTTGACAGATCAAAACAGCATTCATGATACTAGAAACTTAAACCATCAAATACCAGCATGTAATTTTTTTTCTTGTTAAAAATACTCAAACAATACAAGTCCATTTTACAAGCTGACATGCAAACTCATGCTTTAATTCAGTCTACCATCAATTAATAAGATTACAACAGCTGCATCCCAGTCATACAGTCAATATTTAAAGCAAACCAGATTAATTGTGGCAGAATTCTCCCTTTGAGGGACCTTCAACTCTAACTCCAGGCCAAAGATTTTATGGACAAATTACTAGCTCCTGAAAAATAGGAGCTCACAATGGAAAATGCTGACTCTCAGACCTTTAGCTACAAAGGCTCCCACAGGTGCCTTTAGTTAATTTAGGCTGTCCTTTTGTCTAAACCCTCTTTAAACATCTCAAAATTCAAGACAAAAATGTATGATTACAGATGGGCAACTCGCTAATAAAGCACAGTCAGAACATACTGGCCTTCTGAACATGGACACATCTGCCACCCGCTGATCTTAAGGGGGCAACAGTACAGAAAATAAGGTGGGGAAAAATGTTATGAAAGCAAGTATTATTTGTGCAGGAAAGATTCTGACATGATTAACATCTTTGTTTAATCAAGTATTAACACTACCTGTATCTTGAAAGCCCAGGGAAGTAAACATCATACAGTTGTGTCAAAACACTGCATTAAAAACAAGGAAATCACAAACAAGCCTAGAACAGCAAACATCCTCTGCACACTCATTCTCCAAGTACCTGCAGCTGCTTCCTCAATTCCATAGCTCAGAGAGGAGAAGGAGGTACAGCTACCAGGGCTGTTTGATGAGTAATACTGGTGGGCTGAGCAGCATCATAGAATCACCATTCACAAGAAAGTGGGCTTTAACAGCCTCATCAGGATTTGTTTGCTTTCTGCAACACTTGAGGGGAAGCACTCAAGGCACAAAGTCCTTAAGTGGAGGCAATAAGAACTTCTTTCTGATATAGCCAAAAGTAGAAATATTTTCTTGGCAGAAGGTGGAGTGATGCAGAGATGAAGAGCCAAATTCAATCACTTGGCTGCAGCAGCTCCTCCCCTCCTGAGACACAGGCCCTTTCACTGTTATTTTTGTCAAGACCTGTGCAAGCAGCAGTTGGATGCTGGCAGCCCACCAGTGTACAAAGTACAATAAGAAAGATGATTAATCCAGTTTTCTCCACTGCAAATCAAGCTGAACATTGCAAGTGGCATCTTCCCTCTCACCCACGCTGCACTTTGACATGCCTTATCCTTAGCACAACACCACAAAATGAGATCAATTCTTCCTGTTTCAAAAGTGATGCTTAAAATGACACTATTCTTTAAGCCAAAGTCTTATTTATACAATGTTTGTCACAAAACACATGGCTTTTATTGATCTGTAGTACATCATGATCAAGCAACAGTTTCATAATCAAATTTTTTTTTTTCCAGGGAAATGAAATTGTTTTTCCAGTTCACTACATTAACACAGAAATTTAATTGCAAGCATTTCTTTTCCATACTGAAAGATCAATTTAATTGCATCATTCTAACATGTATTTTGAAAAGCTCCTCTCAAGTCAGGTTTGACTCCAAATAAATGAGCAGTAACATCAAACTAAGAAGAGGTTTACCAACACTGAGGACCTTTGCAAATTAATTCCTTGTGATCTCAGGGGAATTAGTGTTTTAACACTAACACAACATATGTTTAAAAAGGAAAATAAACCTCCTTTCAGCAAAGGTTTCACAGCATGAAATACTGGCCTCCAAATTTAACACTGCATTCCTTCCCACCAAACAGATTTGTTAGGGCAGCTGTATTTTAACGTACGCTATCAACAGGAAGCTGCTCTTATGCAGATACTTATTGAGCAGCACAACAAACACAAGATAGTGAGATACTGTCACATGAGTACTCCTTGTGCCACTGCATGAGCTGAACATGTCCCATATCAGACAACTACTCTATTCAATATAAAACAGACCTGTAAAAAGACTGGTCATTTATAAAAGTTAAATACTAATTTCACATTAGAATATTTGCTGTTTCAAAGAGATGAACCGTAAATAAATGAAAAATCAAATTATCACTTATGCAAAAGCTTTATCTGGAATGTAATTTTGACCAACAAGCAGTTAAGAAAGTTAAGAGACTGTATAATTTAAGTACTCAAAAGCTATATGTGGCCAACTTTTATAACAAAAGAGATATAAATCATTCATTACAATGAAAAGCTTTAACCTCCTGACTCCTACAAATGGAGTAGATAAGTGGAATTTCAAAGAAAATGAGGTTGGCTTCTTTTTATTTAAACAGATGTCAACTGCAACAATAGGCACTAGGAAAAAAATGTTACTTGGATTCTTTAACAAAGTTTTTACCAAATTTATAGTAAGTGGCAGTGTAAAATTCTCAAGTCATTTTAAAGCTAACAAATTAAAGGCACACAGTATTAACATGTGTTCATATAACAGGAGATGAGCAGAGGTAAACTTCCTAACAGTGTAATAAGTTATATATGCAAGACATCTGGTACAAGAGTAACCAGAGTCATAATTCAGCCCTTAGTTATCATCTAGTTCCTGTAAGACTGTGTTAGCATGAGAGCTGGACAGTCAAAGCTTTGCCCTGAAGTTTATTAAGACTGACTCAACTGAGGAATTACTGGAATAACAAAAATTTGTTCCAGGAATTTGAGAAAGTTCACATAGACTCGAAGGAAAGATTTGATGTACAATGATTTTGTCTTTTTAATACTAAATGTTTCCAGGAAATAGTTTTCATAATTAAGAAGACATTAAGTCACAAAATCTGAAGAGTAGTTGACAGTAGACAATTTTTGCATATAAATGGCTAGTATGTCTTAAGGATGCATTTGTAGCTCACAAAAAGTTAGCGCCAGCTTCCAAATGATGTTTGGAGATAGTTATAAATCCAGAACTGAACTGTTTTAGTTATAGAAATATTAGTTACAAGAGTGCAAAAGGAGTCCCTGCAGAGGAGTATTCCCTTTTTACAGGTACAAACAAGGAAACACCTGCAAAGATTTGTTACTTCAATGAGACAGACCTGCTATTCTTTGCACAAACTTCGCACAAGAGAGATACTTGCAGGAGACAGATGTAAATACAGTGCATTCTTTAGATGTAAGTATTCATGTATGGTTCCAGTATTATCAGGATGGTACATAAATACTTATCACAGAGGTTTTCTTAATGGAAGAAGCCCAGTTTCTCACGCAGCCATTCTTCAGTTAGGTCTTCTGTGTTTCTTATTTCAAATACCTAAACAAAATTGCATTGCAGAAATTCTTGAGATGATGGTACTTGAAAGGGATAAGTATACAATGCAGACAGTACCTTTCCACAGAACTTCAGCTCTAATAAACGAGTAACCAAACTAGAGTTTTCATATGCTTTCTTGAAAGGATCGGTTAGTATTCTAAAGTAACATCAGTGGAAAATGCATAAGACTAAGCGGCAAGGAATATTTCTCACTTGAATAAGAATCCTGTAATTCCTATTTCTAGGTTTCCCTCTTCTTTAAGAATATGTGACAACAGCACATGTACTACATTTTAAAGTTACTCTGAAATGGTACCATCTCGTAATTGTTATCTCAGCAAGAAGACTGTCTATTTGAAGAATACAAATGACTTTAACATCTGGTAAAGCCAAGTAAATTTTACAAATCATAGAATGGTTTGGGTTAGAAGGGACCTTAAAAATCCACCAGTCTTCAAAAGCATTCTTCTAGGCAATGAAAAAAAAAATATTTTAATATTTGAAATACTGACAATACTGAAAATAAAACCACGTTAGCACTAAATCCATTATCTGCCCTTCTAATGGTATGGAGCACCCAGCTGCAAAAAGCATGCTCAGTCCAATAGAATGGATGGGATTTTGAGAGACTCACAAAACAAGCTTCTCTGTGAACCTGCCATTTGGAGTGAACTTCCTACTTAGTCCTGTCCTCAGCCATTTCACCATTTTAATCTCTTTCAGGAAAGAATTCAAGTTTTGTACCTTTTCTTCCTCATTTTCCATCTCTGCTGGAGTGGGCGCTGGACACTCCTTCCTGTATTCAGACAGTAATCCACTACTATCAAACTAATACTGATTTTTTAAGTAAAATATAAGGGGAACCCCCAAAATCCAGGGTTATAAGGACAGAACAGTTTAACAAAAGCCAAGCTAATATGCAAGCCATTGGAAAAAATAAAAGGGCTCAGTTGAGTCACATGCTGAAATCACACCAGGAAGAAGTCACAGCATGAGCTGAATTGAAACATAGCTCAGCGATTGGCAAGAATAAAGCACATCTGAAGTGCAAGTAAGCAACCCAAAGTGAAGACAGGCTATCTTCTCCAGCTTCAGAAGGAAGGTGATCATAGACCTCTATATCCACTCCTAGGCTTTCATTCAAAACCCTTTCAGAGTGAATTTCTCCTACTTGACAGGTGCTAGTAAGTCCCACAGAGCTAGTCCCCAGGCTTTCACTTTCTTCTCATCAACTCTTTCCTTCCCTATTGCTGAAAACTGCCTTCCTCCTCAAGCAATTCTTCCTTGCTATCAAAAATGCTAAAGTTGTCAGGCCTCTAAGATGCAGTTTCAACAGACCTAAACAGAGATTTCTTGGGGCTGTAAATGACTGCTTCCACCATCTTCTCTTAAGCTTCACTACTATTTAATCCTGCCAACTTGACATCTAATTTAAAACAAAAAGGTCCTTTCTTACATGGTACAGCTGGAAGAGGTAAAAGTTCACAGTTCTCTTACTGGCCCAATAAACATTTTTACTGCGATGTTAAAGTAATCAGTCAGGATAAGAAAAAAAAACAAAAGGGAACAGTGCCATTGGGGAATGGTTAAGTCATTTCACATATGAAAAAGCTGAAGTGACCACTGACTATTTAGCTTTACTGGTTGGAACTAGAACTTGAAGTCTAGGTCCCAACTAAGCAGACATTTCAAAGATTTCTGAAATGACAATTAGGTAGCTTTTTAAACTTTTAAATACATATATACACACACACCTCTATCCCTAGTAAATGCAGTGATCTCTTTTGATTTCAGTACTGAAAGAAGCAAACACAGGAAGATTTAGAATTGTTCAGCACTTGGCACACACTAACGTATTCTGGAGGCTATGTTCTGCAAGCATACAGCTCCATAAATCATGCCGCAAAACTAGTCTGCACCACACCAAACTAAGACTTCAGTCTATTCCTCCCATCAGTAAATTCATTCCCCAAAAAAAGACATCCATCCTACCAATGGATATGTTAGTTTTAGAGACCACTGTTGTTCCTGTACCCTCAACTGCCAGAAATCCCCACTCCTCTCTTCAGTGTTCCTAAAACTATCTGTTCAGTGGAATTGCAAAGTCTTGTAACATCTTTCCTGTGATAGGTTCAAGCAAGACACAAAACAGCTTTCACAACCTGTGTTTAAGGAGGAGACAATTATTTCAACTAGTCAGTTATACCTTAGTGAGTTCAGCTGTCTGTACAAGTTTATTCTTGCTTCCAGCATACATCATCTGCTGTTCAGGCTTACATCCTGTAGTTGTGTGGAAAAACAGAGGTTTTGTTTAGTTACTTTGACTGTAACAGAAAAAAAAAAGGAGTATTTGAAGAATCCAAACTGAAAGCTGAGATCTCCATTAAGTGACCTATTTCTTCATGCACAATCTCATCCTTGCTTTTACTTTCACATCCAGTACCTGAAAGGCATTTCAAGAAGTAACAGTTGTGCAGGTTGAATTGATGGTCTCAACATGCCAACCTTTCTGAGCCAGCATCAAATGCGGCAGCAGTCAAACTCGAATCACAAGAGCCAGCAAAGTAGTTATCTCCCACCACTACAGTAATGTACTGATTACACTATGTTCAATCTTTTGCCCTCTTGCTATTTCTGGAAGATTCCCATGTTTTTTCTAGTTACAGTTACACAGATCTTTATATAGAATCATAGAATAATTAGGGTTGGAAAAGACCTTAACATCATCTAGTTCCACCCCCCCTGCCATGGGCAGGGACACCTCATGCTAAACCATATCACACAAGGCCTCGTCCAACCTGGCCTTGAACACTGCCAGGGATGGAGCATTCACAACCTCCCTGGGAAACCCATTCCAGTGCCTCACCACCCTAACAGGAAAGAACTTCCTCCTTATATCCAATCTAAACTTCGCCTGTTTAAGTTTTAACCCGTTACCCCTTGTCCTGTCACTACAGTCCCTAATGAAGAGTCCCTCCCCAGAATCCCTATAGGCCCCCTCCAGATACTAGAAGGCTGCTAGGAGTTCTCCACACAGCCTTCTCTTCTCCAGGCTGAACAGCTCCAACTTCCTCAGCCTCTCTTCATACAGGAGGTGCTCCAGTCCCCTGATCATCCTCGTGGCCCTTCTCTGGACTTGTTCCAACAGTTCCATGTCCTTTTTATGTTGAGGACACCAGAACTGCACACAATACTCCAGGTGAGGTCTCACAAGAGCAGAGTAGAGGGGCAGGATCACCTCCTTTGACCTGCTGGTCACGCTCCTTTTGATGCGGCCCAGGATACAGTTGGCGTTCTGGGCTGCAAGCGCACACTGAAGCCGGCTCATGCTCATTTTCCCATCAACCAACACCCCCAAGTCCTTCTCCACAGGGCTGCTCTGAATCTCTTCTCTGCCCAACCTGTAGCTGTGCCTGGGATTGCTCTCACCCAGGTGTAGGACCTTGCACTTGTCATGGTTAAACTTCATGAGGTTGGCATCAGCCCACCTCACAAGCATGTCAAGGTCCCTCTGGATGGCATTCCTTCCCTCCAGCGTATCAACCGAACCACACAGCTTGGTGTCATCGGCAAACTTGCTGAGGGCGCACTCAATCCCACTGTCCATGTCAGTGACGAAGATGTTTAACAAGACCAATCCCAACATTGATCCCTGAGGGACACCACTTGTTACTGGTCTCCATGCCTTGAGCTGGAGTCAAACTGAGAACAAGCTAAGTTGGTTTGAATTTGTTATTCTTTTTCCTAATCTAATCTCTCCCCAAATACTCCGATTGTATTGATAGGTCAAAGTGACACACACTCCCCTTCCCCTCCTCCTGCACCAAACACAGAGCAACTTCAGTCACAGTTGAAGTTAACTGATGTTCAGAGTCCCAACTAATGTTTTTTTTTGTGACTACAGTTACAGCCTAACCACTAACTGCAACTCTGCCCGCTTTGCTATTTCAAGGTCTCCCAGGAAGTTTCTTACTGCTTTTCTAACTCACTTAGTATCTCTCCTTCAGAAGAGAAGTAACACCCATAACATCCTTGCAAACATTCTCACGTAACTAAAGACGCATATGCAAACAGGTTGCTAAACTTTTACCTACTTATTCTAGTTCTGAGTAACGAAGGGTAAAACAATTCAATCACTTTATCTTCTTCTATAGGATAAGAAGGATAATCCAGTAATGCTAGCAAGCTATCCTATTACAACTCAGAACACAGATGGAAGCCACAGGAGCAATTCAGCTCTGTAAGTCCACATCAAGCACACACAGGTACTTTGGCTTCTATTAAAATCACACAGTTCCCTGCACAGGTATATTTATATTGGAGGTTGATGTAGCACAAACAGAGGAAGCTACTGCTCTATATAAACCTGGAATGATCCAAGATTAGTTTCTTTCTCTTTGAACATAGTCTGTTCACCCAGGACTTCCACCTCCCCAGATCTGGGTTATGGAGCCCTCTTTACCTCCTTCACCCATAGCTGTGGCAGTCCTTTAGACCTCCAGATCACTGCAGTGTTTGGAGGCATCCTCTGTCATTAACACTGGAATAGCAAGATGGACAGGGGTGAACAGAAACCCTCAGGAACGGTGGTGGCATCTTCCAGCTCTCTCCTCACTTATCCCCTGAGCCTTTTCTGGTCATATCTTGACGATTCACCAAGATTTGAAAAGAGGGTGACAGGAAAGCCATTAGGTTAAACCTGTATGACTACATGCAGAGTGTTCCAGGCCCCCTTCCTTTACAGGAGGGTGCTGCTGAGCACACCACCAAGAACACAGAGGGCAGGCACATTTAGGAAGACTAATCTTTTGGCCAGCTACACAGGAAACTAACACTTCCATTTAACTTTTAAAAATGGAAAAGAGAATCTGTTCTATCATCTATCCTAAATGTCAACCCCTAAAGACAGTGCAACTGGACAGATAGAAGCACCTGTCATGAGCTGATGGTGTGAACAGAGATTCCTCTCTGCCAAAGAAGGTCTCCAGTAAAGCCACAGCTTTACAGTGCCTTGCTTCCAGCAGCGGCATAAGCACATGTAGCCTTAAGCACCTGACCAGTATGCTAGCATTAATAACTCAGCTTCTCTTCCACAGTAAAGAATATTCTCGTTTTTACAGCACATACTAGCTACTATTCACAATGTTCACTCACCAACTGGACTGGAGAAGATAAAGCACAGTGGATAAGAAACTCTTCCATCTTCATGCTGATACTTGTAACTATACACAATAAATGTTTTTTTCTGAGGTTAAAGAAACTAAGAAATCAATGATTTTATTCGCATATAATACTTGGTTATCAGAGCTTCCATACCCGACTTTCAGAACTGACCCTGCCCATCTTTACCAACCTCTACCCCAGCTGGGTGCAAGGGCTGTCTCTATATTCATAGACTCATAGAATAGTTAGGGTTGGAACGGACCTTAAGATCATCAAGTTCCAACCCCCCTGCCATGGGCAGGGACACCTCACACTAAACCATACTGCTGTTTCACATCAGAGCTAAATATCACTGTTTCATCACAAATGCTCCCAGCTGTGTAAAAGGATTTCCCACACCCACCAACATGTTTCTGGCTAGTGAAAGGCAAATTCTTTTTATGAAATTAAACTTCTTTGCTTTTAACGAAAGGAAAATTCTTTCTTTTGTAGACTAAGCACTTCATTGTTTCAGGTGTTTTGCTGAATATAACTCAAGTTTTAGCTAGGATTCCTGCTTTATACCCTCCTACTGAACTACAGTGATGAAAAGAAAGATTCAGAACAGCACATGGAATAGTGCCAGCCAACTTTTGAGGCTGATATTTTCTTCACTTATAACTTGAGTACTCCTTTTATTTCATCTATTTAAAGAATAATTTACTTGTCCCTCTCTTTTTATTTTTAAATACAGGGATTCTTCCCTAGATCACATGCCTACAGCACTCCCAGAACCAGTAACTGCAGCAAAATAGCAAGGGTCACACACTGAGAAAGTACCAAAACAGATTCCAAGTTACACAGGCAGTTTTCTGTGTTTAGAAGTAGCCACATATAAAAGTGGTACATTTTACTCACTTCTTTACATTAACAGTAGTGCGGCTTCGCTTTACTTTCCCAAACATTATATAGTCTAAAGAGAAATAAAATCTTGTTTCAGCAAGTGGGAGAACTTCTCAGCACATCATGAGAACTGATCCCTAGGTTATCTCACAAAGGAAGTACAGGTAAAGTCAAACTACAGGCACGTATGGGCCCAAGAAGGTGAAGTCCAACTTTCAATGTTTCGAACAGCTTCCAGGAGTAAACGCCTGCAGCATAAAAAGGATATCGAGGTTGTCTCTCAGGCAACTCATCTTTTAGTTCATCAGGAGAAATACCCTGGTAACATTAAACACAAGCAATATCTGAGCACATGATCTTGCACTTCAAGGTAAAGTATGAAGGCTAAAGCAGAATAATGGAACAGTGAAACAGATGTAAGTCAGGTGTACATCTACAGCTTAACTGGTAACCTCCTCTAAAATTACTAGAGCAGTTTAGGAAAACTCATGTGCTAAGAGATTCCTATGACCCAACACAGGATTAATGTTAGCATGAGTAATCACCCCTATTTTAGGCATAATGAGTTTAAAAAATAGTTCTGATTGTATGTGCTGGCAGCTATCATGCTTTTCTAACTCTAGTGCTGAAGTAAGCAAGCACAGAAAAAACTATCTGCTAAAATCAACGACATAAGCGGTTCTTTTGGAAAAAAAAAAACAACAAAAAAAATCAATCCTTCCTCCTTGAGCAAGCAAAAAGAGTCCCCATTCTATTTAAACGTTACATTAACTCCTACATTCTAGGGAATAAGAGCTATGGTTAATGCTCAAATCCCTGGAAAAGATTTAATTTTTCCCTATGTACCATTAAGAAACGCTGCATGCTGGGCTGACCTTATTATGCCACCCCACAAATTTAGAGCCTGCAGAGGATTAGCAATCCTAGCTTCTAATTGATGGCAGACCAGCTCAGAGGCAAATATGCAGCTTTACGTGGAAACAGCAGAAACCTCTTCAGCCAGCCAGCAGGTGTAAAAGATACCTTTTACATAGCTGTGTCCTAACAACTTTAAAACAACTTTTTCTTTTTTGCAATTAATTAATCAATTAAATTGCTTCTGCATAGTTCCACTATAAATAGTGCTGTGCTTTACATGCAGAGTGACCATGCATTTAAATAAGCTCATGACCCAAATTAGATTAAGAGTTTGATAACAATTTGAAACTAAGGCAGTACCTTAGAGACAACAATACATTGCAGGCTGAAGATACTCTTATTTACAATTCATTTAACAAACCTCATGCTCCTCATCCAGTACCACCAACTGCTTATCCTTGTCGATTTTCACTATAAATCAAAATAAAAGAGATCGTTCTTTCAATCAATTTATACAACATATACATGATGCATTTTAACATTCCTCCACAAGTATATTCCTTGTGCTTCCGTTGTGCTGCTTCATCCCATGACTTCACAAAATCACTGAGGTCAGAAGTGCCCAGTCTGAGTGGGGTTCACTGCAATATGCTATCCTCAAATTGCAAAGACAGAAACATCAACCCCCCCCTACTTAAAAGCTACAAAACTTACAAACTCAAAATGACTGTACCTAGATATTTTTTTATTATCATTTTACAAAGAGTGGTAGACTCTGAGCCAGAATTAAGTAAAAATACTATGAGCAAATGCAGTCTTGTGTCATAAAAAGCATTGCTTTACTGTCAAAACTACAGGCAGACTTGGAAGAACTTAAGTTCATACAAAAAACAGCCTTTTGGCTCACCTCTACCTGTTACAGCAGTGACATTACATGGGAAGGAAGAGACAGAATTTTCTGCAAGACCTTGCAATTTTTGTCAGACATGTTTTTAACTTACTTATAATGGCAGCATTGTTAGTTTCTTTACGAAACCGGAATTTTCTCAGTTTCTCTACCAGGTCTTCATCAACATCACAAACCACCAGAGATTCACTCTATAAAACAGAAAGGGGGGGGGGGGGGGGGGGGGGGGGGCAAGATAAATCTTTCTAGAAAAGCAGAAAAAAATCCCCATGTCACGTATAGGTGCACATAAACTCTACTGAAGTGGAATTGCATGCACCCTGTCCAAAGTTTGAAAACATACACATAAACCAGAAAAACCACAGATGAATGCAGTTTAAAAAACACAGTAACAGAACCTGGTAGTAAAACCTATCTGTTTTACTATCCCTCCTCAAAGCCACACAGTTAACTAGAAATAGTTTATTAGCTATTCCCAGAGTGGGATTATCCTCAGAGCTCTTAGAGGTAAACAAATTTTGCAGTTCATTTGCTAAAATAAGCCCTGAAATAAGGAAGCCCCTCAGAGTGGCACTAAATTAATTTCAACAAAGAGCAGAAGCTACTGTTAGTATTTCAGAAGAACACAGACAGTAGTTAAGGGTGAAGGCTTATTTTTACCTACAAAAATATTAACTGAACTTTTAAGATTTATGCACGCAGAAAACATTTTAGACATTTTAGTAAAAGTACACATGCTTTTTGATTAACTCCAAATTTTCAGAAGAGGTCCAGATAACATATTAGTCATCACACTGCAGATGGGGAAGGAAATTATTATTTCACAAGCAACTATGCAGGTTATCTTCCATTACACATGCAATTTTCAAAATGTACCAAGCCAACCACTGCCATTTCCTGAATAACATTTTATACACACAACCTCTATTGCCAGTTATGGCAGGCATGCCAGCTAGACAAAGAAAAGTTAACATATCCAGCTTATTCAAACTACTGTATTCATAAAGTCCTAAGGCATCAAAGCTTTTGTGCCAAAACCAACAGTATTTCAGGACTTCTTTTAAAAAAATTGTTCAAATAATAAATAGTTGCAAAATTACCTATCACAAGCTCTGCCTAACACTCTAAAGAGCTGTTTCATTGAGACAAATCACTGCTTATAAATCAGAAGTTACTATTTAAACTCTGAGCTCTGTCTCCTCGTACTCAACACAGGCTTGTTTGTGAGATTTTCCTCAAGAAGCAGAGAAGCATCTCCCATTCCCCACTTCCAAAACCACCTTGTAAATATCCTATATTTTTTGTTACTCCTAGAAAAAAAATCCACCTTGACCAAATTGTGGCACAAAGTCTTGTGCCTCTGCTTCGTTTTACCGGCTGGAGCTGGAACAACAAGTAAGGCAAATGCTCTTTCCTGAAGGAGGCATTTCTCCCAGTTCTCCAAGCCAGCAGTTTCCTAATGAATTCCAGCAGACACTGCAGGGTAAGCAGTGCTGTTACGGAATCACAGAATGGTTTGGAAGGCACCTTAAAGCTCATCCAGTTCCAACTCCCCTGCCATGGGCAGAGACACCTTCCACTAGACCAGGTTGCTCCAAGCCCCATCCAACCTGGCCTTGATGGGGCCAGGGATGGGGCAGCCACAGCTTCTCTGGGCCAGGGCCTCACCATGCTCATAGGGAAGAGCTTCTTCCTAATACCTAATCTAAATCTACCCTCTGACAGTTTAAAGCCATTCCCCCTTGTCCTATCACTACACACCCTTGTTCATACCTGTGCAGCCACACAAACATAAATCCCTAATAGAAGATGAAGTTTGTGCCTGCAAGACACATGGTGACATCTGATTTGGATCATCTGTTGGGGCTAAGCTGGCTCATCGGTGCTTGCTTTAGTAAAACCTGAAGAAACTCAAGAGACAGAAGGGCTGCAGACAGCAGGCAAACGTGCCACCCAGCGCAGGGGAGGGGGCGTCTTGCTGTTGGTTAACCTCAGCCACCATACTACGAGACTATCAGAAACCGATTTAGCTGGCTGCCGGCAAGGCAGATCACAACTTCCTTTTTAAACAGCTGTTTCTTCACTCTCCCCCTGCAGGCTGGCAACGTCCGCAGAAAAACAACTGGGGAGGTCCGCAGCAGGTGAACACGGCACGATCCGGGGCTTGGCCAGGGCCGGGGAAGCTTCTCACGGCAGCACCTTCCCTGGCAGCACCCCAAGATCGAAGGGCTCGCCCTAAGGAAACCCCGGTCCCCGTTACTCCACAGGCACCTGTTCCCCCTCAGCGCTTCCACCCCAGCCCACCGCGCGGGAACCCCGGCTGCACGCTGCCCCTCCCGCCTCAGCGGAGCACCCCCAAGCCCGCAGAGGCGGCCGGGATCGGCTGGGCTGGGCTGGGCTGGGCTCGCCCTGCCCTACCCTACCCAGCCCCAGCCCGCGCCGGGTCCCCCCTCAGGCGCCGCGGGGTCCTCTCACCATCTTGCACGCGCCCAACCGCCGCCGCTCGCGCGCCAACAACGGAAGCCGCCGCCCGCCGCCCCCTCGCTGAGGCTGCGCACCCCCACTGAGCCTGCGCGGCGCAGACCCCGTCTCTCCCCCACCCCTTCTCCACAGCTAGCCAATCAGCATCGCTATCCCGGCTGGGCGGGCGGGGTCACCCGCCTACGGGTAGCGGGAAGGCTCACGTGCCGCGGCGCCACGTGACGCCCTCGGCCTCGCACCCTGCTGCCCGTGACGGCTAGGCTCTGCCCTCCGAGGAGTCATGGCAGTGGGGCGGGGCGGTGCGCGGCCGTTTCTTCTGGGGTGGTACGGTCCGGTCTGAGCTCAGGGGGAGCGGGGTTGGGGTGGGGACGGTTGTTTGTCAGCGGTTGACGGCCCTTAAGGGGGACAAGGGGTGGCTGTTTAAGTCCTGATCCGCTGAGGATCCCCCTTGTGCTGAGGCCGGGCTGGGGTATCAGCCTGCCGGCAGGGTCAGCACCAGGCCCGGGGAGGATGACCACACTTCAACTAGGCTGTTAAGTAACAGTAACTTTGCATACTTTACTAAAACACCAGAGAACGCACACACAAAAACGCCTACTAAAAAGCCTCAGCTAGAATGTCTGTCTCATTAAATACCAGAAAATTCAAGCACAAGGCAGAAATCAGTAAGTTCTGCTGCTTGTGGTGCTTCTTGTTTGTACAAGTGGAGTGTAGTAAACCAGGGTTTGGAGCTCATGAATCACAAATACGAGAGTTGAGCACGAGGCAGACACTTCCCTAATAGGCTGTTGGTGGAGGGCTGTTGTGGTGCTGGGGTAAATGTCTGGCCTTTTTCGTGCTGCTGGGAATTTCAGCTACTGTAACAGAAATCTGAAGAGGGACTTTTGACTAGGGCATGTAGGGATAGGACAAGGGAGAATGGCTTTAAACTGACAGAGGCAAGATTTAGATTAAAGTAGTTCTTCCACCTGAGGGTGGTGAGGCCCTGGCACAGGTTGCCCAGAGAAGCTGTGGCTGCCCCGTCCCTGTCAACATTCAAGGCCAGGTTGGACCAGGCTTGGAACAACCTGGTCTAGTGGAAGGTGTCCCTGCCCATGGCAGCACTTGAAACTGTATGAGCTTTAAGGTCCCTCTAAACCAAACCATTCTGTATTAGTGGCAATCCTGTATCAGTGAGAATTGAGAGTATGGTTGCTTGGCTCATTCAAAGAGAATGAAAATGTATTCAATACTTCACATGTCCAACACAACCTCTTGATAATTAACGACTTAAACGCTAGCTCTACAAGATACAATTGCACATTTTCAGCGAGTGTTTCAGCATTTAGCACTACCCCATCCTCACGCAGATCAGTTTGCAAGCCCGGGCTTGCCGCGTTAAGGCCTGAGGCGATTAAGGTGGTGGTACCGGACGGCGCATAGGCGTTTTCTTGCTCTTTTAGCGCTTTGCGCCACCGCAGGCAGGGAACGCCGGCAGGGGCCTGCAGCACCGCCCATCTCCGGGCAAGATGAGAGCAACGGCTTCCCTCCGCCGCTGCGCATGCGCCTGACTCCCGAGACGGAGAGGGCTGTTGTGAGGTGGGCGCGTCGGCCCGGTCTGTCCCCATGGCCGCTGTGTTTCTTGTCACCCTCTACGAGTACTCGCCGCTCTTTTACATCACCGTGGTGTTCGTCTGCTTCCTGGTCACCAGCGGCCTGGTGCTGGCATGGTGAGTCGGCGGGGCGGCCGGCAGTGGCGGTCCCTATGGGGCCGGTCCTGCCTGTGGATACCGGTCTGGGGCGATGGGCTTTGGCTGCGGAGGTCTGTCCGCGTATTGAGGTGGCAAGGCGTAGGAGGCGGGTAATAGGAGCTGGTACCCCTTGGGGAATGAGCTCCAGGATGTGGGGTGTCTGTGGGGTGCCACAGCGTCGGGTCTAGCAGTGGGGTTGGGTGTGTGGGGCTTAGCAGAGGTCGGGGAGTGGGGCTGTGTTGAAGGAGGGATGATAAGGAGGGCTAGTACTGACCATAGGGGAAGAAGAGGGGCTGCTCGGGCAGAAGAAGAGAATGAGAGCTGTCAGGAAACACGGTGGCCAGGAGAGGGCCTGACCCTGAGCGTGGGGGTGGGGTCAGGGAGAGTTCCTTCAGGGGAAAAGTTTGGCAGTGTTGGAGATAACCATATCAAATCTTGATGGTAAATAAAATTTTGATATTGAGTAAGATGACTAGTGTCAGGCCGAGTAGCAGCTAAATCTGACAGGCTTTAAGGCAGGGTTGGTACTGAGGTATGAGAGTACCCAGGACTGCTGATGGGGCACCAGCCTGTTCTGCTGCTGGAACTTGGAGAAGGGGGTGTTTAAGGTGAACGTAACAGGGTGCTGGGATTGAGATGAGGAGGAGCCTTAAATAACTGATCTGCTAAAGTATATAAAGGGGACAGGAGTGGAAGACCTTCTACTTGTGTTTGCGAGGATTCAGCAAAGATGTCACTGCTGCCTTTTTCAGAAGCAGGTCCCTGCATGTCTGTCATAGATAGCACTGTTCTGTCTGTTTTCCTGCCAACTCGGGAGCATCTGTGGATGTAAATACTGATACTTGCCAGTGCAGGGCATTGATTAGCAATCAAAATATTTTGTGTAGGAACTGTGGATATGCTACACTTGTGGGGCTTCTGGAGAGAATAAAATTGAGTTATTTCATTTCCTCCCATTAGCTCAACATTAATATTTGTAGTGCTGTGTTTCAGTGTTTTCCATCCATTGTCTCTCTTTGAATTACAGATGTTTTAGCTGTAGCTATTTGTTCTTTTGGCAGCTTACAAATACTCTGCTTGACTTTTCCTTCAGTGTAAAGCCTTTCCCTTTTTTACATCACTTTTTTAGCTGCCATTGGCTCAAACATTGCTTTCAGTGGGAATAAAGTGTATCTTTTGATCTTTCAGATACGTTTGGTGGGAAGTTTTTGTTCCTCTTTTGCATTGCCTCCCCTAGTGGTCAGCAGGTGGTAGTGAAGGCAACTGGTCTTTTGTTATTTTTTTTGCTGGACGAAATTCCACCCCATTATTTATTTGGAGAAAAAGTTAAAGCATTTCATAATGCTCTCTCTGTGTCCTACTGCACACTCATGGTATTACATTGCAATTTACTTCACTTTTTTGCTTCATCAGTTCTTCAAAAATATTATCTTTACCAAAAAATCATACTGAATCATGATTTAAATAAGCCTCCTGCATATATACCCCAAACCAATGATCCGTTTATCAATTTAATATTTTTTTAATAGAAACACAGAATCATTTTGGTTGGAAAAGACCTTTAAGATCGTTGAGTCCAGCCATTAACCCAGCACTGCCAAATCCATTGCAGTGGACTTTGAGTGGACAGTGCCATTCATGATAAGCTGTATCTGGTCTCCTCTGTTTTCTGGTGCAGATGAGGCTGTTGGGAATATTCCTACCCCTGTTTAAGAAAGAAGCTGCCAGCACTCTATTTCTCTATATGAAGGAAAACAGTGTGTGGAATTAAATGTGATGGCTGAGAACCTGCTTCAAACACAGAATCAACTAAGTTGGAAAAGACCTTTAAGATCATTAAGTCCAACTATTACCCTAGGACTGCCACGACCACCACTAAACCTTATCACTGCAGGCCTGCTTTGCAATTCTCTACTGTAAAATGTTGGAAGGTCCTTACATCTGATCCTTACATGTGTCCATTGATGCATTTTGGGCCAGAGGGTGTGCAGAGGACTGTCCAGAGGCATTTTTATTTCCAGATCAGAGATTCTAGGTGTATCTACACTAGGTATTACTGCAATTTATGTAAATATATACAAACTGTCTACAAACTAGTTTGTTAAGGAACTGTTAGTCGAATAGAACTAGCAGTCAGGAGCTCAGCACATACTTACCTGTGAATATGTAGCCAGTTGCTCAGAGGTGATTGCTGCTGCCTTTGAACTCTACCTTACCACAGCCATATGACCAATAGCCTCGAAGCAACTTCAGTGTGTGTGTAGTTGCAGTCATTTTTTAAGTGCTCTGGAACTTACTTGTGAAAACAACTTGATTCTTTATTTGCTACAGAGAGTACTATAAATGCATATGGTGTGATATAATACATAGTATATTGTTGCAATGACATTTTTTCCCCCATCATTTCAGCATCAATTGTCAGTTTGTTTTACAGATACGTTTGTGGTGGTGTCAGTCAGCCTGAAAACCACCAGCTGCTTAGGAATGTTGATGGTTTTGTTTGCAAAATTCTGCACTGATTTGATGAGCGGCTGTTTTTATGGCCAGGTCTGGATACCTGTGGCTTTGCTCAGAGTCTGAGTAGGTTACTGCACAGGTAACCTACCTACAGCAGTAACCTAGAACCAGTCCAATAGATCCTCTGGGTATATAGGAATGATACGGAATTTAAATTAGCTGAGTACAGTCCTGTGCGTCATCTTTTAGCTGTAGATGAATTATAAGGAGGAACTGGAGGCTCAGCACTTGTTTGAAGTCCAGACTGGTCTTTGGGGAAATTAACCCATGAACAAAACTGTTGGAGGCTCCTGCCTTTTATAAACTAACATTGTTCTGAAGAAATGAATTTTCCTCTATACCAGCTAACGATCCTGGCTGAGAGACCAGGATCATAAAATGAAAACTATATTCATCCTTCATATGCTGAATACTACCTTAAAAATTTTACAGCAACACTGTACCTTATTGTTGAACAGAGAGGCCTTTCTGCCTTCAGCTGCTGCTAAAACTGTACTAGAGGCTCTTTTCTATGGCTGCTTTTCATGGTGATTATCCTGTTGCTTTTGACCAGCGAAGAAAGTTTCCAAAGAACAGGGGTTTTACTTCAGAATCAGCCAGATGGTATAAAACAGGAGGCATCTTTATGTGCAGTAGGAGAGATTAGCTCCACTGAGTTTTGGATATTGAATAAGTGAAACAGCTGCTGCACCTGGTTTCTTTGTAAGATGTTTAACTGGTGTTTTTCATTACAGCCCCAGGGAAGTCAGCGTGGCTGGTTTTACTTGCATCAGAGAGATTTGACCCTCCGTGTGCCCAAACCGAGTATGGCTGAGTGCCCCATATTATATCATTGGAGAAATGCAAATGTTGCTATCATAGTCTAGCAAAACAAAGGCATTTCTCAAAGATGGAGTAATCAGTATAGAGCATTTTCTGCCAGCCCAGTCTCTTTTCTCTGTGTTGTATCTGTGACACTCTGGCACACAAGATGTTAAATGGTAAAGGCAAATATTTGTTAGACTGCCAGGACCAGGTTCTTGCTATTGAGAATGGATTTGAAAATTTTTTTCCCTGAAGTATTTTCCTCAACTTGAAAATCACTTTTGACTGATGTTTTTCCCAGTTAGTCTTACAAAGGCACCTCTCTGACATGAATCAATAGAAAAGAGCCCAGTGTCAGTAAAAGCTCTGCTTTTCGTCTGCTTTTGATGCACAGGAGTTGGAAAAGATTTTAAAACCAGGGAAAAGTAGTAGTTAAGCACAGAATTGTCTGTTTGGCTCAGAGCTGTATTGTACACAAAATTACTTTAGCAGTTTCAAACTGATTAAATTCAAGTTGGTAGTGCCCTTTTCAGCTTGAGTTATTGATATAAGACCCATCTTACTGTAATAGCTGCTATTTCAGTATACTGAATGGCAACAGTTGATGCGGAGAAGAACTGGTGCTTTGTGCCATTTGGTGTTTTCCAGCACCCAATATTCTGATGGCTGCCTAAACCAAAATTCAGAGCCATTCAACAGGCTGTCATGTGAATAGTACATGTGGCAGCAAAAAAAGCACAAATTCAGGGAAGTACAGCCTGAGCTAATTAATAACTTTTCTGAAATGCATTGACAAAAGCCTCCCACAGCCTCTCCCTGTTACCTTACTAATGAGACAGGACTGGATTAATGCAATTAAGGAATCTCTTTAGTAATCTTTTTATAGCATATCTGGGACAGTTTCTCTAATCAACTTTTGGTTATTGAAAGTTATTTCTAAGAATTATATTTAGTCACATGTAAAAAGAAGTCTGTTGTAGAGCTTGTTTTCTAGATCCTGACCTTATATAATGGTTCTTTTAGAAGCCCCAGGTAATACAAAAATCTTGGGGGTTTTAATTTGTGTCAAAAATCATCGTCCCAAAATATTCTTCCTCACTTTCTTTGATTTTTATTTTTTTTTTTTTTTTTAATTTATTTTTATTCTAAGGGTGTTTAAACTTTGAAACCTTTTCTTCATTATCCTTTTAGGGTAAGAATACCACTTGGGATAGTGTGCTAGGTTTGGCTTTGAAGGGGTTGTA
The DNA here is from genome assembly GCF_034315485.1 of Pezoporus occidentalis. NCBI lineage: Eukaryota > Metazoa > Chordata > Aves > Psittaciformes > Psittacidae > Pezoporus > Pezoporus occidentalis. The sequence goes on along the minus strand of NW_026913857.1, from coordinate 1,551,607 downwards.
GATTCTCAGCTTTGATTTAGCTATTTTGCACTTGGTTTCTTGCTCAAAGTAGAGGCTTTATGGCCTTTGATTCAGTATCAGCATATTGTAATTGAGGTTTACATGGGAAATCAGGATCTCCGTCTTGTTGGCTGTAGCTACAGCTAGAGAAATATCTTAGAGCTGAATGATTTACTCTTCCGTTTGAGCACCCAATCGATTAAGGTTGTTCCATCTTTGCAAGCAGTGTTTTTTTTGGCGGGGATCCTGTAAAAGGATGTGCAAGAATGTCAACTGCGAGAAAGTACTGGCTAACCGTTTACCACTAGAGGGCATTGACCATTCTCATTTATTTTACTCCCTTTGTGGAGAGGCAAGAGTAAAGTATTCCCCTTTTAGAGATCTTTTGTATCACTGTGAAGACTCCTACCTTCTGCCACGGAAAACTGAAGTCAGATTGGCAGCCTGTGTTACGTTTGTATCCTGGCAGATGTTGTGCTGCTTGCTATTTAGAGTGAAGAAAAATTCAAGTGTGTCAACCCTAATACTTAACCCACTTGTTCTTGTTTTGTGTCTCATAGGTCTGGTTTGGGTGTTCCTGTTATTCTGAGAAACTCAGAAGAAACAGAATCCAGTGCAAGAATGTTGAAAAAGCAGATGAGACAAGTGAAGAATCCTTTTGGGTTAGAAATCCTTCATCCTGCTACAGCTTCTGTAACAAGTCAGTGGATTTCTGATGTGCTTGATTTTTGTCAGTTTGGGTTCCTGAACTTAGTGCTTTCTGTTTTTTTGCTCTCTGCCTTTTTCTTTATCAAAATTCCTCAGAAACATGCTTCTGTTCATCATTACAACAGAAATAATTTTTACACCATTTATAAATGTGGTGGTTTTAAAAGTAAAATTTTGGGCTATTTAAACAGAGTTTAATTCTTATTAATGAAACACTTCCTGCTGTAACAGATTTCTAAGTAGCAAAAACATTTGTAGATTACAAAAACGCCTGCAGTAACTGGTAAACCTTACAGAAGTGAAGAACTGTATAGATTTTATTACAGAATATATGCCAACCACTGAAGTTTAAGTCCCAGTCTCCAGTGGAAGTGCACTACTTTACTTTAAAAATAGATCTCCTCTTTCTATCTGTGTCTCAGTGGAAACTGAATTTAAATATCTGTTTGGATCACAGTTCAAGATAGTTCCTAACATCCATGAAATGGCTCACATAGGAAGTGAAATTCATGCCCTTCTGCATCTCACTGGGGAGTAGTAAACAAGGCTGACTTGCATTGGCATCTTCTGCCATCACAGATGTGGAGCCTTCCTATGAATGAGAAAAGGGCTGCAGCAGTTTCACCCCTCTGTCTACATTAAAAAAGCCCAACAAACCCCAAACAAGAAATCCAGCAATGTAGTCTTCAGGTAACTTGGGTTTTTCAAGAGGTTTGGACATTTGAATTTTGTGGGACTTTTCAAGAGCTCTGCTGCTGTTTGTGCAGTAAGTGATTAGAAGTTAATGGGTTGGGTGTTTGATTTTTATAAAAGAAATGAAGCACACAGATCCTCTGTTTATCCTCCCTCTGTACGATCAAAAGGGCCTTATTATTTGAGACCACAGAGTGTTGTAGGCTGGTGATCCAATTAATACCATTATCTAAGGAGGGAATGGACTTTGGACTAGGGGTTGTACTTGTGAGTCTGCCAGTGAGTGTGTATAATGTTACCAGAAGTTAACATTTATCCTTCACAAAATGCATGTGCTACTTTTGTTAGCTTAATCAACCATTTTATTTCCTTGCACCCACTTCCACATCTCCATTGACTTTCATAGCACTAAACCTGGTCTGAATTCTGAGAAGATTAGATTATAATGATAAAAGTCTGGGACACTGAAGTTGTTTTCTGCTTGCTGCCCTGTAAGAACCTACACTTAGCAATTCCAGAATTCCTGCACATAGGTGGGTTAATGAAATCCTTATCTTCTTTCTACAAGAGGGTATAATACTGACACCAGACTGTCTGGAAGACTGTATTCTTACATGCTACTGGGGCTGCAGTGTTCAAAAACTCCACAAAGCATTGCAGAAACATGTCTACTGCTTCAGAATAAAGACTCCTCAGGCATTAGAGGATGCTCTGTACAGCGAATACCTCTATCGACAACAGTACTTGTATCCTTTTTTGCAATTGTTTTGACAAAATGCTGTTTCATTGGCACAGGGAGTGTTAAGACTCGTGAACATTCAGCAGTTCTTGGCACAACATATTTATGAACAAATATGATGACAAATATTCTTTATGCAAACGTCACATTTGTCTACAATTGCAATAACACTGATTGTTTTCCTTGACACCTACTAAGCATTAAAAAAAATGACAAGGAAGAAAAACATTGTCAGTTACCAGAAGATGCTCAAGTTGTTGATTTTGGCCCAGTGCCCAGATCTCGCTATCCCTTGGTAGCATTGCTGACGTTAGCAGATGAAGAAGACAGAGAAATATATGATATTGTAAGTAATATAAGAATATATTTTAGGGTCAGTGTGTTTAAGTTCTGAATGTTTCAGGAGATAGGCTTGAATAAAACGATGTCCTTTCTCTGTCCCCTAGAATTTGGTCCCTAGCCTTGTCACCCGTGACTCCATGGGAGCATGGCAGAAGTGCAAAGATAATTGCTGTATATAAAATGTGTGTGCCATTCAAAAGATGCTTATGATTTTCACAAAGTTTATCTCAGCAAAATTCTCTGTGGTAAACCCTGTAGTGAGAGGAACTGGGGTTGTTGTAGGTTAGTAAGCTATTACTCCCATTTTTCTGATCGCATAAACCTGTGGTGGAGTTCTTGCACTGATAGAGTCTTTTGGATTGCTGTTGGCAAAGTGAGAGGATTTTTTTGTGTGTGTGTCTGGCACAGATATGTGAGCTGACTGCTGGCTTGGCTGTTAGGAGCATAGAAGTTACCTTTCTGCCACAGCCCAATTCTGTAATACAGTACATTGTGTTTCACAGTAGCCAGCTCCAGGGTGTTTACAGGAAGGTGTGAAGGTCTTGCAGTGGACTGATATGGGATACTCTGCTCCCCGGAAAGGTCTCCTAATCTCTTAGTTAAAGCAGCTTCAGCTTTGTCACATGCAGTTCAATATCCCTTCTAAACACTAAATTGATTCTTTTTAGAATGATTTGAGACACACTTTTCTCTCCCATCTTTTCATTTGCTTGATAATCTAATAGCACTAAGTGCTTGAACAATAATACAAATGAACTAGGAAGCAATTTGCCTAAATCCACTAAACACTTTTGCATACATTCATTTGGAAATTGATTGTGATCACACCAGTGCCTAAGAAATCTGGTTCTTTTCCAAGTGGTGCCTGTCCTTGGCTCCTTGTCACTTAACCTTAGGACTGCCTCCCTCCCTCCTGTCCCCACTTGAGGCACTCCCACATGCCCCAGCTATTTTCCATGTGTTTGACATCAGTATGGACATGAATCTGTAACACCTCTTTTGTTTGTTAACATAGAAGAAAGGGATGAAATGAGAGTGGGGAAGGTATTTTTCCTCTGGTTTTGGGGAAAAGGAACATGACTAGAATCTGTTAATATGGTCAAAGAAGTAACTCTGCCTGAATTCCGTGCCAGACAAATGTCAGAATTGCATCTCTTGTTGTAAAAGCAAACTTTTAAAATATAAATACAGTGTGGAAAGGGATCTTTGCCGCTGTGACCAGTATGGTATTACTGCATTATTCTCACATCAGTGCATCAAGTACCATCTTTATTTTGTGCGTCTGTGTCCATCACTATGGATGGTGTTCCAGTATCTCTTTTCTGGAGAGACTGATTTTCATCCAAACCATATTTGTGGCTAGATCATACCTATTTGATTTTGTGCCTTAATTTTCCTCTAGCTCTAGAAATTAGCATGACTATATGTAAGAATTACAGAAATTATCTGAAGGCTGGCAGGGGTGAAGTGGAGGAAAGCTTAGATCTCAGGCCTGGGTAGAAAACAGAAGATGGAGAAGTAACTTGATTATGGTGTACAAATACTTCAGTACCAGGTATTTTCTCTCTCTGTAAGAGGAAGGGGCTCTATAATCAAACAGCATAGCATTTCTACTAGATCATGGTATCACTGTATATGTTTCTGTACTACAGGGTAACAGAGGAATCAATAACGTGAAGATTCAGATGCTTGTATTCAGAAGTGATCCCATTCAGAGTTAAACAGTTTCCTAGGTGTCTGAACAAACTAAGAATTGAGCACGTGTTGTCATTGAGAAAGCATTTGTGGTGGAATGACATAATACAAATACGCTGCAAACTGTTAACTTTTGAGATCTTACTATCAAAAGACAAAAGCTGTCGTTTTAATGCAGATTTAATGGCTTTCAGGTTTGAAAACAAAGCTAGTAGTGGTGTGGGGTTGTTTGTTTTGCAATGGTTTTGACACATTGTGATTTAGAAAAAAAGACCTTATTGCCAAAGAATAGTAAATTCAGTTAGTATAAATACATATGTGTAGGTACATATATTGAAACTGCATGTAATTGGGCATATGTGGATTTTGAAGTGCAAGTCTGATTTGCCTTTAATTTTCTTGTTTTTTCTTTTTTTTTTAACAAAACAGCTTTTTTCTGTATTTGATTTCTTTTTTGACAGCTTCTGGGAACTACAATAATATTGAATTTCACTTTCTTTTTCTCTTATTTTTAGAGGCTGTTATGTAATTTAGGCAGGGTGAGGGGTATTAGGCGCAGCATGCAAGCTTGGAGTGCTTTTACTTTCAGAAAAATGACTCTAAAGTCAGTCCACAGGATCCTTTCATAATCTTTTCCAGTGAATTTTTTTTTTTTGCCTACTCAGTTTAGAAGCCGATCAGGGACCCTTCTTAACACTTTTTATAGAGTAAAAAAACCTGGTCTGTGTTTGTGAGGAAAGTGAGAGAGAGTAGAGAAAACTTTGTCTTTTACATGTTCCCCTCTAATTACGCACTTGGAGCTCAGTGGACAGGGTAATTTCTTGTCTTGAAGACAGCCCAGGATGTGGCTGCAGAAGTTGTACGGAACCTAAATGCCTGCACTCACCTGGGGCTCTGTTGCTGTAGGAAACTCCTTGCAGTTTGTCGACTTCTCTCCCATGTAGAAGGAGCTCATCATGAGTTAGTGGAGTGGAAAGAGGAGTGTAGGAGCTGCTTCTTGTGATTGAAATAATTTTTTCTTCCACGGCACATCTGTGATGGTGTAAGCAGCCCTACCTCAGCTGACTGAGCACTTACCTTCAGGAGTGCATGTGCTTAGATGCATTTTCAGTGTGGGGTGTGATTGCGTTAAGTGAGAGCAGTCAGAGGTGGTCTCTGCTGTAAACTGGCCATAATAAGGCTCCATGGAGAGCAAGGGCAGAAAACTGAAGTGCCACAAAGTGCTGTCTTGTGCCATGTCCTGTATGTTTTTTATTTTTTTTTTTTAAGCTGTGTTTGAAGTCAACATTGTTGAAGTCCCCATTGTCTAAGGAAATAAGCAGGTCAAGGGGTTGTAACAAAGTATGCAGTCCTTCAGACCAACTGTTTTATGTGAATCCTATAAGGAAAAGGAAAGTTATTAAACATACCTTTTTCTTTTTTTTTTTTTTTTTTGTAGATCTCAATGGTAGCTGTAATTCACATTCCTGATGAGAGCTACAGACTTCCCTGCAGAATACTGTATCAGTATCTGCTTCTAGCTCAAGGTCAATACCATGAGCTGAAGGTAAGCCCCATGCTGTGTGTTGTTTCATTTGGGTGGCAGTGTTAAGTTTAGCTTATGTAGGCTTTCAGAAGTCTAAATTAGTGTAAGAGTTTTATTGGCAAACAAAGAACTGGATAATAGCTAAAATGATCAGTTAAGTGATTTCAGCAAAAGTTATTGAACAGAAATATTTTATGTGACAATATTAAAGATTTCCTGGAGAAATTACTTGATTCTAATCTAGGCAACCTAGGTCATGTCTGCTTATTAAAACAGTAGGAAGAAATTAACTAGCTGTTGAATGCATTCTGTCTCTCAGAATTTCTTCTGTACTGCCCTTCAGTTGGGAAAGGTGAAGAAGAAATTCTTTTTGGATTGTTTTGTTGTTTGGTGTTTTTTTTAATGTATTTTTACTGCAACACATGCACAAAACTTAGGACAAACACAAAAAAACACAAATAAAACTTAGACCTAGCACAAATCGGTAAAAATTAAACCAATGGTCTTGTTATTCCAGTCCAGTTTCCCTTATCTATGCTTCCTGTGGGATCATCTTTCTCCTGTGTCTGTCAGGCAGTTGATGATATGATTCTATGCAATCCACTTTATCACTCATAATAAAAATAATATATGGTATTGATAAGCTAGTAATTAGGCCAACTTAATTCAATTGAGTTGATTAGCATTCATTCAGAAATAGATTTGTCCAAAGACATGTTTGTCCTGGCCATTTTTTGCAGACATATTATCCAGGTAAAATTCCCTGTTGATCCCCTTAAACCTTCTCATTTATTTATAAATAAAAGTTATATATACTCATTTATATAAATATATTTATATGTACATATAAAACATATCCAAAGTGTATGGTTTCCATTGTAAAAACACACTTCAGCTGAACGGAAATAACTGTGCAGCTGCACACTGTGCAGTTGTGTAGTGTGTTCTCCACAGGCACCTTTGGCTGCATGGTAATTTACTGGCTTTATTAAGTTATCACACCCAGAAGAATTTGCACATCATGTAAAATACAACAAAAAGGAGTAGGGGATTGTAATGTGAGCAAGAGTGGGATGGGTTGAGTGAAGTAGGTTTAACAGCTAGGTGGATATATTTTGGGTAGGAATGGATAGAAGCCTTGCTCTAGGCACAGAGAACAGTATACCAGAAACAGAAACCCAAGCTGGGGTTCAAAACCTGGACAGTCCTGTTAAAGTTCATGCATGTACATTGATTTTGTTTAGCTGAGATTTGATGACTTATCCTTAATATTTTCCCAGTGTTTTATGTAATCTTATGCTTCTGAACTATCTTTAACTGTCAGGACATGGGGGAAGAGTGTCTGGCACTACTTGACCCAGTGGAAACCAGTCAGTCTGACCCAGTGGAGCTTGCATCATGTGTATGTGTATTTTCAGCTATCAGGGGAAAGTTTATTATTATAATTACCCTTCTAAATGTTTGTGTATATGTGTATTTTAGCAACTCTTCATGTCTGCAAATAGTACTGCAGCATCTTCAAGTGACACATCTCCCGGTGAGAGAAGCACTGACAGAAGCTTACTAGAAAGGGCTGGACTGGCTGAAGATGAACCAGAATTGCATGAAGAAAACAGTAAAGACTGTGTTGTTTGCCAGAATGGCACAGTGAACTGGGTACTCCTACCCTGCCGGCACACGTGCTTATGTGATGGCTGCATCAAGTATTTTCAGCAGTGTCCAATGTGTAGGCAGTTTGTTCAAGAATCTTTTCCACTTTGCAGTGAAACAGAGCAAGATGAAGATGAGTGAACCCATAGCTTGCAAGATGTTCTCTTAGAAGAGTTTTTTAATATGGAGAAAAATAGAACTGGGTTGTATGCACCAAGATTAAATGTAGAAAACAGACTGTTTATGGGAGGTTACGTAGCATTAACTCATATGGTTTTGCTTTTTGTTGTTAGGTAATTCTCAGTGTCCTTATTTTTCTTTTCTTCATATGCTCACAGGAACACTGTGCTTATCCATGCAGTGTGGACGAGAGAAGTGTGTGGGGTATCTTTGAAGAATGTGATTTCAGTTATAACTTCTTACTAGTTTTTCATGGAGCAGTATTGGAGGCTGTTTTGATTACTAAATCTAGTGCATCTACTAAAAAAAGAACAAAACTTGCAAGTGCAGTTGCACACAGCTCATTCTATATTTATTGTATTTAAAATACTAGATTGATATATCATTTTAGCTGAGTATAATTTAGAAACGTAGTTTCTAAACACTTCCAGGGATGGGGCAGCTATAAAAACCATCACCTTCCCTTTCTCTGTGGTCTTGCATAAAGTTTTGTTGGCTTGGTTGCAGCCTACCTGCTGGAGGTAGTTGCTGAGTTTAGCTTCCTTACCCATGTTATGAGCCTTGCTCTGCCATTAAAGGGGAGCAGTTAACATGATGATGGTGGAAATAATTACTCTTCAGACTTCCCTTCATAGCCATGTATCACTGCTGTGAATGGAGAGCAGCTGTAAATCGTTCCACGCCTCTGTGGGCTCTCAGGAAAAATAATATAAAGCATATAAAGAGCCTGTGCCATGATAATAACTGTTTCCATACGAACGGCTTGTGCTACCAGCATGTGGGATAGTGTCTGGACAGCTTGTTATTCCAGAGGAGCAGGTTAATGCTGCGCTGGTCCTAACTTTGAGCTGGGCACTGCTTTCTAGTCAGCAGGGACTGGGTTTGTCCACACAGATAATCAAAGAGGTGGTGTTTACTGCTTGACCACAGCAGTGCCCAACGTTCAATCAATTCATTAAAATTTCCCAACAAAACGGTGTGATCCAAGCTTGTGGGCTTGTTTAATCTCAAAGTGAAATGGTATTCAAGTAAAGCCTACAGAGAGTTGCCTGGTCTGTCTCATCCTTCAACAAATCGATGCCAGTATTAAATAAAAACAATGGCAAACAGGATGTAGCTCTGCTGACCTGCGAGGCCATGTATTTACCATTAAGTGTATCCTGGCTTTTCATTTGTTTCATGTTCTTTTAATAGCATTTTCCAGAGATGCTTAGTTACCTTATCAGATCTAACAAGTTTCTTTGCTGGCCCAAATCAAAGGCCTGACAGAGAGTTATAGAAGGTACGGTAGCCCTTCTTCTAGGAAGCCATCTCAAAATACAGGTCAGGGAGAAGTAAAAGGACCGGCTCTAAAGCTGCCTTGTGTATCCAATGGTTGTTTTAAAACAGGGATTCAAGGCTCTAAGAGAGAAATAAAACCTTCCCCTGACCCACAAAAACACAGTATATTGACAGAGGCTGTTCTGCTCTGTCGCCCTGTTGTAATAGAGGTAATATAACATTACTCTTCCACTCATTATAGGTGATGGTTATGGATTTGGTAACATCAAGGAACATACGCAGCTGCAGGCAACAAGACTTGCTTCTTTTCGGCAGCATTGGAGCATTACAAATTTGTAATGAGTTTTACTGCAGGAGAGAGGTGGGAGGTACCTTACTGGTTTGGTTCATCAGCTGTAATCAGAGCTGTAGCTTTGAAACGAGTTGATCAAACTAAGTGATACTAGAGGTGTTCCTTTCCAAATTAGGTTCCTTTCCAAGTGCCAGTGAACTATGGTGTGGACATCTTCCTTTTGCAGAGAAAGTTCCTCTGTGAGGATCTTCCTTCATCCCTGCCTGCCTCCTCCTAGAAGAAGGCAAATGGTAGGAGGGAGACAATTCAGGTCAATTCATTTTAAAATTGTCTTTCCATTCCCACAGGGGATTCTGAATTCCCATAAGGAGCTTAGAAAACTAGCTAATACCCTGCCCCTTATTCCTTATAGGCTGAAATGGTACCATCACCACTGAGGATGATCACTGACCATTAGAGTGCCAAGGTGGGCTGCTGAGCTACCAGCAGCCAACACTGCCATCCTGGTACAATGCCATTCCTCATCAGGGAATAATGGAAGGGGGAGTTCAGCATCTCACATTTTGGTGGGTCTGAGCAGATGAGAGCCCATGTTCACGTTGTGTTCAACTTTAAGACAAGCTTCTGTGTGAATCTGATTAAAACAATTCACTTACTTGCTAACATCAAACTTTAAACCTTAAGTATGGTGAAAGGAGCCAGGAATTGGGGTGTGAGTTTCTCCTACTAGTTTGTGCATTGTTCAGTCTCCCCATGCCCCGATGAAGCTCTGTGAGCTGGGCCAGGTGAAGGATGCTGGGGGCTGACATCTGCAGCTGGGAAGTCTCTGCAGTAAGTCGCCATTTACTCAGTTGTCCTGATCTCCAGAATAAACAAGCACTGGCCTCTGTCACTGCAGTGGACGTGCAGGCCCTGCAAAGGCTGTCCCTGGCATCCTGTATATTTATAGCTCATGTAATTAATGCCAGCAGTAGCTGAATTTTATCTGATACAGCAAAAGTGCTCCTCCAAACTAAGGCATTAGACTTGGTATTGTCTTGCTGGAGTACGCTGGGCAGGAAGGACAAAGAGAAAATTAGGATTAGGGTTATATTTCTGGATAAATTCAGTATTACTACCATTTTAATGTTGCTTTGATAGCATACAGTGATCTTGTAATACACCTGAGCACAGCTATCAGGCCACAGCCAAGCACTGGGGAGTGCCATGCTTTGCAGGTTCCCCCAGAACCAGCCAGATCCTGCTCCCTGCCTTGCGAACTGCTCTCTGAAGCAGTGCTAACCATGATCCTTATGGATGTTTGCCCAGCCAGTGAGCACAGAGAGGGGCTCAGAAAGTCTCTGCTGAGCAGTGTGCAGTCGCTCAGGCAGCTCTGTGCATTGTTTCTGTGTTGCTTTTATTCCCTCGTGTCTGTCAGCAATATGGATCATAGAATCACAGAATCATAGAATCGTTAGGGTTGGAAAGGACCTCAAGATCATCTAGTTCCAACCCCCTGCCGTGGGCAGGGACACCTTACACTAAATCTTATCACCCAAGGCCTCATCCAGCCTGGCCTTGAACACTGCCAGGGATGGAGCATTCACAACCTCCCTGGGAAACCCATTCCAGTGCCTCACCACCCTAACAGGAAAGAATTTCCTCCTTATATCCAATCTAAACTTCCCCTGTTTAACCCATTACCCCTTGTCCTGTCACTACAGTCTCTAATGAAGAGTCCCTCTCCAGCATCCCTATAGGCCCCCTTCAGTACTGGAAGGCTGCTATGAGGTCTCCACACAGCCTTCTCTTCTCCAGGCTGAACAGCTCCAACTTCCTCAGCCTGTCTTCATACGGGAGGTGCTCCAGTCCAGGATAGAGACACATGAGCTTGTGGTGCAGCAATGGTTATACTTTAAAAAGGGGCTTCTGCTGGTTTGGTTCCATAAATTTGTAGGAATGTGCAACACCTACATAAAGGGTCTTTTGTCTGGATGCTGCTGCTTCTGAGCTGGGAGAGTTCCTTCTTTCATTATGCCTACTCATAATGGGAATGATTTAAAATGGTAAAAATGCTATATGTAAACTTAGTCATAAGACTAGATGAAGTCTTCAGTCTGATGTCAAAAGTAAGCAGCCTCTCTGTTTCTCTGTTATTTTGAAAAGCAGTGACTTTATAAATAGCCTTCATCAGGGTTCAGAGGAACCCAAAATATTCCTTTTAATCCTCCTCCCTTCACATGTGCTCCTCAGCCATACAAAGGGCGATGCTGTGATGTTTGCCATAGTCATGGGTGCCATAGTCATGACAGGAGGCATCACTGCATTTCCATTCTTCAGAAAACTTCTGTACTACCTGTGCTGTGCCCGGTGCTCCTGAGGGTCGAGTGAACCCAAGAACCATCAATCAATTATATGAACAATTAGTTGCTACCTGTGTTTTACAGCCTCAGCCTGTGGCATCCTCATATCATCAGATTTGTACCTAGAAAGCTTTTCTAGGTCTTAGATGCCTCCTCCAGCTTTTTGTCTTCATCAGATGAGAGGTTTTGGCAGTTCCTAATATTTTTTACTCCCCCATTGCATAGCCACTTCACACTTGGCAGATTTTGAAACAGTAGCTGTAGTCAGGGGACTGGTGAGAAGTCTAATGCATCACTTATCTCCTTCATAGTGCTATTTATTTCAGTGTCTATCAGCTCCTTGTGAGCAATATTTTAACAAACAGGCTAGAGGGAGGATTGCTGACTTGTGAATTACTTTGATAGTTGTTCCTTTTCTTCTTTTTTGTCTTTTAACTCTGCAGATTCTATTGAGTTTGGAGGCAGTGAGACCCCAGAGATCTACGGGGGTCACCATGCATCAATATTCTGTCACCAGAATTGATTGTGAGATACAGAAGTTCTGTTGCATCTTAACTGGTCAAATGCAACACAGACACCATGCTCGAAGCTATTCTATTTGGTCTCCAGTTCCTGAGGGTCGTTAATTTCAAGGATTTCCCTATAGGGAATAGACTGCAAGCCCAAAATGCACCGGCTTGCTGGAAGCCTGGGGTGGGATACTGCTGGCAACAAGGCTGAGGATAATTAAAGGAAGTGGGGAGCTCCGAGGGAGTCAGGCACCGTGTTTGCTCATGCGCTGCTCCGCTTGCCAAGGCTAGCAGACCCCTTTCTATGGGGGCACATTTCATTGATCGAAGTGAGAACACGGCAGGATATATGGCATATGACAGTTGAAAAGCAATGCTTTTCACCAGATGCTGCCATACAGGGAGACAAGATTGACAGCCCAGCTGTTGCCTTGCTTTTAAAAGTCAGCTTCTTCCTAGGTGGTCAGTACCAGACCCTGGCTGGACTCTTCTCCTGAATAGCACAAGAAGTTTTGCTATAGCACCAAAAGAAAGATGTTTGCAGGAGGTGGTGGATTCACATTTAAGAATGGCTATAGCTTTTCCAGTCTTTCAATCTTTAAGTATCTTCCCAGAGACATAAAAAAATGTGTAAGTAAGTCTTCCAACTCCAGTTTTCCCTTTCAGTGCCAACTTCTTAACAAAAGTGTCCATCGAGTCCAACAGCATTTAACACTCTACCATTCATACTGGAGTACTGCATCCAGCTCTGAGGCCCTCAGCATAAGAAGTACATGGAACTGTTGGAGTGAGTCCAGAGGAGGGCATGAAGATGCTCAGAGGGCTGGAGCATCTCTGCTATGGAGACAGGTCAAGAGAGCTGGGTTTGTTCAGCCTGGAGAAGAGAAGGCTTTGGGGAGACCTTAGGGCAGTTTCTAGTACCTAAAGGGGCCAACAAGAAAGCTGAAGAGGGACTTTTGACAAGGGCTTGTAGTAGTAGGACAAGGGAGAATGGCTTTAAACTGATGGAGGGGAAATCTAGACTAGATATTAGAAGTTCGTCCCTGTGAGAGTGGTGAGGCACTGGCACAGGTTGCCCAGAGAAGCTGTGGCCGCCCCATCCCTGGCAGTGTTCAAGGCCAGGTTGGATGGGGCTTGGAGCAACCTGGTCTAGTAGAAGGTGTCCCTGCCCATGACAGTGGGGTTGGAACTGGATGAGCTTTAAGGTCCTTTCCATTCCATGGTCCCAAACCATTCTAGGATTAAGAAACCATTTGCTTTTCTCCTGTCCTAAAAAAGGTATTTGATAATATAAAGGACTCTTGGCCCTATGACATGTTTTGATGAGGTCATTTATATCCTTCATTTTAGCAACATCTGCCTTGATGTTCTCTCAGTCTAACTGCTGGGTCTGCTTGCAGCAACCCACTAGACACTTACTTCACAGAACCACATGAACTCAGAAATTTGTAGGCTTTGCCAAGCTATACCCTCAGCTTTACTTTGCTGGGCTTCATTTTGCTGGGTGTGACAGGCAGCTTAGCAATGTGCAGATTGCTCTGCAATTCATCCTGCTTCTGCTTCCAATGACTGCAGCCAGGTGAGATCTCTGCAATGCAGGGCCCCACTAGCCCCCCTCTGGATACATCTGCTGTAGCTAACTGGAAGAAGTAGATCTCCAGTAGGCCACATTTTCAATAATGAACTTAAATGTTCCTGGTTGCTGCATATTAAGTGTTCATTCTTCGAAGATTCCCATAAAATCAGTGTCCTCCAGCACAGCCCATATTTCCCTTGTCCCATGTAGCCTGAATGCTGCTGTAAGAGGTAGTGGCAACAGAATGGTGGCTGGATACTGGTGAAGTTGGGGACAATCACAGGAGGTGTGGCAGCTTGTAAAGCTTTTCCCTGGAGCCAGCAACCAGTTCTAACCACAGCCATCTACACTGGAACATGATCTCATGTGTTAACTATGTGGTCGTCTCTGCTGCAGGGAGCAGGACCAATCCATACAAGGGAAAGGCAAACACAAAGATGTATCTGCTGACTTTTGATCAATGATGTCTTGTTTCTCTGAATGAGCTCCTTAAAGCACAAGAGTACGAATGATTTTCAGGTTTTTGCACATCTCTTATTTGGAGCGACACAATCCTTTGTAACAGGATTTGGAGATGGGCCCTGGTCTGACCCCACCTGCAAAAATCTGATCTCAGAAGGTGGTTTGATTCCCTTTTTGCATCTTCTCATTTCCATGAGAATCTTCTTTTCTTCTTTTCTCACCTTTTGCAGAGAAACTTGTTGATATCCATGAAGACAGGAGTGGTGGTTTTGGAGCACTTGGGCAGAGATGCCACAGTTCCCCACTTCCCATGCCATGTTCCTCAGGGAAGCCATGATCACCACTGTGCTCTGCTGGGTGGTGGCTGGAGCTTAGCTGGGAGAGCTGAGTTTGGTATATATGGAGCAACATTACATGTTTATTTATTCCCTGATCTCAAGGAAACATATAAAAGACTCTTAGAAGCAATTTAAGCACCTGGCAAAGTGTTGTACAACTGGCCTGGTTCATCAGGGTATTGGGGCTGGTATCCAGTTTACTTCTAGCCTTTCATAGATGAGCTAGCCTTCATTGATGGAGCTCTCCTGAGGACTCTGAGAAGCAGCCTCCATAACCAGGCAAGCAGGCAGCATCCTGGGCAAGCAAGTGGTCTGAGATGTGGTGGGATGGAGAGAGACATGAAGGCGGTGTGCAGGGCATGGCTGAGACTGAATGCCCTCTGCCAAACCCACCCTACCTCCTCAGCGTGTTGTGCCTTTCTCATCAGCTTACTCAGTTTCCATGGCTTATCTCTGTCTTGTTGCTTCTTGCAATGTCTTCAGAGGACACAGGCAAAATGTAGAATACCCCATAGATGTGTCTCAGTGAATCATCTGTGACTGCCCCATCCCTGGCAGTGTTCAAGGCCAGGTTGGATGGGGCTTGGAGCAACCTGGTCTAGCGGAAGGCATCCCTGCCCATGGCAGGGGGTTGGAACTGGATGAGCTTTAAAGTCCCTTCCAAACCAAACCATTCTATGATACTGTGGTCTCTATTTACATCTATTCTAGCTGTATGCACACAGGCTTGCTATGTCTGTGCAGCCCTAGATGTTATTTCTGCAAGTCCGGCCGAAAGCTGCATGTTTGGAGCCAGGAGCAGGAGGATCAACGAGAGCTCTTTCCCCCTGTGTTTGCCTTTCATGCTTGGATCCACTGCCATTTGGTCAGGTGAGAGTGTGAAGGTTTTCCTCCACCCAAAACCTTGGCTACATCTAAACCCTCACCCAGCCTGGCAACTCTTCCACTCTCCTTTAGGGAAATTCTCCTTCAATTACTATCATTTTGTCAGCACTGGGCATGCTTCATTATTAAGCAGAAAAACTGCCCTAGTATCAGTGCCACTGACATGTGTCTTGAGTTGTAACCAGGCTTCCAAAGAGAATTGCTTGAGAAGGGGTAGTTAGGGAAGCAATTTCCTCAATGGTGCGTGCTAATGCACATCTCCAAGCCTGCCTTGGAGCTGCTGGAGCCAGGGAGTCAAGCAGCTCTGTTGAATGGTGTCTCCTTGGGGATCAGTGTCTTGTTTCATCAGGGCCATCTGCTTGCTACACAGACTCAGTCAGCTCCAAGTCCTACAACGAGCTGCTTTCATTGCTGGCTGGAAATGGTTTGAAAAATCTGAGTGTTGTAGGTAAACATGACGTGAGGCTATGGGATATAGCCATCCAGGGAGTTATCTCACCAGCAGGCATTTACAGGGTGTTAGCACGGATGAAGAGGGGCCCACAGCCACTGAGGCATCTTGCTGCAGATCCATCCGAGGTGTGAGCCGTAGCTGTGGGATGACTGGCCAGAGGGGCTGGGATGGGACAAGTGTGCTGCACAAACCTCATAACCAGGCTGCCCCAACGGGCCAGCAGGACTTGGGTCAGGCTTTGCCCTCAACACACACACACAGATCTCTGTTTTGCAAAGACAAAGTCTTCAAATACTCACTTTTGATGGGACGATCAGGTTTGGCAACATTGCGTGAAAGTACACATCTGTATTCAAGGGGCTATTTGAAACTGGAGGAGCCCAGTGAAACGTACTGCCTGCTGGGTTAAATAAATCATTTGCATCCCCTTCTTCCTCAGCTCCTCTTTGTCACCAATTCTCTGCACGTCACTAGGCACGAGAGCAGCCTACGGTACTTTAGCCAGGGGTGGCTTTTTGAGAACCATTAGTTAAGCTGATTTATTCTGTTGCCTCTGTGTCCCCAGGGTCCCTGCAAAACAACTCACCAAGAGCACAGAGAGCTGGAGAGGCAGGTGCCAGTGTGCTCACAGCACAACAGTGTTTTCAGAACTGAAGCAGGGTCTTCTCAAAGCAACCCCTTGACAGTGGCTAAACAAATATAATGTGAGCAGTGCTTCCATGCTAACCAGTATTTCCCAATGCTTTCACTAGCACCCAGGTGCTGGCACTTCTCTTTCCCCTTCAGATGCTGACCAATCCCCTGCTGTAGCTCAAGCTGGAGGGTTAAATGCGCTCTTCTTCCCAGCCCTCATCTCCCATCACTGCCTCCTGCAGCAGGCAGGTCAGTGCATACTTCTCTTGGAAGGACTTGGAGTGCAACACCTAACCTACCGCT